>NC_088318.1:737218-1474436 GCF_910592395.1 Lineus longissimus
ATTATCCAATGGTGTATTACCAATGTTTTCATCCCGAGACAGGTAGGGCGTATCATGGTTGGTCGAGCCATCGATTGGTTGCCATGGTAACCGTATTAACGTACACATTTAAGTACTTCAGGCGCAAATGGGAAGCTTTGAAAATAAAAAGTGCATTTTAGGTATTTAAAGGAGCCTTTGATGTGATTTGAGTTTCAATATGCGCCATGCCAGCGTTTACCCGGTTCATTAGACTCTATAGGAGCTCCTCTCAGTCGCCGGGCTGAGAGAGGAAGACCAATCATTAGATCCACTCAGCGACAGGAACTTCGAGAGCTACTAAAAATGTCGGCTCAAGATTAAAAGTCAAACCATGGCAGATTTTCTCTATTTGCTTACCTCTTCATCAGGCGAATGCCGAGTCACTGACATGACTGAGAGACGCTGCGTAACACGCGCTCAGCCCATCCCGCGTTATAGGAGTCAAGAAGTCAAATGTCATATTGCGGAGTAGACGAGTGTATGGGGGCAAGGTTTAAAAATGTGGAGGTCATTTTGCTTGTGGTTTCTCACGCCGTTGAGTCCATCATAGGCCTACCACTGCTTGCAATCCACCATTTACCACTCCTTTATAAGCAGCAATTTTAGACTTCATGCGGTGTTGGCCAATCAGAAGCTCTAAATACTGCTTCCTCGGCACAAATATTAGAAGTTATCGATCTAATTGGATGAGAGTATTTTCGAGTTTTTTTGTATTTTTGTCGTTGCGTCGCTACAATATTAACTCGATAAGTAATTCTGCCTTTCCCGTTATCGTCGTTTTGCAACTGGGCCAAAAGGATTAAAATAATGGTAACACTGCTGTGTTTAGATTGCGACCGGAGAGCAAGATGCATCGGTAAACACTGCCGATCTCCGATGACAAGGTAAATAAGGAAACCTCGTACAATATACAAAGATTGGGTCTGATGTTTGGAGAGTTCTGATACCTCCTGATTGCCTCCTGCACTCTCCAAATGCTAGAGTCGACACGAGCTGAAAACACATCCTACCAGATTGCGCAGTTCAAGAAAGGCTCTCATTTGGAGAGTTAAGAGCCTCTTATTGAACTGTTGGATGCTTTTATAAGGTTGACTCTGCGGTTGTGATTATTTGGCGTTCGTGATGTGGACCAACATTACGGGTCCTGATGTACATTAGTGACGTTTACCATCTATTTTCCCGCCGGAAACTGATACTCGCGTCGCATTAACACCACTCCATTGTTTTAACCCTACAGAGAGATGATGCTCCTTTGATGTGGACTCAAGTTTACAGTTTCCTTGTAAAAGTGCAGTCATCTTGTTCTTCTTGCATTCAAAACAATAAAGGAAGAACAAAATGTAATGCGCTTTTTAAATGACTAAAGAACAAAATGTGCGCTAGCCGGGAATCGAACCCGGATCTAATGCTTGGAAGGCATCAATGCTAACCTTTACACCACCAGCGCCTCTGTGGAATTACCGAAGTGACTTTACTGATTTGGCTGCTGTGAGCATGCAGTTGTCACTCTGGCAGCAGTGCCCTCAACAAGGACTCGCAGTCATCACATCCTCGCATACCAGAGTCGGGTTTACGTGCTCCCCCTCCACCCCGCATTACTATGGGACGTTACTGAGCCACCGTCGATGATAATGATTTAGATGGATAGATTGTCTCCTTAAGATTGTGTACTTTGGCCTACATTCTTCGTAATTACTTTTTTTCATTATCGGTGTCGATTATGCGTCACTGGGCCTTTGACATTCACAATAATCTCCGTAGGCGCTGGTGGTGTAAAGGTTAGCATTGATGCCTTCCAAGCATTAGATCCGGGTTCGATTCCCGGCTAGCGCACTTTTTATGATTATCAAATAACAGCAGGTAGTTTTATTTTTATCTCTTTCTTATCTCTTTATTATCTATGTTTCTTATTTCAGGTTTTGTAGATTTTGTCGATCCTAAACCAACAATAGAATGAAACCGAAGTAATAAAGACACTTGAATCAAGCAGAAATCGACGCGTCGTCATACACTTCCAGGCGACACAGTCAGAACGAGGCTCTGTGGCGGCCATTATCGATGAGCGTGTGAGCCGACGGCTGGATGTCGGTCATCTTACAGCATGGCAAAACTCATGGGAAAATCAAAACATGGAGAAATCTGTAGAATGCACATTCTGCTGCATAAAGCAACTGTTGTTGTAGAATTTCAGGCTATTTGACAACGAAGAATCATTGATTTCGGTTGGGATCGCTCTCGTTAAATATGCAAATATTTAGTTCCTGATTTGGTGCATGAATACTTTTACAGGAGGTGATGTTTCAAACGTGCTTCAACTCTTCATCAAATCAGCAAATGCGTCGAATGATTTTAAACGCTCATTTGACGCCAATTCTTTTAATCCTCGTATTGCATGTTTTTTCAGTGTGTTCTTCTATACATTGCGTCCGTGTCATTTTAAACCCGGGATGTAAATTTTATAGAGGCTCGCGTAAACGTTTTCCGTACCCAGAGCTAGACCTCTCTAATATAAACGCCTTAGTTTGGCGGCCTTTTATCCCCCACTCACAGATCATCGAAGTGAACATTACCGAAACCACTATGAATAAATGCATTAGATTTCCTTATAGTCGCCATGATATCGCAATCAAGCGCTAGATATTGGATGGGAAAATGACACTACAATGTTATTATCAACCCCAGGCCATCGTAAACAGTCAACTAACCGTGGAAGCAATTGACGTTTGAGCGAAACAGGAGAGTTATTGAAACGGGAGAACACCGTGTCAATTTTGTCCTCTTTAATTTAGTGATATTTGTACGGAAGCCGAGAAGAAGCGTGACTCATTCAGTTGCCGGAAAGGAACCGGGACGTGTGGAAGATATGATGATCCGAGGAATATATGTCCCAGTTGCAATCAGTCAATCGATCATGATGGCATGCTCTCTGCGGGAAATTTATGAGTCCACAACATGTGGGACGTTTATGTGGAATGTGGAATCCTTTTCTTGGCCAAGCATTGACACGCAGGTACAAAAGACTAACCATGCAGCCGTGATAAAGTACTATCGACCCAGCGCAAGAAAGTCGGCCAGCCTGTCCTACATTTCACACCAATTTGTTTCATTCTTCTTTAATTAGAGTCCATTAAAGGCGTTTTATCAGTTGTTCCATTCTCTTTCTCCATCGCAGGCGCTGGTGGTGTAAAGGTTAGCATTGATGCCTTCCAAGCATTAGATCCGGGTTCGATTCCCGGCTGGCGCACATTTTATTGATGAGAGAATTGTCTTTGGCCTTCTTCTTTTTTTATAACTTTGCTTATTTTGAGGGGAAACTGTCTTAGTCTCCGTGTCGGGGATGAGTATTCCCTGTAATCGGTTGCTGTACATTGGCCCACACTACAGCCCATCCGTCATCGGCCTCATCATCGGTCAACTTGCGCCTCAACTTTTGAATTAAATTCTCATTTAAATTTCCCTTACCTGCACTAGGAACGAAACGTGATTTACCAATATCATGTTGCTTATATCTGACACTAAAGGTAATGGCACGACCGGATTCTTATCAAAAGCAATTGAAGATTTGATTTGCCGGCGAACGCACATGCTTCTAATCACACCTCAGTGAAAAATTGCCGATTGATTTTCCGTGTCCAGAAGATTGAGGACATTTAGGAGGAAATATTGATGAGTGCGAGTTCCTGATTGGCTCTTATCCCGCAAAAAGCCCAGCGCCATTTTGTGTCATTTCATTCCATTATTTCCCACCAAAATAACGAGGTAATTGTATGGCGGGAAATTTCCATCTCCGCAGCGTCTCAGCGTCTAATACACCTCTAATTATCCAGGGATCGATACCTCGTGAAAAGTCACCGTAAATTTAGTTTAATTATGGAGTTTCCTCCGCTTGCTAATGGAAAATTTATTAGCGCATATTATCAGGCTGAGGGACATGAATTAACCATTATGCCTTTAAACTAAAAGAAAACACGCGGCGTTTATGGAGCTGGGACTCATTTGATTCCTCGGTAATAGCGTCATTGCGAAAGAGAAGCGGCAATTAGCTTCTAGGTAGCCCCGAGAAGCGGCTCTTCCCGGCCCGCCGGACACGACCAATATCGCCATTATGTTACATCGAATATGTATGAATGGAGACATGAAATTTCACGGGCTTTGCCTTTCAGTATGAATATGATTTCCGAGCTGACAAGTCAGTAATTAAATGCTTCTTGCATGCAGTTCTTTGGTGCGGTATATGTCCCCGGCCGCAGAGGGAGCATTGTGGGTAATTTCACCAGTCCTGATTCAGCCGGCAGTGACAAAGCAAGGTTCCAGTGGATGCTTTTCTGCTGACCTCATGTGATAACACTCACCGTCACCTCTAGCTGTATCCAATACCTTGTACAGATAACTGTCATCTCAACTTAAATGATGATGCAAAAGTGATTGCATCTTAAATAAAAACTTATGTCTCGGGATCGGCGTTTTCATTAACTGCAAAATTTCTGCTCACCCTACTCCATTCGCATGTGTAGGAAAGGTTGACTTCACAATCTTACGGTGAGCCCATAATCAAGCTCGACAGTCCATACCTACGCGGACCTTCAAATGAGGTCATGATCCTCAGCTTCCTCCTCGTCCCCGGCAGCAGAATGTCAGGATTGGCACTCATCCACCCCGATTACTCCTATATAGCAAAACTGTCCTGCTGGACTGGCCCGGGCATTTCCGGCCTGGCATTGAGCTCTCAGGTCTCCCCAATGACTAGGACCTTCTGCTGCGGTCATGAAATCTCAGCTGCCTCCTCCCTCCTCGCCATAATGAGTGTCATCATGCACCCCCAGGGAGATAACGGCACTTGAGTGGAAACTCACGTTAAATGTTCCCAGTGGAGGAGAATAGATCGGCTGTTTAAGCTGATTATTTCACGGTTGCTGCCGAGACGACACGTTAATAGCTGGGCAAGGGTCTCTGGGGAGTCTGGGCAAGGCACGGGGCGGGGAACAGGTTAACGTTTTGAATGTACAGCGTGCTTAAGATCGTTAATGTTCGACACGTACTCTTCATCTTCTGCGTTCGAAATATTTGAGGTGCAGGCTTGACAGTCGGCCCGTTTTCGCCGGGTGACGAAGTCGGCTGTCCAAGAATTCTACCAAAGAGCAAAAGCGTCTTGTGATCAGGCTGGTGTCCTTTCGCCAGTATTCCTTTCTCTGTTCTTCATTAAGCAGCAGGTCTGAATCACATGTGTGCAGGTTCTCTTTTGTAGGCCTCGTTTTGGGCCTTGTAAAAGGTGACGACACAAGGCAATAAACAAAGTTGTGTATTCTCGACTTACTCTGTTGTTGGATTATTATAAAACACGGTCAGGCACCAAGTGAAAACGAAAAGAACAATATCGTCATATATTTCAAGTTTTTAAGTGAGTTCATTTGAAATTGAAAGGTGATAAAGAAACCAAGATCACCTCTTCTACAAAATATCAAAGATCACAATCACCTCATTAATAACACCTCAGTAGACATTGCCAGCGATATGCTACGGAGTTGGCTACTTATTCTATAGCGCTTGACTCATCAATCATGATTTGGGTGAATATCGGCGACTGATGTCACTTCGGGAATCATCCTCGAGTCAAACCTGGCAAGATCTATTCACAACTAATGACAACGACTTCCGCTTTACATCTTAATTGGATTATTAATTACCGAGGAAATTCACGTGCTCATTTGCATTAGAATGGCGTTCGTCTTTTAGCGTATGTTAATCAAATGTGTTAAGCGTAGCGTTGTGATTCTGGATTGGTGACGATTCAATTTAACTTGGCCACTTGAGGGAGGGAGATGTTAGTGCTATGACTTTCAATATTTGTGCATAATTTTCGTTGGCCGATTGAGAAGAACGCCGTCTGTAATAAATGCTAGTAGATGTCAGTGCAGTTAAAAACTGCAGATGAATCCGAAACATTGATGTCACATTGAGACAAATATGGGCCCATCATTTATTCGATGTAAAGCAAGCCTAGCCATTCCTTGATATGGCAGCTATCTAAGCGGCCCTCTTGAAATTCTCAAAACACTCAAAATCGGCGATGGTTAATTAAGAAGAGTCACAAATATATAATGCCAGTTGTTTTCTACACTGTAATGACTATGATTTTACTGAGGATACAAATTCATCAACGGCTCTACCTTAAAGTCCCGCCGATAATTTCCAGTTCAGCAAAAACAAGTCGCTTACTGTTTTACTGAACTTCGAATTACCACTGAGCGAGCAATGCATAACTTCAATTTATATGTTCACTTTTGAAATCCGATATCACTGTTCTTAAATTCATCCTTCGAATAAATGGTATTATCCATTATGGATGTTGAAAAGGTGACGATGCTGATGACTTGATAATGTAACATACATCATCTTCGCTCATATCAAACAATTCTGTTTAACCGGGGTTTGACGGAAACTCTTCTATTAAAATTAGAAGCCAATGACTGAATTTGATCTGTTTATCACTATGTTCCATTAGAGTACAAAAGTAACAATGAAGTCACTCAAGATAAAATCTCAGATAGGTTTAATTACCTCAGAGTCACATCTTTGAAATACATTCTAAACCACACCTGTGGCGTTCTCAGGTAGAATCTAATAACACTTCACAAGTTTAAATAAAAACGCCATTGAACCATCAACATCATTTGTCTTGTAACCAAATGCTGATGTCAGTGACCCATCAGAAATCGTTAATGTTCACTTAGCAATATTTGAGTCAGTAAGACGTGACCTATCCTATTCAATAAACAGCATTCAAAGGTGTCTCATGAATCTTTATGAAATTTCAAGCCTCGTGTACTCTTGGTTTAATTGATGAGCCTAGCATGACGGGAAACGTACGAAGCAGCGCGCGACACCGGAAGGAAACAGTGTGGTTTAGACCTCACGCCCGAGAGATCGGAGCTCTCGGTGTCCGAAGGAAACAAAGGTGGCGGCCATATTTATTGCTGCAACTTCATCTTAATCCAGAATCAAATGATTAATGATGAATTTATGACTCGCCTTGTTACAGTACAGCCTTTATTGCTTTGGTTGCCGATTCCTGCATTAAGTGGCTTTATAATATTCAAGCTTCATTGTGGCGTAGTGTTTCACTTCTTGGATGGAAACGCCTTAACCATCTCAGTGTAATGACTCGGACACATTTGATGGGGACTGGGCGACTTAATAAAGTGGCATTAACCCGTGTGGAATCTTTATTAGATTAGATTGGATCTGGCTCCATCTAAAGGCGGATGGGGTCACTGTCATTTTGTTGACATTGATTTCTTCTATAAAATTATGTTCGTGAAAATACATGATGACTTCAGAGAGAGAGAAGGCCTTCTACAGTCTATCATTCAGAAACAAACCGAAGAATAACTGAAGTAGTTGGTGTCCAAAGATAAAATGCCGATCATCAAACCTCCCTCGTGGCTGCCGCCCTGCCTCTTGTCCAACCCCACCCCGGGCATCATCTCATGGACACCACTTCAAGATCACTGGTCAGTTGAAGTAGCTTGGAACTTTGATTAGCGCAATTTGACAAGGATCGTTGCAGCATGTTTCGCTAGCAATGACATAACACCACTCAGTGATACAAAATCGGGGTCTTTTAAGATTTTAGTAGTTTTAGCGAATATGAAGCACTAAATCCTAGCTCACTGGGATAGTCTTAAGATTCGCACTACAAAAGAAGGCGTGTTTTACTTTTGTAAGAATTTGGCCAAGATTTATTAGAAAAGACTCATCATAATATTGGTTTGTGTATACTCATCTCGTGCAGCTTAAAATAACGATAGATGCAGGTTTAAACAACAACAAGACATCATCTGTGTCATTCAATTTCAGCCTTAGATTGCATTGAGAGGCAATTTTAGACATCAAGCCACTTGCCTGACCGAGCCCGAGGCATGCGACTGTCATCGACACCACTTGATTATTTCTGGTCACTTCTCCAGGATAACGGTTAGCCAGCTGATGGACAACAAGTGGATGACCGCAGTTAGCCTCCTCCGCGCCTTGCTTCAAGATAGATGACAACACTTAGCTTTCTCGACGACCACAACAGTTAGCCTCCTTGGCTTCTTGAGGCATGCTTATTGCTTCTAGTGTGCGAGTTGGGTAACTCTTGGACACTTGTCGAAGGCTCTTTCCTGAATCAAAGAGTCGATATTTCATCGAACGTGTAGCATTGTATGCATTCAGGGATTTTCGGAAGAAGGACTTGGAAATAGTCCCGGTGATATCATCCAATCAGAAGTGCCGAAATATGCGTCCTCGGCGTGCTTATTAGAAATGAGCCAATCAGGAGGCCCAGCTTAGGGTTTGGCTTCGGTCAATTTTGATTTCGGAAGTGACTTGAAGTGGTTGCTTTGTGTTCCGTCAAAAACCTTTGGCTTCTTTCTGGCTGAGAAAAACACCTGTGGAAACGATCAGTGATTGCAATGCACTATTAATGTGTGCAGGTTACACTATCAATAGTCACAATATCGACATGCATTGTTCCTATGCTTCAAAATGACGAAATACTTTAAAAACAACTGAAATTCGACCTGTTCGCGCAACTGTAACCTAACTTAAACAAACTTATTGAAACGAAAAATACGAAATTTCATGCCAGGCTGACCATAGCATAAACAACTAAGGCGGGATGCGCCCTGTCAGCAAACCATATGTTCACCGTAAACTACCCATTCAAGAGAAGAGGTCACCAAGTGCCAATTTTGTCGCGAACAGCATCCGCTGAAGGTTGTCAAGTGGCGTGACGAAATGAAAATATTTCATGGGTAGTTGCATTCCTTCTATGTGATACAGTTTACCTTATGGGGAAAAACAAAGGTGGATTTAATGCTGGGGTTGTTTCATGCAAACTCGTGAGTGCCGCACCTGATGTTGAGTAAGCCAAGGGATGGGTAGACATCCCCGAGGCAATCCATTTGTCATCCTACTTGTCCTAAACATATTCTTCCTGCGGGGACGTGGCCGACCCACTGCCTTGAAAGTCTAGGCCTACGAGATGGGTGCAAGTGTCTCATGCGTGTATTGGAATCAGTCTTCTTTGTTTGTATAGATGACCCCGGGGTAGAAGAATTCTATCTGACATTTGGTAGACCATATACATATATAGGTGTTTTTAGCACCGATTGCATGCTGTGAATGTTCAAAGCAAAAACGAGATTAACTGTTGTTTTGCTTCATTCGGAGATTGATCTTTGACCAAATACACGAAATGTCATCCATGTAAAAATCGTCGAGATTGCAATGAAAACCGGACAGAGCGCCTAACGTCTCTTTCTGCAGATAGCCACATGACTTCCCGTTGTCATTATGCTTGTTGGGTAACGATTCCTCTGCAACACCGGGGCTAATCTTGATAGATGTTGCGTCGAATAGGAAAGTCATGCCTGAGTGTCCCCTGGCATGAACTTCCTGTGGCGTCGAGTCTCAATAAAACTCTTTTCATGCAGGTATCCATGCGTTTCGCGCTAGGATTCCTGTTTTATAACGACCCACTGTTTCTTTCATTCGGAAAGAATGGCTACATTAGGTACAGATATCAGAATATTGATCCGACATTGAATGCTTTTGAGCCTTTCCTCGTAATCTCAATCTGACTTCTCATCTACTATTCAACCTCCAAGTCACATTAATAGATACATTTGACCCGCGCCATTGTTCGCCCTAGGCTTGGCACATGATCATCATGTGATCGCGAGGCAGCGCGTGCAAGCACATAGCATTATTTCACGCCTGATTACAGGAGAGTGTGCGAGAGGCCGGGCGGGATGCGAGTATATTGTATCCTTCCGACTGATTTGGCTCACTTGATGCGCTTGTTGCCCAACGAGGCGTCGTCTGCTTGGAGACGACCGGATCAGCCAAGCAGGGACAGCCGTGTTTAATAATTAATCTCCGTCTATCCCGTTTGATGATTCCTTCCTCAGGATGGCTTCGAGCAATCTCCTCATGAAACCACAATTATACAATCGATTCCACCTCTGAAAGAGTTGTGCAGAGCGCCATTTTGTACAGTTATTTGGCACCAATACGCTAGGTTTCTGGTCAGAGTTAAGTTGGAACAAACGGTACTTTTTTCCTTTCATCCAAGCAAGTGTTATTGAAAACATTATAAAAAATCATACCATTTTGTTCTGCATAAAAGTGCCGTAGGGATTTTATTAAATGTGGATAATACTTACCGCGAGCGGTCTCTGATAAGGAGCCATTTCGCTTTGAATATTTCACGATGTTTTCCTGACAAAGTGAATGACTGTGAACAATGAAGTTAGATTCGATAGCTACGCATGTTTGGAGGTAATAAGCAGAGCAATATCGTAGTTGTTGTATGATCACAATACATCGAGAAGACAAGACGGACGGCGCCCCCACATTGGTGCATCATGATTTCGTTGGCTGATTGCGACATCACACGTACTCGTATTTCGTTCTTTCATCGCTGTTCCCGGTGTCACAGAAGGTTCCATGCACAACTTTCCTCCAGCAAAGACATGAGGCTTCCTCTCAGATATTGGCCAATCTGGGGCCTTGTAAGCTCGATGGCCTATGCATTTTGAGCCGAACAAACATGACAGGTAACTTTTGATTGACCAATATCTGATCGGAGGTTTCATATATTCCTGCTTCAGGAAAGTGGCAACCACTACGAAAATTAACAGCAAGAGCAAGGCTACAGACAAAATGAGTGATCAATCTTGCCTGTCTCTTGACTTCCCATCCCGGGATCTTACCATTGATCACTTCTGATCACTATTGACACATGCATTCCAACCGATCTCAATGAGTCACCCTTCCTCATTTGCGTCGCATAAAAGTAAATACTGATTTTCTGTTTGATTGACTTGATTAGTTTACTAATAACAAGGAACGCGGTGGCTCCGTTTTTAAATTTCTATAGAAGGTTAATTTATTTCAACTTTTGAACACTGTCAAATTGATAGCCTTTAAAATAGAAACATCCAAGTATCATGGACAAAGTGCAACTTGACATCATGCAGGCAAATAACCTACGCTTCCAAAGCTTTTTTGTGAAAAAAATAGTTTAAAAGAAAAAAGGGTAACTGCCCAAGGTGAGGATCGAACTCACACAACCTTCGCAGCTGAGCTTGCCCATGTTCAGGAAGTACTGCCTATCAGTACGACGCGCTGACCGATTGTGCCACTGGGGCAGATGATTTCCAAGGGGAAAACACAACTACTACCAACATGAAAAGGAAAATGACAGAAGTGGAAACATGTTAAGCGGGGAGAGCACAATGAGTCTATTTCATTGTCAACTAGAGTCATAATCCGCTGCTGTAATTACAACGATAATTTTTTTGTGGTTGAAGGACGCGGACCGCGATGCGAAAATCTCCAAATTCCACTTCTAATCCGTGAAAATAGATTTGCTTTACTACATTAAATGTTTACTTCTCCCACTAGAAAGCGATCCCCGCAGATTTACCAACAAGTTAGTGTTTACTCGCTAACGCCACAACAAAGAGGCAACAGTTAACTGCCGCTAATATCATGAAATAACAGTCAATATTATTACTCAGAAGTCAATTTACTAACCATGAGACCATTATAAACCAAATGGGCGTTTATGTACTTAAATGATGCCGCTGATAATAAAACCTGAGTATGTTTTTCTGAGCCAATCATTTTGTTTACCGCTCTCATAGCGCGAACACTTTGGTCTCGTTTGGTAAGTTTCCGATCGGATATGAATACTCCAGCGTTCATTACGTCAGCACACTACCACTATTCCACATCGTCAGCATCAAAAAGCGATTTCTTATATAACAATAAGTTTCCATTGTCTGTATGAAATCCCAATGTTTGCCGCCGTAAAGTCGATGATGATTAATTGCCTTTACCTTCGGCGTCCTGGCCGCTCATCTCGTCCGCGTATTGATTTTAGGGAAACCCATCGAGGCACTTCCGCTTTCAATGCACATAAGCGCGCCAAATATGCAAATAGCCTTCTCGTCACTTCCGGTGCGAGTGGGCCGAGAACAATCGTGCCAAGTATATTTGGTGAGATTGGGAGAGATTTCTTTGTTAGATGCCAGTTTAGCTCATCACCGCTGCTATCCTATTTCGCCATTTTCCATCTAGCCGACTCACGGCCAAAGCAAAAACTGGAGCGAAGCTACTTTGCTCTGATTGACTCGAGGGTACTCTAAAACTTATGATTCCAACTCACTTGATATGTAACTGCGTTGATGCTCGGCTTGAGTACGGCACGGTAGGCACTTTGCTCCTGGTCTTTCAGTCACTGCTGATGCTTTCCTAATAGACAGAAATTAAGTTATTCGAAACAGTGGCTTTATTTCATACTGGGTCTGGGCTCTGGCGCTGAAAACTTTACTATGTTGGTGCAATTATGCTACCACTGTCAGAGTATGTGATTTAAAGAAATATTGCGTTTCTCTGTGAACTCTCGGGCAAATATGACTGCCAAATGTGAACATTGTTTTGGGTGATAAGAGCCATCTGCTGGCAAGAAGTAGAACTTGACGCCGCACTCCAAGTTCGTTTGTACTCGCATGTTCACCTTTATGTAATTATTTATTGATAGTATCACAATAACTATTTTCTAGATAAATGATATCATTGCTATAAATCGAAGCAATTTTCTTGACACCAATTGTAATGGATGTCTAATTAGTTTCGAACGGAAAATGGCATGCCGAAACACTTCAACATCTCAAAAGTTTACCTCGATTGTTAATCTTATCTTGTCTATCGAACCCATTGTCGCGAAACCCGCCTGGAAACGCATCCTTTCGAAGGACATGTCACCCCGGTCGTTCACGGGTCGTTAGACACCAAAAGGAAACAATAGGTGAAGAGGACAGTAATATATCTCATTTACAGCCCTGTTGTTGTTTAAGAAGACTTCGGCGAGACTCGGATGAGGTTCCGGTAATCTGTTTTCATAAAATGGATGACTAGGTTCGTTAGTGCGATGATGAGGGTCGGACTCTCATCACTTCATGGAAGCGGAAGGCGTATCTGCCTCGTAGACTACCAAACTCCAGGAATTCGACAAGGTGACTTACAGTTTGCCCTTACACAATTTCGACAGAGGCTCTTAACCAAATGCTCAAAAAACTCATCACAACGGGCCGAGAGTGTGTGAATCGGTTACGTTACTTTGGTTTTCGTCGTTTCGAAACGCCGCCCAGGCCGCAAAAATCCTCTGATTTAGCCCTCCGATAATTAGTGGAGTCATTTTGTTTGACATTATGAGTCGACAAATTGATCCAAACCCACCCTCATAATCAAAGCAAGAATGGCAGGCGGTGAAACTTGTCCTTGAGTTCAAAAACTAAGGGAGCTACCCCCTTTAGGCATATGAGGAAGAGGACAGGAGATTAAGGGTCCATCCCTGGGGTTCCTTAGTCCCTATTTCATCATGTCCATAGTAACCAATATGGAGTGGACACCAGCGTCTATCCACAACATCTGACCACTAAGCGTCCTTCGGAAATCAACTGAGCCAAAACCGGGCCAAATCTACTGCAAAATTCCCATTTTTCGGGTGTAAGTTGTGGAAAATTTAATAAACAGCTCAGAAGGTTTCCTTATGAATTTCAATGACTGGTCAGGCTATTAAGGTTACTATGGGAGTGTGTTTGACGATTCGTTAGACACGAATCAAGGTTGGTTTCGACCGTATCTTTTATTTGAGCTGCGTCGGTGGGGAAAAGCAATGTGTTTCTTCCGGGCGGGTTGTTGTGCGTGCGTGACATCACGTGGCGCGCGATTGGCGGTCTGAAGTCATTGTGTCTAGTTTCACAGGCATAAACATGTTGGAGATGTCAGCCGAATGTCAACTCGCCCCACGTTATAATTAGCAGGCAGTGTTAGTAAACCTTGGCTACTGTACGGATGAGTATAGGCGTTAATAACATGGTAGATCTGCGCTCAATGAGGGTAATGAAGACCTGCCTTGGGCCCCGGACCTAGACCGGAAAACCTTCAGCATCATGCCTTCATTAAAACGAAGCAAGTCGGAGATATAATGACCCTTCCCGGCAGCTAAGGAGAAAGTCCCAGCTCCCCTTCAGACGCACGCGCGCACGTGTTATGGCTGCGCACGCGCACCGTAGGGTTTCCGCTCCTCAGTTCAAATTATAGGGCCCAGAATTTTGATTTACTGTTAGGGGCAACACTCATTTCAAAACTGCCAAATTGACGCCTGTCAAAAAAAAGTAAAGTTTGATGTGGGGATAAAAGATCTTGACAAAGATGACACATCCGGCTGATTCAGCTTGAGGCAGACTCGTTGTTTTCATCCATTCTGTAGAGGAACAATACAAAATGGCGAAGAGGTCGCAAGCCGTTACCATTCTCGGTAAAGTCATTCTGAATTTCTATCTGGCAAGTCGCTTTCTCACATTCTCGACCAAGTACATAGAACATTCTAATTAAAAACACATTCACTGACGTAATATGTAAAAGAAATGGCTGAGGCTGTTTTCATTTTTCCTATATTAAAATGACATGAAGCCGCACCTGACCCAGCCTGCAGCATGAAGAGCATCGTATCGTGTTAGGGATCCCATTCGCTGATATCAACCATAAAAGTTCAAAAGAACCACCAAGAGCGAACTTGCAAAAATCCCTTGATGTTATGAAAACTTGTCCTTCCCATCCCCATCACATGAACTCTTGTAGCGTGTCCTAGCCACGCATGGCTACCCCAGCCTGCTCGAGTGCTCTCCAATAGACAAACCAATGGCTTAATCGAATCAAACGATGGGAAATAACGAAATCACCTCGGCGATAACTGATGGACAAGTCATTCACTTGGTGGTATAGGTAAACTATGATCAATCATTGAGGAGAATTGATGCGGGTCGGCTGATGTTGCAGAGGGGGGGGACTGGTGTCATGACCGGTTTCGAAGTACATGTACATCGTTGCTGTGGGTGATTTGTGGCCATTTTGGATTTTGGCAGCCATCTTGCATTTTGCTTCAAACATGTAGGAGAGCAAATTGATGCGAATCGGCTAATGTTGTAATGGCGAAGTGGCGTTTTTCTTGATCAGCTGACAGCTAGCAGATTTGGGTTCAAAACTGGGAAGCTTATATCAACGTCCCTTGCAAACTCGTATTCATGTGACCACAAGGAAACAAGAATATCCCTCGATTGACATTTCAAAACGCCATCAAACTAAATAACCTGTCATCTCACGTGAAATCTCGAGAACAGAAACTTGATGCCCATCTTTGATCTGATTGCAAAATATTGGAGTGAAGAACAAAGATTGGAAGATGACGATGTCACCCAACAATATGTCTCGGGGAGCGCGCGCGTGCCAAGGAATAATTATCAGTCAACTCAGTCTAACTTTGAAAGTGATACGGTAAATGGTCCAAATGGCTAAATAAGCAGAATATGGGGTAATTGGAGCGTATTAATTGACTCTGTGACGGAGCTAATAATACACCGCTAGTTTGAGAAGATAAAGTGACGGGAGACGTTCATTGGCCTTTGTTTCGACCACGCCATGTCAACATTGTCGCCAATCCCGATGAAGTGCCCGGATGAAGTTTCTGGTGACATGACTACTCTCGCCTACTGTCGTTGAGGGGCAAACTATGCAAGGATCTGCTGTAAACATGTGATTGAGTCTGCATGCCCAATAAGGAACTAGTTTGCTTTTCCTAACCTAAAAACGCCCAAAAGGGGGCTCAGCCGGGATTCGTTTCTTTAGACGCATTTCAAAGTGTTTCTTCTGCCTCTCATTCTCAACCACTAAGCTGTACTTGCCTCTGAAAAAGAGCTCTGGTTAAAGAATGCTACGCAATCTCTGTACCCCCTAGGAAAGTTGGCTCTCCCTTGCCTAATGAACTGTCCTGATGCTCGTTGATGGTGCGTGTCCCGGCCGATCAGCGTACCATATTGCCACGGCTATGTCAACACAAGTTACAAGGTAGCGCGCTAGATCAGGATACGCTCATCAGCAAGCTTTGAGAAGGGGACGAAAATAAACATAGAGAGGAAATGGGCGAGGAAATCAGTTTAAATGGAAAGAAGAGGGGAAAGGAAGGCGGAAGATTGGTCATAAAATGGCGGTATTATTTGGTGGCGAGAGTTGATTGCGATAAATTGTTGACAGTTTTGTGCGGCAGTTTGCAGTTGGTGGTGATAGTAGATGCCGTTGATTCATAGCTTAGATTCTCATATTTTTATCATCAATCATCGATCAACGGTGAAAGGTTTTGCGGTTTTCGAAATTGAAATAGATTGAGGTGAGTAGTTTGGCAATGTCAGCAAACAAATTACCGCATTCAAAGATTTTCGACGGTATAAAATGTTTTACACAGGTTAGCATTCAAGCACCAAGTCGAATTCTTGATTGGTGCGTTCGTCCCTGGCAAAACAAACTTACTCCGTCGATGCACTTGAGAAGTAATCACCAATAACCTCATTCGTAAGTGTTGCTGGCGGTGGACTATAAAGTTATTGTCCTACTCGCCCTTGTATAAACTCAAAAGAATTGAGTATTACAATCAGCCACCTTAGATGGAAACTCATTGTCTCTAGAAGCAGACGATCTCATTGCGTATTGAACCGCCGTCACGCGGCTGTTTCCCGGACAACGAATCAAAACAGACAGGTAGAAATTAGAACGGGAAATTACCACGAAGAGAAATAAGGGATGGAGGAAGACGTGCTAATTCTGTTGTTTATAAAATTTGGAACGGAATCGTGACTTGAAACTTGAAGGCGGAATTCCGAATGGAAGAGAGTGATTTTCAAACGACTACCGCTTGGGAAGATTGGATGTGAGAGGCCATTTCCGGTGGACTGTGATTAGTCAATTTCAAAATCTGCCAAATGTTGCTTTTTAGGGCGGCAATTCGGCAGCAGAGGTCATCAAGCATCCAATTCATCAATTAGACCGGAGGGTGGAGTGGTGCTTGGAAGATTGTTACCTCTTTTTCATAGAAACGAAAAAGTAATAACATGCCAATTTTCTATTGACAATACAAAATATATCAAGATCCTTCTTATGCAACCCGGCCAAACGTTGTACGTTGGTGTATCCGTATCTCCGGGAACACATTGGACATCTCCGTCATCGCACAGTAGATTTGGCTTGTGAAATAGTAACGTTTATGATTGGCTGTCGTGAGTGTGACGTCATGTAAGGTGAAGTAGTAGCAATTTGTGCGTTGGCATCGAAATCGTTGAAAGTGTTGGGATATCTTGTCCCATATCGATTGATTTCATCCCATCATTACAAGCATCACGACCTTGGGCCATCCTACCAGCGTCAACACGGCAAAAGCCAATCATTGTTTATTACCGAGTACGCCATGATCTTTAGAGTAATACAAAACGCCTTCTTGCATATCACATTGCGTCTTTCCTGGACGCCCGGGGGAACAATACCGCAGCAATAACAGAGACGCCCCGGATTGGCTTAGATGAAATCAGATATCACGGAGAATTCAATACATCTAAACGGTTCCGTTATTTCGCGGCTATTACCTGCCTTATTCGCAACATTAGGTAGTTTTGCCCGCAGAAAGATTGTATCACGGTGTCGCCGTATTAGCCGAACTGGCCCCAAGCGACACCTCAGGTCCGGCAATGTAATAAACTCATGACGAGTCTGTAACTAACCACACAAGAAAAGTTCTGTTTTCCCCCAGTTCGCCCAAAGATATCACCCCTCATCCTCATTTGTTTTATTATGTTTGTTTTAATCAAGGTTTCATTGGCTGTTGTTCGTATTCCACTTCGCCACCCAAACGTTATTCGCCGCCATTTCGCCTTCAGGTACCCGGATTTGTAAACAAGTGTGTCGTGGAATAGGATGTCTTGGATAGCAGAGGTTGCGCGTAGGACGATTCTGTTTATGTCTTGCGCTCTTTGTGTCCTTCCTCGGTAATGGCCAAATCAGAAGCCCATTATCCTGTATCGCCTGTACTGTTGCTGTATTGAACCAATCACAACAGAGCAATGCCATGTTTTTTTCGGTCACTCTGCTTAAGGAAGCGGTAAAAAAAAGCACCAATTCCACTGGCTGACCGACCTGAAGGACCAGGATGTTGGCGAATGTGTGAGTGCTGGAATTGCTCAGAACAGACGACACACACTCTTTGATTCGGTCATATCATCAGCTGGTTGATCAGCAGGAGAGTATCAAGATGGTTGAAGATACATCTATGAACGACTGATCAAATCGGCAGCTAATAAATCGGAACATTCGACTCTGGAGGTGGTGCAAAATGAGTCACACAGCTTAGAAGGTGGAGGGACTACATGTACATCGGATGTCACGTGACACAACAAGGCTCACTAATGGCTGCCACCATCTTGCTAATTATCAGCGATCATCTGTTAGATGATGGTGTTGACATCTTGCCTGAGGCTTCGAGCAATGTTGGCTAAATAATCGCGCTAATTATTGGCACATTTGGCCAATATCTCTCGCTCTTACAACCCAATTATAGTAGTTAGCTGTGGTAGTAATGGCAACCCAAGCTAGCAGCATCAGCAGCACTTAGCAAGGTTTTACAAGCCGTTCAGAGTGTAAGGATGATTTTTTCTACATTATCAGACTTCCTGTTCTCTGGATGAGATGCTTGGGCTACATAGTGCGAAGGAAATAAGGAGAGAAGAAAACGAGGTGGCTCGCGTTTCTTGGGATAGGTAATGCATGATTTTTTTGCGCTTGTCGGTAAATGGTTTATGAGAAAGTTGATGGCTTCATGTAAAGTATATGTCAATTTCCGAAGTTACGCATATATCTCGCAAGTGACGCTGATTACTTCAGAGTATCCTTTTCAATTTCGAGTTGACCATGGACTACATCATCTTGATAATCATTATTCATTTTCCATGCTTGATTTACGCCAACATTATTCGTTTGACGTTAAAATATGGCTCAGTAACCTATCACTCAGGTTAGGAGAATATTATGAAATGAAAAGGTTGAGAAGAAAAAAGGATACCCAGCCGACGAAAACTTCTTCCTTAATCTCTGAGGCTCGATCGGGTCTCAGTGAAGATTCTCGCGCCAAAACTCTTTCCTCCGAAATGGGAATGAAGAGGTCATCCTTTGCCGACAGGTGAACTTTATCATTCACACATCGAGTTTCTTTGATGTGGACCGAGTGAGGTAGTTATTGCCCTCATTCTCCAACAGTTCTTTTCCCTACCACCGAAGCTTTCAAACAAAAGTTCGGCAGCATCCAAGTGAATGTCTTATTGTTGCTCCCCGGGATCGCTCCGTGGAGACCAGTCTCTCCTCCTTGTGCATTTCCCCGTTCTGAGCGCCACCGCCGACAACCAGCAACATCACTCGCCTGATAGCTCAGTCACCGGGATTCGATTGTTCAAGCCTCGCTCTTTGAGCCTGAAGCGGTGATTACGACCGCGGAGCCGATAAAAACACTCTCGATTACTCTTGGCAACACTCTCTTATCTTTCTTTCTATTAATTTATAGCCGGGCCGACTAGAACACGAACAATACACGCCTAATCATTCATTTTGGGATTTGCAGATTTTCATTGATTTCTGAGCGTTATCTGATGTTATTAGTAGACAGTTTGCTGAAATATGGCTCAATCCTCGTTGATGGAGAACGTCACTTCTGCATTAAGAACGAGAGTGACGTCCCGCAAAATCTCGTCTTTGAAGTAACGTCTCTTTGATGTCGCGTTCTGGTCGATTTGTTGTGTCCTCTGAGTGTCGCTTTGAAACATCGGTCAAGTTCCTCTCCTAGAAACGAAGTATTTTTTGGAGTTATCTAATTAACACCTCCAAGGCACACCTATCGACGAGGTAATGGCTCATTTATATTCATGAGCTCTAGCGACAAGATTGTTACATCTCGGATGGACGAAATTAAATCTCGGCAATGACGTGAGAGACAGAGGCTATCCATTCGATCTAATCAACCAGTAGACTACAGAATGTTCAATATCTCAATCAGAGATTTGATTTCTCTTCATTCTCCTTGTAAACATTCACAAACAGACGATGAGGTGTGTCGTCTGCGTAAAGTTGCTTGCCGTCAAGTGGCAGGTCTCCTGTCGTAAATGGCGATTACAAACTCCATTTTTTGGGCAAATTTATTCATGGCCATTTATGTTCATCATTATCTGACATCCTGGGCTGCGATAACCAGATTTGCGACACTTACAAATGGTTATTGTGGGGAACGTACTTATTATTGATTGGGCGCCGTGACCTAACTGACTTCACGATGCTCGGGGAGCGGGTCGAATAGGGTGGGACGTTTAGGGAACAGAATAAACTGGAATCAAACGTTAGCCTGTTGCAGAAGACGTCTCAACGGTAGGGTGAGGTTATCAACTCTTCAATGATATCCGATCCCTGATTCACAGTATAATATCAGATCCAGCACCAATCATAGTTCCATCCGATCCCTGATACCCAGTATAATATCAGATCCAGCACCAATCATAGTTCCAATCAGGTTCTCGTTTAAAATGTAGTCCAATAAACACCAAACAAAGTACTTTTATCAACCGTCCACAAGACCACAAAGTGGAGAAAAAAGACCAGAAATCTTATGAAACCTAATCAACAGCATTACAATTCTAGTCACAACCCTGCCCATCAGCAGTCGCCATTGCTCTCATCCCAATCTCCCCTTCAAATTGATGTAAGATTAATTCTGATTGGTTAGTATTCCTCACGCTAGCCTCGCTTCCGTTCCGGGCACTCAGACTTCTCCTCTATTCCGCTATCTTGGCTGATAGGAAATGTTCTATTTGGCTTACCCTTCAATATCAGTGTAGACTCTCTCCATGAGCCAATGATTTCAACAACCTCTTGCCATACCTGGATCGCGTCTAGTAGCGGAGAGAAATAGCCAAAATATTTGGACAAAATATTTTCCAAGTCTTAGAGATATTTGCATACAAGGCGAATTCGACATGTGATTTCATGGCTGGGATGGTTGTTCCTCAATGATAGTTGCAACAATGAGGCAACCATTTGGTAAAAAATCGCAGGCATTAACTTCCTCCACCCTGTCGACTTATTACACACGTCCTTCTAAAAGCCTTGTTGAAGACTCCTGGTGTATTGTTGGTCTATCAGAACTTTCAAACATAACTAACTTCTGCTTCCCATTGTGTACCTTTTCCATTACGACACCAATATTGATATTTTTTGGCGAAAATCCACGCGTCCTCAATTTGAAATCACGTCTAGGAAGGAACTTCTCTATCGAATATAATTGATAAATATCCTCGTTTGGATATTGTTGACAAAATCAGGGAGAAGAATGACGAGAGGGGAAACATGGCGGAGGTCTGGGATCCGAGTATCCCTACTCACTTCCGCAATGTTTGAGTGATGCGCATCCGGGTTCCGGTATCGTGGTGCGCGCGCAGCATAAATTGACAGATCGAAGCGCACCATCACCAGTGAATGGTTTGAGGAATTAGCGACTTCGGTCTTAAATTACATTTAGGAGGCATTTTTAAAAGTCATTGTGGTGTCAAAGTGGATGCTCCGGTGACTGATGATCGGGTTGAAATATAGAATGCGTCTTTTTCCTCATCATCCGTATCAAGCTTTCTTCATATCTATTTAAGGGCTAAATTTCAATACTGGTTGGGTTTAGCCAGTGAGATTGAATATTTCCTGAGGGGTTCGTCCCATGCATTGACTATCTTGCAATAAAGTGTTCCCGTTAATCCGGCTTAGCGACCCGGTGTGGTCATGGCTCGGGGTGGTTGAAGACAAAGGCAGAAGAAAACACAAGATGAATATCACGGGCTTTAATTCAACCTTCGTCTAATATCGAAGGATCAAAAATCGGATACGTCAGGGAAGACGATTGATAATGCTGGATCGGTGTGCGTTCATCGTGAGATATTTTCATAAAAGAACGCTTCTTTAAAAACTAAATTCATCCCCAGCCAAGTAAACAGCATACATTTCTGCGAGAACTCGTGATATTTGGTCGATTTCTCCGTTCAGCAGCATAAGGAGTTATGACCATAATGAGATGCGGAGGTGAGATGCCGGGAATATGAGGTGACGCATCCCTTTCCGACAGTAAAATTGACAGGAAATGTCGCTGTAGCACTTTGTGATTGGCCCATTTCTAATCCCTCCACCGAAGATGCAGAATTCAGAGCATCTGATTGGACAATACGGCCGGAATTATTCCCAAATTCTTTTTGACCATTGATCCTGGCACTGGTCGACTGCTCGATGAAAATTCGAACGATTTCAATTTTGCAACAGAGCATACTGTCATTGTATAATGAACGCTGAGAGAACGCTGATGAATTCGCGGCATGTTTGGATGGAAGCTGACGATGTGAGGTTTGTTGACAAAGTAACTCCAACCGGATCCTTGAAGATCTTGAATTCTAATCACCCTCTAAGATATGTACTCGCAGTTTACTACGCAAAGCCGTGAATTCCTCACAGACTCGTCCCCAAGTCAGTCGTATCTATCAACCTGTACTGGTTCAGCATTGATTAGGTGGTACTGGAGACCAGGTCCTTACGATGTGTAAGTGGAATTGGATTTGGAATTGGAAAAATCCGAATTCTTTCTTTTGATCCTCGCCACCAATGTGAGCATCGCGCACAAAATTTCTCAATTTTTCCGTAAATTTCTTAGCAAGATTGAACAATGGAGACAAGGTTCCCGGCCAGGTTCGCATACGACTCAAGGAGCCTCGTTATTGGAGTAGAAATATTCGCTCATTCTCTCTCTGTAATTGAGAGGTGAACTCAAACAGCCAGAGGTGAGGCCCGTCTTTGGTGTCCAGAAGTCCATGTTGTCTGGAATGGGGATTCTGGCGGTACAGTGTCACTAAACCATCCTTGAGTGGAGGGCCGCCTTTCTATGACAAAGTCACCATCTTTAATACAGAACAGTACAGCGAGGATTGGAACTCATCTTGAGACAATCAGAGGGTAAAAAAACATGGCCCCTTTAACGTACTGAACCATTGGTGTGAGTTGAGTAACAAATTCTATGTGTCCTAGATCGGGAGCGAAAAAAAAAGGTTTGCACTCTGTTTGGAAAATATTGGAAGAGTCCTCGAAATGTTTACCAATACCAGTACGATCGCATCTGAAACCTTCCAAAAACTGCCGAGAGTTGTAGTTTTTTTCCACTCTGTTTGCAAGCACTTGGATTTGATGAGCAATTCTTAACGTCAAAGTCATTGTGTTAAATCAAGTGCGTAATCTGGCATTTTTGAAAACACATCCCAAAACAAATGAGGGTGGCCATCGCCCAGACCACTCATGCCCACTTGGCGAATTAGAAACATTTACTGGCGAGAATAGCAGTGGAAGTAATTAAACGATAGGAGAATACCTCCTCTAGATTTGGATTGTTCCCGCCTTCCCCGCCTCATCCAAAGCAGCCGACTTTTCTGACGTCCTTATTAAGCCCTGCACTTAATGCATCTCAATATTGCAGTCAAAATAATGGCAGACGCCGCCGATATTGTTGATCAACAGAGAGGTTCTACTTATGAAAGTTTCATTATCTTCAATGGTAATTCAACAGGCGACGCTAGATTTTTGTATTGACTATTTTTATCCGCTGAAGAAAAAACTCATGAAAATTCTACACGCTTTCGCATCTTGATGCGCCTGCGCGCCTGTTGTCAAGACGCCAACAGACGATAGGCGCGTGTTTGTCACGTGGTCACGTGGCACGCGCAAAGACGAGCACGGCGCTCGGAATTGAGACATTTTTCTGAAAATAAATCTCTTTATCAGGGCTCATACCCTCTTTGTCTGCGTTCTTTTTAAAAGTCCCCCGACCTTCTTCCTCGCACACTTATTCCGATGGGCGAAATAAGACCAAATCAAAAATGGCGGCCCGCGGACGCCAGCCAACGTAGGACTCGTGAAGTCCGGTTGGAAAATCTTGCAATTTTCTCCGGATTTGGGCGAATGTAAACAATAATGAAAAGTCCTAAAGAGGTTTGGGGCAATATCTCCGGATTTTTATTGGCGACTTGTGTCCAAGGAATCCCTTAATCCAACCAAGCAAGCTCCGGTGTCTTTGTGATGACATACCAACTCCATTCCGCCTCCGGTCGTCGCAGAAGTCACCAGTTCATCCAAGCAAAATCCCAATGTTGATCTTGTTTGTCTTCACGCTTTACAAAACGATTTCGTGTTATCAACTAAATTGGAATTTTGTCCCATTTTTCGAATCTATTGTATCGAAGTGAAATATTTTACGAAACTGATGAACTGTTTGTATAATGTTCTGAATCAATAACAAATTTGATGTGAGATGTTTCGATTTTTTAATAGGATTTGCCATGTTTTATGGTGAATGTTTTGCTTTAAAGGGACTGCACAGGACTACCGAGTACATCCGACGAACAGGACTGTATCGACTCAACAAGATGTGGAAGAATGAGAGTGGCCACTTGAAAGTCATCAAGTCCTCCTGGTGGCCTTGGTAACCTTACTGGGCCGTCACGTGCGCTCTTTCTTTATTAATCACGTCCAAGAACAAGCGACACGGTACCGCCACATAACTCGGCCCAAATCCTGTTTTATTTGCTTCTAACGCGAGTGCTTTTCCAGGTAACCAAACGTGATGTGAATGACTGGATGGAAGGCGAAAAACGTTGTGTGGACATCTTTCATCAAGATGACGTGTGTACTGCAACCGGATTAGAGGATTCAGCTCGGATTGAACCGTACTAACTCCAGACCACGTTTGAGCCATATGGACCGTAACCCATTGCGTGACATGATCCATTTGCTAAGACTCATCACGTCCGGTTTCTAGCAGAGTCCAATTCCGTGCGTAGCTCTAAGATATTTTTATTTATCATTAAAAAATAATGCTTTTTCCGGCGAGAAACCGAGGCATCTTTGATGGTTGTTGTCTTTCATCACAGCATCGCCTGGCCGCCATATTTCACTGGGACAGCAGCGTCTACATATCAAAAGTGCGTTCGCCGAATCGAGCAAAAGGCGAGTATGGTGCAGTTCATCACTTTGGCATTAGACAGAACTAGGCAGACGAATCTACTTAATCCCAAAATTTCCTGAGATGACAAACTTATGCATCAAACTTCGTGCATCAAGAATCGTAGGGGTGAGGTGGGCCAACGACAGTTCGCGCGTGGGCGTCGCACGTGACCCTGCGCAGGCTCTGACCAAAGCCCAGGGACACCCTCCACAAAATGAAATGTTTGCTTACGAAATTAACCTCCGAATTCTTCTGCCATTGATAGCGATAAATAAATAATGATGACTTTTGGCGCGCTTCTCGTGGGCGGAAGGGCGCGCTGCCCGATGGGACGGTCGTCTGCTTGCGCCAATCACCCCCTTTCTATCACTCCGATCTCGCGATCGTATCTGGCTTAATTTGATTCAACAGTGATTAAAAAGTAAACTATTCCTTATGTACTATCAATGGGTGACAGCGAATCCATCCATTGTCTCATAGGTCCTACGCCCCGGAGAAGATGGCGAGACTGCCAAAATGGCTGTCATCACTCGTGCCTGCCGGGGAGTTCACATCCAAACTGTCCTCACTCTTAGTTCGTGACACATTCTAGTTAGTGCAGACGGTGAAGATGTGAAAGCAGTAAGCGACGAAATAGAGACACGATTTTACAATTTGCCCGGAAACAGAACCTTGAAAGTAAAGCCTGTCCGTGTAATTTATTCATTACAGACTGCCCAATATTGGCCTTCATTCTGGTCATCCATACACCTAATCTTTTCTCCTCCGGATGACCCCAATCGACAACTAGACCAGAGATCGATGATGATCCAATCTGACTTGTTGGAACCAGCCAGACACGTTGGCCAAACTCGATTGAGTGGTGGTCATCACAACTTAGTTGTACCTGTTGGGTTTTCGCAGTGACTTCTCACACACAACGACCTTACTCCCAAGAACCCTCTAAAGTTAATGAAATGTAAAGTACATGTATTTCATATTGCTCTCCACTAAGGACATTAAACCCGTGGTGTCACCGTCAACCATGTGCCACCGAAGATGTCGTTATACGGAAACTATAAGTAAGTTATGAACTTATTAAAATGCTAGCCACGCCTTGAACCCTTGGTTGTGTCTTGACATCATAGGAATGGAATACAAATTTGTATCAACGCAAGGTCGACGGAGCGTTCACCGAATAACACACGCATTTCGGAGAGGGGCACCTGACGTCTCGATTCATCCACAGGGTGATTGTCCTAGGTACGTCAGATAGGACTGTCCGAAGACCGCGGCCACGTAAAGACGGCGGCACAACCACACCGCTCCAATGCAAGGTAGGAGTTCATTAGGTGTTTGTATTTATCTGGCTGGTGATTGTCATCTGAATTTGTCTACAAATGAAGACACACCTGGATCTGGACGAGTTAATTATTGCTCAAATCAGCTATATGTACCCACAGTAAGAGGCGCAACGACCAGTCATATCTGGGGAACAACATACTGTCCCGAGATGTGCCGCTCACCCCACTGTCCAGGTGCGGTCAAGGGTCTTGCTGACCAGATACATGTAATATCAAAACAGACATATTGCATCTGCCTCATTGCGGCCGTATAAGACAACGGTTGTCAGGCGTAGCCCCCGGCGACCACAGACCACGAATAATATGACTTGGTGTCGAACGTGAAGCCCTCTCGAGGATGGAAGATAAAGACACGTGAATCGGAAGGTCAAGCCCGTTGTTGACTGTCCTTTCAAACATCGGTGTTGTCATCTGCATTTCACGGTCGTCGCCAGATCGTGTAATACAACGTGTGTCTTTGTGTGGGTAACCTATAGAGGCACTAGTGTGTGTGCCCTTGTGCAAGTCACCAAGCGTCTTGCACTGGACACAAGCTTGGGCCCTCTAGGTGACTTGCACAAGGACACACAAGAGATGTTCACCAGGTTCTGCCTTGCAATTGACGCAAGCTAATGGCACTACCTGGCCTTGCACAAGGTGACACAAGGTGACGCAAGGTTGGGTATCAAGGCGACCTGCATGAAGGCAAACGATGACTTCCAAATCAAGGAACTTGGATTTCGATCACACCCGCCAAATCATTAACGCCATCTATGCATTTTTCACTGCACCAAACATGGCTGTCCGATGAAGACAATACATGCACAGGTTGTCCAAGGACAACATAGGACGTCAGTGTCTTCATCAAGCCGTGCACCTCCTATTTTTAAGGTACTGCTGATATCGCGACCTCGATTAATGACCGTTCTTACCTGAACAGAGATGTCTCCAGCAGGCGCCTTGCACAAAGGCTCCGTGTCTCCGGGCATATTGCACTACGAAACATATGCCAGGGTCTCCAGGCGACTTGCACTGGCCAGGATACACGAGCAAAGATCTCGAGGTGACTTTCACACAGAGACTTCCAATCCAGGGAGACTTACATTCCAGTCACACTCTCCAAATGTTATCATCGACGCCATCTGTACTGTTATAAATGAACCAAACTTGGCTGTGCGATGAGGACATGCAGTGAGGTTGTCCAAGGACAAAATAGGACGTGTCTTCGGCGAGCACCTCCTATTCTGCGGACAGCTGGTATCGGGTCCTGGATTCTTTGCTGTTGTGATCTGAATAGCGAATTGCTGATGAATCATTCCTTGTTTGAACAAAGACGCCTTGGCAGTCATGACCGGGTCCATAACCTACCCAGGGTTGTGACATACAAGGTAGGTTCCATCCAGGACATCCATGTAATGAGGAGGATCATCACAATTCTTGAAAGACAAACCAGTTAGTCAGCATATCAGCATTTACAAACAACAAAACTGAACATCCATGATAAGATATTTATTCTATAAAATATCCAATGTGGATTAAACTGTCTATGACCAACTGGATATACTGTGATCTTAAATGGAAAGACTAATGAGTCGAGTTTATGATGGGGATGTTAAAATCATCCACCAAGTCATGTTGATTATGCAAGTTATTCAGTCGGTATCTGTAAACCAGGAATGAACACATTAGAATGGAAACATATCTCAGTTCTCATCATCTTGGCACAAAACATGTCACACTTAACACAGTATGAAGGAATGTTAGGTCTTAAGAAATTATACCACAAAAAATATCGAAATCATTGGAATGCTTACAATACTGCTAAATAACTACATTGCATCTCCAATGAGATGGAACAAATTAGGAAGATTCATTTCCATGAAGAATTCAAATGGTGTGTCCCCACCAAGAGACGCTGCATGTACAAAACCGTTTCACAATCTCACAATACAATACGCTACAGTGGCCTGATAACGGGACAGACACAAATTGAGTATTTACGGCTGTACACAAAACTCTGCCATAAAGTACATCCTATAAGCCAAGGAAAAAAACAATATTCAAAAGGGGAAACTATCACAGGAACTACATTTTCTCCAGTTCATAATCGTCGAGTCCATTGGCTTTGACAATTTTCTCTAGTTTGTTACGATAATTCTCAATGTTGACCATAAAGTTGGGAACCCGTGTATTCTCGAGGTCACCAACGTCACGTAATCTCTCGATGTCCTTGAATGATATCTTGCCCAGTTTTGTCAAGGCATGGAAGTCGATGAATTCTCTGTGTTTAAGTATTTGGAGAGCACCACTTAAGTAGACTTGGTCTTTACAAAATGCACCTGAAAATAAGAATTGGGTTATTTTAAAGGAGCATTTATGTACCAGGGTAGGGGTGGTCATTAGTGGTTGTGCTGGTATACTGACAACACCAACAGATGTCGGGACAAGCAAGGGTAATTGGACTGATAGCTCTCTGTTTAGCTGTGACATCCTATGTTCTATTTGAACTGTGGGAGGTAAAACCATCTACAATCAGGCTGCTCTACTTATAGACTAGAATTAAATTGAGACATTGCACTTAACATGTAGTGAAGAAAGACAACCTCCTTCTTATATAGAAGAATCAAAATTGTTCGCAACATATTGTTATTCCATGCTTTGGGAAGACAAGGTGGATTAAAGGATTACCTGGCTGGCCTGTGTCTGTTAATCCTCTCTTCACACGTAAACAATAATCCCACTTGACGAACGGATCAGACACAAATCGTCCGAGATCTTCAAACAAGTCAACAAAGGACATAAATGCTGCCTTAAACGTCACATAATACAACAAGGCTGATCTCCATAGACAGGGATCTTTCCTGAATATGACGCTATGCAATGAAGCAAGGCCTTCTTCCGTCGGGTTGACAGGGCCTAGCTCCATCTCTTGACGCTTCTTCCAGCTGTTCCACGATTGGTAACGATTGTTCAGTGAGCGGATGTAGTGAGTTCCTGAAGAATAGAAACAGGGCCCTTTCATTTTATCAAAATAAAAGGCTTCACAGAATAAGGTCTGACACACTTTATAAGCCTTATACATGTAATATCTTTTCATCAAGTTGATTAAAGACAGCCAATAGTTAGCAAACTAATAAACAAACATGTCAACACAAAAGAAGACTACAATTACCTGGTTACAATTGTCTACTCCGGCAGTCTTGATTAAACAACCAAGAACCGACAGTAGGTATTAATTCCTTAATTAGAGCACCAAGATGTTATCAGTGCCAACTACTGTCTTCAGGTCTTGTGTCCACTTGATTTCTCAAACTTACCAACTTCATGTCGTAGAAGTCCATCCATCCAATGTTCTCGGACGTTGTCCACCCGGACGTTTAACGTCGGCCGTCCCTTCACACGTGTCATCGAGCCTCGAGATACCAAGTCCTCTGACAAGTTAATAAACACTTTGTCTTCAAGTCTCTCTTTCTTCAAATACTCTCTAGCGAAAGTGTGGATCTCAGCTTTTGAGAGAAGCCGACCTCCTGTTCGTCTTTCAAATTCTTCATAAGTTCCGTACCTTTTTAAAGCAGTGTTCATGATATGGATTGCCTGAAAGGAGATATCATATCATAATTACAGTGCAACATGGATCAAGTTGATTTAGGATGATACAAGTACCCCATGATTGTGACCTACAATGGTCTCGAGATTGGATTAGTCCCAAAAGACTTCTGAAAAGTTGAATATTTCATACACCACTATCAAAGATAGCGATCGTGATTCAGTCATTTACCTGATCTAAATATCTTGCATTGGGTGTGCTGTACTTCTTGAGGACGTCTGGCTCCGGCTGACATCTGTAGGCAAACTGTGGATTATACATGAAGTTTGACTGGAAAAATCTCTCCCTCTCTGCCTCCTGGTTATACGGTTTGATGGCAGCAAGAAGCGGCAGTTTCTTTTTCGAAAGAAGCAGCTGCGAATTTGTGGCACTTCCAACTCCATTTTGTCCAAGCAAATTGTTCGAAGACTTCAATATGCTGCCCGGGCCATTTTGGTCAGAACAATGTCCAAGAGAAGGTAGCCGCACACTGGAGAGCGCGGAACCTTGTCGGCCACTCATGTTTAAAGGACCCGGAGTCACCCAGGCCTCGACGTGCCCCTTCCCTGAACCAAATGTCCCAATCGAGGTGGAGGAGGATGAAGGGAGAGACCCACGTCGGAGTTTCACAGACGTTTTCGGCCGCCTATCACCGCCATTTTCTATATCCAAGCTCCTCAAATGACTTGAATCACTCGAGCAACGTGTTTTCCGCTTCCTACGCGTTTTCGTTCGTCGTTTTGAAGGCGGAGGATGCGGTGTTTTCACTTTTTCTTGGGGACATCCATCAAATTTCTGTCCCTTGTCCGCCATCTTTAAACAACACCAACAAGGGAGCAGTTATTGCGCTGATATCTATAATGAATTTTCACAAAGAACAAGGCGTAACATAGAGTATTAATGCCATATGTACATGTTATTTTGTCCTCATATTAACTGCAAAGACTAAATAAGGGCTTTTTGCTAAAAAGAATCATATTCCAAAGATGGAAGGCAATCTGGTTTAGAAATTAGTGAATGCTCCCTGACCTTGGCTACAACGACACACCCGCCATCTCTGAGTGGGAAGTGTAACTAACCGTCTGAGTGAAGACAAGGTTGTTCTCGGGACATGAGTAATCAACCTCCTGTGGGTGGAGCGAAAAACAATTCAATTATCGCTTCAGCAGATTGATTGATGCTTTGCCTTTTCACAGGTTTATCTGTCGATGTTCGCCATTGTTAACACCAGAAAGTTATATCACCAATTTCTACTGCTTGCCCATAGGTAGACACCTCTTTTCTTTTTGGTCATCCAAGCTTGTTGTCTTGCTCGGTTTTCACAAACCAGCGCTAGCATGTAGCATTGATGGCTATCCCTGGTTGGCGAAGTCTTTCTCTGTATTGGATAATCAGGCCTGTGATAAAGGGTAATAGTTCATGCAGGGCCAGTACTTCAACTTGAACCACCACGCAAACTTTGCCGAGCATTCCTCACATCACAGCCTACCGAGGATCAAACAGAACCAGCAGCTGGAACCTCTTCCAACGTTTCTTGAGTCATGTGATAAGAACATCTCAATCACGACAGAATAATATCTACAGCGCAATTTATATATTATAACAGTTTATTTTTGATTTCATAATTATTGAGAGTTGATCTCCAATGTTTTGGACAATATCAGTCACACCATAACTTCAATTGTCCTGACAGTAAGTGCAAATTAATACGGAACTATCGAATATCTACAAAACTGTTGATGCAAAGCACATAACTTGCTATCCACTTAGACACAATCCCGAACAATTACAAATCCATTTTCACCTGGGCCACCACTTTGTACAATCTTATCTACAAAATTACAAACGAGCCATGATCGTCAAATTTAACAGGGATGCAGGTATAAATGAACTCTACCAATTAGAAATTTACCAACGTCCATGTAATGTAAACAAAAATCAGCAGTGTACAAGTATTTAGTCAGATACACTACTGCCATACATGTAAGGGATTTGGTGAGTTTATACGAGTTGAAATGTACATTTGTAAGTGACACAAAGACAATTTTGACCAATTAAAATCATGAAGACTCACTATTGATTCTCTTTTTTTCAATTGTTCTTCTAACTTGTCTTCATGTTTTGCCGCCCCCACAAAGGATTACAGACGTCCATGCATTCCACGACTCATACATGTACACAAACTGGCATAGGTGACTACGACAAATAAACCAGGACCAATATCTGTGACTCTTCATGTGCCAGTAACTAGATTAAAGACACAAGCCTTCCGTCAAGACATCAGGAGCTCGCCTTGTTCTGCTCAGTCACATCCATCCAACATTCTGACAAAGACCACTCTTGAGAACCTCATGACATTTAGAACAGCCACTAAGTCCTTGATGCACACCCTGCACAATCTCTGCAGATTTACACTGAAAATTAGTGCAATAACTTCAGTGGCACAAATAAATATTGATACCATCAGGTCACAAGCACTAGAGAGTCCACACTATATCCAGTCCAGCCTGAAGCTACACGTGCTGATTGCTGACTCCTCTTATTCAGTCACCTATCACCTCGTCACTCTCTCAACGCTACAACCAGGTCATGACGCTGGTTTGTTATCCTTACTACTCGTAGAATGTCCATTGCCAGATGGTAGAGGCTGGAAGTTGGCTTGGATCCACGGATGTTTAACGACGTCAGGTAAAGGCAAGCGACGATCAGGATCTTTCTGTAATAACTGCAACGGCAAAAGAGAGATTATTGAAATGGAAAAAGTAGAAAAATAGAAAAAAGAAGGCTTATACTGTGTAGCTGTCAGTGTTATCATTACAATGTAGGAGCCCTAAAACGATGCTCGACTCTGTGCTCCACCTACAGGGATGCATCAAAAGTGCCCTGGACAATCCACTTACTTTCGTAACAAGATCCTTTGCTCCGTCAGACACATAGGACGGAAAGTGAAGATCAACTTTTGAGATTCTCCTGTATGTGTCTGGCATTGTCTGAGCTTCAAACGGTGGTTTCCCGACGAGACATTCGTAACACAGGATTCCTAAACTCCATAGGTCGACTTTCTCATCATGAGTCTTGCCATCAATCATCTCTGGTGGAAGGTAGTCAAGTGTTCCACAGAGTGTGGCACGCCTACAAGAGGAGCAGAATGAAACCATGATAAAAATACGTGTTTATTGCATTAAAATGACCATAGCCCAAGTAACTTCTCTCTTTCACTTTGGTTATCTTGGGAGGACGATTGTAGTGAGACCCCCCCCCCCCAGGAAACAAGCAAAAACATGCTGATCAGAAGAGTTCTCACCTGGAAGATGGGGCATGCACGGACCAGCCAAAATCAGCAATCTTCAGCTCCCCCTTACAACCCAGCAGTAAGTTCTCCGGTTTAATATCCCGGTGGATCACCTTCTTGTCATGGCAGTAGATGAGAGCCTGGCTTAGCTGGTGGATGAACTGAAAATGGAAACAAAACAGTTAGTCTGGGCTCACATACTCTGATCATTGCAGTCATTTAACAGCTGCAAGATTTCTTTGAATCACACAACAATTCTTGGAAGAGCCAAGTTTCCTGAAATCTGTAGACCACAAAATGACTAGTGGATCAAATTAGATTCCTCTGCAACTCACCGTAGCACATCTTTTGTCATCAAATCTCTTAGATTTCTGCAATTCTTTGTAGAGTTCGCCTTTAGGTGCGTATTCTAGAATGAGGTATACTCGAGTGTCATCATAGAAATAGCCATAGAGACGGAGAATGTTCTGGTGTCTGAAAGGTGGAGAGACATCATATGTGAAAAGATTATCCAACAGTTCTGTATCTTAAAGAGCCCTATCCTCATAGGTTTCAAATGACATCATGACCTTGCCAAGACAGGCCATTTCATCTCTGCCACAAAACTGATGATACACAGCCCACCTGGTTGAAATGTGTCCTAACCAATTTCTTAAATTCACCTACCTGAGATGTGACTGAATCTCTATTTCCCTTCTGAGTTGATGTTCCACGCCTGCCTCTGTTAGCTGCGACTTGTACAAGACTTTCAAGGCAACAATGAACTTGCTTTGTTTCTCCCGCGCCAAATAAACATGTCCGAACTTGCCTTTGCCGAGCGCTTTACCAATGTCAAAATCTGCCAATGCCCACTTTTTCCTGCAAGGAAAAGAAGAAAATATTAACTTACAAATGCAGAAAATGTTGAAATGCACTATTCAAAAAGCAGACCTTTCTTGTTCTTTTGGCTGCAAAACTTGTCTTTGGAAATTACTCGACAGGCCTTTTTAGGGACACAAAAAGCTGCAAATTTTATTGGAATTGTGATTCATTAAGTGCTCTCTCAATCTGGTTTCTAGAGGTACGTCTGAAGTGGCCCTAGTGCCTTATAAAAGCTAAGCAAGAACAAATGTCAGCTTAAGATCACATAAAGCTGCTGTTCACGTAACCTGATATATCAATAACATTACAACCTCAAGAATAACAACATACTTTGAGCCATCCTTATTCATCATAGACATCATGGGTTTAGGTGGTGCCTTCTGGTCCCGGGCAGCACCAGTAGGAGGAGCTACAGGTACAGGGGTTGACACTCCAGAAGACGTTGATCCTTCAGCTTGTTTTTTTACCCTATTGGCATGGTGATCTTCTGTTGGGTTTCGGGGACCAGATGGTTGTGAGTTCTGAGGCCTTCCTGCAGAACTCCGAACTTGACCTGCCTGCATGGAAGCTTGTTTCTTCATACCAGGGACGCCACTTTGACCTCTACTGACACCAGCTGTCTGTGGCTGCCTCAGGGCAGAGCTGATCTGTGGCTGCCCTCGCATACTGGCAGACTGGGACCTGACACCCGATTGCACTGGAGGTTTCCTGCCTGCGTCATCCCTATAGCTGGCAGCAGGGTTTGTCATCGGGACTCTCTTGACAGCTTCTCTTTGATGGGGAATATTAGGTTCAGTGGTCTTGAGAATCCGCTGGCACTTAATTTCTCCGGTGGATTTAGGATGCAAGACCTAAGGGAAAGAACATTCACTGGTTAATATTTACAGTCTCCCATGCAGGACAAGAAGATATAGGAGTAAGTACACACCAAACTGTAATGCCAGAAATTGGTGGCTTTTATCATACTGCTACTGACAATTGAGTCTTGAAGTTGGTGCAAAGTGCTTTCGGCCCAAATTTGTATCACAGGTTTTACTTTCATTATTTGCCATGGCATGTTAAATGTAGCCTACCCTGGATGAAGAATCAACAGCATTCTCCTTCCCCCCAAGTGGATGGCCAATAGGACAAACCTGCAAGGTAAAAGAACAGGACTACAACACTTGAATATTTACTACACAAACATATGTTTATGTAACTGTAAATTCAACTGATTTTTCAAAACAAACTTTCTTACACTACAATGTTGTACAACATCAATGTTTTGCCAAATCATCTCAGCAACGGCATTAGGTTAATAAAACACGAGTCAGAGACAAGTTGAAGTTGAAGGCCAATGCATCATACTTACAGGGTGACCTTTTGGAGCTGACATTTTCAGCAGTGCAATCAACCAATCACGAAGTTCTTGCTGTACATGTACCAGGACAGGATGCTGTAACTCTGAATTAGAATTTAACATTTCATAAAAGATCATAAAAATCGATATTTTGAGTTGGTGATCAGAGCAGAGATTTAGCAGCTGTTAAAAACTGATGGGCGGGAAACAACACGACTGTCGGGCCGGCCGCCAGGAAGGTTGACAATTTATAAACCAAACCCGATATAAACATGACATGCAGTACCTACGACGTCTAGTCCTACATGATCATGATATGATTACATATCCCTACAACAGGACTGGACTACTGCAAAGCTGGGCACCCGCCACCGAGTCTGATTGCACCGCACTGGCACAGGCAATCATGACATGACGGCCCTGACATGACCATGATGATGACCACATCACAGGCCACTGAATCAAGTGTAGACTGTAGGCTGTACTCACTGACACAACAGCTATACTATAGCTACAGTATAGCTACAGTGAGTGTAGCTATAGCCTAGGCTTAGCAATAAGCATAGCTGTTGTGTCATTGAGTACAGGCCGACTCAGTCCGTCTCCAACTGGGACCAGCAACTCGGCCCGCTTGTATAGCCAGTGTATGGACGGACGTAATAGCATGAATGGTGTTCATGGTGTAGGCCCTAGGCCTATCTCAGTATCTGTTTTATGACTATGTGCATGCAATGCATTGCCATTGCATTGCATGTCAGATGTGTGATGAACTCTTCAAAACAATCTATTATTTTCAGCCCATTGAGACAACAAAACCTAAACAATCGACAACATAAAGAACAACAACAACTCTTACATCTATGATAATTGTTCGATGTCAAAACAACGGTTGAAATTGTGAATAAAATCTACCTTTATCGGGCGGAAAACTACAACGACAAATTCAACGTGAGAGAAACTTTTGAATTTCGTGACCAGCCTTCTGATTGGGTGAAAATTTAAAGCACGATGGTTGCCGAAGGTTGTTTGTATGACGCTCTGTGATTGGATAATCTGTATTTACAACGGAACCGGAACTACAGAGAGCAACACGTGCTTTTTGGTCGCATTCACCAGTATGGTTGGTGTTGAGTGTAGTTCCCCGGTCCCCAAAAGTCGACAATCACGTATTATGTTGACCCGCTAACCGCATAACATGTGTATTACTATAGATGTCGCACTTCTTTGCTGACATTATGTTATTTGCAGGTTCTGCTGTCAACAACAAAACACTATGCGTAATAAATTAGGTGGTGATCACCCCTATCACTCAGGTTAGGCTTGGACTGCTTGGTTTACTACCACTTTCCTTTCGAAGAGAGATAGCCGATGTTGTATTTTTGTGCCATTGTTTGCTTGGAAATACTGTTTTATCTCAAACTCATGCCCCAGACGTGACTTTTACTACGCGTAGGGGTGATGATCTTATCCTCCTGTGTCCACGTTTTACCAGAGGCTTTTGCGTCAAGCTTCTTCGTCAGGGTTGGAAAAATCTGGAATGCGCTTCCACTCGATATCAGGCAGTCTCTCCCGCTTGATGTTGACCTTTCCCTCCTTCTGCCCAACCACGAGTTTACGATGGCGAAATTGGTCCAATCAAGAATTAATTAAGACTATACTCTTTATCAATTCTTGGTCCTTCATTCGTCAATCATGTATACGTCACAGAAGTATCAGCAGGGTGCTGTTCGAAGGACAAGAAAGACTGGTCGTCTATAGTCCCAAAGTATGAGGCAAAATAAGGTTCAAATGCGACAAGACTGTGTTATTCGTGATTTTGTTTCAAAAGTTACAACCTTTATTGTAGTGTAACGCATACATTACATGTTATCGAATGATAATCGGAAGGTTTTACCCCTCAGTCGTACAAAGTATCCGGCACCACCGTGCCACTGGGCACGGATAGCGATGACGTCCCTTGCAAGGGAGGTAACGCGATGACGTCATCGTGTTTTAAAGCAACACCACCAACAACACTGCGTGAATGTCATGGTTTTGGCTCCGACTCTGTTTGGCCTACAGGACACTGCTGCGGCTACTTGGATGCTGGATTCGTCACACCTGATGTTGTTCAGGTTTGCCTTCGTGGCAATTATTGCAGCATTTCTTCTTGATGCAGGCAGGCCCGCAGTCGATCACACATCCGTTCATCATGAAATCCTGATCCAGCTCCTCGCTGCTGGCAGGCGGCGTCTGAAAGAGACATGTGATAGTTTCAACTGCACCTTGTCGCCGATATCCTTGTTTCCCCCAACACCGTCTCCCCGTTGGTGTACTGACGGCCTGGGGTGTCTGCTGATGCATGTGTCAGTCGACCAACCCATGAATCGAACATATTTCCATGTACAATAAAATTCATGTGCACATGTCAATTTTGAAATAAATTCACTTAGATTATCTTGCGAGTTGTTGATCTTGTAATTTTGATATGTAATTGTAATTTGTAATTTATTACCGTATCGATCTCGGGTTGAACCGTCACAGAATGTACCCCCTCCTTCGTCAAGAAATTCTTAACGTCCTCAGCCACCCTCACGAAATCCCCAAGTCCTTTTAGCTTCACGTGAACTGTGGCGACCACATGCCGTCCTGTCAGTTGCCACAGATGGAATTCGTGAATGCTTTCAATACCCGGCACCTGAAGAAGAACCGAAATGGCGGATTTATTAAAGAACCACAGCAGATCGCCATCGCCGAACTAACAGGAGTAAGGGAAGGTATGAGATGCAAACAGATCATCTGCAGCAGGTCTTATCGCCGGACAAACTGTGCTGAATGCGCATCCCGCTAGCGGCCGCTACCCTTGCGTTTTTTGCGAGGCCACGGCCGGTATACACCGAAAGCAGTCAGGTGTCGGCATTCAAACGCATGTCTCTTCACGTTCGAAAGAATTCACAGCGAATGATCGAGTGAAGGCCCGCGATAGTCCGGAGCGACTCGCGACGAGTGACATTGGCGAGAGAGAGCAAATGAATAATGAGATGACGGTCTTACTGATTTTTTCATTTTCTCTGCAAGTTCGTCCATCTCAATGTGCGTGGGAGCAGCTTGCATTAGCACCATGCACGCATCCTTGACTGGAAATATAACATTCTTTCAGATGGTTAATCCAAACACGGACCTATTTGTTCGCAAGTTCGCCATTTCGCTCCCTTGTACACGCCTTCTCAACTTCGTTAAGTACAAAAAAACATAGGCCCAAATTCATAAAGGGCGTTTTAGGGTTAGACATGTACAACTTCTCTCTAATCAGTTTCAGGGCCTATTCATATTCTATGAAGATTCACATGAAGGGCCAGAATCTGTCTATTCAGGAGTTAAACGCTGTTTTAAGCTAAACACCCTTTATGAATTTGGCCCATAGCGTAGCCAAGTTGCAAATCAAGTTCATTTAGGTCGGTGGCCCAAACAAGGTTCTCTCTGATGATCCTTGCGCTAATGAAGTCACGTGTCTTCAGTGGTTGCATATAAATGTGATGAATCGCTGTTGCGTTTGCGACGCAAAGAATTTGTACTTACATTGTGGAAGAGTGCCGCCGATGATAATAATAACCATGATTATACTGCAATAATAAAGAGAGGTTTGCCGTATTACAACCGATTGACCTCGCCGGATTCAGTGGCATATATGGTGTTTTATTGAAAGACTGAGTGACATAAACGGATAGCTTCTTTTATGTCACAGGTTATCGAAATAATCCAATCCCTCAGGATAAACCTACCTCGACACAGCATCGACATAATGCGTCCACGGGTCATCTTCAAATACATGTATGAGACCGTTGACGAGAATGACTAGAGCGCCGCCCATGCTGGTCAGGGTCCACCGCTTGTCGATGACAGAGTGACTCGCCAACTGCCCTGCAATGATATCATACCATCATGAGGAACTGGTGGTAAGAGCTATTGCTAATGGCCGGTGACTACCCTGAACAGTACCACAGGGCGTTCTCCGCAGGGGTAAAGGGTAAAACCAACGCACAGGCCAGTGGGTTTTTGGTACAATTGAAAATACTAGCTGGCCATGGTGCGGTTGGCGTCCTTCGCTCCGCTTACCACGCTCTGGGTAATTTGAGTTGCCACATGTGGCCTTACCCTTTCTCTTTATGAACAGTTCCCTCTCACTCGGGGTCACATCTGGGGCAGGTTCCTCTTTCTTCAGCTTTTCATCAGATGAACATAAATCTGAAATACGTCAAGGAGAACCGCCATTATGAGGTATCGGTATCTCAGTGGGTAGCGCTGATTTTCACTATGCGGTATAGCTAGGACAAAATTGACGCCATTGACGTCACGTCTCTAGTTAAAAGTGAGATGACCAGAACATGTTTGAGACTGGTATAGATGCTCGCCGCATTTACCCTACCGTGCGTTTACCATCAAAGGCAACAGAGGGATTGGAAATCACCAATTCACAATACAGTATGTCTCCCAGAGTCATCTCGGTAATTTTGGAGGATTTCATGTCCGTTACGAAAGCACAAAAAAGCTCGTCTGTCAATGAAAATTACTAAACACTGTCCCCCGAAATGTACCAAATTCCAGCAGCGTGTGAGTACACTCCGGATGCATTGGATCGGCCTCGTCCCTCTCCGAACAGGATGACGAAATGGACTGCCCGGGGAGTGTACATTTTTTGCATATCTCGATACTTACGGTAAGTCTGCGCCACCGCCAATGAGATGATACCAGACACGATCCCGACAGCGCCAATTATGACAATAATCAGATGGTCATGGAGATGTTCTGTGGCGACAAGTCTCTTGAGCGAGGACACAAACATTGAGAAACATAATGCAGCAAGGAAGACACTGTTGATAGTAACCCCAAGGACGTGGGTTCGAGCCCATCCGAACGTGTTCTTCCTGGTCCCCGTTTGTGGAATCTAAAATAGCAATGCGTTTTTGTAAGCCGCAATATTCGGACGAATGCGAAATCGCTGCGACCTTCGATTTTAATCGCATGCAACGGTAACCACTCGTAGTCATCGCACTAGGCTCGATACCACCGGTTTACCCGCAGATGAGAGAGATTGAGATTGAAATGACTGTTGACACTCGTCATTATCAGTTTAATTACACTCTCCTCCAATGGAATAATTAGGCCTTTACTATGTAAACGCAGTAGCTTTGCTGTATTGTACTGTATAAATTCCCATAATAGATCCATTATTTCGATTATTAGGCCGCCCCACTTGTCAACTTGGCATATCGTAAATTAAAATATAAATGATATTCCTTATTTGTGAAATGTGCAATGCGCCGATTGGTGACATTTATCCAGGTCTAAGTAAACCTCTCACTTTATTAATAATTACACTGTTGGCCCAGATCATTTTTGATTATATACATTGTAAAGTCACCACAACATATTATCATGATCCTCTTGATGTAGGACATCCCGTATTCAAGCAAAGAAAAGAAGTAACTGATAATTTAGTGTGAATGTGACCTTGAAAAGTATGCATATATCCATGTATGTATTTATTCAAAATGGTGCACATCATCAGTGGCACCAGCATAAATTTAGGTAATATGGCCATGAGAACTGGTGACATGTACAACCATGTATAGCTTGATCAGAATCACAGCATCCTAGCAATCCATGTCGCACTATCGAACTTGGGCCAGTCACTGTGGCGCGTCCTCGCACTAGGTTTTCCCTGAAAACCTACCTTTGCACAGATGATGATGATGACCTCCTCGGCCGCCTTATATAGGGTGTGCAGTCCATGGACCAGGAGGCATATGGAGTGAGTCCGCAAGCCAAATATAATCTCAGCCACAAATAGTAGTCCGTGCCAGATTATGCTACCAGATGCATGCAAATCTGATTTCTCCATGTTGTGACAAGTGCCAAATCGAAATGAATAAGTATCTTGGACCAATTATGAGACTGAGTTAAAATCTTCGAGTCGTTTCACTTTGCAGACATCCTGACATATCCAGTGGTTTTAAATATTCTCCGCCTCTGAGGTAGGAGTATAAAAAATCTCAGGATGCTGTTCAGACTGCGGAATTAGGCTCAAAGTTATAAAGACGTCACGGAAGCCAATTGTTTTACACCTCTACATTGAGACTCTCGCGCGTCAAGTCAGGACCGGCTGCTAGGTTGTTCCTTTGTCCCATGCAGACGTCGTGACTTGTTGACTAGTTAAACAGCAATGAAGCGGTTATCACTCCTTGAGTTGGAACTGTTGAAGGTGAACCGCCGAATCACACCCGATATATCCTTCCAAATTGTGAACTCTACTTGTCCCCGTCCGAACAATGAAAGTATATATTACGAGATGCGGCATTCACTTTTATCGTCCGTTTCCATGAGATGAGCCAAGTAATACACTCACATGACACCAAACACCTGCAGAATGATGTCCTTTTCCCTGTCCAGTGATTGACTATAACATCATTATGAGTGGCTGATGCGCTGCACACTGTCGTTTTCCAAGTGCAGGCAGTGTGCAAAGTAATTTATTATCAGAATTATGCATGTTTTACCGTTTGATTGGTTGGCCTACTGAGAGGTGATTATCTAGAACTTGACCGGTATGTCAACTTTGACTGTTGAACTATTGAACTGTTAAACTGTTCATGTTATTTAAAAGCATTCCGCGACGTTACTATTTATAGCTCACAAGGTCAGTTGAATAAGATATTGATGACGTTTTAGTCACGTGACAGTCGGCCGGACTGTCTACGCATTTGAGCTTATTTCAAAGTCAATTATCTTTGACCCTGCATTGTTTTTAGCATGAATGATACCATAGAGTCAGAGAGAGAAATATTCAGAACAATTATGTAGTATTTCCAACACTCGGACATGTGCAAGATTGAATCTAACTGCCCTAGTTAGAAAGCCTGAATCATTACGAAACCGCATGTTTGTAAGACATTGCCTGTAATTCAGCGATGGGGAAATAGAGGGCAGCAGCTGCAGTGACGTCATCTTCGCGGAATGCTATTCTAGGCCTATACCCCTCAGGGATCGAGTTATAAATAAAGAACTCCCCGTATCTAGTGGGGCTTGATATACGTTTCCTGCGAGACCATAGTGAGCTATTATAAACTGATGACTTTAAAATGGTTTATACCGAAACTATACCCGGCTCGCAACCAACACTGAATTAACCTGCGGAATCAGCTGCAAACTTTCCTAGCATCACCCATGCCTCATATGCAAAGATTGTGTTTTGGCCAATAAATTTCATTTCATTTCATTTCAATTTCATTTCATTTCCTCTCCGAGGTATGGCAAACCACCTCTCCGACCAACGGCCCAAACTGAAGACCACCAGTCCTCTCAACCTGGTCTTTGTATCTAACAGCTTTCTCAAATTGACGATCACAAGTTAGGAGTTTATAGGTTGACACTTCAACAAATGGGGGCTAATGTCTTTGGGGCTTGTGTGCAGCCCCCCCCCCCCCCCCAAGGAAACCTGAATTACTACGACCATACTGTCTCAACGGACGCCATGGCGAGGCACAGCCGAAGACAACCCATTTGGAGTAATTCCCGGTTGAGCAGGAGTAAAGAATTTATTTATAGAAACGATAACGTTTACAATCTCTATAGTTCCGGCAATAGTCTATTTATGTCGATGTAGAAAGCATCCGCCATTTTGTCACAATATGTGGTTTACTCGGAAAATACCGAATAGTTTCGAACAATGTCGAAGAGGAAAAACCAATCAATGTATCATAAACCTTCCTAAAACTACTATAACTGCATTATAAACAATTCATTCTATAAGAATTAAGAGGTTTTATTCATATTTTGATATATTTGCCTCGGAGAAAAGAAATTATCAATGCACAGGCAGTGAGCCGTCTGTGTATTTATACACACAGCGGTCTCCGTCCAATTGAATAGAGTTTAAAGATGGCAATACTGTTTGGAGTGGAGTTTGTACAAACTTCAAAATGGCGTACATGCAAACAGAAGTTTTGTCGCACGCTCAGAAAGTATGCCGTTTATACAAAGCTGCAGCTAGAATGACACAAGCCTGGTACCCAGAAAGGTACCCATTTGAATGCTGATTTCATTTAATCAAACAGCATCTCGATTGTGCTTCTGAAAACGAAATTATTGACTCGAGAAGTTTGCCCTTGATTTTGTCCCTATTGTGCGCCACCTCTTGTCGAAAAACGTAACCAAATTCAAAAGAGTCGTAGGATGTGGGGGGGGGGAGCTGCCCTATCATAAGGACAAAGTCCCGAAGGATAAAAAAGCTTATTAAATGCCAAGAAGCCAATGCACAGGGTCACAGTCCTGTGTCATGACTTTTCTTTAGTTCAGCAGAGCCAGAGGCTCCAGAAAGGCTGAGCAGAGCAGTCGCTAGTTACGCCTGCCTATGGCCTATGGCGACAGTAGGCCTATAGTAATAGTACAGACTGGTACGGTTGTCCATTCATGACTAAGCCCAGGGGCAAAACATTCACTAAGCCGTACATCTGTGCACCAGTTGTTTACTTGTCTTGAGTGTCAACTGCTACGCCGAATCCAACTCCGTCTCTGCATGGCTGTTGATAGTAATTTTCTGACAAGTTGTGTCCGTTTCATTTGTAGGTGTCAGTTCAGGTTTCATGCTACAGTTCTTAGGGCACGATTCGATGAAACCAGGGACATAACAGATATGGTGCGGGCTAAGAAGATGCTGGAGACTGCCAAACTGGAACTTTGGACGAAACAACACCCACAGCCTCTTAAATGTAAGGTGGTTTCCTAATCTGTGCCCTTCCACAATGCAATCTCATGTGCACTGGTTGTGTCATTAACATGGGGCCAAAAAATCTAGGCCCTATCTCATGATCTGATCTGCCGAAGCAGTCCCTTTTTTACTCCAATTTTTACAGTATGACACCCAGTTTACAGCCAGCCATTCACATGTAAACTGAACATCCTTCAATGTGCTTAACACTTAGTGAGTTTTGAAATTTAGTTATTTTGTTGCGATTGTCAGGAAGAGTTATGCTAATTTGCCAAGAATGATACATGTATGTATTTTCCAGTTGCTAATTCTCCTGGTGGGGGTGCGTATGGTCGAGAGGTTCATCTTCCTGACTGGGTAAGTTGTCAATCTTGGTTGTTTTCACGTGTTCTAGAGATGAAAATTTGACTAGTATTACAAGCTGGAAATATTTTGTGGTGCCTTACCAAGGACAGGCACAGTGTCTTTGCCTACACTAGCAAATTTACTTCATTACTGCCTCACCATCTCTGCGGCTGGTCATGGTGTCCTCACCTCATCATGCACTCACCTGTTCGTGTACATTCTCCATCATGTGAACTTAGGCTGAAAATGAAAACTCTGGAACAGAGTGTGAGCAGGTAGCTTTAGATTTGGTTTGTTTACAATGCTTTATAAGACAACACAAACGAACCTAAACCTAGCTCAGAAAATAACTTGGAACCTGATCTAATGCAGAACCAAACTAGTTTTAAAATGGAGTAAATTCTTCTATTCATTATGACTTTCAGGTGTTAGATACTTGGCATCCGACAGAGAAGAAGGCTTATCCAGACTACTTCAAGAGGAGGGAACAACGAAAACAGGAATTCATTGAGAGGTGGGAGAAAAAGTATGGAAAGAGTGGTATAGAGCCATCGCATTGATCAGAAATCACCTTGACTATTAGGACAATATGAAGGAGTGGCATCGAGGCGTCATGAAGAGACATTGTCTGTATTAGTACAACCTCTATAAGACATTGTGGACAGTGTGTACAGAAAAACGATTTTCTTAGTTGTGTTTTTGAGGGTGAATTGGACAGAAGATGTGTTTTATTTCATGTTCTCTAGATTTGGTACATGATTTCCAACAGCGCACAGTTATCTGGCTGCTGCGAGAAACCATTAACCCATAGTTCTGTCAAGTGAAGTAAATATGAGAAGCCTGTGACAGATATCTAGTTTGTTTTGAATAATATGTGTACAGAGTTAAGAATGGTATATTTCTAGCCGTTGTTCTTCATTGCCCGGGGGGACATATTGTGACAGGGAAAGGTTGAACCAGATCAATTCAGACCTGGCATCGCCACTTCATTGCCAAAAGTGTGAGAGATACAAGACAGTCACAACCAGACCAATTTGGGCCTTGCAGCTCCACCGTCTTGCAAAACTGTGAAACAAATAAGACTGTCACAACCAGACCAATTTGGGCCTTGCAGCTCCACCGTCTTGCAAAACTGTGAAACAAATAAGACTGTCACAACCAGACCAATTTGGGCCTGGCAACTCCCCCCACCACATTGCTAAAATGGGCAGATAAATACGACACGTCACAACCAGACCAATACGGGCCCGGCGGCTCCACCACATTGCCAAAACGGTTCGAGAAATAAGACAGACACAAGATGAATACGGGCCTGGCAGCTTATCCATCGTCGTGTTACTACATGCATATGAGACAGTCACAACCACACACCGATTCATGCCTGGTACCTCCACCATGTTGCAAATGCGGATAGATGAGACTGTCACTACTGGATCGGGCCTGGCAGCTCTAATATCCCTTGCCAAAATAGTGAGAGAGAGAGATGAAACTTGCAGTCACAACAACCAGACCGAATCATGCCGTATTGCCAACGAGGAGAGCTGAGACAGTCACAGCACGAATTGGGCTTGGCAGCTCAAATGTGTTTCCACGACAAGGAAAGAGATGAGACAGTCACAATCGGGCAATGGTGGACCAGGCTGCGCTATCGATCGTTGACACGGAGAGGGAAAAGCAGATCGATTCGGGCAAAACGGTGAACGTGAGACTGATTGTGGCCTGTAAGCTACACCATGTTGCCAAAAACGGCGAGGAGGGAGAAGAATCGTCACAACCAGTCCGACCACGGCTCATTCCAGATCCATGGTGTCTCCAAAGCCAAGGAGAGAGATGAGAAAGCCAGAGCCAGACTGAGTTGGGCTGCTCTGTCTTGTCGCCGACATGGAGTGAACAGTCACAATCCAGGCGAAACCGGACCTGGCTGCTTCATCTTGTCGCCAACACATGCAGTTAGAGAGGCGAGACAGCCACTACCAGACCGAGTTCGGGCCTGGCACCTTCGATCCACCATGCCATGTTGCCAATACTGTGAGACAAAGAGGAGGTAGTCACAACCATTCCGACCGAGGGCTGAGGGCAGCTCCATCGTGTTTCCAAAATAAGGAGAGAGGTCACCGATATGGAGAAAGGGATGTGACAGCCACAGACGACTGAGTCGGACTTGCTGCTCGATTCATCATGTCATCGACAAGGAGAGAGAAATGGGACAGTCGCAAGCAGACTAGGAGTCCGGGCATGTGGCTCCGCAATGTTACCCACAGTGAGAGATAACGGAGACAGTCACGTGCACAACCAGACCGATCAGCCTAGAAACTCGACCGCGTTACCATCGGTGAGAGAGACAGAATCATATTTTCAGGCTTTCCACTGGGAGAAAGCTGGACACGGAGTAGACGCAAAAAAACAAAATGTTTCGTTTATGGGGCAGTAAAATTTCATTCATTTTGGTACAGTTACATTAATTTTACGAATTGTTGAATCCTCTTATTGGTACAGACGCAAATCTAGTTCCAAGATGTGAACGGAATATACCATAATGGTACATTCAAATGCAAATGTAACAACAATATCGCGGGATGCTTGTATACATGTAGTCCCAGCGGGCTTGTCCATACTCAGTCAGGGCCATGACTGTCCTATATTCACCTTCTCAGCTTGGAGGCCATTACTCCCCCAGCCACCCGTTCATCGAATCCTGGCTATACCAGTCCATTTCGTTACTGGCCGCATCCCCGGCGGAGCAGCTTACCAGCAAAAGAATTCAGGGCATTCATGTATCCCCGTCTTTCTCGTCCGTACCATTGCACAACGTGGCTTGCTGAATCAAGGATGTACTTGGTCCTGGAAAGATTTAATTATTCAAATAAAGAAGAAGCTTGTTGCCAAAAGTTGGTGTCCCTTCTAGCCCCTCTTCTGTCAGGTCGGTCAATCAAGTCTCCATGCGAGATAAACCGCTTGCAATAGTCACATCCTAGAGACTGTACTGTCACATCCAATAGCCACAACCAGGACAGGACATTTGTAATAGTGGTCATGAAACCGTACGTGTACTCAAGTTCACAACCTAGAGACTGTCCGATCCAGCAGTCACAATCAGGACGGGACATTGGTAGCAGCGGTCGTGAAACGGTATGTGTACTCTTCGGCATGAGTGAAGACCGCACTCATGCGGGGCAGAGGACATCCCTAGAGATGTACTAGACAAACTGAATATTGCAATGGTCACGATTTGGACAAATGTAACTCAAAAAAAGGAAAAGTGTTAGAAAATCGGTTGCCACCAACTTACTTTGCTCTGCCATTCTTATCCACGTATTGTTTTCCGTCCATTCCCATCACCAGGTACGACACACCATCCTCCATCAGCGGGTACACACATTCAGAGTTCCAAACGAAGTGAATCGTCTCATCAGTCTCGAAATTGTCGCTTCCTGAAATCAAATTGATATGTATTTTTTGAGTTGTGGACAGAGTGGTCCAAGATCGGCACCAATCACTTATAATTGGGGCGCAGGTGTCAGAAAAACGCAAGGAATCTGATGCACAGAACAATTCCTGCGATGACTACAGTTTCTTTCACACCAGATGTGATTTCTGTCTTCGCTCAACGCGGTGTGTGGTTGTGAAGTATTTCAGTGCGTGTTGACTCATCTTTGAAAACATGAGTGGTCTCAGTGCAAAGGCAACATTTGCGATTTGGCATTGTTCGAGTAGGAGACAAGTTGTTCGGTACCGGACATTATGATGGAAAAGTTCGTTGCACGTGGCGTTTTGGCCGTTATCATCTGAATCTTGTAGAAAAAAGATCCACAGAAAACACAAACCTTCAAAAAGCGACATGGGGCGCCATCATGGTGTACAAGTTAGAACTAACCGAAAACCTGTGTCTGGCTTGACATTTGTTCCCCGTCGGAACACAAGTTTCCTAACATATTCTGATGAAGTCTCACCTAGTTTGATGACATGTTCAATCTCTGCGTACATCTCTACCAGAGGTCTGTTGGTAAATCGCTCTCCTGCTCTCACTTTCACAACTGGAAACAGAAAGGATTATAACTATATCATAATCTATCACGAAATTACGGCCCGGATGCAGCACATTCGGTCGTTCCAGAAAGTCTGGCTTTGTCCACGTTTCTACTCTTACGCAATCGGGTACCTCTGGGACTACCTCTGAATTAACTCTTCTAAAAAGCTGAGGACAGCGCGCAATGTCTCCATAGCATGCCTGACGCTAACACAATGGTTCTACAATTAAGCCTCACATACATACATTGATAGAAATGATCACAACCTACCATAATCGTAGATCTCACATGCCTCCTGGTAAAGGGCACTTCGTGTCTTCACTTTATAGCTCTTACCCCTCGGAAGGTGAAGTCGGTCGAAGCCCCAATACTCGGCGCATGTTCCTGAAATGGTAACGGGGTGCGCTGAATTTAGGATGATCGATGAATGGTAACACTGGCTAAGGACACCAAGAGTTGTGACAATGCTTGTAGAAGAGGCATGCACCTAACTTCTACGGGTTTGTCGCTGAAATGTCACTTTCTTATTATCATACCGTAAGATACTTATATGAATAAGATAAAATGTCGCGGATCATCAGTTTTCTCAATAATATCTCTGATTCAAAAACGTAAGTGTTACCTCCGTTTCGACATTTGTAAGAGCCAGGAGTCCGATCAAAGACAACCTTTTTGTTCGCTCATGCATAACTAATTTTGGTGGTCGTATTCGCAGGTAATCTGGCAAATGAAAGGGGTGACGGGTTAAGACATATACACTGTTACCCCTGCTGCCTGCCTGAACAACTGTCAAAGTAATCACCAAAATTAGTTATACATGAGCGAAATTGCGTACTAATGAAATTTTTTTGTCTTTAATCGGACACCGTTGAGAGGACCCGATGAGGTTTTGAAAGCGATCGTAGGCCATTCGCGAAGGACGAGATTACATGACGAGTCCTACTCACCTGCTACGCAGGCGCAGACCTTCCTCCCCTGCGAATCCTCACAGGACTGAGCCAACAGGGCACTCCTGGCATGAGGGTGGTAGAACTTGGTACATTGTCGGGTGTTGGGCTCGTAGTAGTCATACACCTTGACGGCCACGGGCTGGGTCTTGCCAACTTTATACTTCTGGGTCGCTCGGAACGTCACGAAGGTGTCCTCAATACTAGAAATCTATGAAAGAGATAATTATTTTCACCACTGCTTGAGTGGTCCTGCAATCAAAATGTGATGATATATTCTCATTTCAATAATGGGGACGTTACCATGCCGAATGTAGAGCTGGACGTATCAGAAGCATCTTGCTAAATCTTGGAGTGTTGACCATCCGTTAACTGAACGTAGCTGAGTACGAGCCTTCACACACACAGTAGTTCATCCAGACTAAAGGAAATAACTCAGAATTGGCAGCTTACCTCTTTGAGATAAAAGAGCACAGAGGATCCTGTGATTTCATACTGGTCAACTATGCCGCTCTTTTTCATCTGAAGGAGAGGATATACTATGATGCAATTAAAGACAGATTAGCTTCAGTGAGAACTTGATCAAACTTGTTCCTAGTTTCATGTGCCAGTGGTCGTCCTAGGATGATACTCAAACGACCCTTTCCTCCTCCTCCTTCTCCATACATGTGACTGTCTGCTTGCTCACTTGACACGTGTACGTCTTGTTAGCTTTCAGCACAGCGTTAGCTTGCCTCTCAACCTTGGCGTACTTGAATGCTTTGCGTGTTCTTTGTTACATCCTGATTACCTAACGTCGTGGATACTGCCAGAGCGTGTTTTCGTGTCGAACAACAATTTCCTCGTACCGTTATTATTCAACTTGCACGGAAAGTCTTCATAGCCTTAGGGCAAGTTGATGGTTTACCTTTTTCAGATCATCCATGTAAGGTTCGAATCCAGTGAACAGGGAGACTTCAAGCATGGACATGCCCACCTTCTGGCCGCCGTTAAACCTATAGAACACAGTTAGATTTCAGACAAAGTTTGCATTATGGACCAGCTAGTTCATAATTCACTTGAGAACTGTCTGAGAAGCGTTGGAAACGTTATGACAAAGAAAAACTATCAGACATGTCAGAGAGACTGAGTCCATGACAATCTACAGTATTATGTTGAGACAGGCAATGGTGAAACGTTTGAAGATCTCCGTCCAAGTACTGCGAAAGGAAACGGTCATGGATAAATGCTTTCGCATTTCGCTTTCGCAATCTCATGCTCGTCACTCTAAAGTGCACTCCAGAGACATTGTCGATTGCAGAAACTCAACCCTTGTACACAGCTTAGATAGGAAACAGAGCCAAGAATTACCTAATCCTAGACTGAATCCTTGCAACGAACTTGCTGGTCCCTCCTTCATCAGCAGATCGCCCAAACCTCGACCTATCGTCATCCATTGGCGGAGGAGGGACATCTTCGAGGGGACCTAGGTCGGCAGCCGTCGCTTTGTATTCAGAGCTGTCGACCTCTAAAGTGAAAGGGCAGCCCTCGCCGTCCTTCGGTGGAGCATAGTAAGAACACTCGACCTGTAGCTGGGCCATCCCTGTGCCGGTCGCTTGTACCATCAGCTTGTCCCCTATTGGTAGATTCTGTAATGGAATTCCTGTGAGTTTTGAAATAGACCACACTTGGAGAATTACCGGTATGTCGTAAGGGTTGCTCTCTCCGGCGTATTTGTCTTTTCTATGTGGTCATCAGTTATTGCTATAACTCTAGCTCTGCCTTGATGCTTTTATCAATTAGTTGCGATGACTCGTTAGGGGTTGCATGTAGCTGTTTGCCGAACTTCTCGAAATATTAGCAAAACAAAGGTCACAGCTCGTGACAAGGAATTCGTAGGAAAACTGAAGGTGACCCTCTGTTACCATAATACTACTTACGTCTTCAATAAGTATAGGAATCAACGCATTATTTTCGTCCAGCTTCAGGTTCTCATTTGCACCAAAGTTCCTCCCTCCAGCAAAGAGTCGTATATGCATGTCCAGCTTGCTCTTTGTGTTAGCTCTGGAGGCGTATTCGGTCAGAGCCTCCATTCCAAGTACGGTATCCTGCAAGGAAATACATTCTTCCTACACTATGCAGTGGACCATCTTTTGATAATGACACTTAGAGTAAAAAAATCATGAACTACCTTTTTGCATCGTCCATACAGTGCACAGTATCCTTTTCAGCCAAGCCATGAACGTTGAGCAAGTGGAAGAGAACCTACATGGAGAAGAATACTGGTGGTTCTTGTTGTCAAATCTAGACCGCTCGGATAGACCGTAAATGTGGACACAGCGTCATGCGGTAGGAAAGACTGAACTTACGGTAGTAGACGAAAAACTTCCCATCTTCGTTCTCTGTCGGATCAGCCACGAGGCTATAGGCCCAATGTAGGTGAAGTAACTCTCCTGGTCGCTGATGGCGAGTTGGGTGAGGAGGGCATATGATGCGGTCTCGATGGAGGCGGCGGGCGGGCTTTCAAGGTACCAGGACGGAGCATCGTGGTTCGCAGATCGACCATCAAGGCTCCAGTAGCGCATGCCAGTCACTAAAACAGGGAGAAGTCGAGTTGAATGCATTGCTTTCCCCGTTAAAAGCCATTTGCAAGGATTCATTGGGACAGCTAGGCTTTGCGTTGCAATGGAATAGGGCATCCCGAATCCGCGAGAAATCGCTCGTTCCATCGCTCACGAAAGCCGTTCTCGAACTATGAAAAGCAATTTCAGGTACCGGTGTTGAGATGTTCTCACCTCTATCAAAATCAGACATTTCCCGTAGCCTTTCATTGGCTTCAAATCTGTGTGCGCTGTTCACCAGGGTCAATGCATACGTGATGATCGCCTGGCCGTATGGGTTGCTGAGTTGACTGTACCGGTTGCTTTCAAGGTACTGGACTGCCTTGCGCATTGGATATGCGAATTCACGGGATGATAAGTCGATCTGGAAAGAAAATGTCATATCATCAATGCCATCAACTGCTTGTTTAAGGGATTGACACCGACCTGGAGGATTTTTTATTTGTTGTCTAACGAAACTCCGTGTGGGCGGAGCTAATGTGTATACCCAAACAGAGTTTAGGACGAAATGCCAGCCCCGCCAGAGTAGGGTCTGTTATTGTCCTTTCAAAAACTGTAACGGTTATCAAACATGACACAACCAGGACATGAGAGCGAGAAGCCCTTACCACATCTTTACATCTTGAGATGCACTCCACAATGAAAGATGTCAAGGTTACATCATTCATCAGGCTCTGGCCCTGAAAAAAGAAGACAAGGGAGAGGTAAAACAAGTAATTAAGTCATAGTTGCTACTTCTTAAATGCGTTTTGCATGTTTTGAGGCTCAGTGCGAATCAAGCACTTCACATCACTCCTATTGAGTCAGGTTGCAACATACCTCTTTTAAAAAGCTGAGTTGGGCTCTCATCTGAAGTGTGATACAAGCCCCTGGCGAACCAGAAAAATGGCTGTTCAGGCAACTCGATTTATTATCCTTGGAATAAAGTCACATCAATTTTGAATTTCTTTGCTTACCAACATTTCTTTATGCATGACGACATGAGTTTCAAAGAACTTCCCGCTTCTGCCGTCCTGCGCATTCTTGAAGAGCCAGTTCACGGCGTCGATCACGTGCTCTCGTACTTTCTCGCCGATCTGGTCAAAAGTGCTGGCCTGGCAGAACACTTTGGTGACAAAGGCAGTCAACCTGGATGGAAGGCAAAACAATGTAACGATTGAGACCATGACTCAAAGTGATCTTCAAACTTGGTTTACTCTCTCACTAAACCTTTCGCTCTTACCAAATCTTTCGTCGTAGAGGTACATGTATATCTACTACACATGAATGGAAATGATGGTTTGATAGTCAATCGATGAACAGTAAAGACTCACCATGAGCTAGAAGGATAATGATCCCAGGCAGAAAACGAACCATCCTTCTTCTTATAGGCCAGCTGACTCTCATATCCCTTGCTGATGTGGTCATAGGCATTCGCCTCAAGCTCGCCTGTTAGTTTCCCAATCCGTAGAAGGTATCTTGTGGCATAGACTAGCGGACCCATTGTGATCATATTCTGTTCCCCGCAGCCTGTCGGTAGCTTGATCCTACTAGATATGTTGAAGTCTGCTGATGGGACCATGGGGCCGAGTAAACTTCCTGAAATGAAACGTATAGCTTACTTCTATCCATTAGGTGCTCTGAACGGGCCAACAACTTTCATCTCTTTGGTGGCAAATTAAACTGCCTCAGCCGAACCTTTGGCACAAATTGTAAGATCAACAAGACTTATAAAATTCGCTGTTGGATGTGTCGGTGAGGAGCGTGGCTCTTGAAGGATGCTTACCGTGAATACTGACAGAGCATGCCTCGGTACCAGGCAGGGTGTCTTCAGGAAACTTGAGAGGAATCTGTATGTTCTGTCGTTTGTTTTCTTTGTTGATGTTCACTGGAAGTAAGCAAGGGTAGAGAGAAATATACACACCAAAACCCTTTTACTAAAGTTAAACATACCGCCCAGTTTCTAGGCAAAAAAGCAATCATATTTTAGAAGGATGTTCCTTTTGTTTGTGTCAATACACATTCTTTGTGCTGAGGTCACTAAAAATTGGAAATTGTCATCTACCAGTTTTAAACACGCCAATAATCACAGGAGAAATAGGTACGAAGCAGTGTTTTGCTCAAAGGGATGGAAGTGCAATGACAACACTCTGCTTACCACTCCAATCTGCAGCTCCACTACCAGCATCACCCATGACACCTTCAGGATCCAAGCGGATGCTCTCAGTCTTGGTCTTCTTTACTCCTTCATTCTGGAGAAAACAAGAACACAAGTATGTTAACAAGCGAATTGTCTCAGTGTCAAGGCGGCTGGGTTAACCTCCTTCCTGAAATGCTTCAAACTATTATGATTATCATCCAAACATGCATATTCATTCAATAAATGATTTTATTCAAAATATCAAGAATTACTTACGTGGACTCGCAGTTGCTTGATAACTTCATCACCTTCATAAGCAGTCAGTGCCTTAACATGGATTTCAGAAGGTTGTTCTTTGGTCTGCAAAGTACGACATTAGAATTAGGATAAGGCTATTCAATTTCGGTCCGTGTTGTCAATCTCGAATAAATCTCATGCAGGCTAACTGGCTTTGATACGAGAGGTCATGTATTCATAACGGTAGAAGCATAAATCTCACGCAGGCTAACTGGCTTTGATACGACTCCTATACGAGGTCATGTATTCATAACGGTAGAAGTCAAGCCCTTGTTTCAGGTATTATCAATCGCTTACCTTGAGCGGAACAACAGGGAAGGTGACAGACTCGGCTGACCCCTTTCCCACATAGATCTCCTGGCGATATGTGTATTTGCCGGACTCTGCTGCATAACAAATACTGTCATCTGCCTTCAAGCTCACGTGGACCCTTATGTCTCTATCGCCGAGGTTATAAATCGTGGCCTTGACCTCGAGCTGTTCTGTCCTGACTGCAGCGTACGGTAGATCAACGTGGACGAAGAATTTCTTCCTGCTTGTGATGTTGGTCGGTACTGCCACACACATGCCCTGGTCTGGTGACACGCTCACCCCAGAGATCACCCACGTGGTGATCGAATCGGGGAGTCTCCGAGTCAGGACGGTGCTTGCTTTATTTGGTCTGCAAGACAAGAAATCCGTTATTCTTCGCCATGATTCGTAGATTCGTAGAGCTGTACTGTATCTAAAATAACACATGCTGTTCAGAGAGCTAACAAGATTTGGCGAATAGAGTGAGGTCGGTGCTCAACTCGCTAGGTCTGTAAGTATAGGTTGCGGACATCTTAGCATAGGCAGACAACCAGTCAAATTATTTAACTTTGAACAAAATCATTTACCCAAAAGAGGACCAGATCCGAAATACATCTTGCAAAACTGCCCCGATGGCGATGAGAGGAAACATATATTGCTTAGATAGAAGTGGTTAATAGTTGCTGAGAAATGTTGGAGTAATCACAGAAACACTTCTCCTTGAGTGTAGAAAAGAGTTATCCGGATCATCAACATTCAAATGCAATAAGCAAGAAGGCATCTGGATGTATACCAAAGTCTATGGTGTCATACCCGAGGGTGAGGAGCTCGTTGATCCAGGTCTCCCTGAAGTCACTCCTCCTGTCTATCTCAACGTCCTCATCCACGAGTTCAGTTAACCGCATGGTCAATCCATCTGAGTCACTTCGACCACGCGAAGCGGCAATCACACCTGGAAGTGAATGACTTTTGTTACCATTCATGCTTGACTACATGGTTAATGACATTGATGCATTCTGACTCAAACATGTGCATGATGCTGTTGGTGTATGATGTCGTCCGGACTCGGGAAACTATTCCAGCTCGTAAGAAGTAGTACACAATGAAGGTACAGTTTTGATTACATTAATATCAATACCTACTTATACAATTCTACCCAAACTAGTGCACCTCTCCCATGTACGATACTGGTAGCTTAACATACTGAACTTTAGATGTTCATCTCAGCCCATGCTCTGGTCGACCACTGGATTAGACCTACTCACATGGCATTGCCCTCAACCATGCATCGCCAGTGATCTCCTTGGAGCTGAATCACACATGAGACCTTTTCCTGACGACCGACTCAAGGAAATTTTAGACTTACGTCGCCCTGCTTCACAGCACTGTACATATGCATGAGCGCATGTTAGCCTGCTTGACCCGAAGTTCCGCGCCAGCCTTGCACATGACTTCGAAGCATCAATACTGTCCTCCACTCCATGGGTGCAGCAGGTCTTGTCTCCCATTCTCAGGCGGGCCACTGATGAAATGAACATCAAGTAATCATGAAATTACGACCGCTGTTACAGTCTGAATGGTTTGAAGTGTCCATGTCATTGTGAATATCTACCATAATACCACAGCAAGATAAAGGATATCTTATTTAAGTTTCTGTCCGTCAATAATGAGATATCTGCTGGGACTCACACGTTTGCTTTAGATTTACAATCAGGCTACTGGCAGATACGTCTGGCTACTGGGGACAAAGAGAATACGGCATTCCCGACCACACAGGGCATATTCCAACTATAGCATCGTGGTTCTCCAAGACTCAACGAACAACTTACTAATGTCTCTAACTGTCTCTAAGATGTCCCGTCGTCTCCTGAAGCCATGTTGTGAGCATCCCTCTGTGTGCCTCCTTGTAGAGACCATGTTACCTGAAGTGGCAATGATGCTTAGGCCAGCTTGCTGTTGAAGAATTAAAAGTATTTAAGCTAAGGAAACAATGAAGTATGCTCATATTCACCTACCAAACCAAGCCGCTCTGGGGAACATTCAACTTACACGGTCTCTATATGAGATGGGCCTCACTTGCAAATATCAAATATCAAGTAAGTTTATTGTCGCCTGTGAGGATACAATAAACTGGCGCAAATTGCAAAAAGGACAGCGACAAAAGCAATTAATAGAATCCTGATAGCTTATTCAGCTGTGCCTTCTGCCTACCTTAAACACGTCTGAGGTGTCCCTGCCACCACCTGGCCCACACCCTATGTCCATCTCTAACATCTTATTAAACATCTGAAATGGAAAAAGATGGGGTTTTAAGCAACGCACAACAGAAGATACGAATGGACTTTCATACCGACGATGGCTAATTTCATTCTGTTTTTGTATTTTCAGTCTTTTTCATCTTGGGCAAAGAGCGTCCCGAATCACTTCCATTCTCGACTTTGAATGTCTATTGTCAAATTAGATTCAACTAGGGTCCTTTGTAGGACAAACTATATGGTCGTACCTTACTCCTGGTCAGTATGTCTTTCTCACTGAGCAGATAGATAGCCTTGTCCACTCCAAGAATCGAGACAGTCGCGCCCTTGCCTGCATTCACAGTGAGTCGAACATTATCCTTTGGAGCGTATTCCTTTCTCTCCCTGTCTACGGTTATCGTGAGCTGGAAAACAAGTTAAACATTTTGTCAAAGGACCAATTTTCTAATGCAATATGATACCACGAGAGTTTTCAGAATCGTATAACAAACATACTTACCTTACACATGACTTTGAAAAACTTTCTACTTACCTCATTCCCACATGACTCGACAATATCTAGCACCAACGAATCACTGATGATCTCGCTGCCACTGACGTAGTAGGCTATCACTCTGGCTTGCGGGGACATAAGGGGGCTGATCTGTATATTTACATGGGTAGTCCTGTCATTCACTGCTTTCACGAAATGGTGCAGAATCTTGCCTCTAGCGACAACCTTTGTGACAAGGAAAATGAAATAAATATCAAACAAAGCAGTTAAATCAATTAGAAGACAAATCTGACATAAACGTGCATGCATTCCCTTAATTCTTAGATTGCAATTACAGAGACTGCTCTCAAGTAAGCTTGGAGTAGATTGTAGAAGCGGTATGCGACTGGTCCGCGCAACGAGAAATCCCAGAGGCAAAGCCATCCAGGTATACAAGTTATTTGAAAGGTTATTATCCCATCAAAATGAGTAACGTTACAAATTCAATCAAGCAGAGCTTACCATGAAGTTGACCTTCTTCGTCCCAGCCTTCGTAAAATCTGACTTGATCTCTTGGACATTGTTGACTCTGATTCCTCTTCCGATGTTGCTCAACTGGAGGAACATGTATTCATTGCTGGCACTTGTGTGGGGGTGGAGTAAGATGTCGCTGCTTGTTTGATGTATTTGTGGGAACATAGAATCATCTGTCGTCACCTGAATGTTATGAAAGTTCACTGTATTACGTGCTACGACTGCTGGATATGGGCGGTTCGAAGTGGGATCGGAATGCCTTGTGGTCATCTTTTTCAGAAACCAGTTTCAGAATCTGCAGCAGGGTGCAGATATGAATTGTATCTTAGACCCCAGTAGTCAAGAATGTCCGTGAATGACACATTCTACTCTCAGTTCGTAATCTGAGGCCATTTTCTTCGAAAGTCAAGCACCCTAATCCGACATGGATAACAGGGTAGAAGTCAAGCCCCGCGCTGACATTCACACTGTTACGCACCTTTATTTGTAGTTCTCCTGCATTGACAGGTATATCCACAGTGATGTCCTGCCTCCCATTCTCATCTGTCTGGTAGTCACTGACCCCGACTTGATTACTGTGAGCACCTTGCTGTATGCCCCCTACCGTGACAAGGGCCTCGACGCGGATAGGGACACCACTCGCTGCATTCTTGTTAGGGTTGGTCAGGTCGACCTGTCGAGAAATGCGAAGGGTGCAGAGGATTAGAATTGGAACAACGATCACCAGAGCTAATGGTTACTTAAGGTTGCGGTAGCTTCATATCTTTCGAGCTGTTCGTGACCGAACACCTTCTTTATAGGATATGGCTCTGTGTCGTTGCATGGCCCGTAACTACACCGATATTGATTGTGTCCTTTTTCAAGAACAACTTTGGTCAGCGAAACTGGTGCCTGAATAAAGGTACTCCAACTGTACGAGATGATATACATGTATCTTAAGACCTAAGACTTTGACCTTGACCTAAGACTTTGACCTTGACCTTGTCTGAAACTTGCGAATGTGTTGGCAGAATATGAATGGCAACAACCAAAATCTCACCTTAATTGTAAAGGGCAGACCAGGCCTGTGAAACTTAGGCATCCTCTCATAGGAGATGACGAAGGGACTCTTCACGAAGACGGCTGATGAGTCCATGGCACTCTCTTGCTTCCCAGTGGCTCCCTCTGTCACTGTCACCTTCACCAATAACCGCGACCCTTCTTCAGGGAACCAGTTGTTGCCGAATTGATGTCTTGTTATTGATTCAACGTGCTCGTCCAGATCCTGGAACAAAATTAAGTTGATGATGGACTATATAAAATACGCTGAATGACCCAAAGGTTAATTGAATTTCAGAAAATGACGGTCAAAGGTGCCCCACTGCAGGCCTTTGCATCAGCTTGTCGAAGTTCTCACTCGGTTGCTTGAATGATCGACACTGTTACTCATGCAAACGGTGAACGGTCCGAGAGTTCTCAGGTCCGATTTGTGTTTTTTTTTGGTCAAACTAGCATATTGCACTTACATCTATTGGTCTGAAGCCAATGTAGATCTCAATGCCGTCAGAAAGCAGGTAGAAGGAAGCAGTACCTTGGCCTTTGACTGGTGTACCGAAAACGTAACTGAAAACAGAATGATTAACTGATAGTAAAATCAACGTCAATGCTTTTTTCGCCGACATGTTCAGACTTTAGCAGAACTGAAGGATTTCTTGGCTGTAGATTCCAACCAGCTGGAGAGGTAAACAGAGTCAGTAGACGTGATAGAGCTGTGATGCACTTTTTAAACACTATCAGAGCGCTTTTGTTGCATATGATGTTCGCAATGTACGCAACAAACTTAACATTCCTAGTTGTTCCATGGCAATTCAGATTCAGGTGTCATCCATTCCTAGTTCCATCAACAGCATTTTGCAATCCAAACACCGTAGATTCTATCTATCTATCAATCACCGCGCCCCTAAACTGAAGTAAATGATGTCGGAAACGAGACTTACTTTGCAGTTATCTTGAACTGGACTTCCGCCTGCGACGAGAGGATATAATCATCTAAGATTTTTACTTGTACAGAAAATGTTGGCAACACTGCAAAGAAAAACGAATGCCATTATAAGTTAAACGAGACCCTTTTCAATTAGCTGTTGGCTTTACAAAACTAGCCTTGCCTCATACACACGATCGGAAACAAACAGCAAATGTGATTCTGGTAAATGATGCATACCGTATTCCTTGACTTCAAATTCTCTGGTCGTTTTTGTAGTCGAGGGCTGCAATGTGTCCCTGTAACTTGCTTGAAGTGTCCAGTTTCCAAAGGTCAAAATCTTTGGAAGTAGGAAGTCTTCCGTCACGAAACCATTTGTAGCCTTTCGGTTAGGAAAGCGTTTGATCACGTCGCCGTTTGGATTCTGAAATCAATTCAAAGCAATTATCAGCACCCCGCTGTACGCACGGAAACAATCAAGAACACCACGCTTGTGACTGGAGTGAACAAAATGTTTTGTACGCTTACTCTCAAGAAGGCTGCGTCGAACCGGTTTATTTAGGTGTTTCTATCCGATATTCCCACTCACCAATTCTTACGGAAACATATATTGACAAATGTTCCTGTGTGTTTGCCTTTGGCAGCACTATACTGTTGATGTGTCGGCCGATTTATAGCAGAAGGCTTATATAAGTGCACTCTTCACTGATAATGTTTTCCGTTCGGAAATCTGGTAACATCAGGAAGAAAACGACTGACGATGTACTTACTATGACATCTAGAGAGATCGCGAGGTTTGAAGGCTTCATTTCGGAATTGAGAGAAACTACTCGGATACGGACTGGAAAGAAGATGTTAACATTGCAACACCCATCCTGATCATTTATCTCTTGCTCGTACCCAAGGCAATTAAGGGCCATCCTTTCCAACGAATGTCGTGGTGGCTTTAGCAAATAGACATAGTGTCTACTTTAATTATCATATTACGGTAGCGAGTAGACATGCAACAACGAACTTCCACCTCATGAGTAACGGAGAAGACACCGTTGGCTCTCTGGGTTGCCCTTCCGACCTATGTCTCGGTTACCACAGAGTAGTTCAGACTTACCCGCTTCATGTGGATTGTAGAGAGGTTTGTCTGTTTGCAGGAAGAGATAGCCTGACTTCTTGGAGAGTAAGATGACCGATTCTTTCCTGAAGCCGAGGGCCTGACATTCGGCTACCAGGTAGACATAGGTCTGCTGTGATCCTTGAGGGATGTCCCCCCAGCCCACTCGCATGGTCACCTTCTTACTCTCATCTGGAATAAATGGGGTTGAGATATACTAAGATGGTGTCGGCCGGGGAGCTAGATACATGAAGGATCATGAGCTTAGGTTTGCTGTAAACCTGTAAGCCTTGGGGAACGGGGAAGCTGTGTACCTTGGGGAACTATTGCTATTGGAGGAAATCATGCCAACGCAGTATACAGTGCATTGAATAAATTATTTGTCAAAATGATGGCATAGTCTTCATAGAATTCAAATGTATATACAAATGTAGAGAGAACGCAGCGGCTGGGGTGGAATTTCAGATCATCGGCATTGTAACAACAAAACGACGGGAATGTTCTGGTTGGGTCTGGCCTCACCTGTTCCCACACTGATAGTTTTCTCTGAGAACCTTTGCCCCCTATCGGGATAGTTCTCGAGGTAGACCTTGACTGTTGCCGGGCTGTTCTGGGTGTGATGCAGCGTAACCCAAACATCCTCATCAGAATTCACCCTCAGCAGATTCGGCGAGGCGACGAATAGGTTTGAGCTGAAAGGAGAATTAAACTTAGCGTCGGATCGGACTGTGAGACTTTCATAAACCCAGAAGGTGGCCTAAAATGTGATTTAGTTCTTGTTGTCATTCGGGGTATTTTGACAGTTGTAGTATATTATCGAAAAGTTTGAATTAATTAGAGACCATGTCTCACTAGCATTTTAAGGTTATTTTGCGTTATAAACCTTCACGGTCAACCTCGTTTTGTTGATTTGTCATATCACCAGTTATCTGCGGACAACGGCTAATTCTCAAAGGGATATACACGTACAATAAGGGGAATCTTAATCCGGTATGTGTTTTTGTAGTTGAATTTTATCACCAAAAATATCAATTGTGTCAATATACATGTTATATGCTAAAAAAATATGAATAGTACATGTAAATGTACAGGCAGGTCCTGAGTCTAGCTGATTTTAGACCAGATGGAAACGGTTTAAAATAGATATTATTGGCCAAAAAATAGAACTAAGCAGGTTTCAAATGAGATATTCGACAGCATGGTTTTGCCTTTTGCTCTTTTTATTCCAAATTTCCCACATGAAATACTATCTGTGTGGTAAACTGATTGTTTGATGCTTCTGATCACTGAGGATAGATTATAAGGATAGATAGTAGGTCTACGGGTATCTTTTGGTGTCACAAATGCACATTCTCCAATAAAGCCAAATGTAAGAAATGACCTGTGTTGTGTTGCCGACAGGACAAATTTCGGTTGATCAATTTGTGGTACCAGCCAGGCCCTCCCTTTTTTGTCCATGTATGTTACAGGCGGGGGAGTAAAATGACTCAAACCTACCTTGCATGGGTCTCACAGGTCGCAGCAAAAAGCCATAAAACGGCCAGAATCCACGCAGGACCTGTCCACATCCTTCTTCCGTCTATCAAATATAAGTTATGAATGACCTGGCCTTAAATCCCGGATTCTCACAGTAAGATAACACATTTAAGAGAAAAGTGACGTATGCTATTACATAACATGCACTATCCTTTGTGTCAGGTGATATCCAAGAATTTAAACTGGTGGGTGAAGTTCTCATAGATAACGACGAGTGTTGATGGGGTCGGCGTCATCAGGCCAATCCGGCTGATGATCCGGGGATAGGGTGGGGTTTTCAAGTCATTCGTTAAGAAAAAACAATCATTGCATGAACGTCGCAAATTGGACAAACCGGTCCTTACTTCTTGTTGCCTGGTGACGTCACGTTCGCCGGTTACACCGTTATCTATGAACCCCTCGTGAGTACGCCCGAGGGCTGATACGGGTTCGAGGTCATGATACAAGGGGCTGATACGGCTCTGCTCATAGGATAACATCTAAATATCAGCTATGTATAACCTCAGCAGTTCAAGTTCGACCAGCTTTTTCAGCGTCACATAATTTGACCTTATTTGATCTAACGACTGTTGACAAATAAATGCGTCCAGATATATCTATTGGTGTTCTCAGAAGTTCACGCAAGGGTGATTGCTGATATTCTTATTATTGAATGCCTCTTATCAACACTGGCTAGACATAAACATAGATAATCATATGAATGATGGCCTTTTGTGGCATGGAATACATATGAAAATAACTTGTCACCGCTGTTCAAGCACGAGTCCTCAATGTAATGTCCTTATGTAGCGCCATTCAGTTGCCGGTATCCTTGCAAACATTTTAACTGTTCCGGACACTAGGTTAAAGCAGCTGCGGGAGGCTGTCTGCCAAAAAAGTAGCGCAGGACTACACTTTCCGTAAGATGTCTTGGGTGCTTTGAAAAGAAAAAAGACATCATCAACAGGCCCGCGACGGCCCTGACGATATCTGTTTGCTAACAGGAGTCCTGCCGTCCGATATTCTCAAAGGGAAAACATGTTTGTAGAGATGGCTTCGTCGCTTGGGGAGGTTACCGAGCTGGGCGTGACTGTGAGCCCCCACTCCATTCCGGAGGACGCCCACCAGGTTCTCAGTCTTATCAGGAACAACTGGAGGCGAGAAGATGTCAGGTTCAAGGTAAGATTGTAATCATCAGTATAGTGTAACTTGATGCATCTAGTTACTAAAACACGATTTTCTGCATTAGTGGCCGTTATTGCATCAGCATTACTCACAGGAAGGACATAAGTCAGTGAAGATGTTTCTAAATAATATATCGCGAATACCCTAAATAAATCGTCCTTCTCTTTTCAGCCAATCGGCGAGACAGGCCACATCAACTCCATGACAGTCTGTTACGTCACAGCGGACATGGCGGATGCGGTGGTCCTGCGCGTGTTTGAAGCAGCATACGAGTTTGTCATGGACAGGAAGAGAGAGATCCAGTGCACGAGACTACTCCATCATCTCCGTATCTCCCCTCGGTTGCTTTGTACTTTCAACAACGGTGTTTGTTTTGAGTACGTCAACGCAGGGAGGTTTCAATTTAAGGATCTTTCTCCTTTTCGGAATGTCAAATTAGCCAGGTATGTGTAAGACAAGATTAAAAAAGCGGTCAAGGCAATTGCTTCACACTGGCTTATTTACATCTTGAACCTCATGGTCAGATACAACCTTTGAACGGAATAGGGTATATCTAAATACGCAACAAAACGTGGTGGTCAAGATGGCTTATTTAGCTATTTCATCCAAGAGATTTCAGACCAGACCAGGAGGATGCTACAAATAGTAGGCCTAATCGTGTAACTAACCCAGTTTACACAAATAAGACACTTGACAACAGTCTTGCATAGACATATTCAATAACATGAGAATTCTGGCCAAGATGGGCTCACTCTGAATTGTCTTAATTTGAAATTATCTCCGTCCTCCAGTTATAGGTCACTGACGACAAAGGGCCTCAAAGAATTCGAGGTGTGTAATCGCAACAGGAAGACGGTACAGCGTGAATTATCGCTCGTCTTTGTTATACTTTTTCAGGGCAGTTGGCCGGGAACTTGCCAGGGTCCATTGCAGGAATACATATGAACTTGCCACCAGTAAATCATATGACATCAGGATGGATCCAGTTCCCTTTGAAAGTCTGCGGAAGCTTCTGGTGAACTGGCCAACAAGTGTAGCGAACCCGGCGGCCAATGAGTTGTAAGTAAGCCAAGGGTGGTACTGTGAGTTCATTCAGGAATGAGGCAGGCAAGAGCTTTTTAAGACACATCCATGAGCAGAAGATTTTCCCAACATATTGAATGGAAAACAGCAAAAACTCAGCGAAATAAACCCCTGGTCCATCAACCCAAATGCATCGAATGTGTAGCTCTAATCCCTTTGGTCTCTACAGTAATGTACCTCATCGATCATCTGAATACAGGGCGGTATTCATACTCCAAGGGTATGGATATTGCATCATCGCTTTCCAAATGTCAGGTTCCAAAAAGGTTATCCACCCCTCGATGAGTTGAGTTCGGAAGTGGAATCGGTGATATGTGTGATCGAGAAGATGGACCAGCCTCTTGTCTTCACCCACAACGACGCCAACCCCTCAAACGTACTCTACGATAGGCTCAAAGATAAAGCAACATTAGTCGACTACGAGTTGTGTGGATTCGGTCCGGCTACCTACGATTTAGCCGTCTTTTTAGAGTTCTCGGCGACCGGTAAGTAATCATAAAGATGGGAACACACAGAGGTAAATGTCCACGTGATCATGGTGCAGGCGTCTTTAAACTCATACAGAAACAAGTGTCTGATTTTGTTGGCATCAGTTTCAATTGTCAATGTCAAAAAACAGAACGACACGATATCGCGGTCATTACGCTCATGTTCCCTTGCCGGTTGCCGCCCACTTAAACGCTGTTTCGAGGGGATCGATGTTAATAAGATTCAACCTGATAACCTCTTGATAAGACAGTAGGAAGTAAGGCCTAGGTGCATTGGGCTTGACCTGAATTCTTTTACTAACGGCGAAGTAAATTGGAAAAAAAACGTAATGGTAATGTGAAAACCAACCGGGTTTATTTCAGACTTGCTTTAGGAGTCCACCGATAGGGTTAGGAGTGATGTAGTCGAGCCTACTACTGTCTGTGATTCATCGCTCTCACACAGGCCTGACTGGGGAGGGGTTATTCTGACAGTCTGACATGCTGGTCCTTGGAGCACAGTTTTCTCTCGTGTTGCAGGTTTACATCCCGATATCGACAACAACCGTCACACTGAAGCATACCAAAAATCCTTCCTGAGAGAGTATTTAGAGACAAAGAGAGGATTAGATCACGCGGGTTGTGACGTCACTGATGACGATGTGAACAGATTGTACGCCATGACTTCAAAGACCATGCTGGTAAGGTGAAATAGCATGCACTGTTATCCTTCGCGGTTATTTACTTGTCTTTCAATTTCACTGCGCAAATAGCACATCATTTAAATCTTTCAGCCTTCTTTTAAAATGGGTGCAACTCCAACTCTGGACAATCGGCACAGTTTCCCTCACCAAATGCGAGTAACTGGTGATATTTATTTTGTTGACAGATATAATGTAAAGTGAGGTAATGTCGATTGGCTTTAAAGACACTAAATCCACTCACAATTTTGTCAAAAATGTCAATACTTTCCGCAGTCAAAGTTCAACAGTCGGTCCTAATACTTCCTTGTGTTTCTTTCAAATCTGAAGACTGGTGATTGGATAGATTCAAAGGAATGCGCCGGTGAATAAGAATCAGGGGCCTCTGATTGGCTTTGTCCAATTCGATCAAGGCGGTGAATTTCAGAACTGTTGTAATGAAGATGTTTTGTGTTGCAGTTGTTCTATCTGATGTTCGGCCTCGCAATGGTCTACCAGGCGGCCAGACCGGCTAGTCATGGTGTAGACCCAACAATGTTTATGAGGTAGAGGTAACAACTCCTCCTTTAACACTCAAAACCAGCAGCACGTGAAAATGTTTGGCAGTGACATTTCTCAGTAAAAGTTCTTGATTATATCATGCAAACACTTATCAGATTAGCAATACTCGTTTTATTACGATTTGAACGTATGTAGACCCACATCTTGCTTGATTCTAACTTTCAACTGTACTCAACCCCAACTGCTACGTAGAATAAATTTCTCTTTGCAATTGTGTCTGGGTGATGGAAGACTTCGAAACCTTGAATAATAAGGAATATGCTGTTTGAAGTTTTGCAAGGTCCCTGATCAAATGCCTCATTCGTTTTGCAGGTTGGCGATTTCAAGATGGGAATGGTACAAGCAGCACAGAGACGAACTTCTGACAACACCAATTCCCGAATAGGCATCAGCGATATAAAAAAACCTCGAAGACAAACATGATCGATGAACGGCCGCTAAATGTTATAAAAAAGAGATAATTACAACAAGATGTACCTGAGGATGTTTCCACCTGAACACTTCTGCCCAAACCAGATTAGTCTCCAATTGACTTTCCTCAATAAATTCTTACTGCCTCTGTTGCTAATGCCAAAGTTCGAAGTACCGATGCAGATAATCTTGTGTATTCTCACTTTCAAAATACTCCCTGCTTGCCTTGCCAACTCTTTCTTTTACAAAGTAAACTGTTGTACATAATGAAACATAAGATGTTCAGCCCAATTATTGCCATCAAAAATACATCTAACTCGTTTATCGTTTCAAATGTATGATCTTCTTAGGAAAGGGAATATAAAGAGGTATATGTAGTTCAGACTAAGTTACACAAAGTCGCCAATAAGGGTCGATTTACGCGTGTGCGAGAAACACTTCTAATGCTACAGCTAAATCAAACATACATGCAGGTACCTGTTAGAATACCAAGTTCACCCCCTTGGCTCATACTTCAAGTTTCCCCTTTAAAAGGCGGCAAGAGAAGAAAATTCGCTAGCCAAAGCCTAGCCTAGCTAAACATCTCTAGTGAACCTGTCACTCCTTTTCTAAAGTCTCGGGTATTCAGGATTGTCATCGATATGGCTGCTTATCTATTAAAATACCAGGTAATTTGCTCATTAGATACCTCGCTTTCCCCGGCCCCGGCAGCCTGCTCGTATCCTTCAACAATGGCTAGCACCGTTCTCGTTCTCGACGTTACTGTCGAGCCCTCGAATCTAGAGGAAGGGCTTTACGGAATACTGAATCATGTGAGGGAAGGATGGAATAAGGACGACATCATCTTTAAGGTAGTGCTGTGCTCATTTGTCTCTCTGAAGTTTTTCTTACTTGTTTTACCTTGGCTAACGTTCAATATAGCCAATCAGCGTGTACTCCCATGTACTTTAAGAAATGCAGACTGGCTGGAAATGGCTCGAAGGTGTTTGGTGTTCGATTACCAGCATTTCGCAAGTTGATCGAGTAGAAAACTGTTTAAAACATAGGACTATACTCTACCTTATTATGAGCTGAGCTACAATGATCATTAAAGCATAAGTTATGTAGTGACAACTAAATAAATAGTCCTGGTGGCCTTTTGCATTTCACCTTGCCAGCCAGACAGTTCAATGAAACAACTCCACTTCAAATGTCTCCAGTTTTTTACCTTTGGACAAGCATGGCACCTCTTGAAATATATCGTGATCTTTTTACATTTGAACACGCACATTTGTCGGATTTCTCTCCCCAGAAAATGCCCAGCTTTTTTAGCAGTAACCAGAACACGGTTTGTCGTACAAGTGATGACATGGCAGGGGCTGTTATGATCCGAGTATGCTGCGGGCAGGGGGACACCCAGCAAGAGCTAGCAGCAACACAGCTCCTCCATGAAATATTGGCGTCACCTAGGCTGATCTGTACGTTCAAGAATGGAGTGTGCCATGAATTTGTTCAGGGGAATTCGTGCAATTGGAATGACATCAGCGCTTTCAAGGACGTCAACATAGCCAAGTAAGTGGAGGTCCAACGTTTACTATTTTGACTCCTTTTTAGCCTCCACCGGCCTACTGCTTGCGCGCAGCAACTGTCGATCCCCTTCAAACAGTCTGCCAACATCGTCTCCTAACTACAGGCTCCCCTAGCGGCCTCCACCGGCCAAATGTATCCTCCCCTGAAACAACCGCAAACGATCTGGTGATTTCAAGCCTACAATGAACCCTAACTGGGCTCCCCTAGTGACCTCTACTGGACTTTTATAATCCCTCAAACGCCCACCAGGCCAGCCTAATTTGTGTTATCAGAACATGTGAATGTGTATAGTTGCATGCACATTTAGATGTAACTGTTCAATATGTAAATGTAGATTGAAAGCCTGATTAAAAACGAAGGAGGCTCTCTAGCTCTCAGTTACAAATCGTAAAATAGGAGTGGCCTGGCTGTATGAGCCCCGTCTCTTCTTCATTGCAGAGCGGTAGCAAGGGAAGTCGCCAAGATTCACAGCGAGCAGGCTCTCCATCTAGCCTTGAATAAGTATGGTATAAAGGACCATGTGGTGCCGTTTGGATATCTGTTCGGGATGTTGCAAAATTGGTCGACAAACACAGGAAACTCTGAAATCGATGCAATGTAGGTAGAAATTCAAATTCTCACCCTTTCTTCAAGCTTTGCTATTGTTGGTAACCATGGCTATGCGATGTCGTGCTCGTGTACTCCTGGAATTCTGAAGGAACTGAAATGGCAGGACAGGTGACTTGGAGAGTAATTTTCAACAGGACATCGATCGCTTTCTTTTACGAGCTTTATGGGTCTGCCTAAAGTAGAATACTATCTGGCATTTTGTGCACAGCTAACCTCACAACAAAACCTACTTCATGTCATTCAAACCTTTCACTTTAAACATGTTAAAGGTTATCAAGTCATTTTCCATCGGCTGATGTCCTGCAAAAGGAGATAGAAGGCTTGATGAAGATGGTGACGGATGAGGGCATTGCGACTGTGTTCGGCCACAATGACGCCAATCCGACCAACGTCATTTACAACCCGGCACAAGGTATGAAGACACGAATGTGACCGCGTTAACCAGCTCATCTGTTCTGGAGACTGGTATCCGTAAGAAGTAGTTTTCTATGCCTTGTAATGGGTCATTAAATTTTGGCACTTGCTGCTCAAGGAAGGAAAACCCGTCGTGAATCGTAAGTCAACTCACTGCCCAAGCGTCCGCTTTTGCTACATCGCAGATACTATGTAAACCTCCGTATTCTTTCGTTTTGGCCTACACGAAGCATTCCTAGTTTTTGGAATTTCACATCTTCAATGACGACTTTCAGCTTTTTCCAGTTATCTTTGTATTCTAGGGCAGAACATGATCCCTGAGATTAGAACATGAGTAGTTTTGCCTCACGGAAAGAACTATCAACCATGAATGTTTAATTTCATATATCATTTCGGTGTTTAACAGGCGTGGCCACTTTGGTAGACTATGAGGTGTGTGGAATGAGCCCAGAGACATATGACCTAGCCTCTTTCCTGGAAAGTTCCGCAACAGGTGAGCCGCCTCGTACGAGATATGTCATAAAGAGGATAACATCTGACCAATGTCGATAGAAATGCTTTATTTTCTTACTTACGTCGTATCTCTAAATTGCCACTTTGGATGATAAGAAATGGAGAAAATCAGGTCAGCTGGACTGGGCGGGTTCGAACCACTTGATCCAGTTGCTCAATCAGCGTTCAAGACAATAAACGCCAACATCAGCTAAACTAAGCATTATCTCCTAAAATAAATTTCATTGACAATAGTATCGTTAGGACTTAATTCTAATGTTGCTGATGACGACAATAGTGCAACGTGATAAAAGCGCTTTCTGCATCATCACTGCCAACTCGATTTTTCTAGGAATGTACCCGGATGTAGACGCTCGCCGTCATTCGCCAGATTTTCAGAAGGAATTTCTCAAGGAATATATTAAAACGAAGAGGATTCTGGAAGGAAGTGGTGATGACATCACTGAGAAGGATGTCGAGAAGCTATACATACTGACGACGAAAACAGTGCTGGTAAGACAACTGACTGTAACAAGATCTCAAAGTATAGATATTTTTGCTGACACAAATTAGTACATGTTTTCAGAAATTTTGCGGAAGACAAAAAGGTTTTAGAGCTGTATGTATGGAACTTCTTTGAATTCTGTTGATGATATTTCTACAGTAGTCTCATGGTCTACGCATGACACCCCCATGCAGTGGCCCTGAGACTTTGAAATCTGAGGACTGCAGGCGATTTTTCACAGGCGGTCCAGTTTTAGTGATTCAGCAGCATGATAATGCTTTTGTTATGATGACATTAGTGGCAGTGTGCAGAGAAAAACCCCAAGACCATAAAGTTTACTTTGTGATGGCCTTGAATGAAATCTATTCAACAAAGATTGTTGTAAAATAGAACTCTGATTAAAACTTTATGGAGCCGCTGCGTGGACGGGTGGCGCTGCATCTTGAAAGGTCCCTGGCTTGAATACCGCAGTCGGCGTGGGTCTTTCGGAAGGTATCTTGGCGGAACGTACCAAGGTGTCTAAATGGGTACCGGTCAGAAACCTTTTCAACGTATCTTCTTCTTCTCCAGATCGTATATTTGATATCTGCAATGGCGTTTGTCACAATCGGCGCGAACCCTATGCCAGGTAGCGGTATAGCTGGCAAGGATCTGATCGGGTAAGACTACCATAAGTTACAAGACCGAAGCCTTGAATCACGGATTATGTAACCTTCCAATCGTTAAAATAGGTAACCAGGTCGACTGAGATCTCGTCGCGACGTTCACGAAGACAAACACAAAGTGATATAAAAGTAACTTAGTGATCTGCAGCAATCTTGTTCAAATTAATCCTTTTCTGTTTCAGGTTAGGTATAACCCGTTACATGTGGTATCAAACCAATAAGGAAGAAATATTGGCACTTAAAGTTCCGGAATAAACCGCTTATTCCTAGACGGGCTATGTTCTCTATTGCTAATGACGCTTGGCCTGACCGCTATCGCCTGTTGACAATTACGCAGAATCCTTTTTTGCCGCCTCGAACCAGGATGTAGATATCAAGTTGAGGTGGTAAATAAATCATACAATTCGTAGAAACTAGAGTAGCACAGCTGTATTGTTTAATATCTCGATTGTCAACTCCTACCTTCATTCGCGTCTGGAATAGATCTATAATTGTCGAGTGAGCCTTTTGTCTAACTATTCTTCCTGACAGTGATTTTGTGACTGTCTTTTATTTCCAGCGCTTGTTTACTTCCACCAGTACATCATCTCTATCTACATGTATATCATTTTTTGGCTGACGCTTTTTACGAGTTCAAAAGAAAGGTGGAAGAATCCTGCATGGTCTGGTAAAACCCATCAACGAGGAAGTTCAAAACAACTTACCCTAACCCATTTCTGCTCAAAGGCAATATCAAATAACATGTAATTAAAAACAAAAAACATCCGTCAATTTATGAGTCATCAACGGCCTCATTCTTCTTAACAAGGCCTTTTCTTATCTTATTCGACTGCGCGCGGCTATCATTTCTGAGCTGACATCGAAAGGAGAAGCAAGCAAGATGATGACTCCTCCGTGGATTCTCGGAGTGTTTGTCACTTTGGCGGCAATGTATTTGACAGAAGCAAGGTGAGTACACAATTACACAATTCTCAATTGAATAGGCCTCTTTTGGATTCAAGTTTTGTGGATCATCAGACGATATGGTATCCCGTATCGCCAATGTTATGACTGCCTAGGCCCTCTGTGCACGTCATGGCGTACCCGGTCACCTCACGGCTAGCGGCTATTGGTAATACCAGATTGTTTGGGAAAGATTCTGGTATTACTAGTGCTTTCCTGTCAACCAAATAGGTATTTGAATTACCTGTTAATCGCTTTCGTGCAGTGGCGGAACGGGGAAATGCCCTGGTAGAATTTAGAGATTTATCGAAGTGATGTTCGAATAGGCCTAGGCCAGCTACTGTCCCCAGTCGAATCTTTGCATTTCGATGCCCGAGGCTCGCGTCTGCTTTAACCACTCAGCATAATTCTATGGGTCCTTGGTTTTGCCTCGCCTAGATATGGTGCTATTATGACAGACCAGAACCCCATTTACAGCCGAGAACGAAGACACTTTTGTTTCCGAATAGCCACGAAAGATAGGCATATTCTATGCAATGTACAATGTATGTTTCATTGATTTTGCGAGAGATTTCTTATCAGTAAGCCTATATCTTAAAGAAATGTCAATGACACTTAAGTTGTTGATCAAAGTGTCTGTCTGATGTACACCTCACGGAACTAAATTTACTTTTTCAGCCCAAACCTTTTCGTTGCCTCGCCGAATCTGCTGAGGGTGAATTCTGATGAGGATGTTTGGGTTACGCTGCATCACACCCAGAACAGCCCGGTAACAGTCAAGGTCTACCTGGAAAACTATCCCGATAGGGGGCAAAGATTCTCCGCGAGAACAGTCACCATCGGGAAAGGTATGACCCGAATATAACAAAGACGCATTGCGCAGCAACAACCCGAACACTGATTCATTTTGTATTCAGTCGAACCTGAAATAGAATTAGGGGGAGAATTGAGCCACCCACCAGGGGTTCCAGCGGTGCGAATCAACACCATAGTTATAATGCTTTCGACTTCTAGTCGGCAAAAAAAAGTAGACCACTCTCCGCCCAACTATCCAAGTTGTCTGGGGAGACCGCTTCCCAAGGTGTACAGCTTCCCCGTTCCCCAAGGCTCACAGGTTTACAGCAAACCTAAGTTCATGATCCTTCATGTATTAGCTCCCCGGCCGACACCATCTTAGTATATGTCAACCCCACTTATTCCAGATGAGAGTAAGAAGGTGACCATGCGAGTGGGCTGGGGGGACATCCCTCAAGTATCACAGCAGACCTATGTCTACCTGGTGGTCGAATGTCAAGCCCTCGTCTTCAGGAAAGAATCGGTCATCTTACTCTCCAAAGAGTCAGGCTACCTCTTCCTGCAAACTGACAAGCCTCTCTACAATCCACATGAAACGGGTAGGTCTGCATGTGTTTTTGGCTAGTTGCGTCTCAGGGCGTATTTTAGCTCTCCAATGACTTTGACTTTCCTACTTGGCATTGTCGACTTTTTCGATACTCCAATAGATCTCACTGGAGCTGGAGAACCATAGTTTACTGAAAAGACCTGTTGTTTTATCGGGATGTCGCATACATGTATATTCATCAGTATGCTGGACGCACCATTTACTAGACTGTGTCCGCACCATGAACCAAGTCCTTATCCCCTTGCGTGAACGTCTACTAGGACACCATGAACCAAGTCCTTATCCCCTTGCGTGAACGTCTACTAGGACACCATGAACCAAGTCCTTATCCCCTTGCGTGAACGTCTACTAGGACTATGTTTCAGTACCAGAAGAAGAAAGAGATTGAAATGGTAAACGAGTACTTAAATGAATAACTCAATCACTCACTCCTACAACTTGACATTTCTATGTCAACTGTGCTACTAAATCCTGCCTGAAGATGCCGCCTAGAAGCCTACATTTTGATGTAACACATTTCTAATAATCCATTACATCTATGTTACAGTCAACATCCGTGTTGTGTCTCTTGACTCTGAGATGAAGCCTTCGAACCATGAGATTACTCTTGATGTTATTGTAAGTGAATACATCCGTTATTTCTTCATGTGGCATCCATTTCGCCTTCTGTGAAAGGGTGAAAGGCCTCCTCAGCCACGTGGTTCACTAGAACGTACAGTTGCTTCGAAGATCTGCTGGTCGAATATTTGTTTGAATCTAATATCTGCAATAAACATGCTCAAAACTGACAAGTTTCTTCTCTTCTTTCTTTGGTAGAATCCAAACGGAGACGTTCTCAAGAGGTTCAACAAGAAGCGAGCAACTAATGGCTTTGTGCAAGAAGAATTCGACCTTCCGAAAATCTTGGTCTATGGAAACTGGACGCTTCAAGCAAGTTACAAGGATACCTTACAGGTAACATCATAGTTATCTTCCAAATGTATACTGGTGTAAATTTTAGCAAATGGTCAGTGCCCAACATACTGCGCTTTGACACATCATTAGTAGGGAGGTTGAGACCAGGCCAGGGACTTATTACGGATAGGAATATACACATAATTTGTCCTCTGTTCTCAAGCTCCCTATTGCCCCATCTACAGGCCGGTGCATTCCACATTCAGCCTGAACTTCTGGCACCTCTCACGTGTCTGTATTGCCTCAATCCGAAGACTGGCATTTTGGTCATCTCTTCCAGCTGGCTACTTAGTTACTCTAATACGGAATGTAGCGAGTAGAGATAATTGCATTGCTCAAGAACAAAATGACGAAACAGCCGTGGCTATTGATAATACCAAATGCGTGTTTGACAATACATGTATCACTATTAGGAAAGGCTATGATTTGGTAACGAAATTATTTCGAATAGGTTTCCCTAATGTCTGAATACATTCATTGGTTAACAACGAAGGAATTCATAATGAGCTTGTTTTGACGAATTATTAACCTTATCAGATATCTAAATGCTAACTTTTACACTGCAGCCTGGGGTCAAAAATACTTCAATCGAATTCGAAGTGAAGGAATATGGTATGTATCAATGCTGTCATTACTTTTTTATCCAACACAGACAGCGCGTATGAGCATGTACGAATGCAGAGTTTGGGATCCGAGCGGACTGAGTTCACGTGGCACCCGTGAATACAATCCTCGCGAGAAGTTTCCCCACACTAGGCAGAACCAGTTAAACACAGTAGCAAAAAAGCAATCGAACTGGATTAGACGCTCGTGTCACCTACCTGTCCCTCCCCGACACATTTTCAGCCATGTCTTTACCTTTTAAACTTTATGTCTGCAGTGCTCCCAACGTTCTCGACCCAAGTGAAAATCATCGACGACTACATCCTAGAATCACAGCCTGAAATCCAATACAGGATCACAACAGAGTAGGTTCAGAAATTATTAGAAACATTTACTGGCAAAAAATCAAATATATAAATTGTAGACAGGCTGGTTTCTTGCCTTTGTGACCACACTCATGCTCAGACAATGTCCAGCATCCTCGGAATGGCTAAAATGATATTTGGGGCACTAATCATACCAGTCTACACATTGAGATGATCAACTGGCTCATTGTGATATGATGGCTCTTCCGGGAGTTCAGGAGACGACTCGACCTAACCGCTCAGCGATTATCAAGTTGAACATATTCAACCACTGGAGACAAGTTCATGGTAACAAGTCAATGTCTTTCCAGATATGTTTTCGGTACTGCCGTCACGGGGCGTGGCACGGTGTATTACTACTTGCTTTCCCCTGATGGCATTGAGCTCCAGATAGGATACAAAGAATTCGACGTAAGTACGACTGTCTTCCACCCATATGCGCAATATTTGATGAAAAGGAAAGGCTGCATGAGGAGAAAAACAAGAAGCAGATGTGTGTCATGCTGAAGTTCGTCCAGTTGGTTTGTCCAGGTCAACTGACTGTACTGCAGACCAATTGGTCAGTGCTTGATATTTCAGTTGGGTTGGTCAACTTGATGACTGCTAGTACATCTCCAGTTCGGCCACTTGACAATAATGGTCTTGAGAATAGGCTGCAAGAGTGGTTCAAACAGATGAGATAACTTCCACATGTGTATGTACATTTTTGGGGGTAAATAGGGTATGGAAAGTTCAGAAGGATCACTCATTATATATTCGTTTCATATGGTTGTTATCAGCAGAAAGAAAGTCAAGAAAGACAGTTCATCTATCATTTTCTAGCCAACTTCTGTCCTTCCGGATTTTGTGATAAATCGGTCAGAGAGTTAAAACAACTGGTCACATTGCATCGTTTCAGCTCTTACTGATTGAAAGATAAACATGCAACAATGACACACTGCTTAAGGAATATGTTTACAACTTCAGATCACAGGCGTTCATATCGGAGCAATTACGAAAGATGTATTTGGGGATAAATGGTTTCCGCCGGAGAATACCCGCCTCCTCCTTAGAGTGAATGTGAGAGAGGGAGCTACTGGGAAGCAAGAGAGTTCCAGCGACTCATCAGCTGTCTTCGTGAAAAGTCCCTTTGTCGTCTCATACGAGAGGATGCCTAAGTTTTATAGACCTGGTTTGCCTTTCTCTATCGAGGTGAGAAATCGTTTTCGCAGCATTGTTGCTTTTTCTCCGTTAGGTAAGCGAGCATCGCTCTAACCGAATGTACATGTTTGTGACCTTTCCTCTGGAACAAATAAAACGTCACGTACGAATCTCGAGTTCAAATCCGATAAGTCGGAGAGCCATTATCTTTGTCAATGAAGTACCCATTCCCAAAACCAAACCCAGCTCGAGATGCCCATGTAAAATAAATCAAAACGATTTGATGAAATCGTCACTGAAGCCGTTTTTTTCAGAGGGCTTTATCACAAAAGCTCATCCTGGAATCCCGGGCCTGGAATACCAGACTCGTACGCCCCTCACCTCACACATGTTAGGTAAGCGCGGTCATTAGCGGCGAGTGCTAAAGTTCAGCCAGGATGACAAAAACTCTCATCGAAAGCTTTACAAAATCTAACAGGACAATAGTCCAGGGCCCAATATCTGAAACGACGCTAAACTACGATATCACATAAACGTACCGTATGATAACCTTGTTCTAAATAGTTTGACCTGACCTACCCCAACAAATTGGTGGCGGCTGGTATCCCCATCAGCATAAAGGCCCTGGTCACTACTCCAGGAGGCGGACAGCAGGGAGCTCATGCCAATCAAATAGCAACGAAGAACTACACAACTGACCAGAGTGGAAGGCAGCAGGTGACCTTAGATATACCTAGTACTGCATCCAGTTTGATAATCACAGTAAGTACATAAAATCGCCCTGCAAGATCCAATGATGCTAGTGCAAGAAATACTTCACCTCGTGAAAATAGGCAAAACCGCAAGGATCTTACTGACATGCATTAGAACATGCAACCCCAATGCTTCACACTGACTCATAGACCATATCATTCTTTATAATGGTATTCATTGCAGCCCTCAAAAAGCGAGCTACGTACACACAAGTAACTATCAAAGATGCCATTAACTCAATTATCAGAAAAGTGGCACGTGACGTTAAATTTTTCATTTGATAGGCTAGCAAAAAGAAGAATGGCTGAAATGACGAAGGCACCGAACTGGACACATTTCGTAACTCTTTATATATACCTTGGCAAATGAAGGCATGATATTGTTTTGTCACCGCCACCACACTGAAAAGGTCTTAGGCCGTATCATTTAGTATCTTCTCGTCCATACTAGTAATTGAACTGTCTTTAGAGTACATGTACCTTTGGTAACTAATCAACGGCTACCATTTGAATTTTAGGTGAGCACACGCGACGCTGGTCTTGCGGCCAAACACCAAGCTAACAAACCAATCACTCTCGAGCCACACGTGAGTGGTAGCAATAAATTCATGGTGCTCCAGGTGCTGACTTCTGGTGCAGAGGTCAAGATCAACCGGAATCTACAGATCAGGGCCGATTTTACTGAGAGTGGAGCCAAGAAGGTCAACTTTATGGTAAGAACATTCAATATATATACTGACAGTTACCAACAAGGTATGATTCAAAAGGTGTCCACGTACGGTACAGAGGTTTGATGAAACGTACCATTTGGGACCATAATCGCTCTCCCCATTAATTAAGAGAGGACGTCATGCCTGCGCAGGTTTCCACTGAGGGAGGTTCCACTTTTCGTAAACTAATACTAAGTAATGGTGTGATGATTGGCATGCTATGTTGTGTCTCTGTCATAGGACGAGCAGAGGTAGAGAAGAGCAGTACATGCCATCCACAACCCTCATACAAATACTTTACCTCACTCGTGAGGAGTTTTGTAAAAAGTGACATTTTCCTTGTACTCTCTTCAACAAGGAGGATACAACATTGTATGAGTAAAAGACGGCACATGTTCACTTCACTCACTTAAATTGTAGGTTGTCGCCCGGGGAAAGATTCTGCAGCATTTCACGAATCTGGTGAACGACAGGCAAACTCACGAAAACATCCTGATCAGCCCCCTTATGTCCCCGCAAGCCCGGGTGATAGCCTACTACGTCAGCGGCCGTGAGATCATCAGTGACTCATTGGTTCTGGAAATTGTTAAATCATGTGGAAATGAGGTAAGTACGAAGTGATGTAAAGTGATGTGTTCATGAAGTCCAGTGGCTCCTTGGCTGGCTAGCTGGAGGCCGCCGGCTCACCTTCTTCTCCGTTTTGACGATTTCAGCTGGGGTAATGTCAGTCTTGTGAAGCTCAAGGAGGTCAAGTACATTGTTGTTACTTCAGAGAACCCAATGTCTAAGTCATTAGTACTAAACTGAGCCAGAGACAGAGTTTGCAAAATGTAGTTCGCCTCATTTTGGCTGGTCAAAGCGCCGATTTCGATACTGCAAATACACGTATGTGTGCTATCGTTCTTGCTATCCTTTGTCAATATCGTGTTTGATTTGTTTTGTAGCTTACCATCACAACAGAGAAAAACCATCGAGAATATTTACCAAAAGATAATGTGAAGCTTACCATCGCCGCCGGCAAGAGGTCAACAGTCTCGGTGTTGGGGGTGGACAAGGCTGTCTATCTGCTCAGTGAGAAGGATATCCTAACCAGGAGTAAGGTAGGTCTAAAGATTGAACCACGCGAGGTCATGGAATGAATGAAGCCTTCAACCAAATGTCTGATTTTCAAAGCTAACATGATTAAGATGGTGTTCAAGGCGAAGGGGTCACTACAAAGCTTATTGCCAGAGATCACAGTGGACGAGAGTGATTACCGACCCACTCTACCCTGGTTTTAGAGTGTGTCGGTGTGCATTGCGGGGTCACACAGAGGAAAAGCATCCGAGTTTTGATCGGAGGTCGTGGGTTCGAGACCCAGCCACTGCCACACGGCACTTTCAACTGGTCCGAGGTGGCCAGGTGTAGCTCGGTGTGCTGTATTTCTTCCCTTGAATTCTACAGAAAGGTTTGTGTGTTAGGCTGGGTAATGTAAAGCACTTTGCGAGAGCAGACAGTATACAAGCGATCATTCTATAGAAGAAGAAAGAAAGTTAGATATCATTATCAGAATGAGTAATCCATATTTTACTCATAACTTGCGTTTGAAAATAAAGTAAACCTGTTTTTTTTTACATTTCAGATGTTTAAGAAGATGTTAGAGATGGACATAGGGTGTGGTCCTGGTGGGGGCAAGGACGCGTCTGATGTTTTCAAGGTAAGCCAATGTAATGTGATTGGCTCGGTTGTATCGCAGCTTTGCTATCTAGCTTGGTGAGGTATTTTACCTCTACCTCGGCTGATTACCTGTTAAACATTCCAGCCACTTTTCCTTACAGCAAGCTGGACTAAGCGTACTAGCAAAGACAGGCGTTATTGCCATCCCAAGAAGGAGCACAGAGGGATGTCCACAAAACAAGTTCAGGAGGAGGAGAGATGTCATGGCGACGTATTCAGATATCAGTAAGTTTCTCTTATTTGATCGGCCAGGGCCTCCATTATTTTGGGCAGACTCCAGTTTGCCGATTTCTGGGTGTCTTTGGAAATTATATCAGATCGGAGTGGCGGCAATAGTCGAAGAGAAAGGTATCGTGTTGCGTGCTGCATCCTATCACTTAAAAACGAATAGGCAGACTATGGTGTCAAACAACACGCCAAACTGAAGGACCTCACGAGATTCTCTCTTAACTAATGCCTGTCTCTCGCATTGCTACAGTCAAATATCGTCTGGCTTTGACGGATGTAGGCCCATAATGGCTGGGTATGGGGCCGACTCAAATAATGATGTACTCATTAAAAATTAATTACATGCATGTTGTAATCACTGGTGGGAGGAGTAATTCTAGCTGCTCATCTTTTAGTTTTAATGAGAAACGCTCGGAGATGAATGATGATTTGCCCTTCCTATATTTCTTTCTTCTCGATCAGTCGCTCGTCTGAGCGATCAGGATAAGGTATGCTGCAATCAGGGAGTGAGCGACAGTGTCGATGCTGTAAGGACATGCCGGGAGCTCACTCGTGATTACGGATCGACACGACGGTCCTGCTCTCAGGCGTATTTACAGTGCTGTGAGGCTGAGAAACGTAAGTTGACTCTCATCAATGTTCGCAAATATATTCACCACTTCTTGAAAACCAATTTTCCTGAAGTCTCATTTAATCCTTACTCGTGATTATTTCAAATCCTAAGATCATATGCAGTGAACGAGTTTCGACATAGACCTTTCTAGGGTAACCAAGTAAAAGGCTACAAAAACATTGAAATCCACGACATGAGTGTACAAGATAAAAGAGGCAGCAAGTTACTGTTTCTGTCTCCTAATTTCTTTACTCCTTGCTGCAGGCAGAGTGGCAGGTGGCCGTGGGAGGTCAGGCGCCAATGATGACCAGCTCCTTCAAGGATCATTTGAGAATGTAGAGGTTGATATAAGGAAAGACTTCCAAGAAACATGGATCAACGAACTTCTGACTCTTGGGTAGGTTTACCTCTTTCAGAGCATCAGATTGAGACAATTTCGTACCAAGGAAAAACCGATCGTAGGCCTACGGAAGAAGCCACGACACCTGATTCTCCAACTCTTGTTAGCTCCCTGAACAGCGCATGTTATGTTAGACGTGTATAGAGTACAGCTCACATCTCCGAATCATGGCGAAGAATAACGGATTTCTTGTCTTGCAGACCAAATAAAGCAAGCACCGTCCTGACTCGGAGACTCCCCGATTCGATCACCACGTGGGTGATCTCTGGGGTGAGCGTGTCGCCAGACCAGGGCATGTGCGTGGCAGTACCGACCAACATCACCAGCAGGAAGAAATTCTTCGTCCACGTTGATCTACCGTACGCTGCAGTCAGGACAGAACAGCTCGAGGTCAAGGCAACCGTTTATAACCTGGGCAACCGTAACGTAAGGGTCCACGTGAGCTTGAAGGCAGATGACAGTATCTGTTATGCAGCAGAGCGGGAAAAATACACCTACCGACAAGAGGTTACCGTGGAAGCGAAATCGGCCAAGTCGGTCACTTTCCCTATTGTACCGCTGAAGGTAAGAGGCTGGCAAGGACTTGTGCGTACCCTCCGTGAGATACCAGCGGACCCACCAGGGAAACCGATAGCGAACAAGCCATGTCTGTATATCATGACAACCATTTTAGTACAATTTCTGTTTCGTAGGTGGCTGTTATTTCAATGAGGTTACATTCTTGTCCCCTTGTCGTAAAATATGGCATGGTAATGCTACGGAAACTGTCAATATTCTCTGAATGGAGGATGCGAGATTTCCAGCGAGTCAATTGTTTAACCAGAGACCCTGTCTATTAAAGGGAATTGTCGTGATTCTTTTCTTGATTGGCCAATTGCTGATCAAAGCCCCAAGAATATTTTCCTGGGAAAGTGGAGATGGGAAGCAGAAGGGTCAGCAAACGAAGATGTGTATGATAAGTCCGCTGTTCAAGACTAAATCAAGAACATTCCTTATTCATAAGTTATAAATTGTTTCTTTCGTTCAGGCCAAGGACCTACCATCAGAGATAAGCGTTAAAGCTCTGAGTAATCTTGATGGTGATGAAGTCATCAAGAATATCCGAGTGGTTGTAAGTAGCATATATGAATCCAGTTTTCAGAGACAATGCTGTAGAATCCGTGCAACATGCTATGAAAAAGAAATTCAAGGTTCACAGAAACCTCGCATCTGTTTCTTGCGCTGCATATAATGTAGTGAAACCGATATAAACTGCTTGCAAAGAGGTACTAAAGAAACAATGGACACAGCTTTGTTTTCGAAATCTCAATATCGACCAAAGGACTGTCGAAATGATATGAGAACTTTTCATGGGCTGAGGCTGCAATTGATTATGCTGTGGTTGTCTTTGTCTTTAGAATGAAGGTGTGAAAAAATACAAAACCGAGTCCATCCGCCTCGATCCTCAAGGTATCATGGGTGATGCTGGCAGTGGAGCAGCCAACTTGGAAGGTAGGTATTGCCGCGCTTGGATCTTATTGATAGTAGCTTTTGGTTTGTCGGATACTCACCAGCCAACTAACTTTATACCTATCTCGGGCAAGGATTTCGAAGCTAAAAAGCCAGGAATCCACGGTTGTGGTTTGGTTGGCGGCAGGCGGGGTACGATGGGTTACAGATTGTCTGAGAGCTAGGATCTTGGGGCTAGGGGGGGAAGCATTAGCATTGTTGCAAGCCGTGACGTCACCACCTGCAGCCGTAAAGACCGTGAATGAACATAAATGTACCAGCGTAAGTTAAGGCAGTCTTCGAGGTGTTAATTGATAGTAATATTTTGATGTAAAATCGCATCGACAGCTGATTTATGCCGAATCAGTGACCAGCCTCTCCTCTTTCAGTCACTATCGACAAAAAAGCAAAGCGTCAAACCGTGAAGATTCCTCTCACGTTTCCAGTAGATACCATCCCAAAAACCGAGAAGTGCTCAGTCAGTATTCATGGTAAGTATGAGTACAGTACTGATCATTGTTCTGCCTTACCAAAAAAGATGCGTAATATAGTACACGTATTCTCATTGACATATTTATCAACGAACAGAGTGAAGTACTTGAGAGGAAATTGACTACTGTCAATGTACTTTCTACGGTAAGGTTTTAAAATGTTTCATGGGGCCCACATAGCTCTAATATATTTAGTAAAGGGAAAGGAAAGGCAAATACATCAGCCGCAAGAAACGTTTCATCATCGTGATCATTATCACTGATATGTTTTTCTTTGCAAGGTAATTTACTCGGTCCAATGGTCCCTTCTGGAAACTTTGACATATCGAAGAGATTCAAACTACCAACGGGCTGTGGAGAACAGAATGTTATCACAATGGGCCCACTCGTTTACTCCACCAAGTACCTGCTACGGATCGGCAAACTAACTGGCAAACTGGAAGCAAATGCATATGACTTCATCACAAAGGGATACGAAAGCCAGCTTGCTTATAAGAAGAAGGATGGTTCGTTTGCAGCTTGGACATACTACCCCTCAAGCTCATGGTAAATACGTATCAATGTTTTGTATATTGCACCATCTAAAGGGACAAGTATGAAATATGTTGGGTTTTCATATGAAAATGACGTCCGTCCAGTTGGACCGAGACTTCTCCAAACGGGATCACTGATAATTCACTAAACTGCATAAAATAGTGCGCTACAAAGGAATGCCCCAAACCGCCTTGCAGCACAAGCTGAAATCATTTGTTCGAGATGAGATTTAGTATGATACAACATACGGGGGCATGGTAGCAAGCAGGGTATGTCTCCTAGACTGTTGAATCCACGTCCATCTCGTCAAGACATTATCATTGCAAACGTTGCTCTTCCTGGAGAGCACCACTGCATATTAGCCACTCTCACCGTTTAAGTTGGAAACTCTCACGAACATAATTTCTTCTTTAATACAGGTTGACTGCCTTTGTCACCAAAGTGTTCTGCCAGGCCAGCACCTTTGACCAGATTGGCGAGAAAGTACGAGAGCACGTGATCGACGCCGTGAACTGGCTCTTCAAGAATGCGCAGGACGGCAGAAGCGGGAAGTTCTTCGAAACTCATGTTGTCGTCCACAAAGAAATGCTGGTGAGTAAACAATAACAATGGCAAACACTTATTATTTTGCCTTTGCCATGTATTGGACGACACCTGCTAAGCGCCTCCACCCTCTGCATCCAAACATTTTAGAGAGGAAGTGATTGTACGAAGAACTAAAATGTCAGTCCGACAAGAGGTGATGACAGCATGTGGAACGCACGAGACACTTTATGCCACCGTGAAAAGATCGAAGTCCAACTGGTTTGGGCACGTATACCGACACAACTCGCTTGCAAAGACCTTCTGGCAAGGCACTGTTGCTGGATGGAGGAAGCCAGAAGACCCAAACATCAAAGAATTGACCGACCGCACAACACCTCAACTTATCCGGAAGGCTGAAAGTTATCATCTTAAGCACGCATCAACGATACCGGCTGCCTTTGCGCACGAACTTTGGTCATGGGTCTTAATAGAAGGCCTAAACCCTTCAATCTGTCTGACACCATAAAGAAAGGATCCTGTGGGAATTTATCCGATTTTGAACTCTTGTTTTGTTATTTAAAAAATCTCATCTCTGAATTGTGTGTTATCGCTCTATCATTCAGGGCAAATCTCTAATGAACGACGTGACGCTGACGTCCTTCATTGTGGAATGCATCTACAGTTGCAAGGATGTGGTAAGTACTTTTCGAAGTCGAATCGTAAAGATTTGCCGTCCATTCCAAAGAAACATATGGCGAAAGGCCTTTGCCTGAAACCCTCAGCAAATCACATACGATACCTGCGTCTAGCTTGGAGCATTCCATGCCAGCTATAGGTTAAAGTAATGTCATTTTCGACCTTGTAACACTCTAACGTGATAGCTTTTATCATCAAGAAATCAATCCCACATGCACAACATCAATCCGGTCGGGTTTGGTTTGGTCCCGTGTAAACGGCCCAATTATCTCATGAACGATAATTATGGGGTATGGGCCGCCAAAAATGGAGGGAATGTGCCAGAGGAAGTGGAAAAATTCCAGTGAAGTAGTGAGTGTTAAGTGCCTGCTGCTACAATAACGTCGAATTATTCATTGTCAAAAGCAGCATACTGTGCCTAATCACACAACATGGACTATCACTGCACAAGGTGCATGCAAATCATCATCAACTTCTGCCATCGGTAATACCCCCTAAAATAGATAGCTGTCAAACATTTAACCAAGGCAAACAAATAAGTCGACATCCATGTCACTTTCAGATCGACCTATCGTCCAGAGAGTTCGCCAGTCCAATGCGTAAGGCAGTCCAGTATCTTGAGCGAAACCGCCAGAGCGGGCAAGTGCTGGGTAACCGATACGGCCAAGCGATCCTCACTTATGCCTTGACCCTGGCAAACAGCCAGCACAAGTTTGAGGAAAACCAACTTCTATGGGCTATGTCGAATTTTGACCCAGGTAAGGAAATCCCCATCTCACTGGGTATCAGCTTTAGTATTCAAAGCCATGTCAGTCCTGTAACTCTTTACCCTCTATTCATGCATTTCGTGCAATTATACTCTTTCATATGTAATGCACAGAGTCATTCAAACTATACGGAATCTTTGAGTGGAGTTTTCTCAAAATGAAAATGATGCTGATATTGGTCACTTCGTGAAATCATCGAGGAACAGTCTCGGCTGTGACGAGTTAAGCTTGTTCGAAATGAGGTCTGATATCGATATGTCTATATGAGGTAGGGTTTCTAACCATTTTCTGAACCATTTTCGACACATATTTCAGTAACTGGTATGCGATACTGGAACCTTGACGGGCGTCAACCGGACAATCACAACGAGCCCACATGGTACACCAAGAACGCACCAGCCGCCGCCATTGAAACCGCCTCCTATGCCATTCTCGCCCTACTCGCAAGCGGCCAGGAGAGTAACTTCACCAACAGTGGACAGATAGTATCCTGGCTTATTCGGCAGAGAACGAAGAGTGGAAGTTTCTCGTCCACAACCGTAAGCTATGTTTAGTCCTGTGTCGTCCGTGCTGTACAGGCAGATGAGTTCGTGTTTTTCACTCAGTCATCAAATTGGTGACCGCCTGTTTGTACCACATTCGATGTGTTGCCCCAGTGGGGAACATTTTGAATGCTGTTGATAGTTCCTCCATGATACTAGCCAGAAAACGAACAAAGAAACTCTTCTACCCTACTTCTTCATCATAATCTTCTCATTTGTCGTGTCGTTCCGTAACATCAATGTTCTCGTTCTTTTTAAGATATACATGTATGAGCCGGTTCTCATAAGTTCCAACCTCCGTCCCACAGGTCGTGATATGTGTTCGATTGACCAACGAACAGTCGAGAAGGACAGGCTCCGAGGGGTTCTAAGTATCTCGAGTTCAGTATGAATGATTTCTTTCAGGATACTGTCCTAGGTTTAGAGGCCCTTTCGGAATACGCCTTCAGAGCCAGCTCCAGAAGTATACTGAAGATGAACATACGATTTTACGCTGGTGGAACTTCCTTCGGCGTGTACGACAACTTGGTCCTGAATGAGACAAATAGCCTGATTCCAATACTTATTGAGAATGTAAGTTCGGTAGCTCTCTCAGTATAGCAGTACATGTGTAGGTAGCTTTCTCAGTGTCCATATCGGCTACATCATTCTTCCGTACCCAAAATTACCTTTAGGCAGGCAGCACCTTTTCCCATGTTTTTCATATACTCGGAATGACTCGTTGGTCGACAGCTCCAGCTGCGAAATAAGGATACCAAACTAGTATTCCCATGACGGATGAGGACGTTGTTCTTAATATCAAAACTGGTGTCAGTAATAATATGTCTTAAGTCAGCGCAAATAAACACGAACGCATTTCTTCTGCAATATAAATATGACAATATGAATTGCCGTCATCCTCCTTATAACTTGGTTGAATTATCAAACTCTTTCAATTGTGTTCATCAAGACTATCTAATCCGTCTTTAGAATCTTCCTATTGGTGACAAACTTAACGTAGAAGCGACAGGTACAGGGTTGGCCCAGCTTCAGGTTGAGTGTACTTACCATGCTCCCGCGAAGGATGACAAGGGCTGCCCTTTCACGTTAGAGGTTGACAGCACGGAATACAAGGCCACGGCTGCTGACCTTGGTCCACTGGATGCCGTGCCTGCTCAGAATCTCCCTGATAGGTCGAGGTTCGGCGGGTTTCGGTTCAAGAGAGCTGATGATGGGGGAACAAGCAGTTTCGTGGTGAGGATACAGTCACGAATAAGGTACGTCGAATGGTTCTAATGCCTTCGATAAGACATCTTGACCATCACATTTTGAGCTGGGAAAGAAGTACCAATCGTGGAGTAAAAGTCATGGAAGTGTAGGCTAAGGGGCGTTGTTGGTATACCAACCCCAAGAACAGCCCCACGAAGCGTTAAGTCCCACGCGTGATGAGGATGTGACAGTAGGTGAAGACTCAATCCTGAATTGATAGAAGAATCAAAATGCCTTATTAGCAACACCGTCCCAGATATTCGTCCACATAACCGTATCTAAGCGAGCTTGACGTTCAGAACTCCACGTCTTGTTCGAATTTGAACTAACGGCACTTGTGCTTTAACAATGCGTAAGCTGTATAATGAAATGATTCATATTACATTTAGGTTTAACGGCGGCCAGAAGGTGGGGATGTCAATGCTTGAAGTCTCCCTGTTCACTGGATTCAAACCGTATCTGCCAGATTTGGAGAAGGTAAGACTAATTTTTCGATGATGGCGAAACGAGCCTATCAAAAATTGTTTTCTGCGGGGTTTTTACGGTTATAGAACATTGGCAAACATTTACTCGGCCTCTCCATCCGCAAGGTTCGAACGTCTTGAAGACAATGTGAATTTTGATACTCATGATACTAGTAAAAGCCAACTAGAAGGTTCATATTTCGTTATTTTACTTTCAGTTGAAAAAGGATGGTAAGATTGACCAGTTCGAGACAACGGGATCTTCGGTGCTGTTTTACTTAAAAGAGGTAAGGCTTGCTCAACGTATTGAAGGTATTAGCTGATCGGACCTGTCTTCTGTACATGTACCATCTGGGCCCAGATTACGGATGTTCCAACCCAGTGGTAGCCTGTCAATGGTCATGTTTACATCCCCTAACTGAAGGAGAATATATTACAGCTCGACAAAACAAGACTTGTCTCCTCTTAGAGATGCGAACATTTCAGTTGGTTCTTTGAGATAGAGCCATCAAGAGAACAACGCAGTGTTGACTTAGACGTCTACACTCCTATTCAGAAAGATATTCACTTTTATAGATTTCTAGTATTGTGGACACCTTCGTGACGTTCCGAGCGACCCAGAAGTATAAAGTTGGCAAGACCCAGCCCGTGGCCGTCAAGGTGTATGACTACTACGAGCCCAACACCCGACAATGTACCAAGTTCTACCACCCTCATGCCAGGAGTGCCCTGCTGGCTCAGTCCTGTGATAATTCGCAGGGGAGGGAGGTCTGTGCGTGCGTAGCAGGTGAGTGTGAAGTCCGACAACCGTATTGTGAGGAATCCGGAGACCTTCCAGGCGGATGTCGAGCGAATGGATTTCAGCCAGGATTAAAAACTACATCGATTGTTTGGCTTCAGTCATCAAACATCCGCAGCTGGCAACATAAACCAAAAACTGTCAGCCCACACAAACTTCATGTCTAAAGAATTTATTACATTACGCGTCAAAAGTGTTTACATTCTACGTTATTTAGCTTTTGTAACAGAGGAAAACTTTTAACGACCAATGAATGAACTAGATTAACGAACGCTTCGTTGTGGTAGACAGGAATATGTAAAAGTGTTGTGCTATTGGATGTATGCCCCTGACCATGTTTTTTCCAAACCCACAGGAACATGTGCTGAATATTTTGGTTTTGACAGAGCTCATCTGCCGAGAGGTTTGAGATTCAGGATTAAGAACAGGAACATATTATACCAAGATGCATGCACCATTTACAACTACGGTAGGTTTAAAAATTGATGACACTTCTCCATACAGTTTCCCTTCTGATTGCTCGTTACACGTATACTCTCGATAATGGCGTCTAGCAGGGCTCTATAATTTACTATTTTAGTTGAGGTGACTTGCCCTAGATGTGCCACGCAGGAGCTTTTTTCCGGACTCTTATAAAAAACAAAGCCGCAGAGGGATCATGATTTGTATGGATGAGCCAGGCATTGAGTGGTTTATCAGTAATTTATCAGGACTCGCCCTTTAATTACGAGAAAGCTGTCCCATAAACCGGTTGTGTTTGGTAGTAATCAAATCATTTATTGCTCATGTTTCAGTTGTGAAAGTAAAAGCAGGGCAGAAATTCATCAACAAACCTCTGGTGGAAATGCAGGCAGAGATTCAAAATGTTATCAAGCTTGGTAAGTAAAATGTGGCTTTTTGAGAAAAGCACTGTTTTCAGGCGTGCGACCTTGACAGAAAAGCCACTGGTTTCGTCTTGAAAACTTGTCACATTTCTTCAGTTCGATAATTCACCACATTGTGACGAATCGCAAATAATCCACAAACTGCGCTCCAGCGTCAGAGTAATACCTAATTTATGTGACTTATTTCCCCTGGATTTCAGGAAGTGACAATATCGACACTGGTGAGACGATTCACTTCGTTTGGAACTCTGAATGTGTGTATCCGCTGATGGAGGATGGTGTATCGTACCTGGTGATGGGAATGGACGGAAAACAATACGTGGATAAGAATGGCAGAGCACAGTACGTACAGCTTGCAAAATCAGTTGTTGACAATTTTGGCAATTAGTGGAAACAGACATCGAAATGGCAGTCAAGCTAGGTGTCGCAACCTGGCACCTAGTTCAAAATGTTTGTTGCAGTGAAACTTGCCCTGCAACGTGTGCTCCTTGCATTACACGAGATCGATCTATTATATGCACAATTTGACTAGAGTACAGTTTTGATGAGCATGCACAACTATGAAAGACTGTGGGCCTGCGCGGCCAGGACCCTGGGCCAGTTGGCCATCCCAGGCTACATCAAAAAGACAATAGAAGACAAAAGCCAACCATGAGGTCGACTTGTAAATCAAAATATGGACCATGACAGGTGTTTGCTTCTGGTCACGGCAAGGACTGGTAGGGATGACGGGTGTTTGCCTCTTGGCGTTACGAGTTGTATGCTTCTTTTAATAAGTTGTGTCCACTTCTTTTCCAGGACTAAATACATTCTGGATTCGTCAAGCCATGTGGTGGAATGGTATGGACAGGATAAGAGAAAATACATGGAGGCCTTAAATGCCTTCGCTGGCAAGCTTTTGCGCCAAGGCTGTCCTTAACTGTGACCTTATTCGCCTTATCCAATTTTGCCTTCTCCCATTTAGCCTTCTCCTAACTTGCCTTTTCTCAATTCGCCTTCTACGATTTCGCCATCGTCTTATCTCGCCTTTGTTCCAATTGGCCTTCTTCCTAACTCGCCTTCCTCTCATCTTGCCTTATACTAGTTTACCTTTTCTTATTTCGCCTTTGTCCTATTCTGCCTTGGTTCCATCCTGCCTTATCTCATCTTGCCTTTTCTTGATTGACCTTTGTGTCAATTCGCCTTCTTCCCATTTTGCCTTCTCCCGTTTCGCCATATCTCACTTCGCCTTTTATCAATCAGCCTTCGTTAAGCAAGGGGTCTATTATTCGCAGGGGGGGGGGGGCAGTGTTTTGAGTAGTTTAATGATTTTGTTCAAAAAAACTTTGGGACTTGTATTATCTCATGCTAAGTTATAGCATTGCTGAGAATGAAGAACATCAAACATACCAAAACCATCCAAAGGGAACACTGCGTGGGACGTTCTTGAGAGCTAACTCATTCTGTGAGAAGGCCTCATAATTCCCCAATGATCAAAGGAATACATCTTCCAGATTGCTGGATTTGAGTAGGCCTATTGACCATAGTCCATAATAAAGAACTTCAGAAGCACTCACACTTTGAATGATCAATAAAATACTTAGCACCCCCATCCCTCCTATATAGTACCAGGTCACAAGTCTTACTCATCAAAGAATGCCAAAACACTATGCCAAAATATTTCCATGAAAGACTTGGAAAACTCTAAGATTTGACAAACATGGGTAAATATACTAAGTTGGTTTTGGAGATACATGTAAGTTTACATGTGGATGGTTCAGAAGTTATGAAGATTTGAAAATATTGGTAATTAAGCAGCAGCCTTGGGTAGGGTACCAAAACATAATTCGTGGAAACACTCTTATATGAAAGATTGGCCCCACAAACATGGGTAAAAGAGACAAAAGTCTTTTGTAATATGGTATGTAATGTAATATGACTATAATGGCTGAGAAGTTATCTACACTTGTAATTTTGGCAATGTCCACCAGGTTTTGGTTGGGGGTACCCCCGAATGGACCCTAGAAGCCCTTCAACACTGTTGAAGACACTTTCATATGAAAGATTGACTCAACAAACATGGGTAAAGACACCAAGTTTGTTGCAAAGTAGGAAGAAGGCGAATGGGAAGAAGGCGAAATAATACAAAGGCGGGGCGGGTTAAGGCGAGATAGGATGAAGGCGAATCGGGACAAAGGTAAATTAGGACAAGGTGAAATAGGAGAAGGCAGATTAAGACAATGGCAAACTGAGACGAAGGCAAGAATGGATAAGGCAACTTGTGATAAGGCAAGATAAAACAGAGGCAAAATAGCATAAGGCGAAAAATGAAAAGGCGAAAAAAGACAAAGGCGAGATAGAATAAGGCGGATTGGGAAGAGGCAAAATTGGAAAAGGCGAAATAGGAGAAGGCGAAATGTATATTTTTTAAAGGCAAAATGGGAAAAGGCGAAAAAAGACAAGGCGAAATGGGCATTTGTACATGCATCTAATAATACCCTTGAAAAGCTCAATCCGTGTGACGAAGGACGCTAAGAATCCGTGTGGCTACGAATGACACTAAAATTCCGTGTGACGAAGGACGCTAAGAATCAAACAAGTAACAATCGTAGATGCTCAGTTGTTCATCATGATTATAACTGTAACAGTTCAGAAAACTGCTGCTTGGTCTTTGGAAAAGACAAGTAACTGTGTGATGTCATACATGCTCAACCTCAATGCTGTATTTTATGCCTGCTACAAATTTTGCATTATGATTATGTCCTGTAAAGAGCCGATGATGATTTCTCAACCCAACCACTTGCACAATCTCTTACACTTCCTATCCCCAGATGATGCAGTGGTTGGCTACATTTTCTGGTGGGCATCTTATCTGTCTGCAGAATTTTACAATTAGCCTATATTTTTTCCACTTCATGTCCATGATTGTGCAGCTGGCAAACACGAAAAGAGACAGTCATATTTTCTTGACGTGATTGCCGTAGAAGAATCTGTATGATACTCGAGATTATTGTGATATACAAGTAATAAAATGCTTTTATCTCTGTCTTACACCATGCCTTGTAAATTGTATTCTGTGCAGCTGTCCCAACGGCCAATCAGAGCTCAGTAACTTCGCCTGACGTCATCAAGTAAGAAACGCACGTGTTGTTAGTCAGTAAACAAGATCAGCGAAGCACATTGACAAATGGTGCGAGTTCGAAACTCGGAAGGACCCAACAAATTATGCACTTTTGCCTAATTCTGCACAGAATGTACTCAATGGTACGAACCTACCTGTCAAACAAACCTCGCTGCCAGCGTCCCCAAATGTCCTTCTGACATGTTTAGCCAGTGCATTGGGGGTTTGGGAAACATGTGTAAGGGGGAGTCATTTTGTGCCTGGGTCTTGAATCTCACAAAGACAAAATCTTCGAAATCTGGATACATAACAAATATAATTGATTTATCGCTAACGAAACCGCCTTAGCTGATTTGTGATGCGAGATGGGTCATAGAAATGCTGATCCTACAAGATGTTTATTGTGGTCCTCAGAAGGACTTATTTGGGGGGGGGGGGGGTTAAAATGCTCCAGCATGATGCATGATGCATGATGCCTGAGCAGAAATCCCCCTACAAGCAGCCTAACAGCAACTTCGGGGACCAGAGTTAGGCCTGGAAGAATTTCCTAGCCCAGTGTAAAGAGTTGCAGTATCGAACCCTATAGAGCAGCAAGATTTTAGCTTTTTTAATTGCGTCGGGCATTGGACGGACGGACGAGGAGCGGCGGCGGAAGACAAATTTGTTACGGATCCACGGCACATCAGGAATTCATGTTTAAAAACTGCGAGAAGTAAATAAAAATAAAACTCATTGTTTTCGATTTTTAGTCGATCCGGATCTTCAAACGTCAATAAAAGTTCTTCATAATCACCCAGTTGGAATTAAACGTTGTAAAAACTGTTGACACGTATCTACTGGAATCATTGGTAAGTTATCTTTTCTTCTCTTGACGCCGAAAGTAACTTTCAAGTAAGTTTTTGTGGGCCGTCAATTTGGCTGTCTGAGTTTAGATACGCCTTGTACGCGTCCAGGCCGTAGTTCGTTCGAGGTACCTATTACCGGACAAAATCACTCTACCGGGTGACCCAAAAGTAACAGCTTAAAAACTTACAGTTGCCACAGTCAACTCACTTTGCAGTTATTAATAACATCCAACAAAACCACTTGCGGGGTGGCTCAATAACATCCATTGGCATTGGCATTGGCATTGACTGATTGAGATTGATCCAGGGCAGCCACAACATTTAGGCTAGCAGCCTCGGTTTGAGACCGTGTGTATCACTTTTTGGGGAGTTGTTTTCATTTACTGAACACTACTAGGGAGGTCACTGCAGTGAAATAGTGGTTTGGGTTCCAGGCTCATCATAATCAGGAGGTTATGGGTTCAACTTCAAACGGAGGGAGCATCATTTGGAGTATATTCGAGAGCTTGTGTGTCAAATCAACTGCGGACTGTGAATACAAATGCTTTTACAAGCGCTGGAAAGGTGAGGAGACTGTCACTCTGTCTTATGACTGTAATTGCCGACCAGCCTGAGTGGCAAAGTCCTATTCTTCATGGATCTAAAGAGGTTTCAGCTTGGTCAGACTATTCTTCATGTTTATTTATAAATATTTGAATGAATGGGGGGGGGGGGGGCAACTATTTTGGGTCACAATTTAGGAAGCTATTGCAGCCCAAACTATTGTGCTAGCTGATGATTGTGGTGGTGTTGTATGTTAGCTGAGAGCTGAGAGAGTCGGCTCCAAAAGTTTGTTTCACTTTAAAGAAGACAAAACACTCTCTTTATGTATCACTGTGGACAAGTGCTTTTCGACAAGACAGTGGATGATACAGACAGATACTTCCATTTGCCTCAGTATTTGCCCTGAGCCTCATGGCCTAGTGGTTAACACTGCTGGCCACCACGCAATAGGGCCCGGGTTCGATCCCGGGGAGAATCCATGATCTTATGTCTGGATGAACCGGCGTGGCTTTCAAGGAACTAAAATTCCTGGCTCTACGCAGTCCTTCGAATGAGACTCAAAACCGAGGTTCCTTGTACCTGGTGTCTATGCCAGGGCAAGCTAAGACCCCACCAAGTGAGAAACATGAGTAGCTTGCGTGGACTCTATCTCTCTCGCCAAAGTCGGACCACTAGGCCAATAAACCCAATTGGCGCCTAACCGTAGTGGCACGCAGGATACGCTCATCCCGCCTTGGAGGAGGATTACTCCTAGGAGAATGACCCCTCCAAGTGCAGAGCGAACGCTGAAGAAGAAGAAGAAGAAGAAGAAGCCTCAGTATATTGTTGGGTACTGGTACTCACTGTTCACATGGGTGATATGAATAAAGACTAGCAATTGCTTTTATTTAAAACTCCATGTACATTTACACTAGGCCTTTCTGTACAAAATTGAAGTAAAAGCATTTGCTAGACTTTATTCATCGATCAGCAATGTTCTGCTAAACTGCACAATGAATCTACTCTCCCAATGTTCAACTCAACACTATACTTGTTAATAATCATGCTGGTCTCTTCATGCAAACCTGTAGCTGAGTTCATAAAATCAGAAGAATGTATTTTTGTGATTATTCTGATTATTATCATCTGCTTCCCTACCTTTCTGGCATCTGTTAGACTAGAGCAACAAAAACTGATGACAGCCAGGCACTCAAGTGTTTACTTAGCAAATCATAGGTACCATCTTTATTCTCTTCCTACATTTCCTGAACAGAAAAAGTTGAGAACTACATATTCATTAGGCTGTGAGTAATCTCCTCACTTCAAGGAATTGTGCTGCTTGATACATGAGGTATACATCAATAGGCTACAACCTTCAGGGGACCTTTTCTCTCAATGGAATAGGACCAAATTGTGACTGACATATTTCGTACACTATTTGGAATAATGATCTGCCCAACTCGTTCTGAATAATCTGTGATTTCAATTCTTTCTGGAATTTTGTCGCTGTAGAATTATATTGCACCTCATTATCATATCGCTTCACAATCCTATCTGGGGTAAGTGGCCATGGCCACAACCATTTAACCTTTGAATACAGCTGGAGTGCGAGTTGGTTCTTTGTTATTTCTCCATCAGGGAGCATTTTGCTTGCGAGTGTAAAAATTTAAGAAAGAATTCTCTTTATGTCAACTGGTGAAAGGAAGAGGTTGAATAGGATAAGTCAATAAGCACTGCTTCATAGTGGGTTCAAGTTGAGCAGACAGCCCATCAATTTGGCTTGCATGTTTACCAGTGAATATGTATGACTTAGTGTTGTACACATCTTTACCTGAATAAACTAATTATTCTGGTAAAACTGTTAGTAAACTAGAAGCTTTTACACCTGAGGTGGTCTCGGCAAGTTGTTTCACTGTGTAGAGTATAAATATGATCAAGTGTGATACACTTTTCTATTACTTTCATAGATACAAGTAAAACAGGTTGTGAGAATAAGTGTATCTTCTTTGTCTTTGGGAAGGCTGATTTTTTCTTGCCAGTAGGATACGTTTCTCCTTCATTGTGGCTAGTACAATGAGTTAATCTAGGCACTGGCATGACTGATCCATGATTCGCGTCCAATAAGCAATATCATTCTCTTACAATCTCCTTCATTTTCTCCTTTCAGATTGATTCCATCATGACCCGGTACGCCCTCTATATGCTACCAGTGGCCATTGTCCTGGCGTACGTTGCCACGTTCTACTACACCGAGGCATGTAATGAAGCAGTCTGTGCTAGTCTGGTCAGCAAGTGTATTTTGCTGAAGGACTGTGGCTGTGAGGTGAAGGATCAGGGGAACTGTACGTGTTGTAAGAACTGCACCAAGTGTCTCACTCTCTCCAATTTATATGTGCAGTGTTGTTCCTGTGTAGGTGAGTACAAGATCTGATCTGATCCAAGTCTTCTGGTTGTGACTTTGTCCTCGTGGTTCATCACTGAAACCTTCGAAGTGGAAATGACATAAATTATTGAAAGTCGCTGCTGCATAGGAATGCAGATCAGCATAGCTCATACAAACTTGTGCTTTGATTGCTGGCAAGTTAATCCTTTTCAATGTGATCATTTTCAGGAATTTGTCCAAAGCCCAAGTTTGATGACGACATCTATAAAAGCAGTACAATTGAGGATCTCGCCCATCCCGTGCCTGAGCTATTCACCATCCTAACGGACCAGGACGAGTTCATGGAATGGAAGACATACCACTATCCTACCTATCACACTCTTCTTCAGTATCGACCAGAGCTGGGACACTTTGCTATTGATCTTGGTAGGTACAAGAATTTAAGTTACAATTGAGTCCTCTTGTGCTTGAATTAAGAAGACTTCAGGTTATTCATTTTAAATGTTGACTTTCAATACTATCTACGACTCCATGACCTCAGGATATGCATACCGTATTTAACCGCATCTTTCTTTTGACGACCTTTATCATGTTTATGCGTCAGTTGTGAGAAATCTTAATAGATGGCAATAGTCTACTTTGGCTAACCTTGACACTGGTATGTGTGTTCACTGGTATTTGTAGTTAGACATGCCTTTTAGGCCTGGAACAACTTAGCGGAAACTGTCCTAATGTAAACAGTCTTGAAGGAAGTACTGTATTAATTAAAAGCATCATTATTCTTCTCTTTACAGGTGCAGACCCACAGTTTCTCAAGGCAAATCCAAAGGCCCACCACTTCAAAACAGAAGCCTTGAAAAACTGCACTGTGGCGTATCTCTCTGATTGTACCTCGCTGAGTAAATGCAAAACAAGCTGTAAATCAATGGGTGCGTCTAAAATGCGCTGGTTTAACAACGACGGATGTTGCCAATGTATCGGGAGTAGCTGTTTGGATTATGGGATGAACGAATCAAAATGTCAGCGGTGCTCGCTAGAAGACGATTATGAGTACGATGGCGCGGACAATCTGGATGCGGCGAAACTTAAAGTTGAGACGGCCAATATTGGGGCAGGCATTGCTGCAGATTCTGACCTGGCTATCGATATGTACAATTAGGAATTTGCTGCAGGAATCATGTTTGGGAATCCTGCCATTCAAGTCTGGACATGGGTGATGTCATCATTCTTGTGGTCTACCGTAACTGCAGTCGTTTTTGACTGGAGCATACGATAAGACTTGAAGGAATCTTGTAATTGTCATATCTCCACATGACTGTGCTCAAAACTCTCCATACTCATCTCTGATTAATGAGGGAATCTATTCTTGGTTCTTGTACAGGCGAATGAACCAGGGAAGTTAGATCTGATACTTCTTACGGTTCAATGACCATATTGTGAAGCTTTAATTGATATCACTAGTCTCCCAAATACGTAGATCTTGTTGGTCCACCAATGAAAATTGATGGTGAATCAACTCATTTTGAAAAGCCAACCGGTGTATATACTCAGTGTTCCAGTATGGACTCTCAGTCAGCTATTTGGTGTAATTGACATTCATCAGATGGCAGCATTGGGCTCAGAATTTGCTTCAGAACTTCAGCCAGACTGCTCTGCCGATAGAATGTAAAATAAGGATCACAGCAATATCAAATTAACAACTTATGAACTCTTCTTTCCGACACCAACGATTTATACACAGTGATGTCCTGTTTTCTGTCATATCATTTTGTACAACGCTAGCCGCTGATCGAATGCTGTAAAGTTTTTGATGTAATCAATACCGTTTATTAATCAAACATAACCAATGTGCTGCCAATTTATTAACTGAATGTACATATCACTGTCTTAATATTCAACTTTAACATGCTTTACAATCTTAGTTTACTAACTCGCTTTTTATTATTTTATTGTTATAATCTCCACATGTAAGTATTTACCATGACAAAGTGGCTGAGCGATTTAACACTACACATCGAACAATCTCCTGATACAATCTTGTAGTGTTGCAACGAAAATTGAAGAACATTGATTTTCAAACTCTGATTATGACAATAAAGGTACATGTAGTACCTTTGGACTCCTGTATAAAACCAATCTGATACACCCATTTAGATCTGTTTACAATAGGGTAATCTGTATCTTATGGATTTTTTTTATGGATCCAAATGCTAGTGCCTTGATGTTCAGATATATTGCACAGGTGAGTGGGAGAACCATTATTTACACGGTGACAAAACTGAGGCATTTTGCCAGTAAAATCGTAATAGCCAAGGTCAGGATTTGATGTAATAGATCTAAATAAATACTTCTTCATGACTTGAATGTCAACATTGTTTGTGTGTTTTTTATCTGAGTTGCATTTGAGATAAAGTGGCCTTCAGTGGATCACTCAAAGTACTTTGAAGGACAAGGCTTTTTCTTGTTTGGTAATTCTTGCAATATCGACAGTATTTCTCATTCAGTTTTAAATTTCTTGCATAACTTTCAAGTTTTGAATTCAAAGCCTTTGACCAATCTAGGCACGATTTGATAAGACCAGCAGTCCTGGTTTGTGGCATAATTGTGTTTTTGTTGTGGTTTCAGCTTGGTCATAACCTCGTCTGATTGTGCAGTTTTCCGAATGAATATAATGGTCATATTGGCAGATTGCCATGATCATATAATGATACTTAATTCATCATCATGGTGTGGCATTGAAAGCTTACTCAGTGAATGGTCGGTCAACGATACAATCATGTTTGTGTATCTAGGATTTTCTTCTTGTTGATTCTGATAATCAGAACTCCAGCAATGCTGGTCGTCTGAATCAGAACTCCAGCAATGCTGGTCGTCTGATGAAGGTTTTGGTATCAACTTTTATTACCAGTCCCGCAAGTGGTTGGTCACTTTTCTGTGTCATTTCAACATGACATTGGGGCCATGTCTACCTCAGTATCTGTTCCTATCGGTTCCCATTTCATGTCACTTGTGCAGGGGTTCGACTCACTTCTGCCAAACATTAAGTTATCATTTTAATAAAACAACCATTAGAGCATATCATCAGGTGATGCTTTCATGGGAATAAACCACCCAGCTGGCATGTTAGGATGTGTCAATAAAGATCAAACACTAAGGCTTTTAGAATGATCTTGACTATGATGTCATGGCTCGACACCAGAGGTTGGATGTGTGTGCAGGCCTCACTTGCAGGCCTGGTCCTCCAGGTTATGATGACCACACTCCCAACCATATATAGTGTCACACCACATTCCATGTTAAAATTGGTCTTGATAGACAGTAAGGTTCGCTGTTATATTATTGATCCATCTGTACTTGTGCTGGTCGTTTGAACTTGTTTCAAAAGCATCGCTAGGCCTGTGATAGATAAACTCAGATGCAGTCCATTTTGTCATCGTGATCATCCTTCCTCTTTGTACGAGGTGACAAGACCAGGCCGGTTCACTGTGTCCGGTGTACGAGGTGACAAGACCAGGCCGGTTCACTGTGTACGAGGTGACAAGACCAGGCCGGTTCACGGTGTACGAGGTGACAAGACCAGGCCAGTTCACTGTGTCCGGTGTACGAGGTGACAAGACCAGGCCGGTTCACTGTGTACGAGGTGACAAGACCAGGCCGGTTCACTGTGTCCGGTGTACGAGGTGACAAGACCAGGCCGGTTCACTGTGTCCGGTGTACGAGGTGACAAGACCAGGCCGGTTCACTGTGTCCGGTGTACGAGGTGACAAGACCAGGCCGGTTCACGGTGTACGAGGTGACAAGACCAGGCCGGTTCACTGTGTCCGGTGTACGAGGTGACAAGACCAGGCCGGTTCACTGTGTCCGGTGTACGAGGTGACAAGACCAGGCCGGTTCACTCTGTCCGGTGTACGAGGTGACAAGACCAGGCCGGTTCACTCTGTCCGGTGTACGAGGCGACAAGACCAGGCTGGTTCACTGTGTCCGGTGTACGAGGTGACAAGACCAGGCCGGTTCACTCTGTCCGGTGTACGAGGTGACAAGACCAGGCCGGTTCACTCTGTCCGGTGTACGAGGTGACAAGACCAGGCCGGTTCACTCTGTCCGGTGTACGAGGCGACAAGACCAGGCTGGTTCACTGTGTCCGGTGTACGAGGCGACAAGACCAGGCCAGTTCACTGTGTCCGGTGTACGAGGTGACAAGACCAGGCCGGTTCACTCTGTCCGGTGTACGAGGTGACAAGACCAGGCTGGTTCACTGTGTCCGGTGTACGAGGTGACAAGACCAGGCCGGTTCACTGTGTCCGGTGTACGAGGTGACAAGACCAGGCCGGTTCACTGTGTCCGGTGTACGAGGTGACAAGACCAGGCCGGTTCACTGTGTCCGGTGTACGAGGTGACAAGACCAGGCCAGTTCACTGTGTCCGGTGTACGAGGTGACAAGACCAGGCCGGTTCACTGTGTCCGGTGTACGAGGTGACAAGACCAGGCCGGTTCACTGTGTCCGGTGTACGAGGTGACAAGACCAGGCCGGTTCACTGTGTCCGGTGTACGAGGTGACAAGACCAGGCCAGTTCACTGTGTCCGGAGTACGAGGTGACAAGACCAGGCCGGTTCACTGTGTCCGGTGTACGAGGTGACAAGACCAGGCCGGTTCACTGTGTCCGGAGTGAAGTGATAGAAAGTCAGCCCCGGTTGCGTCGCCAGCAGTTTTGTTTTTCATTTGTGTCTCTTGGGTATGACACACATGATTGGATCTATCAGCCATGATCAACTTGACCATGGTCCATTATCGATGTTGAGTTTGCATCATAAATAAACAGGGGTACAAAGCAGATGTTTCTCTTTGTGACCAATGGAGTCAGTAACCCAGTGACCCACTGACACCGATATGACAATTACATAGACCTTTATGGAAGATTGATGTAGATTTTGACAATAAATCGAAAATATTGTTGGCAGATTTCCAAAATCAATAGTAAATCATTTTAAATACGAGAGTTAGTTCGAATAGGTTGTCCTTGGCCATCTCTACCACGGCTGTGACCAACGCCCAGCTCACATCACCTGATTACCAAGCTTAGCCCCCCCCCCCCCCCCCCCCCCCCCCCAACAGCAGGTTGTAGGGTTCTATCGTAGTTAGCTGCAACCCACACCCACGCGTATCTGATGATGATGTGGATTGACGTCATCGGTGGAAAGTTTCATTCATTATCCATCAACCCACCTGCTGCATATGTATCGAGATTTGTTCATGATTGGTACCTGAGCAGATGGCTAGTCTAAAACGTAGGCATATATCTATTCTAACCACTTAACATGCAGAAACTATACCTGCACCCGGACCTGCACCTATTATGCAGAAAGCCTAAAGTGATAGTTGCTGAGTGAAATTTACAGTCAAGCACTTTGCAGACTGAAGAACAGACGGACAATCGAGTCGTGTAGTCACAGTCGTCTAACCTCCCTCCCGGGCCAACTTCACCACGACCAGTCGGTGATGTCGTCTTTTTGTAATGACCAAAAGGAACAAGATGTTGCGGCAATGTTCTCCTTCGGCCCAGTCTTGTGTGTAATATATCAAACCAAACGAATATCAAGATGTTGCAGGTGAAGCTAGGGTCTATGCCTCGCTAAACCTCGCATGCAGGGCCCCTATTTTCTACATTTTAATAGTGCACCAGGTGATCACACCGTCCAGAACCATTTCATCTTCGATTAACTGATTTTCCCAAAACCTAATTCTGTAATATTATTAGACGCATATCTCTAAAAGTGCTGTAAATTAATCGTGATTATCAAATTTACACAGCGACATCATTTTTTATCCAGGTCGAATGTTTTCTGACTGGCAGATTGCCATCTTGGCGTGTGATGATACTGTCAAGTTTGTGATATTCTTTGATTAAAGCTAAGCCGTGTAAGTATCTTCATGTCAGCATTTAACCAGGCAGGACTCGACAGCGAACGCGATTGGAAGCACGACGGGAAAGGACGTGTGTCTGGAAGACGATGGGCCGTCTATACCTTTGAGGGGCGTGGTCCATCATGATGTACCGAGCTACGACAGTGAGAATTGCCTTTAAGATGACCTGTATTCTGATAAAACATGACCTGTCACAATTTACCTGTCAATGGCAATGTTCCTGAGGAACCCTATCATTGATGACAAGTCGTTTGTTGCCAATTCAACTGGGTTAGTTCTCAAATTCAATGAACTTTTCACAATAGTCTTATGGTTGTCACATGACTTGTATATCATTCATCTTCCTGTTCTTAACTGGGACACTTGGCCCCGGCACCTTGGCAAAGTTTCAAGAGAAATGGACAGTTCCAGTAAAGCACTGGCCCTTTTCGACTCCCGACTCTCCCAGCCAAAGCTGGGTCCCTCCCCCCGAAGCGCTAACTAACTATGTTTCAGAATGAACCCTGTGGCGGATCCAGAAAAATGGGAAAGGGGGGCAGTCCTCTAGCCCCACACCCGTGGGCACAAAAGAAACGAGGGGTTTGGGGCTTTTCTTTCAGAAGCAAATGTTAATAGGATAAATTTAGTTTTGGTGTCACACATGTGAACTGTTGGTAAAAAACACCAGTTCTTTCATTTCATGCAAGTTTTCCTCGTATAAAGTTTCTGGTGCGAGTCCAAATTTTCACAATGAATTGGGCAAAACGACCTGGATAGCCCCAGCTCGCTGTGGCACGCTTCCAACAGTCTTACATTCGTCATGTGTTCAAGGAGTGATTCAACGAGTACAAAGCCTGGCTAGCCGGTACCTTTAAATAATGCATGAATTCCTGGTATCAAAATGCCAGCTTTAATAATAACAGCATAACATTTAGTTATGAAAGTATCGTACGGTTCCAGAACTAAGGGGTTTTTATTGAAATAGGCCTGCCCAGACATTTTAGCTACTCAGACATGGAACTATTTTGTCAACAACGGATTTTCAATTTTAAAAATAGGCCTATTGGTCCATACGTTTTCATATTATTAGCGAGTTTTTCCAACGATTTTGTAATCAAGTCTCATATGACATCTTTAATTTATACCCGATGTTATCAAGCATTAGTTAAGACTACTTTTTTAGTTCTTGATAATATAAACCGGTATAATACCAGTGGTAGTCCTAACCGTATGCTGGAAACATCCTGAGATTCAGGGTTTTTGATACTCCTACTACCACGAATAATATTGAGGTATCGAGAGGCGCCCGGAGTATATAGGCCTATATTGAAAACCATCACTGGCCAGTGAACTGGAAACCAAAAGCTATATACATGTGGTCGGATTTTGATACATTTATGACTGAAGTGGACTGAAGTATACATTTTCGGAGTTATTCATAATCAAAAGAATCTAATATTTTTTGTGTCACCCAGTAAATTGTCGAAAGGTTCTATGCATCAAAACACTTGAACACAGCCGCGAGACCCGGCCTCTGGTTGAACCCCATGTTTGCTTCGCCGTTGTTGTTGTTGTTTTGTTTACCAAGATAAGTTCTCGGGCACGTGACCTTGTTTATATTCTTGCATTCATTTCATATTTCTCATCGTGCGATAAAACAATAAGAGCCTTTATTTGATTGTTTCCATACATCATGTTTTCATTGGCCTATATCAAATCTCGACTAGATAGCTGTAAAATCAGTAGAGTTTAAATGAGGGGACAGAACCCGACATTATTATATCGGACCGAAAATAACACTAGATATTAGGGCAGTGGTACTGTATTAAGTGGTGTCAAAAATATATAGGCCTAAGCTCACCTTATACATTTTTGGTGGTGTACTTGAAAAGGAAATTCTGCTTTCTGAAAACAACCCGTCGGATCCCATTCAAAAGGGGGACTTATCAGGAAACAGGGGTCAAATTGCAGTCTTCATGTGAGTTTGGAGCGAAAAGTGGGCCCGAGCAATTCATATTCCATCTTTATACAAACTTGTGTAGGCCTAGTGAGATATGAGAGACCCCTTACCGGCAACGTTCTGTACCATAATCTGACCTGACTGACTCTTGGCTTTAATGGCCCTTCATATTAAAGTTCAAAATGACATCACGCCCGATTTCTCATCATGATGTGTGACAACCAGTGTAGCGCCACTCCCAATTTCGTTGAGTCAGCTCCGAGGATAGAACAAAGCCCAGGGAAACAAATACTACTCGAAATATCACCCGGCGATTCGTGTCGCACCTGCCATGAACACAGCAAACGAGCGACTTCGTAGCATGGGATCATGAGCACAGATCGCAGCGACAAAAGTCGCCTCGCCGCCAAAACAAGAGCTGCCATGCGAACCGGCCGAGTGTGCTCCTTAGATAGAAGCCAGGCCCCCGTCATTGCATCAGCTCAACCATTGAAAGGCACGTGTACCATTTTATAGCCAGTTCAAGTTCATCAGTCCTCCAGGCCTACCACAACCCTTGAAATTGATTTCCTGACTATTCTCTTATCTCACTCTGGCATCAAAGTGTCCCAGGACCGCCAGTTTAGGACCTGGGTTTTCCAGTAAGTGATAAACCTGGATAGGCACCTCGACCCCAGTAGCTCTACCCGGCCTGAAACATAGACCCGTATAATACTACGAAGAGCGGGACGAGGTTACGCCAGGCCAAGGTTCTAGTAGTGGGAAATGTACATGCCCGTCGCATTAAAGGTAATTAAAAAACTGCCCTGAATCCTCAGCAAGGCTTTCCGCCTCAGTCAAAATAACATGTCAGTTCTTGAATCGAATGATTAAGGCAGACACCTTATCTGACCACATTTTCCTGGCTACAAACATCAGATGAAATGAAAAACTAAGCCAAATAAAAAGGCATTTGGCAACCATTGCCCTGGGACCAAGATATCCGGGCCTCCCGCGTTTTCTGCTTTCTACGTCGTAACTTATAACGCGGCAGTGACGTCACTCCAGCCGACGGACTACTTTTTACTCGGACGAAGAGGCCTGGAAAGAATATCGATGTTACATTTACTCGCGATATTGATTTCTCGACAGAGACGGCAGCAGCTTTAGCATCCACACAGTTATGGGTCGGGTGCAGACACATCCATGAAGGGGTCAAATACAACAGGACCAGTATATTTTGGATCCCATGTGTGGTAGGCCTACGATTGTGCCATGCACCCATGTAGAATCATGACATGTCACATCTCCACCCAGCAGCCAAGAATGCATAAGATGATAAGTGAGGCCTCATCGTACATTCAGACAGTGAGGTTGAAGCCGGGGGTTGAAGAGCTAAACAAAATGGTCTACTCAACACGAGACATTGGCGGACTTAAAGCTATCGCGAGAAATTGCTGCCCCCGCCGCGGAGGAACGAAGGGACACAATCGTAGTAGGCCTACTCCAGGCTTTGAATAATAACCATGGTGATGATGATGCTCATTGGAAAACAGCTCGCCCGCAATTTGTTTGCTGAAATCAATATACTGCATCGGATATGATTATATGGTCAAAATACACTATCAGTATGCCCGCGAATATTGTGGTCGTATGCTCTCGTAACCCGTATACAATATCCTTATATAACGATTACGTAAAACTACTACTATATAAAGTATATGGTACATGTATACTAAGTACTAAGTATGTGTCCTTCGCGGTTGCCCAAGAACATTCCCCAACACAACCATGGGTGTTTGTCTTCGAATAACCTTCCTATGTTGGTGTGGTTTTAGCCTATGAATCAGCATCAATAGATTACTCCATCCGGGTCATTTTTGATTTAGATGATTTTGCTTTGCATGCCATGATGTGAGATATAACGTTCTGAGTACACAGCTGGAGATCTTGGTTTTGGAAAGTGCACGCTTCACCTGCCACAATTCTGGGCCATATTTATTTTAAAAATTATCAGCCCAGAGCCACCAGATAAACTTGAGATGAAACATACATAGAGATAGGTTTTCAAGGATTTACCGAGGATGTCTAGTTTTGACCATGATGAGCCAAGAAAATGAAATTTTCGGTTGTCATTACTTTTTTCAAATCACAGTTTACACGTTTTAAACTTATCTGAGGAGGATTGCCAACACTCATAGCAATCAGAATGTGTCGTAATCGTTTAGAATGTGAAAAGCGGGTCAGATTGGCAATGAGGCCTACATGTAATCTAATTGTTTTCCTGTTGGACAATGTCAGCATATAAAAAATGCTTTCTTCGAATCATAGGCCTACAAGCTAGGAAAAAATATATGCCCAAGAAAATGTTGATATTTCACAATGAAATCTAAGCAAAGATACGTTTTGTCATATGAGAAATGTTTTTGAAGTTGCCGTGCAGGGCCGATGGATCATATTCCATATTCCATTGCACAACAATAACCGGATGACTATCATGAGAAATCGATTTCACCAAAGGTAATACACAAAAACAGTGTATGACAAGATTCTATGTTTTACGCAGGGTCATGTCTATTCTTGTTTTTGTTTACGTTTTTGATGACCTCAGCTCCCCTTTGGCACACATCATCTATTTCCTCATAAACATTGGGCGATGAGTCATCTACAGTCAGTATTATTTGCTGACATGGCAAAGCGAGTTCACTCCACTTGAATAAAAACAAGTTTGTTATTGTACAGCCGACACGGTTGACCCGTCTCATTTTGTAAGGAATCCCATCGAATCATGGATTGAAAACATGGTATTTATTTCCCTTGTTATTCTACTGTCTGACCTATAATCACTGGAACCCGCGAAAATCTGACCAATCCTCGACTGGCAATCTTCAAGACATGTGTTTACACCGTGACCGCATCACTGCCATGCAACGATTGTTCATCCGCCCTGGCGCGATGTTATTTACGTTCATAGATAGATAAATTGGCCATTAATATTCAATTTGAAGCTTTTAAAAAGTTCAGTTACATTATTTATGGCTATCTTCTTGAAATTATTTCCCTACAGCTTTGTCAGTCGAACGCAATCAGTACGCAAACATTGCACTATGTTGCGGACTAATTTAAAGGTTCACTAAAGTGCACTGTTGGACAACAAACCACGCCATTCATTCAAATTTCCGCAACATACCAACAGGAACGTCCACTTTTTGCCGAAATTTGTATGAAGAACTCGAGCACGATGCCGATAAAACAGGAATCAACGGTTCTCAGGGATACCACTAAAGACAGCAAGGCAGCATTAGCGAAGGATATTGACAATTTAGTGGAGAAAATAAGTGAAACATTACGGCTCAAAGCGAAACAGAAGCAACGTGTTTATAGGACTTCGCCATATTCATTACCTTACAGACTTACATCAAAATGCCAATCCAGGGACCACGGGAGTGCGTGCAATTGTTGCTCACCAAATCTAAAGTGTAGGATGAAACCGTTGAAAACGAGTGACAATCCTCATGAACTATTACAATCATTACTCAGGGAGGGATCGCTCATCAAAGAAGCAGTTGGTCGCCTGTATGGCGGACGAGAACGAAAGAAATCATTTCACTACGAATCGGACGGCGACGTCGAAATATGAAGGAAAACGCTAACAAAATATGGATTTATTTGTTTGAAGTCGTAGCTTTGTTTGTAAGGAGACCAAGTCGATCAGAATTGCATCGAAAATGTCAAAAGTTCGTCGAGAAAAGCTATGTCTAGACGATGTCCGTGTTGTGTTTTGATCCAGACCATCATGGCTGCCACCACGCTGTCTGGAAATATGTGGCCATGTTGGAATTGGCAAAATGCCAAACGTCTGACTCTGGGCCAAAATGGTGGCGGTGGAGGTTCGTTCGAGTTGTGATTGATGAGGCTGAAAGGAAATAGGTCGTGAACTCTGCTGCTGAGGTCAAGGAGTTTGTAAATAACAATTTCTCCTTTGAAATGCACAACTAATGCGGTGGATAGTTGCAGTGTGGCTGCCGGAATAGGGAAGTGTAGAGATTAAGGTGTCGTTCATCTGATTACGTCATTTTCTTACGTCAGTGTTGACGTTTGTCGTTAACAAGATCTGACACTCTATTCTAGTTCTTTTCTGCATCGTCTAATCATTGATATTTATTCATCAATCGCCTTTCTTCCAAAAACGAACAGCAACATTCATTTTTGTCGAATGTGTTTGTTTTTTTATTCTACGTCATAGCGTTGGATCTTTGTTGCCGCACCACTTATCTGAATATAAAGCAGTTTTCATTAAACATTGAACTAACTATCATTACCTCTGTGATAATGAACTTATCTGTATGTGCTATTAGGATTATAAGTTCTTCATAATCTTCAGATTCTCTGGATGCTTGTGGATTCATTGTACGTCATTCCAAAGAACATTACTAACTTTTGAATTGTTACACCAGATATAACATAACATTGAGTAAGCCAATTTTTTGTCTCACAAGAACAGCTGAAATCATATACGTGTACAACAAACCTTTGATACTACTAAACTATAGGCAGTACAGACAGATGTCCGGTTTCCATGGATACCAGTTCGTGTGGCGTTGTGAATCTGACATTGTTTATTATTCTAAGTTTTGTTTTTAACTTTGACATGTATGGTCTAACTTGTGGCGTAGATCGATTCTATTCTGGTTTTTTTGTAGGTCGACCCATTTCGTAAATCACTGGAAACAGTTTTTGTGTTGGGCCTTTACCAAGACAAGTGTTTATTCACCAATTTCATCATGGTATTATACTTGAGTAGGGACCGTTTTACCATGGAGGTAATACCTCCATGGTTTTACGCTGTGTGCCTCTTGCTATACCCCTGCCCATTCTCTTTTCATGCCACGACCTGGTATTAATTGTGTATACATGTATATCCTGAGTTTGTCAACAGACGTATTGTTATGGTATACGTAATCGACCAGAACCAAAACAATAACTGAAACGTTCACTGAACGAACTGTCTAACAAGCGTCACCTGATGACGTGTCACATCCGTCTTCAAAACGAAACAGTTTTTATTTACATACCGGTATCACAGTGGCTTATGAAATTGTCCGAAGTTACTTAGGCCTTCTGACGTTGTTCTGAGCGTGCGCATTTGTTTTGTTTGGGCCCTGGTGCGTCTTTGTTGAAAATGTCCATATCTTTATATATTGTCTTCAGCTGCATTTCAGTCTGGCTACACCAATAAATAGAGAAGGTGAAGCAGGGACTGTAACATTTAATTTGGGGAACCATTTATTTGACCAGGTGTAGCATCGATCTGAGCAATCTTTGGTGAGAAGCCGAAAAGAGTCCGTGCGGTGGTTAGTTTCGGACCTTAAATAAGTCCCAAGTTGGGACTTATGTCGAGACCTATAGAACTGCGAACATTTTTAAAGCCTGATCTGTCGATACTGGTCCGGTATTTATTATATCCTTAGTACTGTTACAAAATGTTATACAATGTACTGTACGTATACCGCATTGTGCATCATGTTCACTCAATGTAAAACCGTTTAGGATGGAAATTACCACTTGAAAATATGTCAAATGCATTATTTACACACGCTATCAAAACCAAGCCATGTGTGTACCGCGTGATAATGTTCAATGATAAATTCAAACATTTGTCATCTGAACAAATGTAATGGTGGATTGCATCAGTATTGGAGGACGTGGAGTTGACGACCCACATAGAGAATTTAATTGTGAGCCGCAAGCTGTTGATATCTCCAGAAGTTGATTAATGGGTGATTGTAATTTGTATATATTGGTAGCCTATATTGTGCCGAATGGCTTTCTTCGACGTGTTGCCAGTTGGCCTGTCACGGTCAGGTGAAGAACGTTCTTCAATTGGTTTTGTATTTTATGTTCGTAGACTTGATACCCTAGTTTGATTATGCCTACCTGGTGTGAATGCGTGGTCGAGTTGGCCCTAGTTGCATTGTAGATTGAACTCGATCTGATGTGTAATTCTGTTCCTCTTTATGAGTCTGGTAGGTTCCGCTAGACAGTAGCCTTGATGACCGATATACTGGTGACCTCTGAATCAGGGATCGGCTAAGTCGGGGCTACTGGACAGAAGGAACGATTGCTTCGAAAACGAACCATCATTTCATAACATGCTTCATTTTCAATTTTGCCAACCACGGCACATAATTTCATAAGGAGTTTATACCGTACATGTAATTTCATGTGGTTTTTGTATATGAGTGTATACATACATGTAAATGTCTACCTCTTGATTAGCAGAACAGCCATTGCTAACCGTATCTCATTACTTAGAACCATTTTGTAAAGGTTGAGGTCTGTCAGGAGCCATTGCAAAAACATGGTTATATCCGACATTATATTATAAGCGGGAAAGCCGCACTAACAATTTGTAAATAAAATGAATGGCTCCTGGGAGACGCCCAACGTGTCCGACAAAATTTCATTGTCGTAATTGGTCCCGTCATTGTTTCGAACGTGAACGATTTCCAAGCAAACTCCCAGATGACTGACATCATTATTAATATCTGGCTTTTCTATGGAGATCGTGCACTACATTTGTCATTTTAATTAGGTCATGTAGTTTATTACGTTTTGTACATTTGGTATGTCCAGTGACTTGAGAGTACTATTTCTTAGTTGTTTTTTTGTCTTTCATTGATCGTTTTATATGGTGCTGAACACAGATACAATAAAGAAGCATTTCTACCGCGAAAAAGCTAAGTGGCGGTTAAAACATCGCCTGTCACCGTGCAGGGAAATAAAAAGGTGGAAAATATGAAATTGAATTGGTATCTTGTTGTTATTTTATCGCTTTTTTTCTCTGTATTTAGTGGGTTTCCACTCAATGCGCTTGCGAGACCGCAGGGGTCCGACTTCATCATTCACGCCTTCCTTGCTGTAACACGGATGAAACCATCTTGCGTATTTACATCCTGGACCGCGAGTCCCCTATTTGCATTAGAGGGTACCCGAATCTCATGATGAATTCATTGAAACCCTATGTCCCTATTACCCAAGCTCCACGATGCGCCAACCTTGGGCATGGGGAAGCCAGAAAGAATGACATTGATAGCCTGATTGTTTCTGTTGAGTAGAACCTGCTAAGAGTGGGACGGTGGAGGCCCTCACAATATGTGCCGCTCCGGGCATGTGCTTGCGATCCAGAAAATTACTGCCGGTATCCGGTCGCCCGAAGCCTGTGGGTTGAAGAATACCGTATGAAAATTGCAAGTGCTTCCATCTATTGGAAGTGGGTCGAACCAAACTAACCGCGTTGAGGATAAAGAAAGCAGTATTGCTCACTGGAATTCAACGGATTTTGGTTGTCTTCTATCCAGCATTTCCAGCTTCCACGAATGAAGGAACATCAGCTTAATTTCTTGGCGATAGAAGGGAAGCGTGCAGCCATAAACAATAAAGTTTGAACAATAGTTGAGCACGCTTACGAGATTCAACATGTACGCAAGGTAGAAAACAAACTCGACGTATTTTGGATCTTGGTCTCCATATACCGAGAGACCGGACCAGAAGGCCCAGATTATCGAAGCTGGCATGAGAAAAACGACGTACATGGTGGAAACCAACATCAAGGACAGGATGACCTTGCTCTCACCTTTCGACGCCATCTTGGATTGCTTTCCTTCCATGCTTTTCCTTGACCGGAAGATTCCACCAAGTGTTAAACTATTTGAAACAAAAATCAAAACACAGGGAAGGTAGTTGTATAGGACTGTGTCCAGCTGCCATAATATTGCGCCTAGGTTCCCATTTTGGGAATAATCACACAATTGAAGCTCATTGTCGAGTTCCACCAGCAATAACCGTTGCATGCTGGCGCAAACACAAACCGTACAGATCGTCACGATGACGCCGAGTCTGGTTTTCGGTGTGATGTCGACTCGCCTCAGCGGAAACCAGACTATCACTGTCCTCTCTAGAGAAAACGCGACGATCATCCAGGCCGATATCAATTCAAATAACAAGATACCGAATGCGACAATCTTACATGAGATTTGTGAATATATCATCAGGTTCAATGAGTACTCTCCATTGGTGAAGATCAACAAGCCACTGCTCAACCAGTGGACAAAACCGTAGACTATTATACACCCCGTGTCGGAGATTGCGAGGCAGCTGAGGTAGTGGACCGAGGCGTCAGCTCGGTGTCGCGTGCGGATGAAAACGATGAAGGACAGGGTGTTCCCTAGAACACCAACAGAGAGGTACACCAGTGATAGGTAGCCATCCAGTAACCAGAGGAACCGCTGAACCTGTTCCAGCGCCAACGCCCATTCTGATGGCATTTGGACGTTTGTCTGGTTCATGATGACAATTTCGCGATTTGAGCTCTGGTCGATTTCATACAAACTCACTCGCAGTAACCGTTAGGCAGATGTGCTAACCCCTTGCAGATTGCAAATAAAAAAGACAACTTGAGCTCGGCTCCAGGTTGTTTTGGATATACAAATTACTGCGGTTGGCGTCGTCTGATGATACTTCCGCCGCACTTTGCACGAACCGCACCAGCGGCTAATTCTAATTAGAAGTTCCCGCCGGTGACTGAAGTAAACCAGACCTGAACGTCGTCTGTACCCCCGCCGAAGCCGAGCGTTCCAGACATGAGGTGGGTTAGTTCGGTGTTGTTTTTGGTTGTGGAAAAAATCGAAGTCGTGCCGTGCTCGTGTGCTCAAGTCACGTCATCGGATTTCTCTCATCAACATTGCTAGTTTATCCTCTCGTCGCATCTCTGAATATTTTCTCTCTGCAAGATTCGCTGGATAATTGATCATCCTTCGTATCGTCATAGCCAATGGCTGTTACGTTTATGCAGCCTGATTTGAAAACACCGAGCCTTTTGATGACAAGTTTAGATATCACAACTTTCTATTTTTAAGTTGTTTGTGTGCAGGAGCACAAATTTCTAGAGAAATGTGGCCTCAGCAGTCGCTTTATCATGGACGCATTAGAGCCGGCATAGAGATAATGGACTTATGAACACATTTAGTTTGGTTACGACGGAATAACATATTAGATTGCTGTTTTCAGTTTTCCCCGTGATTTCCTCAGCTGAATTCCTTTGCTTGGAGCAATATTGCACTGCGACCCAACATCGATCCATTTTCTCAAATCCACCGTCTTTTTCTTCCCGCGCATTTTATGGAGAGCTTCACACATCGTACAAAAGGGAGATCCACTGTACACTGAATAAACTGCTTTCCACGAGAAGTAGCCGTTATATACGTGATTGTTCGTATTGACATAAGTCAGATACATACCAAGTTCTTCCACACTTTTGAAGTTATCAGCGTTTATGTATGAATGTGGAGGAAGAACTCGACCAAATTTGACCATTGACCCCCTCACAATAGGGACGAGGTTGTGCCTGTATGCATTTTTCCATACTTTCTCAGTGACGTAATCAATGCAATCTGAATTCTCTAAGGCGAGGTAGAATTTGTACTGTTTTCCTGCAACGATAAATGAGACATTTTTAATGACTGTTCGCAGTCAACACAAGGCTGACTTTGAATTCTTATTAAACTTGAGGAGAAGTTACTGTCATATTGTTTTTGTTCCGTGATGATACTGCAGATAACAGCTACATTCGTCCATTCTGCTGAGTCGTAAAATGATGCGCACATTCTCTCTCACGGTGTTTCAAATCTTGCGCGAGTTTGTTCCACTACTGGCCTCTAGGTGTTCCACTAAATGGCACGTTTTCACCAATATCTGCAGCTGATAACGGCGAAATCTCGCGGCATTTTCTCGAATGACTATTAAGCTATCTATTGCATCAGCCAGGAATAACGTGAGACAAGACCACTAATGAATATTCATAGGTTGGAGGGTCCAGGCCTATCTATTAGACGAGTGCATGTTTTTTACTCTCAAGTACATATTTGGAGAGGTATTAAAAAAATATTTGTTGTGGCAAGTCTTCAGATATAAAGAAATTATTTGATGAAAAAATTAATTTCGAATTTTGCTAATTGGGTAATAGGGGGCGTGTTTTGAGTTTTTTCTGCCAGTTGGCTGAAAAGAGTGGAAATATCAAAGTCTGTCTAATTTGTCGATTAAAAAAAATTTCCGTGGTCAATCACCATTTTATTTTTCACCATTTACTTGCCCGACTGTCCAGAATAACATAATCTAAATTTCAGATTCACAACACCACGCGTTCTTTGATGCGTCGCGGTCAAACATTGACAATTTAACTGCTAAAAGGCTTAAAAAATCAATTGTGGTCTTGTCTCACGTGTAGATGGACTGGATGCAGCGGGTAGTTCGAGAAAGGTTGTTGTCGTTTGATCTCCGACGATTTCATCATCGGAATTTAGAAAAGAAACGTTCTGATGCGCATCGGGGGAGGCTTGAACGGGGCATACATCGACCTGGATGATTACCTATAGCATGAAGACACTCTGGTGATCTCTTGCCATCATCTCCAGGACAAGGCTTGCCACATCTCCCGAAAACATCAACTGTAACAGACTTGTTTAACTCCTCGACGAATTCAAACCGACCACTCGAATCCCAGCAATGGCTCACGACCCACGCGACCAACCTGGTCCTCCCTTGGGAAAAGTCATGTTTAGGGACCTTGCTGACGTTACGGTGGCCTACTGTCCGACCGTATGGCACTGGCACGTCTGAAGCCATGCTGTAGCCAATGGTCAAGTTGAACGTCCACCGAATGCCCTCAGTGACAAACTCGGCAATTCTTGTAGGTGGTTCTCTGCTGAAGACCAACCAGTGTTGATTTTCGAGGCGGTGTTTGGGAAGATGTGCCAATTCGAAATCACCTTTCCACATATGAAATATAACAGCGTCCGATGTATTGTATAGTGACTTATCCGTCGTGATGCCACACTTGGAAATGGCACATCCTGCGAAGGTTTCTTGCCATTTGAAGACGTCACCATAATAGTTCGTCCAAAAAAGTACGTTTATTTTTGCATGCACGTCTACTGTTGGGCGATGTTTGACAATGGGCGTCTTATTTGGTTTGTGCTCGTTTGCATTTTTCAATACTGTCTGATTCCTCTCAAGAGGCGAGCGGGTCGCTGGGGTCAGACTTGTGGGTATCACCGTAATGAACCGTTCATTGCTATTTTCATTGAGATCTAGATGACTACTTTTTCTACGCTTTCCCTTGTCGACAAGTGCACTCGTAGTCACCACGGCGGTGAACTTCTTGGGATCCATGTGCAGACGCTCTTTTCCCTTTGCTTGATGTGGCCTTTCCGTCGAATTCATAACAACGCCACCATCTGCTGATGAATGTACTGATCGAACGCTTTGAACAAACTGGAGACCGACACGATTTTCGAAGTATTCAGACAAAGGCTGTGATATCTTCCCCTCGCCTACCTGTCCAGTGTAAAGTAAGGCAGAGAGGAATAGCACGAGCACAGCCACTGCTAAGAGACACCATTTCATAACATGCAGTCGTCGCATCTCGGAAGCCCAGTCGCATTGTACGGCAGTCTTCGATGTGTAACTGTCTTCGTCTTGCTGGTTGTGACTGTCGTCATAAATATATCATCTCCAGGTTGCGGATGCTGCAAGAGTAGTAAGAAGAAATACCAAAATAAACATGTGTTGCGCAAGCTTTTTAAATATTTGGCCGAATTTTGGTTTCTCCAAGAAAGCGAGAAGCTTGATATGCATTAACCTGCACTTACACGAGTCTCTTTGTCCCTCCCGAAACACGTCGTCGCAAACAGGGAAATGCTACCAGAAATCCCCGACCTCGAACTTGCGCATGCGCACTAATTACCATCTCGGCCGATCAACGCAGCAGTGCGCTTAGCTTAGGGCAATCTCCAAAAGCAGAGTTAATCAGGCGGTGGGGAGCATTACGCACTTTGCCGATAGCCCATTGGTTTCCTCCAATGTCTAGCTAATACTGTGCGAAATTTCAGTGAATTTAGTCAAAAAAATCCTTTGTCCACCTTTGTACCGCCGCTTTGCATGCATTGATGAAGTTCAAACAGGGAAAATCAGGAAAATAAGCCTTTGAGGCGTTTTTACGGCTCAAAAACTGGCATTTCTAGCGATAATATTTTAGTTGCCCATAGATCCGCGAGAGGGCAATACCATCTAGAGTCATAATAACACTGCTTCTGGTGTTTTGGAACATTTTTTTCTTTGTCCACTTGCATGCCGAAATTGGAGGTTTTAATGATGTGACAGCAAAAAATTGAATTGGTCATTGCGAGGGGGTCACTAGGAAGCTTGGGGGGTTGATCTATGCAATATACCTAGTTTTAAATCGTGCTTGTTTCATGCTAATGTGAAACACCATCATTCTGATACTACTGAGATTTAAATTTTTCACTCTCGATTTTAAATGAAGTTTGAAAATTCATTTTTCACTTGATGATCATGCTAATCATGACTGCATGAGTCCAGTTTCCCTGCACCCAAAGTTTATTACCGATGGTAGCTTTCCTATATCTAATTGTCTAATGTAAAAAAGTTGGGCATTTTGTGGGGGGTTTACTGTGGTCTTGGCCTCTCCTACCTTGGGGGTGGGGGTGGGGTGGGGGTGGGGTGGGGTGGAGGTTGGTCTTGTTGGCATCCAGGTTTGAAATTGATGTAGGCATTCCATATGATCCTTGAGATATCATAAAACTCTTGACTGGTGTTATTATGGACTACTCGTTTTTCTCTCTTGTAATTCGGCAATTTTATATCAGATAACAAAGCGTAATTCAAACGGATACCGCGTCTCGTTGAGGCTGCCATTGTGATTGATTGCTGCGAGCTGATTCGTCAATGGCGGCACGTGACTGATTACACTGGCGGCCTCATCGGACGGCGTTGGTCAGGTTTTTCTGGTGTTGGCGGCCGCCGAGCTTCGGCACTGCACGCTTAGTTAAGCCCACCAAGGTTAGCTATGTGTATATGTAACTGGTATATGACGTATTAGTAATGTGACAAGTAACGCAAATGAAGCCGGTCAGGCTGAGACTGAGTCCGTGGGACATGTGCTTGTCATCGTGAGGATATCAGGGCGGTGGCCAGGGTTCTCAGTGCGCGTGTCCCTCCGTTTCCGCACACTTAGTGCAACCGCAGATAACGAGCGCAAGATCTCGTTTTCTGCTCTCGATTTGAAAGGGCACACCAATATGGCAATCGAAGAAGTAGTCACATGGCATCAACGGCCTGTACGGCCAACATAAGAGATTTAGAGAGCGTTTCACGACTGAAGATACGGCTTTTGTTCAAAGGCAATGGGGTAATAAAAAAAAAGAAAACGGGAAATAGGATATAGGAAATAGGAAATGCATTCACCTGTGCTTACACAAGTCTGTCACTCCCTTCGCTCACCGACATCGCAAAAATGAAAATATTTCCTCATTCCCACCTGTTTCCATCCGGGATTTCTCTCACACACGTCTACGATTTTAGCAATTCAAATATCGCTATCGTCCGGAACGTAGTGTATCGTTATCATACCACAATGCACATAATACATTAGTTATGCAATATCAATGATTAGCTTGGTTCGCTTAGACTCCTCTGTAGTCCATTTCGTCATTCTTATCCGGCGTCTGTCCGGAGTGTACATTCGCACGATAGTGGCCTGAAAATGAGTTGTCAGAGGAAGACTGGCCCGTTTTCCAGATCGTTGTTCAATTTAACAGTTTAATACATGTAGTTGCTTTACTTTTTTAGTCGGTCAGGATCACCTGGCAAGGCCAAAAGCCTTTTCCACAGCACCGAAGATTTTGTATGAACAGATCTACACACCATTGCCAGGAATTATTACGTAACGCCGTTCAATGTGGCCTTTAGGTGTTAAAAAACCGAAATTAGAGTTTCGAACGTTTAATGAGGTTTGGGATCTCATTCCCAATACAAGGGGGGTGAGGTCACATGTATATGAAAACCTGGTATCCTCCCTTGTCCCCCCACGTACGGAATGAACGGCCCCTTAAGATTTTCGCTAATGCTGCCACCTAGTTAAGCTTCTCATGTCTTCAGAAAAAATCCGTTAATATCATTTCATATTTATGTATATACGCATGCAAAGACATGCATAACAAGTAGAAACCAACCGAGCAGATGGCAAAGGTCGACATTATTATACAATCTTCTGTCGTAGATATGTGTATACCTGACGCATATATCTTTACCAGGCCTTTATAAACCGAGAAAGCACGTGCCAGGCTGTGTATAGCACCACACATGGCGTAAATACCATAATAGAGCTAAGTGTGTTATTGACGTTACAAAAAGTGACCTTGCTCTTGCAGGAATACTGTTTTCTTAATATCGTGTGTTCCTCAGAGGGTGACCGCTGGATTACCAATTGATAAACTCGGGTAAGTCTTTTTGCCGACACCAACGTGCAGAGGTGCAGCACATTCGCATCTTTAACAAAATGGACCTCGAGTTATGACGTTCGGCAAACCACAGATGGACAGTCCACAGATAGACCAGCCCTCACGAGTATTTGTGACAGCTAACAGGAGTGTATCAAGCTTTGTCGATCAATGTATAAAACCAAATATATCTGTCAAAACATGAGAAACAACCTTTTTGAACTTAAGTCATGATTTCTTTGGTGTATTCCGAACATATCATTGTTTGTTACCTTTTCATTAAAGCGAGCCTCTATGAGGTGAAAGTCAACGCCGTTCTGGGCAAACCAATAGATGGCAGCATATTAGACATATCGACCATACTTCATGCGATTGTTTCAGCATGTTTAGAATGATGCCCAATTCTTGAAAGCACATTATGACGTCATTTTGACGCATACGCTAGTGAAGATCAGCGCCTCCTATTGAGATGCCGAACCCTATTGATGAACTGACGCACTGGTACTGACGGCGAACAAGGAATTACAAGATGACAGAGGGTCAAGACTGGATGTCCGACAGCCTGGGATGAAAACCCGCAAAAATATGTCATAATACCAATTTTTACTATTTTACATGGAGTATGTTATGCATGTAACACGACACATATTTTGATGGCAAAACCATTATGAATTCTTGATGATATAACACTTTTGAGAATTCGTTTGCCTGAATAGATGTGCTAATGAACGATATTGTGTTGCCTGTCGATGAAGTGTGGTAATTCTTTCTGAGTGATGATGGTGTGACGCTCAATGTTTCAGCTTACCCCTGTTGACCTATCACCACACCACACCTCGTGTCATAGAATGAGCCTATTGTGTCTTCTTGATCTCGATATCAATATCAATATTCACAAATGCCTGTTTTATGGAGTACTTCCATGGAACATAGATCGTAAAAGAGAATGCACAGGACCACCATCTGCTCCCAAAGAACCCGGTTGGTTAGCGTTCGGTCAGCCACAAAATTGTTAGGAGTCATTCACTGTAATTCACTCAGTTTTAAAAGAAATGTTCGGACACACTCCATGTAAGCAGTATTCGTTAATATTCTAAACTGAAAATATATTTTGATATGTGGATTTCAGGTCCAGGAGCCCTGCAGAAACAATACAAATTGTAACAGATTTGAAGGGGCGTGTCGGTAAATATGTAATGTGTTCCGGTGTCAAATGATTGTTTACCTTCAACGAGTGTGCAACAGCTCGTCAGAACATACCATTCGCCATTGACAACATGGTATATATATAACCATAGCGACACGCTTTCCTATGCTTCCTGATATAAGCGACTTGGAGGCAGCGAGACAGTGTCATCTTATTGGAAATCTCCCGTATCTGGATTACGTCATCAGAACAAAGCCGCCATCTTCTGTAAGCTTGTAAAGAAAGAGGAATGATGGCGATATGACAACAAACCGATATCACACAGTGCATAAGGCTGATTTCAGTGCTGTAGAAAGCTGTATCGATCTCTTCACATGTTATGCTGATGAACGTCAAGTGAGTGTGGTTATTTGAAATATGGCGTATTCAGTGACAGGGGCTCGCTACGCCCGAGGTGAAGGAAGCTTGGATGCTAGGAACCAACAGATATTCGGATTACCTTTAAAGTCTATCCTTAAGAAGCCCCGGGCGGATTGGACCCCTCCGGGATCCAAGAAGACAGTCGATCCGTGTCACCGGTGTCAGGGCAGGGTCTACCCAGTGGATAGGATAAACATCGAATTCAGACTCTGCTACCATAAGGAGTGCTTCACGTGCTCGACATGCGACAGGAAACTGTCACTAAAAGATTTTCACCTCAGTTCAGGAAAAGATAGGGAGATTTACTGTTTTAGACATGTGCCATCCGGTCTTTCAAACTGCCGGTCTATCTCCCCGGTGGGGAGGAGGTTACACCGGTCTGCCTCATGTCCGGGGCCGGATCGACCCGAGGGATTCAGGGAACGGAAGGAGAAGAAGAAACACCGAACAAGCTTTAATGAAGAGGTGAGGCTTTATTTTTCTTAATACAGCAGATTAGTAATCCCCTTAATGATGGTGTCCACATGATTCTGTTGTCACAATGATTACACGTATCTTCTCAACATTTTCCTCACTACTTTCAAGTCTTTTTTGGAAAGAACACTATAGGCAGGGCAAAACAAACGAATGAAAACATAAAGAAGTAATTGGTATGTTTGTCCATTTAGCATCTCGGGGTAAAGTATGCTATGTTTTGGCGGATATGCTACATCATGACATCAAATATCTCTTAACTGATTTCAACCAAACAGTTAACAATGACTGAAATTGACATATGGTCCTTTATTCTGATTGATACCTACACACGTACATGTAAACATACATCTTCTACATTAACATGCACCTTAAGCCTAGTCAGCTGTATCACATGGTAAATATTGACTCTAAACCAGTTGGATTAGGTCAGCTAGATCAATGTCAGAGGAATGTCACTTTTATTGACTTAACTTCAAATTGACTGCTGGTTATAAAAAAGTACATACTTGACATTGCAAGGCAAAATGTCGATTTCTGATAAAATCGATGCGACAAGACTGAGTTGCCAAGGATTAGATTTTTGATAACCAACATTTTAGCTCTACTAACATGACGATATTTTGTCAACCTTTTAAGTATTACTCATCAGTGGTATCCACACTGCACACACTTCAGCAATGATTAATGCCTGATGCTCGTCACATACAAACAAACGAAGAACAGTGCAAAGGTAATGCAGAGACAAACGAGTTATGTTCATGCCTTGATATCTCGCTGCATGATCATACGGCTTATGGTAGCATCGGATATCGATTACAAGGTGGAGGTTCCGTTATTACAATAATCCTTGGTCTTGATGTGCATTTCATCAATCTCATGGGCGCACTGGCGTTATACATGCGGATAGGTGATGATACTGCCCACTCAGCTGATGATGTATTCGAAATACTGCAACATTCCCAAAGAGTTCCTGCTTTATAGCTTCCAATCATGAAGAAGAACGTATATCATTTGGTAGTTTGCATTCCATTTGTGTCATTGATTCGCAAAATTATGCATGCCATCATAAATCCATACTGAAAATGTGTAGAAATCTACGAAGATATCGCCCTTCGATATGGCCTCAGAGAAACGTGAGGCCATCATTCGATGTCACGAGATGGTGACACACCAGGGAACATTCAAAAGAAGCGAATGTTATAGCAGTGACTGAAAGATGCAGAGCCATATTCGCGTTTACATCTCCTCAAAGTGCCATAATCACATTCTGTCACCATGGACGCCATACTGTGTGGATCTGCTATGCATTTGCCAATATCAGTGTATTGAACTGGCGTGTTTTTATTGATGGATCATGACAGACTCCTCACAAAGCTTTCTAGCCATTGTGGATGTGAGCATATAGGAAATGTACATGACCATCATGTGGAGGTGATAGTGAGGTGCTTTGCTGGAGTATAATGCTCCTGAGAATGCTAATTCATCACAATTTGATTCAGCAGAAACATCTTAATGGTTTTGTACATGGATCGAGTACACACGATATGTTCTCATCATTGTGGTTGGGCGGAGGAGGTTGTCCCTTTGCTGTATGGAATTGAGCAATCGTATACGCATCAATCGATATCAGGCCCTATCGTAGGCATATTTGGCTATAGATTGTGACAGCACTTGTACTCTATGTTTGCCATTGATCAGTGACCTATATAAATAGCTTCATCTATAGACCTATGGATTATTCAGAGCGACTCAATCGATGGTTGATGTTAATAGGCACATCTCACTCTTCATATTTGTAGCCCTGCAACCAGAGACATGTTGGCGAATGATGATTGACGCCATAAGACATCCCTATGGAAGTCAGTTTATGAACAGCAGGCATGACTGGCTCTTGCTGGACCTCCCATTGCTTACTTCTATGTAGAAGCCCTTCGTGATTCTATGCAGTGATGACTTCGTGATTCTATGTGGATGACAGACTGATTTCTTCATTTCAAGCGTTCTGCTCGTCCCTCGAACTATCCAAACATGTGCAGCATAGACCATTTACAATCACTCGCGAGTATTTTCAACAACTCCAATGATCCAGATCATCATGTCATCTACATAGAACAGATTATCATCTGCTGATATCTGAATTCCTTCTGGTCAAACACGGGAATCGATTGAGCCGAATCACCACTTGGGAACCATTCGCACACAATATGCGCAAGTCCCTCGTTTAACCAACCCACACAAGGCTCGTTGCTTCTTCGCCTGACGGTATCACGTAATTGATGGCTGTTAGAAGTTATTGTTCTTATGGCAGCTATTACAAGAACGCCACTAGGGCCATCAAATGTCATCACGGGGGGCAATGCCGTAATGCCAATGCTGACAGGAAGCAGTCTCCAAATCAGAGCTTCCTGGTTAAGCTGACCAAGGCATGTCGAACCCAGGCCGATGCCAGAAGGTCAAGTGGTGAAAGAAGCTGTTTCAAAGACATGTGGCTAGAATGCTTGAACCCAAGTAATAGATCCGTTCTGATTTCTTTTTGCACACATACATATACACAGTGGAACCCCGGTCGGCGACCACCCCGGTAACGCGACCTCTCCGCTATGACGACCAAAAATCGCCGGTCCCGAATTATTTCCTCTCTAATTACCATTACGAGGATCTTATGGTGTGGTACTAAGCGACACATATCAATGCAAAATAATGCACTGAAGTGTTTTTACATTGCAGTGATCAACCGAGGTGCAGCAAGAGTGCAAACATAAGTACAATATCATGCTTACTTTCTTCACTTTAATGTCCTCCTTTCATGTCATACACACTTGACCGTGGTATTCTAAAGGTCTTGGTGAGACTGACCTGCTTATAACATAGTCATTAACCTCATCTAGCTTGGGCATTGAAAGGAATTCGGGTCAAGATTGTCTAAAGAGCCATCGAGATTTGGAGAACTCTTCATATCTGTGGCGGAGCTTTTGCTGACCCACTTGCAGATTAATACTCAATGTGATGTCCGTCCAATTACACTGCAATGCACTTGGTCCCTTTATCATTGTATTCGTTAAACCGAACATAAAATCTGCGAACTTCTGCCGGCCACGGCAGAGCAAGGCACGAGAATGTGAATTGGTCTCAGCTCATGTTCGTTGAACACAAGCCCAGGCTCAGATCACGATCACTCATGGTGGATGATTACAGGAGCAATATGCAAACTGATATTCGCCCTCATACAATTCCCGGTTGCAACTACCCGGCAAATGACTGGTTTCATCGGCCAATTAAGTCATCTGTATCAATGTTGTGTTTGGGGATTTCGATTCCGATTCATCTAGGGTTAATATATGGTATTCTGACCCATCGAATCATGAGTGTAGCATTAGCCATTGTTGCCAGACAATGTGTAATTGAATATTGGACACGGCTTCACGGGATCGATACGAGAAACGAGACAGCAGTCGCGTGCCTGATTAGCCTGCATTCTCCCACACGCATCAGTGGATGTTCCACTGATGAGAAAGTGCCACATTACACGATTCTTTAAAGTACATTATGTGTTGGCAGCAAGCAAAAACACATGAACATGATCAAATTATGTGAATCTATTATTCTGTCAGATACCTTTGTGGTCCATGCCCAGTTTCCATTGAACGGCTCAGGACAATATCTACACTACTGATCAGCATCAATACTCACCGGTCGAATGACGCGTACTCTTCTTCTGTGAATTGTCGAAAGCTTGAAAGTTTGACAGTTTGACCGTCTGGCCCATGTGAACCTTTCTTAAAATTTATCAAAATATGCTGAAAAGGAAACATTCTTAGGCAAATTCCTGCTGCCTGGGCGGCACCAACCAGCTTATCACCAGTATTGACGGTGCTACCTCGCAGTCTCACTGTTAGCGATAGTAATACTTCAACCATCGTGTTTCACATTTGACCCCACCGTCCTATCAACAGGCATCCTTGGAGCCCTGTGTGTCGATCAGGATGTACGATCCATTGGTCTCTCAACGCACCTGGGGACCGCGCAGAAAGTCTCATACAGAGATTTGATAGTCTGTTGTCGACGTAGTGTGTTCCCCAAACCACGAAAGAGTTAATCATTAGTGTTCTACCTGATACTGCTGTTGATGTAAGGCTCTTGCTCTTTTTCCCCGATAATCTCCTCAGTCGGCGGATATCTTCAATGAAACTCATTACCATTGGATGTCTCTATATAGGGAACGGATCAATAAAGAGCATCCTCGATTCAATTACATTGGTTTCAAGTTGTATGTGTTGTGTTCTATTCTAAGATGAGTGAAACAGCGCCATCTATTATCGGGATGTGCTGAGCTATCAACAGTGAAAACAGTACATAAGTGCACCTTGACTAAGTTACAAAAAATGGACCCTGGGTACAAAAGTCCGCTAGGAATAATTCCGCAAAATACTTATTGTGTCCACACCTGGTGGCTGATGATAAAGCTGTTTATGGCTTGTAAAGTTATTGATGCTTTTCCATGTTTGAACTGATAAGCTGAGTCAATTTGTCCTTTATTCTGTGATAGATATATGATTTGATAAGGCGTGATTGTGACCAGCGAGCGTGTAGGCAGACTGTTACTCTAGCATAGCAACGGATTAAGCTCTATGGTGATATTTTGTGTGCGATATTTCTTTTGTAGAATACCCAAATGATCTATATTTTAGAACGGCGAAATGGGTAGAATATGACACTAAATGGGTACCAACGACACAACCTGCAAATAGACGCTTAACGGGGACAGACGCCTCCAAGAGTGAACAGTATTCATCATCTTTCAAGTTTCACCTTGGAGAGATCACCGAACTTCAATTCGTGTGATAGGCTTATTACCACAATCAGCCACGATTCGGGCAGCAAAGTTCACAAATGGCCACGCCGAGGACTGCCTCCCTTGCAAGGGGTCGAGCTGCTTAGCCATCTGTCCAAGCTCAACTCGAGATATCATCTTTCTTGGATGGTCATTGGCAAACGACACCAATCTTGTTATAAAGATTACCACTCAGAATCATGGTTTGCGAGTGAGACAGGTTGTGCTGAAATCATTCATGTCCGTTCACAGAGCTCTTGTTCGACGCGTTCGTGAAAAATGAAACACCGTGAGGTTGATCAAATATATACTCAATGGTTTTGCAGGTGCCCTAAAAATCTTATTTTAACAACCACTATGTCTTTCTTGTGTCTCTAACATTCCACCCTTGGGCGACATATGAGTTATTAACATATTGATGAAATCCTGGCGAAAGAGATGTATGGAGATGTCTTTGTACTCCCACTTTTGTTCTAATTGGCAATATCAGCAATAGCGGACTAGCCTTATATATTTTTTGTAATATCATGAACCCGTTTTCCTATAATCATTTGACGCGTACGCATCCTCGTATCTGCGCAGATTCCTCAACGCCCTCTCATCACGAAACAGGCTTCCTCCGCTTTCTTGGAATTCCGTTCCATAATGCATATGTCGAGTATTTTGTTTCGCATTGCCATTTTTATTAACATGGAATTGCACTGTCGAGTGCGCAGGCTATTAAACTTACTCGCGGAATTGCTTAGATTTTGGTTCGACATCACTTTGATGAAAAAGTTTCCGGATAGAGCGATATTTTGGGCGAAACAAAGAGATGCACGGCTCATCATTGTCACCTCTTTCCTGCAGTGAAACCCTGAACGCTGTCGCAGCTGCCGAAGGGGCCTGAACATCTTTTGTCGGCAAAACAACACGCAACACATGCACAATGTGCAACTATCATTCTTATCACAGTCAGTAAACTAAAAACTTCAACCGACCTCTTAGAACGTTGACACCGTACTGCACTAAAATGTCCATTTTGTTATGGTAATATCAAGCCGTCATTGCTTTCTTTGATGATTATCGGGTGGGCAAATCATCCCCAGTCGAACAATAATACTTGAAGTACTCGGGAAGTTTTCCATATCAATAGCGCTAAGGACGTTTGAGCATGGGAATCTTCTACAACATTCCATCACATCCCAGCCACTCTTGATGGCAAGTCTACTTTAAAATTCAATTTAGGAAGCCCCTTGAATTATTGAATTTGATTCCCGCTCGCGCTTACAATCTGCTGCAGGAAAGTTGCTAAATCAGTGCTGATGGTGCTTCATGATAAGATATCCTGGTATAAAAGTAATCCTTTTCTATTAAAAGCAAAATTTATATTGATTAAAATGGCCGTCTGAATCCTTTCGGTTGCGCCGTAGCGTAGCAATATGATGTCAGGAAACTGAGTCCAACTTTTCCATTGGTTGATTCTGTGTTTATCCCGGTAAAAAGTGTTTCATAGCATTTGATTGGACGATGCGACAGGAAGAAACCACCAATGAAGCCTCTGTAGAACTTTTTTAATTTGAAATCCTGCTTTTCATGTTTGATTTTTTCTGTTTGCCTTGCCTTGTTTTTGCTTTGATGCTCAAGTTGTATTGATTGCCTTCTAGGATGAAACACGGACCTATTGGCCAGAGTTCTTGTTTGAACTCAGCGCTGAACCAGAGGCACCGGTAAGACTCTGATTTTCCAGGTTGGTTTATAGATAGTAAGCACTTAATTCCTATGCAACTAGAATAGATAACTCTTGAATGGCATGCCCGAGTAGTTGATAACTTCGGTTACTTTTTGGTTGTACATCTCAAAGGACTAGCCAAAAACTCAACAAAGTGGGATAGTTACTACCGTCTCTAATATTTACTACATAGTTAGCAATAACACCCCCCCCCCCCCCCCCCCCCCAATTCGCACATTCCGAGTTTGATATCGAATATATATATTTACACGAAATATATCTCAAGTGTTGAGCTGATTTCTGCTATCATGCATGAATTTCTAACAAGGAACCAAGTTTTTACTGTATAAATCATTCGAATTTATTACACTTTCAGTGTTTTCCTCGCCAGGCCAGTACCCGCTCTATGTAAACAATTTGGAATTTATTCATAAACTGAACAATTCAAACAATTTTATTTGAGAGGACTTGACCTACATTTCTGAATTTAAATAATATTAAGTTCATCTTGTGTCCTGTCTTTTTGTTGGAATGATTTCAATGTAATTGCGTTTATCGTGTAAGGCATTTTGAGTATGAAAAAAACATTTGATGAGGATATGTGATGGAATATCCACCACTGTCGATAATTAGTCCTCGAGGAATGCTGCGACCCTTTGTTAGCCATTCATAACGGTCGGTAGGCCCTGTTAATGACATTTTATTGGCGATTGCTGAGATAAAGGAATAGATTACGGTGCATCTGATTGACCGAATTTCAGTTGATATATACAGTAGTAGCTGACACTAACTCCCTTAATTGTGGACATTAAGACAGTTCCTCTTGTAGTGATAACAACAGTGACTAATGCCACATTCGTAATAGAGCAATTATCAACACTGCAGCCAAACCGAACCAACAAAAGCATTTTTTTTGCGAAGCGATTCAAGCAAAAACCGCGTTAATTGGAAACCTGTCCCCAATCGCATTCACAGAAGCATGTATCTCAACCTCTATGGTGCTCTTGCCATTTTTACCAGGATTAGCTGTGATCAATACTTTGGAAAGCAATGGGAGAACTGCCATCTGGAGAGTCGTAGGCGAATCAATGAATCATCCTCGTTCAGCTTCGATCACTTCAGCAGGCTGACTGATTGTTGCATCTAAATTGTCCTCATGCCGAGTATCCGGGGATTGCAGCAGCCGCTTCAGCTTTCTCCGTTTGGGGGTAGAAGGCTACTGCAACGTGGTGCTATTGATTCATATCCCTACCCAGGTATCAACTTTATTGCTGCCGATGTGACGCGATTGATGCCCCATTGCATCAGGCGATTATTCCGCATGATCCGTTTCCGCTAAGCGTCCCCTTCATGACTGCACTGGCGGAAGATTACATGCCAAATACGACATCAATGATGCTTTTAAGGTGTCATATGAGATGGCATCTAATCAGGGTCGGATTCCTGTATGATTGCTCCTGTCAGGGTGACAAATGACAAGCTGTAATAACACAATTCCCTTTCTGCGCATAGATTTCGGAATCCGCCATTACCGTGCGAGAAATGGTGGTCTTGTTGCACTATTAATCATAGAGATGGAAACAATAATGATGAATCTGTTCAAACTGCACCGTCGACGCCCATCTCATTGATGATCGCGAAAAACGTGGGTATTGACTGTGATAAACCGTGAAGTGAGCTGGACTTAGATAGAAATCAATGCTAATGCTTGTTGATTATCCACTTGTCCTCAACGGGGCGTGGCGTCAGTGGCCCGATGTGACCTTGTCCTCTCACCTCCTGGGGTCAAAAACTATTATGAAAATAGGACACCACCAAAGCAAATTTGGGGATAAAGCACTGAACCGTGGTGAAAACAATCATAGGCCCAAATTTGTTATGAATATAAAAACAATTGTGACACAATTAACAAATATTAATGTGCTCATTGCTATGCCTCCGGGCTATGCCTAGGGGGCAGTACTTGTTGCTGACACCTTTATTGTTATCAAAACATCGAGAATTGTCTCGACTATGTTGAATCTCATTGATATCCGCCGCTTTGTGACAACACAAAGCCTTATCTGGGCTGTACTACATCACAGTACACTGTAAAACGTCAATACCAGTAGAGCAGCCATCTTGGTAGTAAAATGGCTACACCTGGATAGGTATTCACCGAGTCTCCAATTCCTTTGCCGTCCGTATCGAATTTCGTCCATACCTTCCGTCCTTTATAAGACATTCCAGGACGTTAACATATCGTGCATTCGTGGATTTAATTTCGTGTTTCTGGGTTTTGAACTATGCAAAATAACTGAGGATTTAAAGTGGTTTAATTTCATTAAGGTATCTGGGTCAGCGAAGGTAGATACGAGTAGGTGTGGTATGATGGACAGCCACCTGCCCCCTTACCTGTGTGACGATATCTAAGGAGACACATATCTACTTATATTGTTCTAGTGACCCACTCTGATGTGACATTTCCATGATTTACCTTCGCTTATCACCTTAAGTTGGCAAACCGAAAAACAATTTGACCAAATACAAAATGTCGTTAACGGACAAGAAGGACTCTTCGGCCTTCTCTGGCATTATTCGGCGGCCGGGCTTTACAAAGCGGACTCTTAGTGATGAAGATTTGACGGATGTGGTCGTAAGACATAAGTCCATATCAGACGATGCAGCTGGAGGTAGCGTCAAGCGGACCAAGTCCAATGAAAAGGTAATGTCACCAACGATCTGCGCAGACACTGAGACAGACGGCCTTGAAACCAACATGGCCGCCAAAACATTGCGTTTCAAAACAACTGGATTTCAATCACTCTTAGTCACAAATACTATTAGTTTTAGGGCGTGCCTTGGTTATGTGTGCTGCGTATTGAAATATATCAAACCTATTGACAATATCGCGGAGAAAAAGTCTATAAATTTGTTGACAATAGTGCAGAATCCGATGGAAATTTTGTAGTTCATAATCCTTTCATCATTCACAATTTCTCCATAATTAATGACAATATCAGTGGTATGGAACATCTGTGCATTATTCTGTCCTCATTTTTTTGTTAATTAGAAATGAATGTACATGTATTCTGTATAAATTGGCGAAGAGCAAAAGAAAATTCAGTAGTCATTCATCGGATTGTGATGCTACTGAGCAGAAAGTTCATATACAGCCCAGATATGCAGATATTATTTCGTTATGGATGAAAACATCATCCATGTAATAAAATGGTTACTAAACTATAGTAAAGTGTAACATTGATTAAGTCTTTTACTAAAGACCAATAACTTACTGCTGCCTTGTTGGAACGTTAATTTGTTATTATATACATGTCTATTACATTTTTGTGTGCGTTGTGTCCCTGTCTTTCTTTCTACCAGAATGCAGTTGGAGAGATGAAGTAAGAAATCAACTTTGTAAACAATTTGAAGTTTCACAAATGACGCCAAAAACCGCTCATATTGTGACTCTAATTATACCAATGACATTACGTTCATGTTATTGGTGATACCACCATACACATGTCAAGAACGTGTAAGATAATATATTTTTTATCGTATCTTATATTGATTCGCCATATTTCCGTTATCAAATGTTCAATATTTGTTTGATTTGCTCGCCTAGAACCTTCTGTACACAGCTGGCCATGGGAATCAGGCCATGATATTGTGTGCACCTCGGGCTGTACCCCGGTCAGTGGTTTACCTCAATAGGTAACATAATCAATACTTACAGGCCTATTCAAATTCATAAAATGAATAAATACCACGAGGGCCTACGCATGTAGGCATAAATAGTAGTGTGACGCATTTTGCCAGGCATTTTGGTCAATTTAGCACACATTTTCCTTGTACTTGACATTGCTGTTCAATGTACCAATGACAAGGGGGTGGCATCACCTTAGTCAGGTTAATTGGTTAACTATGCCTTTTCGGTAGGAGCAATGGAGACCTTCAGGTGAACTCAGCTTTTTCACTATTTCCCACAAGGCCTATTGAAGGCCGATTCCGTGTTCTGTCGTCAAGTTGACGATGATATTTCTGGTGATAGGCTAACTGTCAAATGGCTGTCAAAACTTTCATTCTGGGATGATGGTACCAGTCACTGTGATAATCTTCTTGGCGGACTACCTTTGTCTATTGATGTATTTCATGTCAGATGTAAGAACTTCATCACTCTAAGTGTTTCAAATAAATGCTGTTTTGCACATACATTCGGGAATTCTGTCCTCATCATCTTTTCCATGGGCAACTTGAGAGTAACCAATAGATCAACTTGAACACTCATGTCTATAACCTAAAGTTCTTAACCATCCAAAACCTGAATGCTCGGTCGATAGTGGCAATCAGGACATCATCACAGGCTCCTTCGAGTCTGTTCTGAGGACATTCACAGAGCCTGGTTTCATTCACGTTCATCTGATTGTCTAATTAGTGGACGTGTTAATTGGGTAGTCTCCGATTATTGTATCGATCAATCTTAATGTATGTGTACAAGGGTGTGGTCAGTGATGTCATCGTCTCACTACGTTGGTCTCAGGCTCTAGACGTTCTCTCTTCTCTATCTAAGGCCATCTTTCTTCATATAAACCTGCTGATAGCTTTTTGTCCGTGTTAGGCTGATAACAGCCCGGCCTACAGATTACACTGAGTCTACCCCTTCTCCACGTATCTGGCGACAGTCAACCACCTTGTATCCGCCCTGTGATCATTTTCTTACATTGACCCAGATTGGTGTATATCGTAGCGACGCTGGAAGAGTTCCTCACAGAGTAACCAGTCGCCTCCCACTCCTCAGCCTAACGCCAACCAAATCTTGTCTTCTTCCTCACTTCAGGTCTGATACTCTTATAGTGACCCAGAACAGATGGTATGAACCAATCCAGAGACCCTTGTCAAGCGCTAGTCTGAGAGTACAGAAGAAGGCCTCCAGTTTCTTCAATAACGGGATACTCTTGTTGATGTCTTGACAATTTGAATGCAGCGACCGAAATATTATATCAAATAACTCACCAGTATCCGTCTTTATCACTTCAGGTCCGATACTCTTACATCGACCAGGACTCGGACTACGACCCAGACACGCTAGACGAGCGCCTCTCAGACAGTAATGCCAGGGAGGTGGGTTTGAATGACATTGACGAGAGCAAGAGAAACTCGCTGGGAAGAAAGAGGAAGTCGTGGATGAACGAACACGAGGTGGGTACTTAGAGTTGGTGTCAGCTTATCCCGTATTTTAGGTGCTCACGGATTGGGATCGCAAGGAGCTTGACGTTTCCAGAGCTTCCGCATTGGAACAGAATGAGGTTCCAAAACCATCATATCAGATGTTTCACGTCTATTTGCTTTTGTAAAGAAATGCTTTGGTCAGGTTTACTCTAGATCAGCTACGCATTTATATTTACATTTTCATCATTATCTGGTCATGGTTTTTTCATATATTAGATGCGATGGAACGGGTCTATCGCTGCGTTACGGGAGTTGGGGTATTTTTACGTCATGATCCATTGATGTATGTGGAATGCATGATTTTTACAATTGAATTGTACATACTGTATGCAATCGCGTACTAAAACAACAGCCTCCTTGGTCAAAAACAAACTTGTCTCAAATTATAAATGAGGCCAGGAATACGTGATGTATTTTGACAATGATTGTCCGTTTTTCCTCTATCATTATTATTCAATATTACTCATAAACCCATTGTCATGGCCCAGTGACAATTTCACCTTTTTATTTTTGCACTCTTGAAATGCAATATGAATTCACCCCCCGATCTGTCTGTCCAGAACGAAGCTACAACAGAACCACCACTAGAAGAGGTCATGGAACCCGACCCCAACCCCGTGATGGTCATTGCACCCTCTCCAGTGATTGAACTTAAATCTGCCCCAGATGTTCACCTTGAATCTGGCCCTGACCTTCAGGCGGCCATGACTGATGATGAGGTGAGGCGGAAGTTGCTCAGAGTGGCCATAAGGCGAACTCGTCCACAGGGGTACATTCATCATTTACTTGCTCGCGTGTACATATACGATGATGGCGACTCAGTACCCCTGTGTCGGGTTTTTGCACGTCTGCTTTGAATGGTGGTTGGTATACGTAGTGTAGGATGTGGCTGTAGTGGGCTGCATTAGCTTCGCCTTCTTTTCTAACCCTGTCTCTGCACGGTTTCACACCCCGACCATGATGTTTTATCTCAAGGATCCTTTTTTTCATTCATGTACAAATACATTGTTTTTCGAGACATCTATTATTTATTCGTTTAACATCACACTCTGCTCAGGTACTGCTGAACAACCAAAATTGTTTTTGTCTCTATTAAGTGTGTTTTTTATTTAAATATTTTAGTGTCTTGAACTGTATTTTTTCCTTTGATACAAACTAGACATATATAATGATATTCTATTCTTTTGTAAATCTTGTATTTGAGAGTATAAATATGGCCAAATGGCATCAGGGATAAGATTCAAGAAGACGACACTCATGGTTGATTATGGAATTGAGAACATAATCAGTACTAACATTGAAAAGCCCAAGTCATTTTAATAGAGCTTACAAACTAACTGAGCACTTCCTACACACTAATCAAACCTTTAGGGCTAACTATTAAATTTCGTAGAAGATATCGTGCTCGCATTCAGGGTTGCGTGCATCGATTCCAGTAGTCTACGTAGCGTATTAGAGCGTCATCCTCACTCACAGGCAAGGATGCTACTATTCCAAGACTCCAATGGCATTCCAAGCGAATTAGCTCAGCTTCTAACCTCGTCCCTACCCACTGACAACTTGGAGCACGGATATGTTGGTGGCTGATGTACACAACTAACCTGCTTTTGTCCTGATACTCACGATCGATTAAATCCGCTTTTACCTGGACTCTGGTTCCTATAGTACTACCACTCCTGTTACACCTGATATTGCAACTTATTCGACACGTCAATTCCGCTTTATACTTTTCAATGCTTTCTGAAAGCCATAGCCATTGACATATTTTACCTTTGATTATCATAATTTCCGTTAAAACTCCTGACGATACTTTTTACCTGGAAAAGTATACAATCATGTCCGTCGACGAACTGGCGTGTAATCATTACTTACACTGCCTTAAGCAAGTGTAACCCCGAATACCACAAACTTAAACCGCACTTTACATAGTATGCTTTCAAATCAAATCGACAGCCAGGACTAGAAAAAAGCTCTGACAAATTTAATGATAGATTTTATGATTCATACATGGACCCTTATCATTTTATTTGTGTCTCGCAATTTGGAAGAGATTCTATATAAAAACAATTACAGCCATAAAAAATCATGAGTTATTAAACCAAATTCATGTTTCTTTCTGTCCTGTGATCTGATTTCTCATGAAGGATGTACAGCGTGAGTGTTATAACGATACATGAGGACTTGCAAAGAGCTGGTGTGATTTCTGTTATCTTCATTTGGAGCTCCTTATTTCCAGAGTTCCTGGTTAACCGGCTTAATTGGTTCCCCGTCGCCGTATAAGAACGTATTATAAAACTCATTAGAATCGGAGCAGTTGAGAGCATGTCAACCTCACATGTTGCGCACAACGTCTTGTGTTTAATAGATACTACTTGATCGAGAATAGTAATCATGAACAAACACAAGGACAATTCCTTGCTTCATATTGCAGCTTTCAAGTGAAAACCATTGATTGTCTTCGCTCAAATTGCGGATGCCATGTGCTGTGTTAATTTGCAACACTTCAGCGTTTTGTTTTATCATTGCAGAGTTCGTCGAAGGAAGACCTAGCAGCCATTGAGGACGATGATGAAGGAGTCACTGAGCAGCAGGATATTATGTACGAGGCTTTCGTAGGAGCATATGGTGATAATCTTCAGCGCATGGATGAATCGTTTGAGAGGGAGAAGGAGGGGCTTCTCGACGAGTTGACTGGCGGCATCAGCAGCTCCGGCAGACCGCGCAGTGGAGTCGATCCGTCAACTGGAGACAACCCGCACACAGATATGTCTCCTGTGGCTGGTCATCTGAACGATACCGACAACCAACACCGCCAGTTTTACGATCCAAGCAAAGACCTTTACGACCCGAATGAATCCTTTCGGGAACGTCCGAGGCATGACGGACCTGGCATTTCACCTGATGCTATTCTAGCCTCAATGATTATGGAGAGGTTAAGTGGCCAGCCACCTGTTCGTACGAGAGTAGGTAGAAGGTTGGAGGATGATGAAAACATGGGAAGTAAGGAGTACATTCCGACATTACCGTATAAAACAATCAGGCACCACTCGGGTTTGCCTCCGGATGGACCACCGCATTACACACCACGCGGATCTGGCCGTGGACGGGGCCGTGGTGAACCATACGGGCCTTATCATTATGGACCATACTCGAGGCCTGGTGAATATCCAACGCCTGCCCCTAGACCACAGCAGAAACCACCGCCGCCACCAAAGATTAACGCTGGGCCTATCATACACGGTGCTAGACCAGGAGGACTCGAACGACCAAAGACTCCTGAAGCAGAACCAGAACCAGAACGAGAACCTGGAATGATTCCTGATCCTGTCTTAAATGCTGTCGAGACGGCCATAGAGAAGAGAGATGCGAATAAAAATGTACCTGAAGAATACACTGGATACTACATTGAGACATGTGTTGGAGTTGATGAGAATTTCTACAACTCGCCACTGGCTAAGAGGGGTATGCATCCATCAAGAAGGGAATATACAATAGATGAATTAGCACTCAGAGCGAAATATGGCCTGCGATCGCCTGAAACTCGATCGAAGTCTTTGGATCGTGGTTTAGAGGAGGTGCGACCTGAGGAGTATGCCTATCAGTCGCAGGGAATGGTGGAGGGGCCTTCTACCTTGGAGCGCGGACGTGAAAGAGAAAGGGTAAACCGAGCAAGAAAGCACATGATAATGGATGAAGGATCACAAGGATCTCTTGATGGAAGCAAGGAAAGGGTGAAACCAACCATTGCAACAAAACCAAAGATCTCCGATAAATTGAAACAGGAGTTCCGATCGGCTTCCCATGGGCGGGTTAACACGCCTACTGCCAGTGACAAGTTGAGAGAGGAGTTCATACAGCGGGCTGGTACACCAACAGGGAGCACTGAAAGGGGCGCCTCTATGGAGAAGAAGGAAACCAAAACTGGTAAAATAGAGATGACAGATAACTCAAGCTCGCCAAATGTTAAGATCGGAACTGTTCAGAAGACAGTCATAAGAACACATCAACAACCTAACCAATCATCGGGCATTGAAGTGGTAGAGCTCAGTGATACATCATCAACAGGATCGTCGAGACCGGGGTCAAGACCTGGTTCAGCTGGTGCTACGCGTCCACAGAATCTGGGAGGGCAGGACTTCATGTATAATGCCATGCTGCAGCAGTCCATTACGACGGCTGTGTCCCGCCACGGTGCTTCACGGTCTGTACCAAGAGACCAGACATCATCAATGGACCGATCAATGACAAGAGATCCACCAACAACAGCAAACAAAATGAAACGGAGTCAAACCAGTTCCATGGACAGGTCGACCGCGAGAAGGGATTTCTTTGAACCCAAGTCGGAACACAATCAAGGGAATGAGGTATCCTTGAAACATGGGAAAGATGAGAAGAAGAGGGAAAAAGGTGCTTCTGACCGATCCAGTTCTTACTCCAGCCTTGGGAGTGATAAGGACAGTCCCCGAACTCGAGTCACTGCAGAAGGTCAGGTTGAAACTTCCGCGACCCCAGGGGGACCAGTTGTTTCTGGGAGCACACCTGCTGCCCGGAGTGGTAGTGTTCAACCAGGGAGTGTAAAGATTACAGGCGGACCAGTCATATCAGGGCTCATGCCAGAAACAGCAATGCAAGGATCAGTTGAGAGAGATGAGGAGAAGAAAAGAGATGGGAGGGTTGCTACACCATTGATCATCACTAAGACTCCAGAGCCTGGAAAAGGCCGCAAAGGAGCAGGCGAAAGGGGTCAGGATCTCACGAAGAGTGGAGGGGTTGTCACGCCCCCTATAAGCGCGAAAACCACAGAGCTTCACACTGCAAGGGATGGAACAAAAGACAGGCACTTCAAGAAGAAAACCGAAACCTCCATGGCTTATGAAGAAAGGGTTCAGAAATCAGAATCTACGCCGTCCTTTAGAGAGACAACTCAAGATGCAACAGATTCGTTCAGGACGCCAAATAGGGGATTCGAATATGACTATGAGATGGATGTTTCCACAACATCTAATGATGTGAGGCCTGGTTCTCATAAGACCACACGGATCAAATCAAGTGGTCATCTAAGGGATGGAGAGACACCAAAATCTAGTTCGAAGGATCGCCGCAGAAAAGACTCGTCAAAGAACCGCAAAGAAATTCAACGTGACGAATCTTTTGATAGTCAGTTATCTGTCACGTTGCACACAGACAACAGTGATACTACTTACGGGCAGGACAGTATGACCCAGGCTGCTGTTAGGGGTGCTGTTAGGGACACTGTGCATGACAACATGTTTGGCCAGGAGACGACCTTATCCCCTGTAACACCTGGCACAAATTGGGCAATGATGGAGGATCGCTTCTCCACCCCGAAGGGAAAGAAGGATAAGGATAAGAAGTCTAAAGGTGGTTTCTTTTCATTAGGATCGAAACGCAAACCCAAGAGATCAAGAGAGAACTCACTTGATTCAACGTTGGACACCACAATGGACTCGACGTTTGATAAGAAGTCGCTTGCTTCTATGGGTTCACAGGATACCCTGAATGAGACCGTGAAACGGAGTGATCGCAGGACGGAGAAAGGGAAGGAGAGGGAAAGGGTTAAGGATAGAACGGTTAAGGTAAAGGATAAGAACAAGCGGGGAAAGGGGAAGGAAGCGTTGAAGGAGGTCACTAACCAGGACATGGATAGTATATCAGACATGTACATCGAGGGTGATGATGACTTGCTGAAGAAAGAAGACATGGAAAGGATAGGCTCCGTACCCATGAAGATGACCTCCACACCGGATGGTCAGCGCAAGGTCATGAAAAAACCCAATTCTGAACGAAAGTTTGAAATTGTTGACACGCATGACGGTAGGGGTCGAGATGGGAGCAGGCGAAGGGATGAGAATCGGGAGACCGAGTACACAACTACCAAGGATGTGATGAATGCGATGTTTGTTGGTTCCATGGAACGGAAGAAGCGGTCACCGAGAAAGAAGAGTAGGGAAAGGAAAGATAGAAAAGAGGAGGAGGAGAGACTACAAGTGACTGAACTTAGCATTGATGAAATGTTGAAGGAGAGAGAGATTTCAAAGGAGGATAGGCAGCGGGTAAAAGAAACCAGTTCCACTCGAGCCGTGAAGGAGAATAGTGTCGATCGGAGGCACAGCGACAAGGAGCACACGTCCTCCAGGACTCACAAGGAGCACACGTCATCTAGGACTCACAAGGGCGGGGAAGGTAGACACAGAACCAGGAGTGACACGACTGGCAGTGAGAAAGAGAGTGATGAGAAACATCGAACAAAGGCGAACATTTCTAAAACTCGGAAAGATAGCGAAGAGGAGGGACAACTTGTGAAAAAGCACACTTCCAAATCGGAGAAGAGTGATCGGTATATTAAAAAGAAAAAGGAACCCAGTGATGCAACTCGTGCCATTATGTCAGAGTTATTACTTCAAGTTGGTGCTAGCCCGAGCCGGAAACATCGCGAGGGTGAGGGGCATGATAGTGGGGAGGATGAGGAAGTTGTTTACAGGAAGGTGGTCAAGAGACGGGCGGGACAGAGTGCGGAGAGGCGGCGGCACGTAAAGCGCACGGAGGAACGAACCGAGGAGTTTGAATACAGGAATGGTGAGGCCGCAGCGCAAGAGGGCAAACGTAGGGAAGGCAGAAATGAACATCTGCAGAATGGTCGTGACAGTTCGTATGAGGAATACAAAGTCGAATGGAACGAGTACCCTGAGGATGAGTTTGAGAACACATCTTACTCAGGGTTCGATGTAAGTTTAGATGAAGTGATTCAGGAACGTGAGTATCGTAAGAGCGAAGTGTTTAAAATGTTATTGGAGGATACAGCCTTTGAGAAGAAGCTACGGCGGCTGGCGGAAAAGCGGGCGCGAGAGATGGAGAAGGCTGGAGACACGGGGAGTGAGGGGACGGGAAGCACGCCACGGAGCTCGGTCAGATCCTCTGACAAGTCAACCGAGAGTCTGGATGAAATGGACCTCTTACGGGAACTGGAGAAACGAATCGAGGAGTACTTTGAGAAGCAGAAACAGAAGAAGATCAAGGCCTTGATGAAGAAGTTCATGGCGGAGGAAGGCACCCGGATGTCTATGCTAATGAGTCACGAGGATGAAGTCCTGGACTTGATTGCACTTAAGGTGAGAGAAAACCCATTCTTATTATTTCTTGCTTCACTCATCGCTGGGGTATTGGTTGCATATGCCGTTCGTGGTTAGCTACTGCTTAGGATAGGTTATAGGTTCTTTGAAACCGTTGACAGATGACAATTACTCATTTGTGCTTTTGCACTTTCTCTAAACCTCAGACTTTATGAATCTAACAGGACAAAGACATTCATTTCACGGCACATATTGACTGATCAGTTTGCAGAGTGATAAGAAGTTGTGCAATTCTTTAACTTTCGAGTTTTTGTTTTAGAATCTCAGTTTGTTATGATATAAATGCATTGTTGTATACAGTGATATAACATGAGTTTGATTGAATAGTTTGATTGATTCCTCCCAGAAGCACCGGCATCTCCAATTCTAATCAGTCGCCATTGCATTGCTCGCATTGCAACTGGTCAATTAATCTTGTTGGTTGGAACTATTCCCGTTGAAGGTCAAGGTTAAATCGTAGCAGAGATAATTGCATTGAAAACAATTGGCGGTGGATGGTGATGAGCCGCGCGATGCAAAAATTACACCACCATATTATTTTGACCTACATTTCAATGAGAAATAAATTGCTTTCGACTATAAACGTAACATTTGTGCTAACTGGACTTGGATTCAGACATTAAGGACATTATGAGGAATATTCCTTGTCACTTCTGGATAATCATTCTAATTACGTATTTTATATCGACTTATAACAGTTTAATGTAATGGAGACATGTTAGAGGTCAATAAATTGTCAGTATATTGCAATTATTGCCTTGTTATTGAATTCACCTCACCACACTTTCCTCTTGTATAGGCCTATTGGCTTGTCTCCTGCATGAGTATTGATCTAAGCATAACCATTTCACTTGCCCTTTTCTTGCCCTATGTTTGAACAAAACAGATGTAATGTTGTGTTTAGATGAATTCTTGTGAAAATCACTTCGTATGTTAAGGAAGATGATTTTACTCTTAAGCAAGTGATTTTGCCATGATAAAGAAGGAAGCAAATGCATCAAGTCAGACTCCCGCCCACCCCACCCCATTGGTGATAGGGATGTGTATAGTTTATATTGGTGTATGGATGTTGTGCGATATGTGAGAGATTTGAAAAGGTGGAAGTTATCTGCAATGATCACTGACGTTGTTCGATTTTAGTATATTTCGGCCAGCCTACCCGTTACGACATGGAATGTATGATTGCGTGCATGTTATGCAGGTTAAAATCTGGATATTATTGATGAGCTTGCTAAACCGTGGCAGCTTAGAAATACTTCACGAAAGTATTAGTCGAATCGAATTCTCGTCACTTTTTATCTTATTTTATTGTGACGTCATACCGTTTTCTGCTATCTGATTGGGTGTGATTGTGTCACGTGTGCGATCGGTGTTTGCAACCCTGTGTTATGAAAATAGTGAGAAAATCAATCCATGTTTGTGTGGGCTGTTCTCCAGGGTGGCCATGGTTTGATATTTTACCTGTCGAAAACGGCTAAACCTTTTGTTCAGAACACAGTTCGTACAGGAAGTAGGCCTCCCTACTAAACATGCACTTAATTTTCCGTTCGTAAAATGCTCCACTTGCATTTGATCAATTTTCATATTTTTAACCTTCGACTATATTCTTTAGTTTGTAACTGATCACTTAACGTTATGCAATCCACTAATTATGATTTATCGCCTTTAGTATAAGTAATTGGCATGTGCTAAATGTCGCCTTTATACAATGTACAAAAAACACAACAGAACTGTCGGATCAATTCATGCGAATACATGTAATGTCATTTCCAAAATATCATAGTTACCAAGCAGCAAACTTAATTTTTGTCACTTGTTTTTGAAATGCACCATTCATTGTGTGTATGTTGACAGCCAGCCCCTTTGGTGTGTTTCTTTCATATCGATAGCTTTATGTCATGCTTGTCAAATGCACAATTCTATTGTACGTATACCGTAGTTGGGGCATCTGTATTTCTTCTTGCTGTATGCATGATTGGTATGTTGGTTGTGCATTGCTAATGTATTTGCTCCTGTGTTGATATCATGATGTATTTCTAGTCACCGTATCCTATTATAGTATGCCTCAGGCACAAATAGCTCATTCAGTCCGCAAAGTGTAACAATTGGTTCAATAGTTTGCTCGGATTTCAGTTCAGCTCTGACATTTTGAAATGTTTTGCTTTAACTACCCTTAAAAGCGTTTCAAGCACACTTATGAGGTGTACACTACTAACAATCGATACCTCGATGCTATAAATCATAGGAGCATTTGGTCAAGGCTATTCAGAGCATTCTACTTGAAACTATATTTTGTAGCAGGGTAGATTTCTTGTCAAGGTCACAATCTCAAACACTGATCAATTTCTAAAAAATTTTTCGATTCCCAGCCCAACTGGGTAAGCAATCTCTCCTTCCGGATGAAATCATAATGTTGATACTTTCTGACGTGTATTCAAATCTTTACACATTTTCTGACTGTATATCCCTCCCAACTTCAGGATCGTGAGATGTATGGCGAGATCCTAGAGCCCACCCTACCCCCTGCCCCAGAGGCCGAGCCTCCTGAATACAGCCGCTCCGTGCTGTACGTCAGCGCTGATGTGTTTGAGGAGTTAGATACTGAAGTCATTGAGGTAAAACAGAGTGAGATACTCCAGACATCGTGAGATATGTAGGGGTCCTTTTGGAAACACGACGCTATAGAGAGTAACCTAAAGGTGTATTCATTAGAAGAGTACTTCCATCTAATCCCGACGAGAGTTGCTCCTCCATACAACACCAGTTTGTATGCCATGCGCTGTAGAATTGGGAATAAGGGCTGTGTGACAACGATCATCAACAACACTTTGGAGCTTCTACAAACACGAAAAAGCTAATACATGTACCAATGATTGAGTGTTGTATCAATTATGGATTGAATAATCTATACTTGATTGTATTCTTACCCGACTTTGCTTCCTTTCTTCAGATTGCCCAACACGAGCAAGCCAGTTACATCGAGTTGGTGAGGGATCTGACCAGAAGGTGCAAGACAGAATTAGACAGAGTGAGGTAGGTTACTTCTAAAGTACCTCATCAACTTTGTTAGAAAACGGCTGTGTTCTGCTGCCCTTAGATGTATTCCTTCCTTAAGAAATACCCAGTCGAAAACACGTCAGCTCTAATTTTGGCGCCTCCCGACCGGTTACAGGCATTCTCGCCGGCATCATCATCGTCCTATGGTCATCCGTTTTGCCTTTCTAATAATGAACTGCCATTCCAGGGCGATCTTCCGTTGGATCACGGTAAAGGACCTAAGCAAGATCCGCTTTGAGGCTGACGAGCGAATCAACCCGGAGAGTCTCCTCGGTATGCTGAAAGGGATCAAAGAGGGCAAGGCCAGCTATCACGACCTATTCAAGAGGCTTTGTGGGTAAGTGTTCTGGTAAAAAATTCTGGAAGATGCATCTGACAGACTCGTGAACTCGTGGACTGGAAAGGTGATGTTCGACGATGACATCAAGGCCTAACCAAAAAGGCCAGATAATCGTTGGCGTATACCCCGATGCATGCTATACCATTGTCAGTGCAGGTATATCACCAGTAATGGCATCATGGAACCTCCCCTGTGTAGTTACAAAGATTTTCGGTCTTCACAAACGAAATCTCATCGTCGTTTGGCTATTCGCCGTCTAGAAACTAATAGTGGCGTGGGTATTGTCTTTTCAGTTATGCTGGTATACACTGCACAGTCATCCAAGGCTACTCTAAGGGTGCCGGCTACAGACCAGGAATGAAGGTGGAACACAAGGCTTTCAGGAACACATGGACAGCAGTCAACGTCAACAAATCCTGGCGGTTTGTCAACTGCAACTGGGGAGCGAGACATTACAAAAATACTTCGCCCATCAAACAAGAACCGGCTGGGAAAGACTTGTGTTACAAGTGCGATGAGTTCTACTTCCTCACGGATCCTGAGGATCATATCTTCCAACATTTCCCTGATGATAAGAAGTGGCAGCTGTTGCGGCGCCCGATCACCATGATCGAGTTCATGAAACTGCCGGTCCTCAAGTCTCCCTTCTTCAATGCTGGCCTGATGAAGCCCACGCACAAACTGGAGGACAGGATCTATACGCAAGATGGTCGAATCGAAATCGCTTTCAAGATGCGCAAGTTCCCTGGCTTGCATTGTACCCTTGAATTAATCGAGGGGAGGACTGTTATCCCTGAGCCAGAAGGACATTCGCTCATACGAATCATTGACGAGGAAGTTATATTCCTCGTGACACCACCCGACATCGGCCGCTATTTCTTCAACGTTTATGTTGCAGAGAACTGGAAATCGAACTCTCTGGAACACGCAGCCGCATTCCTTATCTTTGCCGGGGATGACTGCTTTGACAATGGCTCAAATGGTGTCTTCCCCTCGACGGGGGTCATCGGGAAGACGCCGGTGATGAAGAAGCTTGGGATTGACATTCCCCCAGTACAGGACCCATACATAATGATCTCCTGCAACACGTGGACTGAAGTGACTCTGCCTTTCACTCTAAAGCGTGACGTGAAACTGTCCCACCAAATGAAACTGTTCAATCGAAAAGGAATGTATGTCGGTGACTACGATGAATTTGTCTTTCTGAAATACAAGGGGAGTAAGTCATATTGCGTCCGGTGTCCGCGAGAGGGCGTGTACGCGTTGTCAGTGTTTGCAGGCGATGCAAAGGACCGCAGCCCTAAACTAGAATGCATCTTTAAATACTTAATAGACTGCGAGTCTGCTCAAATGACCGCTCCGCCTTTCCCGAAGCCGTCCAGACGGTGGATTGGTTGTGTCTTACACGAACCAATCAGTGGTGAACTTGACGTGAACACCAAGTATACATTTGGGTTAGAGATCCCGGACGCAGTCGAAGTTTCCGTTGTCATTGGCGACAAGTGGCAGGCTTTGGAATTCTCTGAAGATAGTGAGGACTTGTGGGAGGGGCTTGTGCACACGAGGAGTAAGCCGGGTGTGACAGCTACGGTGTTCGTGCGCTACGATGAAGACTCTGATAAATTCTCGCCTCTCTTGGACTATACTGTTGTCGGCAATAAGGGGGCCACACCGGGGAAGTTGTGACAAACGCCCTCATCGCGAGCGGTAGAAGAGTTGTTTAAACCACAGGAATAATATGGGTTTAAAGAAATAAGTACTGATTCCTATCTCAATGATGACATTGCTTAGCGAAGTCATTGAGCAATCGAAGCTTTCCATCATGTGGCGATGGATTTAGTTGGCGGCGGCATCGCCATTTTATGTTACAGGCAAGATTTGCATTTATAGAGTCTAATATATTCTGTCATTTACCGGTCTGTTAGTAAATGGCATGACAAAAAAATACCGAGTCTATCATAGGCTTCATGAACTGCTTGATAGGCGCTTCAGAGCTGTTACCATATGAATCAAATGTGTTACATTATTGGCTGTAGCAAGTAAAGAATTAACTTCGCAGATCTCGTCAGTCCTTCGAGAATAATCAGTTGCCACTCTTGTACCGCTCGTTGGTGATGAACCACGACGGTTTTTAGAGACTCTAACTACTGCCTCTGATCGAGGAGCTGTTTCGGATAGATTTGTACTTTTGTATGTATTTATAACTTACCGAGGATATTAGTTTCTAGTTCAGATAAATGATACTGTGTCGGTGTAATAGTTTTAAATGTCCTTGGAGAGAGTGTCTTGGGGACAGAAACTTCTAGTCTGTGTGAAAACCCTTCCAGGTTTATTATGAACTTTTTATAATGGAAGTATTGAAGCTATTGGGTCTCCATAGAACCATACCTTAATATGTCGCCATACAATAGATGAGGACACTTTTTGCAGGGTAGGACATGTAAGACTAATACACCGGGGAGAGATGGCGATATCATAGACAAATGCTTCTTTAGAAATAACTGGTCTGAGTGATCCGAACCCGGTGTAACATCATGTTCCCCTTATTTCAGTGTTTCCCTACAGTAGACCGCTAGAGAGACCATGACTTTTCAATGGGGGAACACTGAAACATGTGTCAATCTATCTCCTTCCGCATTCCCAGACAATGCGGGGAAACACTCAGAAATAGAGACACTCAAACACGTTACACCGGTTGTTTAAAACAGGTTGGTCATAAACTTCTCAGACATGTGCAATATGGAAGACACGAAACGAAACTGAACTTCCACTACAATCTCGTTTCCCTTTCTCTTGATTTCAAATCTGTAATCTTGCACCTTTCTATTGCCGTCTCGCTGTTGTGTACTCTGTCCCAGTTTGGTGTATCATACTTGTTCTGTTCTTCTGGGCTGTCGGTTACTGTTATACAATAGCGTACGTAAGTGTCGTTGTCAAAAATGCAGGCTAGTCCTCTCACTACAGCTTCATTTGAGTGCTATTGTGAAATCAGTCAGAAGCCCGACCTTCAGGGCGACAACTCAAGCTTTCGAAAGGACGTTTAATGAAAGAAGTTGTTTCACCATCTATAAAGTCGTGACGGTTTCGGATCGCTTTTACCGTAAACAACCCGACAACACTTGTATCCAGGACATGACTGGATTTCACCTTGTGAGAAACAGCTAGCAGCTTTTGGTTTTCAATCCTGTGGCCGTCACCACAGGCCGGCCGGAGTCACTCGATTCCTAACTGGTCGCTTGCACTATTTGCTTCTATTGATTCTAATATATATTGACCTTTTGGGTCAGGATGGTCCGACATTGTTTATACTGCACTTTCGCAATGTACACCACGTGTAAATTGTTATATAGTTATTCCAGAAGTGGAGCTTAAAACTATAGATGTAAAACATAAAATACAAAGGTGTTCAAACACATTAATAACGGTTTATCTTCATTAATACGCACGAAGTACTCATTTTCGTGCGTCATGCGTTTATCTTGACTATACAACGTTGCCAATACGGCGAGTGAGATAACACAGTCACAACCAGACTGAATCGGGCAAAGCAGCTCCACCCTCTTGCCAATACGTTGAGAGAGATGAGACAGTCACGACCAGACCGAATCGGCCAAGGCAGCTCCACCGTCTTGCAATACGGTGAGTGGCAAGAGACAGTCACAACCAGGCCGAATTGGACAAGGCAGCTCCACCGTCTGCCGAGCCTGGTCTGGTTGTGACTGTCTCATCTCTCCCACCGTATTGTCAAGACTGTGGAGCCGCCTTGGCCAATTCGGCATGGTTGTGATTGTCTCATCGTTTCAGCAACGTGAGCTGCCAGGCTCGATTCAGACTGGTTGTGACTGTCTCAGTCAGCTGTCGTGTCGGGTCGGGTTTGGTACCCATCAATACTTCCATGAGCCGAAGGCCGAGATAATGAACAAATTGACTAACACTTTCTTGTAAAAATCGTCATTCTTTTAGAAAATTGACATAATTCAACTCAACTTTGTACATATTATCACCTAATGCAATATCCGAATATTCTAATTCACAAATGATATAGGATTGATGGTCATACAAACGAATATGACTGAGTGGCCACATGCTTGCTTACAATGGTAACACCAGTTAGGCATGGCTGGTGATACAAACAAACTTGATTTAAACTCTCTCCTTCGATTCGAATCAGCTTTCAACAAAACATACGAACATCAGGACACTAATTAGGATCTCGTCGATGTGAAGAGACGCATGATACTGCACCGTATTCATTAACAATGTCATATCGTTAAAAATTCCTATGATACCTATTTACAGTTTGATCAATTATTAATTCATCTAGTTAGCAATTATACAAAATGTGATAATGGGTAGTGCTTCAAATTCTTAAATGTCTCACCAATTAGATAATTTTGGCCAATGACATGATGGCTATTCTCCAAAACAGACACCCGCCAAGACAGACCGATTGACTGCTCCTCGTATTTTCACTCGGCTGTTATCACACGGTGATGGAAGTCTGCATTGGCAGAGTGAGTACACGAAACGAGCTGCTTGCTGACTGTATCAATGCATTATTCTAACATTATAATAGCACTAGAACGTCGCGTTACCACTCCCTGTCTAGTCTCCGAGACACCCCTGGCAGGGCACACGCCTCTTGCCAAAGTTCGGGAAAACAAGTAAATAAATGACAAGAGAGTGGTAAGGCGACTTTGAACAATATAAAAAACATATAACTTCATAAACAAAAGAGACAAATACACAAATACTATAATTAATTAAACTCCTCTTTTCAGGTACAGGGTAACCCAAAATGAATGCAAGTCACGAACATGTTGTGAAATCACGGGTTTCAACTGCACGTTGCGCGCACATCACCTCTGGTCAGCGCATGACTTCACAGCGTGGCGGGCCAACATTTTGCACGAAATCCAAAGTTGGAAACTAAATGATCGTGAATTATATCATCGTTTTCATGGATGACATAACTTTGGGTCACCCTGTACGTCTAGAATGACATGATTACAAGGGTAAGAAGACTATGGATTGATCATGGCACTTTCAAATACAATGGCCACATGCCGCATTTTAAAGAGACACGTTTGTCGTGGTGGTTGTCCGTGGTTGTGCTGGTTGTGATTGCCAAGTGGCGCCGACACATTACCTGGTGTATAGTTTTGTCATTACCGTAACTGTGTATGGTACTCAATGAAAAGTATAAAGCGTCTCCATTATTTGGAAGAATCTGGTGCTCCTAGTGGTGCAGAGGTAAACACGTCGGCACTACTTTCGAGGAGACAGAAGAGTACTTATCAATGCATTTGTCTGACTATAGTAAATCAAGGAGGTTAAACAAGACCATGTTGCAAAGACATGGCAGACGATATGACAAGTTTGGACTATGGCGATAAGTTGCAGCAGTTTAATACTAATCGATAGTTACAGACCACAAACTGAAGACACAGACAAAGATCAACTCCTCGAAATAAAGGTTACTCATGTACAGGGAAATAGTATCGAAAACTATAAAACTCTCAAATGCCTTTCACGGAGTTGCAATTCCAAATAAAGATTCTAGTTTTCCATGAGAGAAACTTAAATGCGATTCCCCCTCCGTGAAAGCCTTGTAAATTCATAACAAAACGAAAGGGGCACAGGAAAATCTCTGAAACATCTTGCTCATAAAGGGACTTTAGGAAGAAAAGGGCTATCAGCTCTAATTGGGAGGATCCATTCAACGAACTCTTTAAAAAAAGGTACAGCGACACTGTATTCTATCTGGATGTCACGCATACCAGGAAAGAGCTAGGTTGGAGAGCCGCCTCCAGTGAAGAGAGAAATGAAGTCAGAAACACCAAAGCCAAATTTCATCTAGGAGGCGGCAAGCATCAAACTGAAGAAAACTATTATCACAATATCAATTATTCAAATGTTATCACAAGTAGATCAACTCCAATCAATGTTAATAAAGCTAATTAATCAATGTGTGCGAACAATTTCAACTTCCCTCGGAAACTTGCTGTCTTTTCTCTTGTTATTGCTATGTCTGTTCCACTGCTCTTAGCTCATAATTACATGCCCAATTTGCAATCACTACAATTATCAATACAGAAGCTTCATAGTGAGAGGTATAGATGCATGGAATATTGTTATAGGCTGGCGGGTCTTTAAAATCACGAGATATCAATTATTTGCCTTTCAATTTTGCCAACTCTTAAAATCTAAATTAAGTCGCGAAGTAACTACTGCAATGACAGCATGTTTTCGAGGAGATGTCAAACTCTGGTTTTCAAAAACCATAATCATATCTTATAAAAAATGAACAAATTTAAGGGCTTTGATCTTATACAGGTTGTGCTTGGTTTGCCCGAGACTTTTTACCTTGAAATTGATGGTTTTCCTTACGAGTTTCTGGTAAAGATGTCTTTCTTTCATGGTTTGGAAAACAGTGATTTGAGAGACTGTGCGGCGCAGTCGCAGTCGTGTACGTATAGACGCCATCTTGGATGATGTCGGGACGCGGACTCGGCGTCCGCCTTATACTGTCATGCGCACTGCTACTCCTGGACACCTTGTGGCGCGGGCGATCGTGATACGGCGCCAAAGGCTCCTCGGAATAACTCGTACTCGTTCCAGCCGTCACGTGAGAATGTACCGGAGTACACGCCCGCTCTATTTGCACTGTGATTGTTTTCTGCGGCGTCCCTTCCCCAGCTCTGAGGGACGGAATCTCAGTGGCCCTGAGAGCCGGGAGGGGACTCTCAGGATGAGTCAAGCTGACGTAGCGATCAATCGGACCAGAGATGGGTTCAAAATACGCATTTGGCATAGGGTAGTCATGCGGTGACCTCGAACTTGGGTTAGGCATCGGGTAGTCACGTGGTGACCTAGAAACGTCATGAGGTGACCTTGACATTCCCGGTGACCTTGAGGTGCCAGGCGTTTGAGTTCCAATACTATTCTTTCGCTGTAGATTGTCAATGATAATGTGATTGGGACTTTCAGCATTTCTATCGGGGTAGGGGGTTCCTTGGAGACGGGGTTCATACGGATCATTGTACCCCCTGTGATCATAATCCTCCACGTAATGTCTGCCACGTCCGTCCATGGGCAGCGCTGTAGCACCTCCCACCGCTCCGTCCATCATCATGTGTGACGTCATGTGAGGCGGCAGCGGTGGTGTTTGATTGAGCAAGTTCCTCATCTCCACATTCGGTCTCTGTTTTTTACTTTTACCCTTGCCACCTTTCCCTTTGCTAACCCCCTTTTTCGCAGCCTTTTCAAGCTTTTTCGCCTTTTTCCTCCGGCTAATTTCATTGCTTTTGTGGACGCAGATTGTGCAGCCGCAGATGACGATGAAGATGAAGAGAATGCCGCCGATAACGCCCAGGATAATGGTGTGGTAGTCCGTCATACCGGACCCTGCGGGTGTGTCGACAGTTGCTGAAAGGAGAAGACGCAGAAATGACTTGACGCTTGACGTACAGCCCAGACAACCAAAGACGGTAGAGACCCTCTGGTATGGTAGTGATTATTCCACACTAAAACTCCTACTCTCATTACGACCACCTTTTCAATAACTCTAGACGTATAATACTAAGTATGTAAAAAGGCCACATACCTGCAGTTACTCTGTAACATCATGTAAGTGTTTTTACCGATAATTATTAAACGCATGAGGTGATTTGTTTTGACTGCCGTAGACTAAGAAAGATTAACTCTCATATTGCTTGCTTTTATTCGATACTAATAAAAGTTCCATTTCAAGACTTGCTTTTGTATTTGAGAAATGTTTCCTTCTAGTTTTTATTCGAAGTTAAATTCAACATGAAAAGTATGCAGATGTCTACCAAGATTGCTGTCGAACTAAAATGAACATGATGACCTCTTCATCGACCTTAATGCGATGACGACGATGACGATGAAGATTATAATGATGATACATTTAATGATGATGATGACGACGATGATGATGATGCAATGATGAAAACGGCGATGATGATCATTATCACGTTGTTAACTATTAATAGACTTTGTACGGTCTACACTATGCATTCGGAAATATCAGAAATACAAAGTAGTTATCAGAATCATATTGTTGAATAAGAAGATCAGGATCGGGAATGAAAATCAAGTGATCAAAAGCTCTCAACAATATCGAACCAGTCAGGGACCGAACATTGTTAATATTCAAAATAATATTCACTTAAATGATCTTCTAAATATGGCATCGCACGAATTGTTAAATTCTGCTGTTCCATCGATAGTTGCAAAAAATATGAGGTTGGCGTCCTGTGAGGCTGTGTGTGGCCGAGCTCGAAAAATAACCAAAGACCACAAATATACGATGACTTGAAATCTACCCGTAGACCTACTTCAGTCCTTGATGTTCTTTTTAGGGTCTCTGTACAAATGACATCGTCATAGACGAAACCGTCAAATTGAAATGAATGTTTTTTTCCTAATCAGACGGGGGCCAACCATACATAAAAGTTCTTCAAATTTCGTCTTTTCTAGCTATTTGGAAGTCTTGCAAAACCTGTCTAATGTATTTCCATATAGCCGCAGCTCAGTACATGTACATAATGTATGCAATGTATGTCTGCTGTTTTCCCACAATGCCAATCATTGATTCAATTACAGAACAAAAGACTATCATTCGCTTATAAAAAACCAAACAATTTGACAATAAAGCCGGTCTGGCACACAAGGGGAATGGGCTAAAGTGCCCGGATGGTATTTTATCCTGTCATGATTGGTCGCAGTTGATTTGAACGCCAGTCAGTTGGTGTTTTAACTGCGGAGAACATCGCGGGAACACTTTCTTCGATTTCAAACAGTAAAATGCCTTGAATACTTCTCAAATCAAGTCAAAACTGCTGCAGCAGAAGGTAGGGACCAGTATCTATGCTTGGATTGGTTTCAACAGGTTTTTAATACTGTGATAGTCTTATCATTGGGGAGGGAATAAACTGCCCAGTTGGAACTTCAGTCGTCTGTACATTATTGTACATAACTGTACATAACTGTACATTACTGCACATCATGTATACATGTTCATAAATGGCAGTAATGATATTGCCGTATCTAATCAACCTTCGCCCTAACAAACTAAGGGCGCAAGTCTAGCTCACTAGAGCATGATGATGATGATGATGATGATGATGGTCTCGATGTGTTTATTTGGAGCAAGGGGCCATGTAAGGCTGATATTTGCTTTAAGCCATCAATTATGTCCTGTTCTGTGATAGGCAGAGTGTATTCGCTAGCTCCATTGTAGTCATGATGGTTTTGTCTTATTAGACAGGTTCATATTCGCCTTTACCACTTACTGTAAATTAATTACCTATGAAAATGGACTGAGGCAGTCAATGACAGCGATATGTTAGCTTGTGCTATAAAAATTCGAGGGTAGCTTCTGTTGAAATCGAAGCAGTGGCGTTTTCTGAACTCAAAGCAGTGCTACTCTCCATTAATGTGGAGTGTGGTATTGTAAGGCAGTACATGGGTATGTGTATGGCTCGATGGAGTTCTGACCTCCAATCCCTGTGTGTCACATCATTAAATGTAAACGATGTCTTAAATTAAAACAATCATTCACTTGGCTCCACTATCCCGACTGTGGTGTAGCACCCGACTATAACTGGCATGAATAGGGAATACGCTGGTTATGGATGTCAGATCGTGGTTCCTTGACAATTGCAAACAATTTCACTGGGCGTATCCCACGCGGCGACACCGAGGACCGCTGGCTGATCTATTGATATGTTCGCAGTAGGGTGTCAAAGTCGGGGAGACGAAGAGCCACTCGTCTCTTGTAGGGGGTTCATTGAAAGTGTTTGCATTTGTTAGCCTATAAACACAAGATTTTAATCCTTCAGTCTCGAGTTTTGCGGAGAAACTAATCTTACAGAAGGCCCAGTCATATCTCGTCATTGACAGTATCTCTGGGAGGCCCTGTGTGCCGTTGATCCAATGTTCTTTGAGGCTGTTGGAGAGACTTCTTGTCTAAACATTACCATTCCGCCCCCTCTAAGGCATACAGTGGTAACTAATGAATTGCCTGCGAAATGAACGCAGGTTGAACAAAACAAATGCTAAAGTTTTCATCTTTCAGTCTCGAGTTTCGCAGAAAAGAAGTCCCAAACAATATCATGTCTCATATGCTATCCTGATAATGTTATCATTGGAACAGATCATGTGTGATGTTTGATCCATTATATACCTTGAGGCGGTTGTGACGATGCTTCTAGTCAACAGTTTGCCATTGTGCCTCGTCTGATTCGAAGACATAAAGACCTCGCTGGCATCAGTATTGCTTCCTGGTGCTATTTTGATAGACTATCAGCGGTCATCAAGTCATTGCCAGGAGAGCTGAAGTAGCTGTATAAGTCAAAATACACATTGTGATCAAACTGAAAGATGGACCTTGTTTGAAATGATTGGAAGGGAATCTTGATCTTGGCTTTGACCCTGACTTTTACCTTAACCTTGATTTGTCTCATAATTTCAGAGGTTGTCCCATGATCCTGGCCCACGAGGTGTGAAAGCGAGTATGGTTTGTGTATTCCTTTACAATGCCGAGGTGGCAGTACCCAGTTTAAACAGGTATGTGGAAAGTGTTTGAACTTTTATACTTGGACATCATTTCATTTGACTGAGTAATACAACGGAGATCCAATAGGGCCTGCTACTCATGATCGTATATTATCCCAATCCAAGCAAAAAACCTCCAAATGAGAAACACGAGTGTGATAAGTGTTGGAATCTGCGGACCGAGTCACCCGGGTTATAAGCCGAGTGCCATTTGTGCACAATCATAGTGCACTTTTAAAAAACGCAGAGCAAAACCAAGTAACAGAAAACCAATGTGATGCTTAAATAAGTTTTGAACCAAACTCCATGGAATTCTGACGCACTCTCTCTTATCTTGTTTCATCTTTAGGGTCCAGGACCAACCGCCTTCCCGCGACTGACCCCACCATCCTCCCATCGATGTATACAAGCCACCGGTCCTCCTCATAAACCCTTCTGAAAATCAGAGACCATCTGAAAATCACTATGGACCAATAAAGAGAGTGGTGATAATTCACGATGAACTGGTGTAATAGTTTTAAATGCCCATATGAGGGAGTGTTCCGGAAAAGAATGATTTTGTGAAAAATATCGTAATGTAATATGTGAAATTTCTTGACATGTATTTTGCTCATGGAATAAAAGCAATTCTTCGTCAGATTTCCAAAGCCATTTTCTCCATCTGTCGAATTCGATATCCTTAATGCAGCTGCCGAGTCGGTATAAGTACTTTATCACCCGAAAATGGTCGCAAGAATCGAGTGAAGATGATTTGAGGCAAAATGTGATTTGTTTGAGAATTGTTCTCACAGAGCACTACTGGGGTGATTTTCTGGTACCATTCCAGCTTCAGGGCCTTCTCTGTTATACAGACTCAAGTCAGGACATTAAACTCTCGGGTCGAGTCGGCTCGGGTTTTCAATGAAATTCAGTGACACGTGAGAGGGTTTGGTATATCTTAACCGACGGTTTGATATTAATTTTTAAACGATGTACCTCCAATCAGAGAATTATATCTATCATAACCAAAAGGTCTTGACTGATTTATCAAAATCTTCAGCACTCCGAATGAGGTTGATGTATTGTCTTCTTGAAATGATAAATTGAGACCAAATCTGACCAAGTCATTTTAGAGTTATTATTTGATTTGATGATCATCAGAAGATGATTCGGAAGCGACAAGACACAAGTCTCTCTTGGAAACGATATGCACCATCATGGTCTCCAATCATCGAAAGCGTAGCGTCATATTTCTTTAACAACTCGACACCAAATGAAAACGGTTCAAGTGCTCTTGACACGGTGCGTGTGTATGTTTCTTCCGACAACTTGTCGATACTGTAACTGATGGAAAGAATCCATGTTACGGATATGCATTCCTACTCGAGAGTGGACACCATGATGAAAGGTATACAACAGTATTGGTGTTTTCGCATACTCTCATTGACTAAGATACCGGGAGTCTGTTTCGTTTCAGGAATGTGTTTTGACAGTCCAGACAGATCGGGATGGCTTTTTGTTCGATTTAGAGATTTGGATTTTTGGTGTTGGAGGATGTGGTTGTCTAATGCAATGCGATGATATAAGTCACCGGGTGCATCTGAGTCTTTCACAGAATTCGAAGCCCTTACGTGCTTGAAACGAAGAAGGCTTTAAAGACGTTAAATCGCTGCCTGTGGTAAAATATGGCTCCACCAGGCAGCTTTCTACGGCAGTATTGCCATAATGTATTGGCTGATCCACTGTGAAAACATGCGGCTGAGATCTTCAATGAGGGAATGATACAGAGTATTAGTATCGTCACCACTCGATCTTAAACAGTATCCAGTTGAAGCATCTCTCGGACTCTTGATGCTAGATGTAAAGCATTTTTTAACTGCAAGTAGCGTCACAGCAATTACCTCTTTCAGATTGGTTGTACTGGTCTATAAGCTTTTACACTTCATATTGAATGTTGACAATTTAGAGTGCAAAATCTGAATATCTGATGCATAAATGCACTTAATATAAGTCAGGCAAAAAGTAAACACATTGTCATTGACAGTAACATGTTTCAAGTAGTTGACGATTACCTAATATTAACGCCATGGAAGCCCAAGATGTCAAGTACTAGATGGAAAGTTTAGCTCAACGCTAACAGCGACATAGCTAATCACATCCAAATACGTTTTTGGTAACAACTGTCCAAAGCCTAGTTTCAAGTACAGCTAGGTTGACATGTCGTTGGGTAAAAAGTGTCAGAAATAACAGGAAAATCCATAAAACCAACAAGGGAGCAACGATTAGCAAAATCCAGTTCATGTCAGAAACTAGCTGCAATGAACTTGACCCTTATACTATCACAGCGATACGTTTTGGTTATTTCTGTGAGACTTGGATTATATCCCGGTATTTACAGTCATAACAGTAATAGCCATCAATGTCAACGGGCTTCGCGGCCTCGCGTAGATTTCAACCCCTAGCTTCAGGATACCAGTAATAGCCACCAATGCCAAGGAGCTTCGTGGCCTCGCGTAGATTTCAACCCCGGACTTCAGGATACGACAAGACATCAATGACCGGACATTCAGGCAGTCTAGGTCAGGGTCGGCTCTAGCTGCTCACCATGCGCATGGGATGTTCCGGTGATTCACAACATGAGAGTTATCGATCCACATCGGCGCGGGCCCACCAAATATCTCTCGGATGTTGAATACCGTAAAGCAATTAACGACAGCCGACTCTTTATTGGATGCCTTCCACTTGTTGGTAAAACGATATGTCTTATTTAAGCACCCAATGGGCAGATCACCATCTAGGATGTCCGAAGGAGATGGAAACCATTTGGCGATCAGAGGGAAATTGTTTCTGTACATGCTAAAGGCTAACATATGTTGTAAGTGACTCTCAGGGCCCCTTGCTGGCGTACATGGCACATTGCACGACAGTATAGTTTTACCAAGAAGACTGAACCTTAGGCCAACCTGGATTTCGCCTCAAATCCAAGATGGCCGTCAAATTTGAAAATGGCTGCTATTGCACGAGAGCATAGTTTTCATAGTGCTCCTTGGGCCGATATGTCCGGCAGGTTAATTCAATTCAATCCAGCCTAAAGGTAGGGGCAACATAAGACTACATGTATTTGGATGATGAAACCACTTTTATTTGTGAGTGGTCAGTCTCGTATGACATGTATATGAAAAATATGATTTTATGGCTAAAATCTTAATGAGAATGTATATCATGAAGAATGAAGAGAAAATAACCCACCGCCAGGATAAACAATCTCCATTACTAGTTTGTTCGTTGGTTAATTCAGGAAACGAGGTTACTCCAAGAATCACAAGGATATCAGAACGAATACAAGCCGTTTAGAACTCCGTCTGCCGATATGCAGGTCAAGTGAGATATTTATTCCAATGAAATAAGACGGCACCGGTATATTCAACTTAATCCCAGCGTCACCGCACAGTATGAAACAAAAAAACTATGAAAGCTTAAATTAATTGCCAAATTTCCCAAAATCGGCGATTAAGAGCAAAATCCGTGTAGTCAAATCAAGGCAGTCACCGTGAAAAGAATAGGAGTTAAATCCAGGCAGCCATTGTCGATAGCAGTTACTTCCGTACAGTCAACGTTGGCTGACAGAAAAGTCTGTTCACCAATCCCTTTGGAGAACTACAATATCTACTGTATTTGCGATGGACAACGACATCAATGCTACAACTACCGGCAAACTATGCGTAACATCACCTAACCATTTGACCATCTGTTGCGCCGACAGCAAAGATATCAAGAATGGACCAGTGACTTTTCGATATCCATCAGTCAAAGTAGCAAAAACATGTGCGCCGAGCTGGGAACTTCGTCAGCACAACTTGTGTGACAGAACATGAATTGAAATCCGTGCAGCCAGTGAATCACATCCAATATACAGTCAACAGTAAATCCGTGTGATATAGTAAAGGGGATATAAGTAGGTAAAGAGTATGGATTCGTCCACACGTCCATGAATTATTAAGCATGTGCGCCAGGTTCCTCCCGGCGTCCTCCATCAGTGCAGAGAGAGTGGCTAGACTCGATAGACGGGCTGGAACCTCTGAGCCTGGAACACACTATACTGATGGTCGGACAGTTTAGAGTCCGTCGACGGGACGGCAACTAAATCTCATCAATCTATTGGACATGGTGGTATAGTGTTGATAAGTGAAACGCGCCGATACTTCAGCGCTCTGTTAAGTTGCTTAACTTATTCAATGTCATTACTTTACAAAATCGGAAGTTTGCCAACCTGACTTAGTTGCATGAGACCGGTGTAGAAGCAAAAAATGTCCCAATGGAAAAAGTGTCTAGCCCACTTGTATCCTGACGGATGATGGAATATGATTCTGTTGAGGCCATGACCGTCAATAACTTAGATACCAAAGCTTCGTTCCCCGGACATTCTATCCCAGGACATTTCAAACTTCTCCTCCAGCTCGATGTCGGGCTCGGAGGACATTATGTACCTTTTCGCTAGATGACATGTCCGAGGTATATTAGGCTACCCCGGACTAAATTGACCGAAAGAAGTTTGGATTCTAATGTGTAATTCATAATATCTCCCTGAAATCCGGTCAGTTTGCTGAAAGGCATAAGCAATAGGTCAGTAGCCTTGTACAAATTGCCTATGATTATTGATTAGTTAGAATAATATTTTTGGGCTTGAGCCTCTCAGTCGCCTGGTATACTAATGTTAAGTGACAAGTAATCGAAATGTATTAATGGTTAATGCTGTTTGTCTGTCCAGTTATAGTCAATGAAGCCTGAGCAAGACGAAGAGATAGCCAGCAATCATGTCACATGTGGTTAACGGTGATCTGGCATTAAAATACTAAACACAGTGTCCAGTAAAAAAATTCGGACTGATCTTGGTGGGCAGAGAATGGATGGAGGGCAGAGATCGGTCGGTCTTCGAAGGCAGAGTATGGGTATTCTGGTTATTGCAAATTGATTGTCGTACTGCCATCTACAAGTAAGGATTGGAACCATGATTTCGAGGCGACGAGCCGGGCTGCAACCAGGGCAGCATTCTTGCCTTTCTATAAGTCCTCGCCTCTGATGGCTGACCTCCATCCTTTCCCACCGAAAGTATGAGTAGAAGCACGAACTAAAGGAATATACATCGAAGAAACATAACGTGGCCCTCGTCTGATCCGATATAGCCAGCAAACCATCTGTAAGTGCTGATATGAAAGAGTACAAATTCACCAACTGTTTTGATGTTTTCGATCGATGTTTAGATGATGTCGTCTGGTGATGAGTAGCCTATCCTCAATGATGTCCCTCCGATAATACTTCGCCTGGAGCAGATACTGAAGTACTAAGCTAGGAGGGCATTGCCATGCCAAAACATGCCGGGGGCTGCAGGTTGAATGGAACGGATTCAAGTCTTTCCACTATACCAGCTGATAGAGCCGCTGATAGTTGCATAGGGAGGCAATGCTTTGGCTCTTTCCATTCATCAACGAAGACAATCAGGCGAACGAATCAAGATGTTTATAATCATCAACAGAGGAATAACCCCAATTTGCTGCTGTGAAATGAATAGTATCTGATGGAGATGGCATATCATGAGAGTGGGCGGATCCTCAATTTTGGATCCATGATGAGGAAACGCCATTACTTTGAAAATTAAAGTGAATCCAGTGATGGTGATCTCGGTTATTCACCCATACCAACGTGACGAGGAGCGATCTACCTTTGCAAAAGACCCCAAATTTACCACTGAGGATGTTTACCCGGTGGACAGCACACTGCCTTGTTAATGAAGGAAGTTCACTACAGAAGAATACTGTGCCCCGCGATGGTAGAAATCCACATGATGGTTCCGAATTGTCTGCAAAGACTCTTACATACGTCGCCAAGGATAGCTATATGTCAAACGAAGAGCAGGCAAAGTGCTTCCATTGACAGGACAAGTTTCAGGAATAGAGAAAGATATTGAAAAAGCTACGAGACGGGTACATTTAAGATGTAGCTGACTAAACGTCCTTGTTTTGTAGTCTAAAGAAAGTTTCATAACGTTATGGGTAGGTTTAGCATGTTTAACGAATCGTTAATACTATTTACGTGCTGTGTCGTTCAATGGGCTGTGGAATTGGCTAATGTCTTGAAATGTTATGCTCGCTGGTTTATCAGTAAATTACCGCTATGCATTATAATGAAAACACGAGGCGATTGTTGACACTGTCATTAAGAACGAGAAAAATGTTTAAAAGCGACTGGAAATGGAGTTTAAGTCAATTATCAACCCAAGTTACCAAGCAGCATTTTTATCTTAACCGATCCCCCGTTTGATACTTCTGAGAGTGACAAGAACAAAATATACGTAGAGACAAATAAGCACATCGAAGGAGGTAATGGCGTCCAGACGTCGTGGCCACACGAACGAACTTTATGTCAGCTCTCACATTCTTGGGTTAACTGCATCGAAGGAGGTAATGGCGTCAAGACGTCGTGGCCACACCAACGAACTTTATGTCAGCTCTCACATTCTTGGGTTAACTGCATCGAAGGAGGTAATGGCGTCCAGACGTCGTGGCCACACGAACGAACTTTATGTCAGCTCTCACATTCTTTGGTTAACTGCATCGAAGGAGGTAATGGCGTCCAGACGTCGTGGCCACACGAACGAACTTTATGTCAGCTCTCACATTCTTGGGTTAACTGCATCGAAGGAGGTAATGGCGTCCAGACGTCGTGGCCACACGAACGAACTTTATGTCAGCTCTCACATTCTTGGGTAAACTGCATCGAAGGAGGTAATGGCGTCCAGACGTCGTGGCCACACGAACGAACTATATGTCAGCTCTCACATTCTTGGGTAAACTGCATCGAAGGAGGTAAGGGCGTCCAGACGTCGTGGCCACACCAAGGAACTTTATGTCAACTCTCTCATTCTTGGGTTAACTGATTTATGAACTACATCGAGCTGATCGCGAAGTTGTCTGTCGACAGCTTGATGGCGTATTCAGGCTGTATCTACCTCACATTATGCTTGATAAGCCCAGGGAGAATGAGCCACAAGTAACAATAGCTCCCTAAATTTTAATTTCCTCCATGGCTAGGAAGCTCTCCTTGAGGTCAGTTCAATTTCGCTTTGAATAGACTGCCTGAATCTGTAGAGAGTTTTGGCTGCTTCATCGATTTTGGGAAGGAAAACGCTATTGTCAAGCCGGCTTCAGGGACGAAGGTATCAAGCGCGGGAAGATAAAAATCGACTCATCATTTGTATTGTTAAATTGGATTTAGTTCGAAGGTCGTCGCAAGACAATCATGCCTTAATTCATCCTATTTGCATATTCTTGTCTATTTTGTGTCTGTGACCAAAACCATTTTCATTATCACCAAGTATATGACATTTACAAACTGAATATCAGACTTTCGGGAACGCCTTGAGAGAATAACGAACATCATCAAACTTCGATACGACAGGCTACTAAATGTACCTAATGGGTCCCAATTCATAATACAATCAACAGACAGCTATCGGCATGCATTTTTACGACCCACTTAGGAGAAAATAGATGGGACTGACTTCACCCACCGCTAGCCTCACCTAGAGTGTATTTCATGTCAAATTAGAGAGGAAATGGTTTGATAACTCGTATACTGGTGTATATTTGAGGGGGGGGGGTGCATACAGTAAGAATCCCACATCCTCAATAAGCTGGGGCCAACCTTTCCACAGAGCAGTGGTTGGAAGACGATATCCTGATTCTATCGGGACATTGATCAGGTGCCAAGCCGGCTGAAGGTATACAGCCAAACCATTGATTCTGATGCAAAGCCAGTAACCACTTCTCCGATAGCATGTACATTGACAGGTTAATCTTGGTCACCCTGATTTGAGCAGCGGTCATATCGGATAATAGCGCTAACCCTTTTTATTAGAATTCCGTTTCCAGATAGCATCTGAGAGTAGTCTCGACTTTCTGTATGAATCTGTAAATCAATCGACCCTGTGAGACAAACACTTTTCATTACTATTCTAGAACTGGTGTGACGACATGATTATTTGGTGTGGAGTTGTGATAAACGTGATTGGGTCCTAATTAGCTATGCTTGCCTTGTCACTTGTACCGTGTAACTGTCTGGGACAGGTTGCCGAATATGTTCAGTGGCGAGCGATATGGCCAACGCACGGGAAGAATCCATAAGTAAGAAACGGTAACACGAGGAACCACATCCTAGACCTCAAGCCAGTTATTCATTCCAATGTCATTGGCAACATATCAAGATATGCACAGATCTACAGCGTACACGACCTCACTTTTGTATTAGGGAAAATCATGATCTGACGTGTTTTTAACAATTGAAGATAAATGCAGCCTTCCAAACTACCCCTACCCCAAGGAGGATATTGGCATACGATTATCATATACGATCTTTTAAATTTAAGATGCGACGTGTAAGAAATTGCATTGCATTTCAAACCAATGATCACTCAGGCTTCGAGGTTGAAATGATAAAGGTGATAAGATGCTGGGATGATTACGATAACGGTACATATGATGATGATGTAAAAGATTGCGATGATGATGATGATTACGATGATGAGGGTGATGGTCGTGAAAGTATAGAATACATGTCCTACCTGTCGCTCCGTCACAGTACGTCTCGTCCGACCCTGACTGACAGTTCTCGCGTCCGTTACACAAGAGGGTGTTATTGATGCATATATTGGCTGCACACCTATACCCGTAGCTAGTGCAAATACCTGAAAAAACACAAGAAGAACAACATTTTAAATTTGTCTACAACCACATTATTTGTTTAAAGTCACTGAGATACTCTTGAGGGGGGGGGGGTGCAAGTTTTGTGCAAGGGACTTTTTGTATAGGACATCTTGCCTGTCGAACGAACTGTAATTCCATTTTGCCCAAAAACGACAACAGTGAGAAGGAACTGCAGAGCCCCCATGGGAGAAGTTGCGAAGGAACAAGGTCGGCCATCGATATACTGATGAGAGGGACCTCTTACAGCGATTCAACAAGTGACGAAACAAAGGCAAGTGGAACAAAGAAACTGCTTCAAGAAGTACTTCAAAAGTTCTATTCCACAGAATAATCTGCATGAGGAATTAACTGAAGAAGGCAGCATTTCAATTAACCATTGCGCCCTTGTCACTGTCAGGACTATCTTTATTCCCTACTGAGGCCACTCGTTCATTGTACAGTTCTGACCGATCAGAACTTGCCGGCAATACAGTTCTTAACAGAGAGATCCGTTGATCATCCGTTAATGGATGACCAAGACAAACCATGAAAGAACCACTTTCAGTTCTATTGCAACAGGCTGTAATTGAGTTTGCAGCGATTCTCTTAGGCATACAAGTATTTGCTCTCTTGCTTTTAATTGAAATGGTATAACGATCTCTCCATGGCAGAGTTATAGCCCTCGAAAGTAATTCATATAATCATTTCGTCGTGGAAGTACCACAGTCCTTTTTCACTCTCCCTACCAATCTAGTTGAGAACAATCCAGCTGGACGAACTCAGCTCGGCAAAGATTAGATGTTGGCCATACTAGCGGTTCCCTGCCCTACAGCAGATGCTCCAGAGCTGATGAAAGAGTGCATCGTTAATTTCATCTAGACCAATTTTACCACCGCCAACGAAAGCTTTTGTGGAGCGAGCCGAGTTCAGTGTTCTTAATCATTTGGGTGCCCCAGGCCGTTATTTGGCAGAGTACGATAAACAACGTATTTGCCGACGCAACAACACTGATGGGGAAAGAATCTTCTCAAAATAGAGGTTATACGGTTATGAATAAGATTAGGAGAGGGCTAACTCGTTTTGGTTGTGCGGAGCTTAGGGTGGAGGAGAGATCCAATGATTTCTTTTGCGGTAATCAACGGTGATTCGTAACCAATGTCATTTGACTTCTTTTCTACCAACCTCAAGCACTTAGTTTGGGACATTATCTTCAGGCTCTTTGGCAAAAGGACTGGGGATTTTATTACTAGATGCCTAACAGCGCGGTGTTGATTTCAATATCACACCCAAAATCTAACTAGTTGTCTTCACATATGTATGCTCGAGTAACGAGCCCAAGTACAGAGGTTGATCAAGAATTGGAAACGCTTAAATTAGTTTCATACGAAAACTTAATATAGCATTGCCTACAACATTAAACGAAGAGAAGTCTTTGATGGCAGAATTTCAATTCTTAATTAAGTCTGGGCGTCAGAACATGGACGTAATTATTTGCTAAGAATACACTGAACTGGTAGTGCCCGACCGTCGAAGACTTGATAATGTCATTGTTGGATTTTACATAATGTGGCGTCATTTTCTGCCAAGATGGCTGAACCATTTCTTTTGCATCAAGAGGTAAAACGTGTGCCCCTTGAATAGCCACTTAATCATCTTAACGGATATCAGACTTTTTCTATCTGCACCTTTGATATGATAGATACAACTCTTGCTTGGAGCAAGAATAGTGTCTAGTCGACCGGTTATGTCTCTTTACGAACTTTTGACGGAGATGGATCATGCCCGCTATGTCAGATTGTTAAATCAAACTGGAAATCGAAGCCAATAAAAGTTTCTAGTAAGATTTAGCGTGATATAATGCTCGAGAGAAGTCTATTGTTAGAAACTTCTGATCGAGAACACATATCCAGGGTTTTTTCATCCAAAACTGTTATTCTTAGTCCTTTAAATAACCTACCTTTAGGGTAACTTATTAACGTGAAAAGTTAGAGACCAGCGCTAGGACCTATTAATCTCGTATATAAACCAAACGTTACGCCTTGGGGTTAAGCACCTTTGGATTTTATTCTATTATTTCGCTTGATGATATCGAAAGGCACTGTACGGGAGGTCATTCGTAATGTTAGGTGAGACAAGTAGGAATCTACAGGATTTCTCAAGACGAAACGCACAGGTTTGGGCCACCAAGGTTTGCTTGTCGTCCCTGTTTCACAAATTACTGGCAGATTAATCATGCAACAAATGACTCTAGAATATGATCAGTGTTCAACAGAGAGGACAACAAATGACTCTAGAATATGATCAGCGTTCAACAGAGAGGACAACAAATGACTCTAGAATATGATCAGCGTTCAACAGAGAGGACAACAAATGACTCTAGAATATGATCAGTGTTCAACAGAGAGGACAACAAATGACTCTAGAATATGATCAGTGTTCAACAGAGAGGACAACAAATGACTCTAGAATATGATCAGTGTTCAACAGAGAGGACAACAAATGACTCTAGAATGATCAGTGTTCAACAGAGAGGACAACAAATAACTCTAGAATATGATCAGCGTTCAACAGAGAGGACAACAAATAACTCTAGAATATGATCCTTTAACAACAAGCAGCTGAGGAGTGGAGGTGTACCGACCAAACAGTACCAACTCCTTGTTGCAGTTCCCTACAACAACCTCCAATATTGATCAAAGGTAATTATTTAATCCGGTGATGTATTAACAATCACATTAGTATTGACCCTATCGATCCTGATAGAGGTCAAAAGCCACATGACTGGTGTTGATGTTCCTTGTTTTGATTATTCATTCGAGTAATGCAATACTAGTGACCCTATCATTCTATCCTACAGGTGGCATGCAATGATGGGTTATTACAATATGTTGACCATATCATCTACAGCAAAGCCAGATTTGGGATTTAGACGAAGAGTCAAGTGTCATGTAGATATTGGGTTATATTTCTTGCTATTGATTCAGTGTTTTAGCTGGTTTTGCCTGTTTGAAGTGTTGTTAACACTTGATTTGAAGTAATATGAGTAGACTCTGTACAAGTATACATTACATGCGCGAGGTAAAATCATAAAAACGACCCTGAAGCATCAAATATTGAGTTAAATCTGGATTGGAAATGAGTAAATAGTCAGTAAATACGTTAATTAGAAAATGGATCGGGTCTCCAACCATTAACTTTTTCCAACTGCGGATATGTTTCTTTGAGCTGAATATCAAATACCAAAGAAATTCACTACCGGTAACCAGTTCTTTATAACTGGTATTTAACATACTGATATCGATTCCTTACCAGACTCAAACTATTACGAGACGACACTAGCATAATCAGCGCAGACTCTCATTCAAGGCTTAGTTTTACAAGCCAGTCATCTACAACCCCTTAAGGATACATCGAACTTACTTGCCTTTGATACAACGCTATACAAAAAGTATAGACTTTTCTCCTCCTATATAAGATTCCACCACGACATTAGGATCACTGATTTTAAAATCCGATATCCAACTGACCCTCGAAATTGTCTTCTTGAAAACAGAAAACGTATCTCCCTACAGTCGTCAGTCGATCAATACAAGATCTCAAATCGACATTCCATCGCCGAATTTAATCTCAGAAACAGTACAAAATAGGCTTAACTATTTTCAATGTCAGACAGAGATATTCCTCCACCAAGTTATGTCCGCATCACATCTCAAAATAAGGATCGACGCCAGATTGTCCTCACTACTCCTCGACCCTCTTACCAATGAGTTTGCTCTGAGAGGTTTGCCGGCACTCCACCGCGATCGAAGTGGAAGGCAGACACTGATCCTTAGCCAGTTACTGGTGGCCCCTGACCGAATACTCCGACAACTGGTTCACCACTCGCCGCCAAACGGTAATCTATCCGTTGCGCCAATAACGACACAGCCCCACGCTTGGTGAGCTAGCGATTAAAGATCACTCTAACAAGAATGCCGGACTTGACTGTACATTTTATACAAGTGATATGCGAATTGATATAGGGCGAATTCAAGTATACCAAGGGCGAAACAAAGCATTTTCCCCTCACGAACTTATATTGAAAAACATATTTCGAGTTCCAGTGTCATTTGTGACCCATCAGATCCAAGGCATGATGATGCTATCGACATCGTCATTGATGTCAGCTTGCACTTTGGGCCCACTCCTACAAATCACCTTACAATGTAGTCTATATAAATATCGAGGGTGGGTAGGGTGAGTGGGGTGTGGGGGTGGGTGTGTGGGGGTCTTACCCCCTTTAATTTCTAATAATAAAGAATATCAAAGGAAAGAGTTTCTATTTCGATTATCCGCTGATATTGTCAACAAACGACTAAATCCTTCTGGAAATTTAATATCATAAATTCCCGCACAAAGAAGTGGCGTAAGGGCGATTTAGTTCCATTCAATTTACCATTTGAAGGCTGTTGAACAATTTTTCAAGCTAATTTCACTCTCGTAATCAATGGTAATGTGGCCATATGTTTTCAGCCTTTGTAGTTATGATATTATGTTCCAGTTGGTATGCAGGTGAAGTTAATAAGGAATTATATATAAACCTAACACTATACGTTAGCAAGAATGGTATGCGAACAACAGCAGCGAAAAACTTTTAAAATGCATTTTTGTATCTATTGCTACTGAGTCTACACATGGGAGCTATTGCTTCTTGAACTCATCCGTTCGGTACATTGCAGATGTGGTTACTTGTCCCCAGGTCCAAACAGTCGATTTCTGAGACACAGTGGGTATAAAATACGACGAACCGTGGCCTTCGCTAATGAATCATACCCTGGTGGGTATATTTAGTACAAACAGAGGTTATTTGCTCACCTGAGTGGCCTGACGTGAAGAGAGTATACTGGACTTGGAATGAGGCACGCTGGTTAACATCACGCGAGTAGAGTCTGATCATTACTCTATTATATGTGGACAGGTAGTCTATTGCATTGTTAGTACACAACTTCGCCTTCCGATCCGACTCCAGTGACCGGCCGTCATATATCTCTATAGCGCTATCTTTGCATTTTTTGGATAACATGTCTTTTATGTACAAAAAGCGAAGCGATATCTGAAATAAACAACACGAGTATGTTACAAGTCCATGTTACAATGAAAGTGGAATTATCTGTTTTTCTTAGGGAAACAGTGACTCCACCCGCCGCACCCCACACACCCTCTCTGAAAGACAGTCCTGTGTAAGGGTGAGGCAGATGAGTGGAAGGCTTACTGTACACTGGATGTAACATCCATCAGCAAACACACGTTCCGTGCTGCTCCCTCCGTGTGTAATCATCGAAATTAACGCCAACAACTGTCTCTTTAATCTTTTCAAATCAATTAGTAGCAAGGTTCAATCCACGGTGCCAAATAAATGAACTGAAACCTTCGTCGGAATGATCCTACTACGTGACAGCAACGACTACCGGAAGTGTCCTAAATTTCAATATGGCTGCAACAAAACTACCGGAAGTAGCCTGTATTTCAATATGGCCGCTACATTACCTGATAATTCCTGGGTGCGTTGATCTCCCACGTGCAGTTGAAAGGCAGGTTATGAAGCTCGGAGCGTGATATCACCCATTTCGGAATGCTGTGTCTGGACGAGATGGTACCATCTAACCGAGACGGCGTGTTGTATTCATTTAAGGCTATTCTGCATACTGCAAACAAGATGACAAAGATCGAAGGAAGAAGAAAACGACTCTGAGGAACAAGACAAAGGTTGACTTGCTACTGACCCCGTCACTAACAGGACAACTGATATGAGATACTTGAATTATGGAGATTGTGACTTTGTCTTCACAGCTGACGTGGAGTTGTTTTCGTCGCTGTGGGGAAAATATATCACGTTTATTTTCTATTTCTGCCTTTAAAGTCATAATCACTTGTCCTGGAGTTTCAGGGTATTCGCAATACTTCGCCAGTGACCATGTCCACTAATGACACAGTTGGACTACTGTGAAAGCTCAGATAAACGAGCCACTTTCATGCAAGCAAACTACATATTCCAATATTTCCTTCAAACACCTCTTATGAGATGTCAGATACCACTCAATGGCTTGGACGATGTAACAACAGATGGAGCTACGATGGATGAAGCAGCAAAGGAACAACATGTATAGTCATCTAACCACGCTACAGGACAAACAGGATGCTCTAAGACATGTACCAGATACACACGACTAATGCTATTTGATGGATGAAATAGGCAAGGGGAACACTGAAACACCAAGGTACCAAATTTTTATGATATCTTAACTTACAACACCAGGGAACAAAACAGTACAACACGGACCACTAAACTGCTTCTTCGCCCTTACAACAATAGGGACACACCACATGCATCTTGAAACATCTTGACAACAAAAGTCAACGGCCAGCATGACAAACCTTGGTAGTCAGCATCGTCGTCGCTTCCCATGTCTCCTTGTTGCCCTACTGAGACCGAACGTGACAGACATGAAAGTGCACATGATAAGATAAATACACGACAAAGACGTTTAGATAACTTCTTTTGATGCTATATTCATGATTGGTCAGGCTACGGGGTAGACATACAAATATTCAATATACACGTCAATATCTTTGTCATAAAGGTGTTGAAAGCAGTTTTGAGACTGTCGACATCTTGGGCCACGTTGCTCAATCGGCATTAGCAGTAACGTTGGCGTCAGCCCTAACCCTGATATTGTAAATCAAGCTCACAGACTATTTAAGAAGAAAACGCTTAGTTGAGCTAACACTGGTGTTTTCTCTAACGTCGATGGAGCAACTGGGCCCTGGTCTGTGCTAACATCGATACCAGCCAATCTCCGAATGATCCAAAAATGGTGTATTTGCCCATACGACCAAAGAATCGTAGGATGACTCCACGACAAAGAAGCAAAACGAAATTAACCAACCACAAACTTGCTTTTCATCATTGCTACACTGTCGCATACTTCATGTATCTGCGCTTAGCATTCTCTCACGAATGGTTGATTTTACAAATCCCTTCCGGGCTCAGGAACATTTATTTTACGCTCGCCTCAACGAATCAATAAAAACCATAAGCCTCGCTGGCCTGGAACGTTGGTCGAGCGGGTAGGAAAATGTTTCTGTTGTTTTTCTTTGCGATGTTAACATGCCGACCACCTTCCGTTGGGGCCGTGTAAGTACTGCGCTTAAGCCCGGTCACAACCTTAATCTAGCTCCATCGGAAGGTTTAGTGGTTTGAAGAGACGGTTGTGGACTATTAATGATGGACAAACTACCAGTGGGAAGTACGTTGAGTCTCTCTGCATATCAATACTATGCATATTTATCTGTAGTTTGGCATGGGGATCCAGGAAATTCGTGTCGGGTGATATTTGCGGTGAACATAGTTGCAACTGACTCCTTGGTATTGCACATGTTGATTTTCTGTCAATTTCCTTTATATACTACACCAAAGACGTTACAGTTGCAGATGATGGGAATGTGTCAGGATTTCAACTTATCCTTTACGGTCAATGGGTTAAGATAGCTGCGACCTGCACTACGTCGGCAAGGGATGGAATGTCAACAATTAAATCCCTTTATTTGCGCCAATAAAAACATAAATCCGCTCATCCAAATATTGATTCATGAATTCTGACTCTTTGGCTGTATGCACTTTAAGGCGAACCGCGCACTTTATCAATAAGCCACTTCATGAAAATGCATCGCAGAGAATATAAATCACCATTAAATATCTCATCACGTACCTGTAAAATTCCTGCTATTGTCTATCTCGATGGCTGCAAAATAAGATTATCAGATCGTTTGTTACCAGATTGACGATAATTCGTTTCAAAATTGATACAAATTAGATTTCTAGTGAACATTCTTCTGGTAATTGAATTGGGTGACGCTTGGATGTGCGCCCCGGATCACAGTTCTCCTACGGATGGAGGCGGGAATAATCGATATCTCGTCCTTCAATGGCTTCTCGCTTTACCTCGTCCCGTGTGGTTTGGATGCAATGCTAATTGCATCAGGGATTAATATAACCTGTGGTGAGGATTGGTGTCTACGCTCTATTGGAATATATTGATGAGACGGAGACGGCATATTACATTTCTACGGTTTTTATCGACTGAATCAAACATGAGCCTCACGTATCTCTCTCACGAAGTCAACGAGATGCTCATATTGGTGTCATTGTTTTGTTCATGTTCAGAGTACTCAAAATGGTGGTCAGTTTCTAAACTGGCCGCTTATCGATAATGACTTACCTTTTGGGTCTTTTATATAAGTAAAAACAGCTTTAAATCCTAAACGTTCTATGGTGTCGTCTGATCTGAACCTGGTCCACAGGTATCGTGAGGCTGATGTGATGATGGGTGGATGGATATTGCCACAATAACGGCCTAGAAGCGGTGAGTACCCGTATGGGCCATCGCGGAATTCTAAGAAATCGTACACACAGTCTGGAGTTTCCTCTATATGAAATGCATCTCGGGTATCTAATTGCACTATATATCCCCTGGGAGCTGAAAAGGAGGAATATATATTTCATTACATTAAAACATGAAAAATGCCGAAATATGAGCTTTGATCAGCGATATTCAAACAGAATCATCTGAAGACTCAAAACCACGACAATTCTTTTAAAAAAACCCAACAATATCTTCCTTCAGTGAGCTTAAATTTCAAAACAAGTTACCTTCGTCATCCGAAAACAGTTTTGAACTTTTTTTTCTTAAGCAAAAACACTCAACTTTACATGTTTTGCTATAGATACTGCTGAAAAGAAAACACTAAAAGGGTTCTGTCGAATATGTCTGCGTGACTGAAATGATTGCTTTGTAGCATCTTCGATTACATATCAAGGACAATGATATGCGATCTTCTTTCGAAAATTGGAGTGGACTCCCATGCTGATGATCTGGATAATGCTAGGCTTTTAGTTGTGAATAACTGAAATGGCATTTCTAAAGATTGGACCAAGGAAGGCTCTAATGTGCCTCCTCGTTTCTGGTGTCGGTACTCTTATCTGCACATCGCCACAACTTGCACATGGGACTGTTGGACTTCTCCCCCACTCCATATCCGAAGCATTCCAAGTTGGCATATCCAATATAGCACTTCGATGGTTTCGCCGTTATGCGGCCTTTCGGTAGCCGCGTAAGGAACTCTTTTATCGCTGCAACATGCTCCTCCCAGGGTGTCATCAATGAAATTGTCCTCAACCCCTTCAGAACCAATCTTGTCAATATGTCGAGGATAGCCATGGCATGAGCCCAAAAGGCATAACTACAAATCGAAGATGCCCAACATTAGGCACAGTAAATGCTGATTTTATACTAGCTTTCCCTGACAAAGTTACCTGCCAGTATCCTCTCGTCAAATCAAACTATTTGAAAGTTGTTGAAAATAGTCTCAATGCACGGATTCTATCCAGGATTGAATAAGGACACCCAGTTCAAACTTCGGTAATCTACGCAGAACCTATTTGTACTATCCCTCTTCTTCACAATAACCATTGGAGCAGAGTAGGGGGAATATGGCGGTACCACAGCTTCCATCATCAGGTTATACAGAAGTTGATACTGTCTCACATGCACCGGCTCACTGGAAATGCTTTGAATATCATGGTTAATGAATGAAGTACGTCCCGGCCGATCTGGCAGCTCATCCGGACTAGTGGCCAACTATTCCTTCACTTCTTACAGCCGAGTTGAGTTGGTGCGAGTTTCTCGCAAATGTGAACACCATCCAGAGTTTGGGCAAAGAAAGTAACTCACAGCGCCTTTTTGTCGTGTTCTTCATCCCATCTCCAACATACTCGTTGTCATCAACAACACCTACAGTTGCAACGTACTCCAGTTTAACGATAAACTCCTTCAACATATTTGCTTTAGGTCGTGCTGAGCACATCCTATACAGCATTGATTTCAATGTCCGATAAAATTTATCAACCACTTCATTCTTAAGATCACACATAAACTGTGTACCCAGGTCTGACAAAACTTTGGGATATATCCCAACCCAGTCCAAACATGTCCAAAAGCACTTCCGTAACGATTTTTGTGCCAATCTTTAGCAAGGCAATTACCTCAGGATATTTGGTCGCATAATCCACTAACGTGAGAATGTATCTGTTGCCTTTATCAGTTGGAGGTGAGATCGGCCCAACCAGTCCGATTGCGACTCATTTAACGAAGTAAACAGCGTGGTTCCAGGCAGAACTTTCACATTTCCCTTTGCAATTGGAGGTGTCACATGACCTATATGTGACTTTGTTTTGTGACACCTGTACATCTCATGATGTGGATGACGTCAATTCGACCTTTCACGGTCGGGGAACGTCCGGGAAGGTTCTGCATTTGTCCATAAAAATAGCAAATTGATGACAAGGAAAAACGTCCCTTCTATGAGACAGGTGTGCTGTAAAACCTGAGATAGAAGTCTCCAAAGCCGTGAAGGAAGCCTTTTGATGAGAGATTGCCTAAAATAGACTGACTTAGAAATTGAGTATCGCAGCAGCTGGCTGATGTGTTGATTTCGCCTACGCATACTTAGGGGGCATCACACAAAGAAAACCAACTAGCACTCATACCGACGAGATTTATTTTGAAGCAGTTTCATATTGAAGGTTGAAGCATTGTCTGATTGAGCTGATTTCTGTGTTGAGACGAGCTCAGGATCTTGTGAGTCGTTCTGATCGCGTCATGGGTCAGTGATAGGATATCATAGACATTAGTCAATGTATTAAATGTTTGTCACCTTTTACCTCGCAGAAATGTCAAGCTTTCACGCATCCTCCGATGTACTATGAACATTTATAACCATATCCACATGTTGTATCGTTGACGGTTTGTAATGCGAATATGCTGTGCGACACTCATTTGATATCACAGCACTTGGACATAAAGGAGACTAAATGGCTCCTCGCAGACACGATTTCCAGTTTATAAGCGATATCAAAATGAAATATTGATGGTGCATGCCTGGCTCGAATAGTCAATGGCAAACACGTAGCGAATTTAGGATTTATAGAATTATTGTCTATTTGCAACTGTCTCAGTAAGTCTCTGGAACTCTGACAATATGTGGCATGTAAATTAAGGACCTTCAAATGATTGAAAAAGCTGTGGATAAGCAACAACTCGTGACAAGATCTATCAGAATGTTTGCGGTCTATTTTGATTTAGGCGGCATTGACCAAAGGATTGCCTTCCTATATTTCAGCAATAGACTAAATGGTAGTATTTGAAGGAGAGGATTGATTGTTTGTAGCTGAAACGAGCTGCGTTCTAATTTGAAGGAACCTCCACGCATTGCCATTGATAACCATTGCTTTAAAAGGACATTGCCAAACCTCGTCTTACCTATAAGTAGTTGAGCACAGTCAGTTTCGTTTTTATAATTATCAGGATAATCTGTTGTATGAAAAATCTTTCTACTCCACTCCTCGTCTGTCATGTTCCAGCAGTTTGTGCCCGTGAGAATATAAGACGGATTATTGGTGACCGTCATGGAAATACCTGGAAAGACAGAAGATGTGACAAGGTTATAGGCGAGGATTGTGCATGGGTCTATTTGTCTTCGGGCTGTCTTAAGGAAATATAAGATGAGCCATTGGAGACAGTACCAGGATGCCTTGGAAAACATCAACTGAACTGTGTCACAAGGCTGAGAAAATATAAGGTGGACTATCCGTTAGCGTGGAAATGCCTGCGAATGGGTTCCCACGTATCAGGCGCATTTTTGACGTTGGCGGTTTATTCCTCAAGCAAGTTGACGACGGTACACGATTGCAAAGCAATATGCTCCACACAATTCAGCGGCACAACCTCCGCTAGATATTTGTGTCACTAGGAGCGGAACATCACCTTGTGGCAAGACTCACAAGCAATTAGTCTGAACCCATCCTTCAACAGGTTCAGAAAAACTGCAAAACCCGCCAGCCTTGCTGCTGCCCCTAGTGTGGGAAATAGTAACAACACAAAGTAGTTTTGTAGGCTATGAGGGATCGTACTGAGGCAGACTTTCAGTTTTAATGATATGCCTGCACTCGTAAATTCATTGCCACCAACCACACTATCAAACCGTTAACTCCTGGCAACCAGTTCGGCCAATCTTTTGATACCTGCCTCATACACGACAATACAAACTCCAATAGACACTCGCCACTGTATCTGGTCACAACATTTATAGGGAGGATTTACTGGAAGCCACAGCCATACCACCAATTACTGCGTTGGCGCGCTTCATTAAAACATAATTGAATTCCGTATCCCTTAATCTCCGACAGACGCAATGCACATACGATCTATCCTAGTGCGGAGACGTTTATATATTAGCAGTAAATTACACAGATGAAGTCGTTGTATCTGTGGTCTATAAATGTATGAGGCAAACTGCATATCATTATTCTTCATGTTTTTACTTTATAATTTGTTTATTGCGTAACTTGTAATGCTTGATACAAAATTGATATTCACAATGTCGAGCTTAATGCACACCTTGTTCCGCTGACTTACTCCGCATTTTTTCTCTTGCTTTTTTGGTTCAAATGAAAACATGATCAATAAATAATATTACCAGCATCTGGGGATTATGTGTCAGCCAAATCATTAATCAGGAATGCTAGGGTTTCTAGGCAGTAACATTAACAATCGCCAAGCACTTCAAATGACCGTTGAAACCATCTCTTATTCCGCAATCAATAGTATTAAAAATGGATACCAGTGTGTTGGCATGACGACCGAAATTTAATCCATTTTCCCGTCGGTTTTGCCAAGGGACCGAAGAATATACGTCCAGTGACCTGCATGAACCAGTTATGACATGAGTTTCAACAAAGGCGTCAATTTAATGGCTGTAGATGACCTTCCATGAACCATGTGGCGATCTGGATATTGAGGTTGCAAATATTGAAGTTGGTTGCGGCATCCTATGATAAAACTGTCCGGCTGAAAGATTAAAGCAATCTAAGAGGTTTGCGATAGGTCTGTTCTTTTGTGACATGTCTGTTACTCAGCGTTCCAATGAACCCTCCCGTTCGCTCCCTCCACCTGCGGCAAATCAATGTGATTTTTAAGGTTGACCATACCTACTGCAAGACGGAGACTGACAGATGTCGAAAACACACTGATTATCAAAAAGCATTTTACATATTCGGGATAAGTTGTCGTTGAAAATGACTAGTTCGTTCTTAAAGTGGCACGTTACAAGTAACAACTTGACTCTGTAAATCCAGCCAAAACATGCAAATTATTTATGCTTTGGCTAACGTTGTTTAAGGTACCGACGAGTTATTGATGTGAGCCTACGACAAAAATTACCGAAATGCTTAGGTCCAGGTTTGAGTTCACCATGCCCTGATCAAAGTCAGATCAAAGAGGACACAAACATGATAGACGTCGCAGTCGGCCAAATGCAATGATGCTAATGGTGCATTAACCAGGTCCCTACAGAGATTCTAACTGTGGAACATCCTCAAGCATGTTAGAGTTGACCAGGTAGGAGTCGTGTTCCAAGTGAACACGACATGTAACATGTTCCATCTCCTTGCACTACTTCATCAAAGCTGCAGTGGTCCAGCATCGAGTTCGCTTTGACCAGATAACAGTGAGCCCCATGGTGATGCATATGATCATACAGATGTTTGTTGGCCCAATGCAATGATGGTAATACTGCATGAAGCAGATCTCTGAATATATTCAGACAGCTGAATATCATCAGGAATGCTTTGTTTGGTGATGTCGTGTTTCCAGCGTGCACAGCAGTACAGGCACCAATTTCTTGCACCGAGTCATTTGCTGCAGTGGGCGGTTTTGAGCTGTTTATTATGAATTCACGTTTTTAGACTACATTGTCGTTTCTAGTGTTATGGGCCGGAGAAAATGGCAGTAGGTGTGGTTGGTTGTGGGATGATAGCTGGGGAAGCATTTATATTTCGAGAAAGAGAACGACTTGATCTCATATAAAATGGAAAATACATTACACTGCTCATGCTTTGATATTTGAACTACAAAATAATGGCGAATAGTAGGTTAAATGTCAATTACTGACCATGCCTGGCCTTGCAATTGCCGACAAAAAGTACTGGTTTTACTGAAGACCTTTCGATAACGGCGTGTACATGCAATTCATAATTTTTCTAACAAAGGAAATACATTGTGTACACCATTAACAGTTTCAACACTGGCGTTGCCTCCAAATGGCTTTTTTCTGGTCTCGTATGTACATTTAATCCACTCAGTGTTATTCGAGACTCAACACAAAACTAAAAATCGCTCATGAACATTCACGTTGGGATCTTGTTGCATGTACACCTGACACCCATGCATAAGTATGACTCGCCCTTAGTTAGGAAGTTAGGAGTCACTTAGGCCCCAACATTGCTTAGATGATGCGCATCTGTGTCGTTATCAGGATCAGGATCAGAATCAGCTACGCTTCTTTACATGTTGTCCATATAACTATTTCTACAACGTGAGGCGTTCCGAGATCTATGCTGCACGAGGGGTGGCTGTCAACTTGTTGAAAGCTCTGAAAGCTCGGAGGCGAGAGGGGAGCACAACACGTACGATCTATGTTGAGCTGAGACATCAGCTTGAAGATTCACGCACAGGGCAAGCTTTAGCCTTTCATAGGCTTAGATCTACCCATCACCCTCCCCCCTTCGAAGGACTAGATTACCTTTACTGTTGAGAAAGGTTTTTAGGCTTTCTAAAGGGGATCGTATTATTAGCGAAAAAATCACGGACCTACTTAGGAGGACTTCCAGCTGCACGGAATAACCAATACCTTCCTTTGGGAGCCTGTAGAGATTGACATGGCGGCCAATGATTCAGGATCCGAAGTGGACAACAAGTCTTGGAGCTGCGCCGATGTAGTATCCAAGAATACCTACGCTCAGTACATGTTCGTCTATGCCATTGGTCCAGTTTGCATCAGTGGTATCATACTGAATGTTCTCAATATCAAGACCTTCACCAAGATAAACAAGGACAAACTGCTTGGTGTTTACCTGCTGCGATGTCTGGCATATTCCGACATAACCGTACTCAGTACCTCCTTCATCATATTCTCTCTACGTCGCCTCTTGGGACAGATCATAACCGGAGATCACGTTTTTCATGCAATTTACGGGGAGTTTGAGATCATACCGCACTTGTACTATGCGTTCGTGATACCGTACTTCATCAGCTTGCAAGTGCGAAATCATATGATGGTGCTTGTTGCTCTTGAGAGGTAAGTGGGACTCTCATTAATTAATGATTCCCGTGTTTAAGGAAGAAAGGACACCGGTTGCAGCCGAATGCCCATGGAACCAAATGAATAACGAAGACTCAGATTCAATAAGATTCGCCTCAGCTTTGGTGATTTATTAGAAACGAGTCAATGACGTGCAAAAGAACCGATATATTGAGAGTTCAAATTTATACATGTTATTGGTTAATTACAAAGAACATGATTTGGATTTCAAACATGCCTAGGTCAACTACTAGACAAAACGGCACATTCAAAATTCTAGCACTTTTCTTTAGTTCCTCCTATCTAAGACCGTTTCTGAGTATTATGACATAATGCACACAATCGTCTGTTCAAAATTGAGAAAAACATGACTAAAATAGGTTGGCGTTACCAAGTTATGTTTCGGCTTAGCCTCTGCGTTGATTTCGTTGTAAATAATGAAGCGGTCTTATATAGGCGAAACTAAACAGTCCAGCCACACTATATTCGAAAACACTGTGTGCTTGATATCGAGCGTCCAAGTTGTGGCGTGAACCTCTGCCACGTCCTGGGTCTATCCGGCTCACCTTCCCTCGAGATAGAATTCCAGTACAAATGAATATGAGCTGCCTTTGACTAACACGACATTGAAGACGAACAGTCCAGCATTTGACCACAGGTACAAGAGAAACTACCTATCCATGAGGTGACGGAGCCTACCCCCATTGTTCTCTTCACCAGATCTTCATTTAAGGATTAGTGCTCAGCGTAACAATGTTAAATTCGGAAAGACCTTATCATCACATTACCAACTGTGGACCTTTTGTATCCACACCACATAGCATTGTACTATTCACTTTTAATATTGAGTAAGCAGCGCGCATTTTCGGGAACGGGTCAATTTCGAACTGACTGACGAATTTAGGGATCTATATTCCAATACATGAATATCCAGTCACCTCCCAGATAGTATTACCTCAACTGCTGAATTGGGATGATCATTTCCGAGAAACTAACTTGTCCAGTAGTGTCATCGGCGGGTGATGCAGGGCCGTTTGCCGGATGCAAGGGTTTTTGGTTTCACGTTGATTATATTAAATTGTTTTCATTCGGTCGTCTGATCCTCGTCACCACAATGACGTCATCATCTCGCCGTTTCTTGCGCCTACAGCATAGCAACATCGTGATTTTGCGAGATGCTGTCAGTGCCACGGCGAGGCAGCACAATGTGTGGATAATGTCACCATAATGATTCATATCCGAATGTTTATTTGACATGATGGCGATGAGGAAGTTAATCAGCAATATTGTGACGATCATAATGAAGGCAACATGCAGAACAGACACGACGTAACCAGCATGTATTTGGAACTTACTTAAGTCCAACATGTTTAGCATTATGAGAAAGGTCGAATACATGCCTTGTGCGTTGTCTTTAAACTCCGTCTTGTTACAGTCTAGTCTCAAGACGCTGGTCAATGTGAGTGAAAATGAGATGAAGATCATGAATAAGACCAAAATGAATTGCATCAGCGCCATTATCATGCGTTGGAATCCGATCACGAACCGTCCTATCCCCGGTAAGAGTTGGACGAAGTATAACAACGACCAAATGGTTAAGACTTTCGCCACTGAGTAGGAAAGAGCTGATATATGAATCAAGGTGATTATATCTTTGACCTTCAAAGAGATAGTTCTATCCAGACTCAAGAAAAACAACATCCCTGTGGCTGTGAATATCGCGTATCCTAGGGCCATGAAGAAGAACGTCACCCGAAAGAACTTCGTGTCAATCACGCGGCTGCCTGATCCCTCTGAGTAAGCTGCTAGCTTTCGCCTCCGGAGACGCTTCAGTACTGTTATCAGAAGGTCAAACAAATCGTATAGGACACCGAGAGCCGCAGCTATAAATAGGGGCAGAGTAGACAATTTCATCATTTTATTCAAAGTTTGCCATACGTCTCTTGTCGGCGCCAAAACACGAACATATTTTGTCAAACAACTGATTTGTTGTTCGTGGCCCGCTTGATAACTAAATTCTGTGTAGTCTTTGACCTCGGCTAGGATGGAGGCCAAATTGGTCGAATTTCCAGAATGCACAAAGGTGAAATTAATATCCTTTGTAACGAGAAAATAGTCAAAATATACGAATAGATCGTCGGTGTTTGTTGGTATTGGTGAAAGTGCTAAGTAGAGGAAGGCTAGTCGGAATAAAAACCAGAAAGCAATGGCTGGTATGCCTGCCCAATAGGCGGTCTTGCGCCATGCCTTGATGAGGGGATGATACATCAGATTGCTATCGTGAAGCGCTGGCAAGCGATCCTCTCGAATCCGGACCAGATCATGAATAAGTGACTTATCCCTGCGAGACCCGGTTGTGTAGTACTCCGACACGTTGTACTCAATGTGAAGGTGCGGCCCAAACGCGTCCACCTTCATTTTGTACACTTCCTCCGTCTCTAATATTTTCAAACATAGCTTGTATTGGCCGAGTTTGGAGGCTAATTCTAGTGGTCTGAAGCCACCGTCGGTTTCACAATGAAGGAGTTCCTGCCTCTGGCAACCATCGCCGAAAAACGTCATTGCTTTTTCATAAAGCAACACGTATTGTTCCTCAGAGCGAATCCTCAAGAAACTGCCTAGGATAAGGGCATGCAGAATATTGTGTTTCCCATTCTCTTCCATCTCTATAACATCCTTACGCGGTGATGTTTCCAGGTAGAAAGTAAACACGTTTAGCGAACAGAAAAGAGCAGAAAGGAGAGGTACTCGTTTGAAATACGTTCTGTTAACAATGTCCCTGCTGTACTCGGAACACCTGCTGGAAAATTTGAAATGTTCAAATCCACCAATGATACACAAGTGAAAAAAAGCGTTGGCATTCCCAGACAACTTATTGTAGATGTATTTCACGGACTCCACATCATCTTCGCATAGAATTGTCAAGAATCGTGATTTCTGCCGACCAGTCAAGACAGCAGCCCCTTCTGATCCGTTCAAGGCATCAAGCAAATCATCCAGCGAACTCGTTCCGCCAACCTCTTTCGATGGCTTATCCCTGGTTTCCCCATTAGCATCAGCAAGGCCAGAGTTACATTTTAAGAATTCCTCTTGCATCGTGCCATCGTGAAACGGAACGACTGTCTCCAGCGACTCCGGCTGTGTTATCGGTGCCATTGCCCGTCCATTTGTCTCAGTGTTTGTAACGATTTTCAAATCTGTTTCAGGTGATTCATTCGTTAATTCCTCAGCAGGGCACTCTACAACAATCTCAGCATTTCCTACCATCTTGACAGCTCCTTCAGTAATTGCATCAGAACCATCGTGTGTGGGTTGGTCTTCCTCAACAACTTTTCCCGTACTTGTAACGTTCTCCAAAATTGCTTCGCTTCGAATGTTAGGCACTTCGATCGTTGTGCTAGTATTTTCCACAGGAGAGCAGTATTCCCCAACATCTATCGCTATTGGTGACGTTGAAGCAAGGACATTATCCGGTGTTTCAGTCGCAGGATTGTCAAAGGCAAGAGGCGCCCAGGTAGCTGTTGGTTCAAGCGTATTCTTTGCAAGGGACGTCAGTTCTAGGTGAGGACTTGTCTCCTCTTTGTCTGCAGATATGCTCTCATCGGTAGAATTTGCTTTTGACACTCCCTTAACATGTGGCTTTGGTGACCCAGTAACTCGGTCATTTGTTGTATCCTTCTGACGGTGTTTTGAATCCTCCTCCGCCCGGCGTTTCGCGGTGAACGTATTGATGCTGTTGGTGTTCATGTCCTTTCGTCCGGGTGATTTGCTTCGTATAGGATGGACTTTAGATGACATAATCGGTTCTTGAAATTGTTTGTTTTTCCAACGAGAAAATACAGCTTCAATCCGGAACAGTAACAACTCATGCTCGTGCAATCCCTGCCAATGCGAAGTCGACTTGGTTATTTACCGTGACGTCAAAAACAAGTCAGGTGATTCAACGCGATAATGATAAAAACCACAAACTCCACAATGGACTGTTTGCTATGTCGATTCAGCCCATCCCAGACCAAACAGTCCCACACAGCCATCAATTAACACTACTTTTACCATTGTTATCCTGATGTCACATTACCGTTATCGGAGTGAAACTAATCTCAAAATTGCTTTTTAGCAGGCACAGTACATATCAATATTAATAAAGGCCCCCCCCCCCCTCCCCAGCATTCGTAATGGTATCCCCTACGCGGTACCTTGCGGATGGTTCCACTCCCAACACAATATTTTGAATGGAATGCCAGGCCAGATCATGCTTTTGGAAGAATACAGAGGCCTCAAAGTATCTACATGCCTGAAGTTTCCGGCAGTTTGTAAAAAAATGCGGAGTTTATACTAGTGAGGCTAAACCAAAAGGATGAACATATTTAGAGAAAAGCAGTGCAAATGATCTTTAAACAATATCAACACATTAACAAACAGTTATTCAGTTGGAACGTTAGGCAATAATCCACGCATATTTGCAAAGCAAGGCGGTTTCATTTAAATAATTGAACTCGTCATCCATTACGTCCCCAGTTACTATCAGTGCAGCACTCCGTCCTGTGTGCGAATACCATGAAACTGGGTTGCTAGGTAACACACCTTATGTTTACCGAAGACTCTACTTAATGTTTATTTGACTTTTTTAAAGCTTTTTTGCCAAAAAAGGTGAAGACAAACCTGCTCTTCCGTCCAGACATTTCTAACCTAGCTATGGACACTGCCATCGCCCATGATAGAATAGGAAGATGAGTAACATCAGAAATGAAGTATTCGTAACATCATTTTTTGTAGATCAACTTGAAATGTTTCAACACTACCATTCCCATACATGTAACACATTTTAAAGCCACGTGTTGGTGTACGTATTTTAATATGTCACATTAACATTCCAGATTTTTGAAACTGACTTTCCCTCTGAAGGCAAAGACGATCTCAACTCAAGGTAACGCCAATAAGGCCATCGTCTTTGTTATAATCCTAGCGATAGGATGCAACATCTGGCGGTACTGGTGGTTCTATTTCACCACAGAAGGCGAGGGGGACAACCCATGTTTTCCCAGTGGCATAACAAGGCTCAAGAAACATCCAGAAGGAGACGAGGCCGATCGAATGGTCTACTTAACTATTATGTTCGTTGCACCACTTGGACTTTTGTTACTCTTGAATATAGTCGTCATAACTTCTTTGATGAAGTCCCTGAGTAGATCCCAACAGCTTTCAAAGACAAATGACAAAAGTCAGGCAGCTCAACACCAGTTGTCTTTGATGACAGGTTGCATCTGTACGCTATTTTTCATATGTGAGGTACCAGCCTGTATCAACAGAATTGTTGCTCCCATCTTGGTCAAGAACTCCGTACTTTGGGAAATAGGTGTTACCATACGCAAGGCGGGTTTAATGCTAATAACATTGGATTCCTCGTCCAACTTCTTCATCTATTTGGTAACAAATAGAAAATTTCGGTCTATTTTGAATTGTTCAACAAAATAATTTGACCGCATCGATCTCTCTCGGACTAGTAACAAATTAATTGTCTACCACCGTTAGAACTTCGTAGCTATTTTAGATTTAGTCACTCTGTCCTCACGATGTCCAAGTGATGGGCATTTAAACTAACTTCATGTAAAATTGTGAACATCTTGGCATTCATACAGACTCGAGTGAAGAATAGTTTAACAGGAGGCTCGGTGATCGTCAAACAAGGACAAGTTGTAGAGTTTGTTGAACTCATTACAGGCTTGAACGTCTTATACAAAGATAATGGATTTGTGTCGTTTTATTTCTTTTCGTTTTTCAATTCTATCAACACAGTGGTATTGTCTGCTCGCCAGGGGACTGGCCCCGCCAAGATCGGCAGCCAGTCAAGGAGATGGAAAACTCTGATCCTGATCAGGAAATGCCCATGGTCCATCGACATCGGCTGGGTGGCGTAGTTAAGAATCAGGCACGTCGATAAATGTGGTCTGTCAATTTCCCTCTGCCATATAACCTCTCTCCAAGCATTCCCACCAAGTTAATTTCACATCCCTGTCATTGCTGTCTAGTATTGAGCCACCGTTCTCTCTACCTTAGCTTAACCCAGCCAGTCTCTCCCAGTGAATATATGAATCTCTGTCACTGATGCTTAGCATTGAGACACCAGGAGGGAAATCACATTGATTGCATTATAATGTTATCTAGAGGATGTCAGAATATCATCCACGCGTCATATCACCTTGGGAAGTGCCAACCGACACGTCTCAGATTCGACGCCTTTCATTATTGTTGAGGTCAAGGGATGAGTATTCGTATACACAGGAGTTTCAAATATGCTGTGTTTTTCTTTTTCTTTTGCCTTAGCTTTTCACCAAGAGGAGTGAGTGTGTCTTATCTGAGACCCGTTGAGTGTTTTTCATTACTCTACAGCCGGAGGATAGTCCGTCGGGTGTTTCTCTCTTGGCGAGGTATTTTGCTTGCCGTGGAATAGATACCTCCAGGTAGAGGAACGCCGGCGGGTTTTACGAGTCATTGGAAAGTCGAAGTAACGACCACCTGGTTATGAAATAACGTTAGCTCGATTTCAAACGACAGCTTATATTTCCAAGTATCAAGCTGTGACAACTCACATGTTGATTCGATGCACTATCAGATTAGTAACATGCACCACCGACACATACTAATGTTTCGATCGGTTGATTGACTTGTATCTTCTAGATTGCACAGTAATCGTATGTTACGATATTATCGCTGGAAAGACTGGCTGAGTTAATCACACGTTTACTGGATATCTATAGGCTAAATGTCGTTCCGTGTTATGCATCGCCAAAACGAAACGAGACTGACAAGGCGACGTTACTGATACGATAACTATTGGAAAGAATGGTCAAATGTGGCTTTTTTTGCTTTCAGTCAACTAATTATGATGACCCAATTGACACAGATCGCATGCGACATGCCCATTTTAAAACCTTCGCCGCTAGGTACGTTACTGATAACTCCTACTGCTAGAATGTACGCAATGTATTACATATCATCCGTTTGAGGTGATTTAGCCCCGCGTTTTCTAAACTCATTTTTGCACCTGTAGATATTTCATGAACAAGAAATTTGCATAGTCCCTGGTACTTCACTGGTGCATCGCTGTCCCTGGCAGCACAAAACCCCTCCCGGTGTTTTCTTGTTTGTTCGACTTGGTTTACGGAATGAGTTACCAACAGAGAGGATTCACGCCGTCACTGTTCACGTTTCACTTGTCACGAGTTACCTGACACGAAGTGAGTGTGCATGGTGACATCGTGAATCGTATGTAGCCCGCTCTTTGGAAATGACATGTCCGTTCTTTATGTCACGCATGAAAAGTGAACAGTGACACGTTACATGTGAAATCGTGAACTCGATGTAATCTTGGCGGCCTTAGAAGACAACCGTTTACGACATAGCAGTAGTCTTTATCCCTATACAACAAAGGACTCATGGACAGAAGAAGGCGGTGTTTTATGAGCTAGGATCCACTTATGGGACACATTCTAAGAGATTGCCTAGTGTTAGATTATCACTAACATCTCGTACAGTTAATCACAGTCCTGTCAGCTTTATGGCCGAAATGTCGCTCTCTATTAACCAGTTAAGATGACCATCTCCACGACTGACGGCGGTCAAATGGTCAGCGCTGTGATAGATCGTAGCAAAGTATGGCGGTCAGGAATTAGAGAATAGCACGTCACTTACTGCTATCACGTTATGAGGGTGACCACCTTTATGGGCGTCCAGGAGCGCACCAAGAGAGAAGTAGCGCCCTGATATATCAGAACAGAATAAGAACAGAATATGAAATAGTAATTTTGCAATTTTTCTTTCTAAAATAGTTTTCTCATTCGAAGCTTCCCTGGGATCATTCGAATGACAACACTTATACGAATAGACAAAATGCATCCTGAGAGAGATAGTTACAGATGAATCATCCACGAAAGGCACTGTGTGGGCCCAAAATAAGTTTTCCACTCTACCTGAAGGCGCGCAGTGGGTGAGATACAGCGTTCTGTGTACGAGGATTACCGTAGGCTAATTCAGAGCGTTGGCAAACTGCGCTATTCGGATTCCGACGCTGTAATTTTCAAAGAGAATGTTCGTTTTTCAATTGTTTCAGCAAATGATGTGCCGTCAACGTCGTCGTCGATTTGTGCCGGTATACCATACACGACAGCCACGATGCACTCTCTACCGTGTCATAATCCAGATCAGCTTATACACTAGACCGTTAGACATGTTAGAGAAAAGACCATGAACCCTGAAGGCTCCAGTCAGAATGACGGCACTGCACCAATAACGGATCCCGCTTTAAAATGCTCAACTGACATTTCGACACGAGAGGGATTAATGATAATCAATGATGTGCACTAAATGGATGAAAACATCCCCGCATTCCGTAATTGTGATCAAATCTTTGGCATTTCCAATTACGCACTGTCTGATGGTTTGTCCTGTGCCGAGATATTTTTTAAGAACAGACTTGAAAGAGCCATTGCCCTTCATTCACGCAGGATTGACGCATGTATAAACTAAAGAAAGAATAGTATTTTTATGATAATGGTTTTCCTGTAGACCTGTGGCTCGTTTTGACATATTTTGATGGTTCTGTAAGGCACATTTCTAATTTAGGTGTCTTTCAAGATGATCGATTCTAAATTGATAATTGCACTGACAATTAATTGTTTTGATAGTCGGTGACTCTAGCAGGATGGGAGAAACCTCTCCAAAGAATGCCTATGAAGGACATCTACAAGTAACACCCGTTCCCAGGGAACAGGGGAATGGGTACTGCCCAATAGGGGTCACCAGTACATGTAGTACTAATGCAATGCACTACATGCACAACTAGGACTCCCCTATCTGGCCAATGGTTTTGCCCGTCTGGTGTTACGCCTTTACCTGGGGACAAAAATAGCACATTCACTCGAGCTGCAGTCCGGGAAACTAACGCTATGTAGTTTGAATCATAGTCAACGCCAGAACAACTTTGAAATCAAAATATCACAGAAGGAACAAAGGTAAAACAAACTTCTGATATCTTTGGATAGAGGCAGCTTATCTACCCTTCTAATAGTGCTACATAGCTTATCCAAAGTTGTTCGGTTTGCATCCTTTGAATGTATAGAAACCAAATATCGCATTTCCTGAACAGTTTCAGAATACCAAAGGTGATACATTGTCCATTTCGTATCCAATGCTCAGGTTGTATCGAGATAGACAAGGTATCATCCCTACCTTAGGAGTCATTAAGAAACAATTGCCTACTGTTTCCGGACAGCATATTAAGCAGTGCCCCAATTGCTCGCCAAGATCTTAGAATTCTTTGAACCGCCTGAAGGATAATATATAGATACTTTGGATCCCCTCGACTATCTTCTCATAAGACAGGCGACAGCTAATCTCCTTCTTGAAGAGAAAGGCATGTCTTGTTCGGTATCGGGTTTTTACACTCAATGACAAAAGATCCGTATCGCAGGATCGTCTTCGATCAGCTCAAACTCGTTAAAACTCTTTGTTATACCGGCAGAACTTGAGCAGGGTAAACACACGGGATATGACAACCCAGAAAGCTAAAACTGTGAAAAAGAACCGGTTTGTAATGTGAGACGTTTTTGACCGAAACCAAGTACACTGTGAAGAAACAAGGCATACCATCGGGGACGGTGTGTGTTATGCGTACATCGGGGATTTCAGTCGAGTTTAACAAGAATGTGTGCCTGCTCTGAGAATCTTCTCAGCTCCCGTAAACAAGCGCTTTTTGTAACTGCGACCTGCAATCATGATTGCATCCGACAAATAAATCTCGATTACGGTGGTCACACGCGCTGCCTGCGCGCGACGGGAATAGGTGATCGTTGTACCTGCAATGAACATCTAGCCCAGTGATACCGGTTTTACCCGCAAACGAGCACTTTTTCAACACTGGTCGCACTGGTACATGTAACTGTAGCAGGAAGCAGCGACGAAATTTGCTTATTCATGGTGCGCTTTACGACGTCTTACAAGTAAATGAAAAGCTATATCATGGCATGGGGTCAATATTTACCCTAGAAAGCAACGCGGTGAGAAAATTAAGGAAATGAAGGAATCGTGACAGGCTTTTGACCGAACCTTTGTCCATTGCATAGAATCAATGAACTCCCTTTGTGTGCACCTGAGACTGACCTACCCGATTGATTTTTTTGGATAATGCAATCAGCTCTTGCCGCAGATTATTGGATACTGCGGACAGAAAGCGAGCCAACATATCGGAGTGCTCCCCTTAAGGTCTTGCTGTCTTCTACGATGTCGGGATTGAGATTTATTTAAAGGATATAAAAGAGGCGTAAATCGTATTACGTTTGGCCAGTGGGAGATATCATTCCATTATTCTTTGGCTCATTTCCGAATAGCTAACATTGCCTTGGAAACAATGCTGGCTATATGGCTCTGGGTCATTGTTGTTTTAAGCGGGCAATATGGTTGGTGGGCGTCAAAAAGGGCCTGTTGTTTGTTGAACTGTATCATTTAAACGAAATCAATTACGGTTTTTAGACATGGTCAGAGCAAGGATGCGACTGACTGCACATAATCACAGTTTGTTTCCCCCAGAGAAAGCCATAGACACCATGACTTTTCAATAGCGAACACAAATTAAAGACATTCTTGATTTCTAGCGTTCTAAATACTTTATGACAGGTACAAGGCAGTTTAACCGTTTGGCTTTCTCATTGAGCCATGAAAAAGCAAACTGCTGAGTTCGGTCGATGTTAGATTGAAAGAACATTGATTATAAACAGAACTTTGACTTACCTAGGGAAGACTTGAAAAAACCTAATATAGTAAGTAATATAACACTGCCTGAAACGACACAAGAAACACATTACATTAGTTGGAATCATGTTTTTGTTTTGACAGATCATTGAGGTAGAAATCTGAAATGCAATACGACAATGGCTATAACGCAGCGTGGGCTGTTCAACAGTGATGACATGCTCACCCATGGTAGATCTAGGGATGAATGTGTAACTAATAGCTATCCTTGAGGACTGAATATATGAGGCTTTTTGAAACTAATTTAGCTCTCATCGATTAACCGCGGAACGTACCAGATTGCTACTGCCAGAACTTCTTCATTATTTTCCTATAAAAGATGTACCCTTGAGACCAAATCTATCCTTGCTATCTCGGCAAACTTGGAAACCATCATGCATACCACACAGAGAAACCATAGACATTAGTCTATCAATTTGACGTCATGATCTCTGACTGAAGACCAAAATGACTGGAGATCCTAGGTGATTACTCTAAACTACAGAACAATGCTCTTTATGGAAAAACAGCTCCCATTACCATTGTGGAGCGATATAAAACGTTAGCTTCTTCTTTGCTATAAGTTCAAGCAGTGGATTATACCATCATAAACGAGACTGAATGACTGGCAAATAAGACGCGTCATTTTTCAGAGAGATTGAGAGCCTCACTGGTTGATTGTTGGCCATTTCCTTCAGCGATGGAAAGTTGGATGGAGAAAATAAAGGCTTAGTTCTCATTGTCAGTTGCTGTAAAAAAATTCCTAGAACACCATTCACGATATTATTGATAAACGCCTTATAAAGTACAAGATGACTCGAGGAGGTTTTTGCTAATGTTGCTGTTGCTATAATAGGTTCTGTATACAGCTCTGACTTGCGGAGAAAGACAGAGATCGGTCTCATGTCTGTTTAGTTTGACATAATGTCAGAGTCAACAAGGTCACGGTCAAGACGTTCAATGTAAACAAGCAAGGACAAGGTCAACGCATTCTATGTCAACAAGGTCACGGTCAACACCTTCAATGTCAACAAAGTCACGGTCAACAAGTTCAAGGTCACTTAGGTCACAGTCAAAATGCGTTGCCGGGGTAGGAATGATTCGAAGATAGTGATGATTAAGGTTGATCAATCAGACATGGATGGAGCCGCATGGTCGCCTGCATCACGTGACGTGTCTGCCAACATCACGTGACGTGTCTGCCAACATCAAGTAACTCGTCTGAGTAGGCAGCCGTTGTGAAAATGCGCGAGAATGCGATTCTCCCTGGTGACACAGTCAATAATTGAATATGGTGAGTTGTTACAAGCCAAAGTGAATAATCGGCGAGTTCTTCTTTTCTTGATTTGAAGCTTTTTCTCTAATCTTATCAATGCCTGTCCTGATTCAGTTTCGTTCCGATGGTAGACATTCCATGAATATATATTACCTTAGAGTAGAATCGCTGTGTCTTTGGCGTCGAGACATTCCGTATTTGTTGTAAAACCATGATTGAGAGTCTAAATTCATTTGTGTAGGATAGACGTTGAAGATCGTCTACGGCTGCCAAATTCGAAAAATAATGTGTCAATCATCTTGCAGAACACGTCCCTGCTGGACAAATCTGCCCGGAAAGATGTCAAAGTATTTCAAAGTCTTTCAAATTCATTTAGAAGACTCTTTTCATATCAACTAGGGTATGTGGTATAGTTTCCTTTCATCGCGACGGGTCGTTTAAATCAATAACTGTCACCCAGTTGAGAGTCAACGCCACCTAGCTTCACATGTATACCCGAGAGATGATATATTTCCAACGCGATTATTTCGCATGCATACACCGCTCGTCAACTGACAATCAACATAACCCAATCCACAATGATATCTTGAGGCCACGACGAATCTCTGCGTGGGTGATACATTCTATCAATTGACTTTGCTCAAGTAGAACGTCTGATGGCAAAACTGGTTTACTTTATTGAAGTTATGAAGCGACTCGACGATATTTTATAGAAAATTCTAACGAGTTTCGAATCTTCGGTTATAGGCCGCTTTTACAAGAGCAAATATCTGCTCAGCGTGCTCTGGCATGGCGTCCCAAAGTCTTTCCAGCAATGTGAAGTGCCGGCGACAAGGCACGTCACGTATCCTTCTAATTCTCGTGAAAAACCGGTATGATTTTTGGTGTCTTTCAGCATTATACAGTACAGAGTTTGAACTCGCAGTCATGAGTCTTTCACTCTTACCACAACAACGCAACCTTTCTACTTATTTCTACTTTGAGCCGTTTGACACGCGGCCCAATTAGTACATTCAAGTGGGTTTTTTCAGAAGGCCGATGAAAACCTACAGATCCCGGGTATCCGAAGCAGCTATGGTTCCCCAGACCAGTTAATGGAAGAAAACATCTATTCAAGAATAATGATCTGTACGGCCTCATTAGTAACACTGAAAGTGCAGAAAAATTGCTGCAAATCTACCCGGCGCATTATCTTCCACCACTTTTTGTTGTAACTACAAACCGTCCTAATCTGCCTTCAGGAAGCCGCAAACTACACTCACTTCTGCTTCATTAGTCCTCATATATTCTCCTCCGAAATGCCCTCCACCCACGATGCAAGGTGTGCGGCGGCGGCATGCAGTTACCATAGTTACGGCGCGGGAAATCCGCATCCCGAAAGATACACGAGATGGCTGAGCTGATGAAGAGACGCTAGTCTATTGTAATCAGGTAACGGAGGTTCATTGTGTCTTTGAATCGGCTCATCTCAGAGTGGAGCGTTTTTCAACATTCATTGATCTTGAGTGTCTTTGATGAAAATAGCAGTGACGGCAGAATCAGTGAAATCGCTGTAGAAGGCCAATGGAATTTGATTTTACGGTTCTCGTCAGGCTCTTGAAGGACATGGGTGAAGGTGTCAACATCCTCTTCCATCGTCGGTAAAACCTTTTCTCATGAAAAATACAAATTCGTTCGTATAATTTCATCGAAATCTGAACCATTGGTGTGGTACTGGGAAACTGCTATCTTCAGAGGGTGAGCATGCACCTGCATTTTGATTGTTTGGTTTATCAGCCTACTCTTGACAGATCTACAGGTATGTCGATTGATTATTTGCGTCCCATTCACTTGAAATTGTAATGTAAAAATCATAATCTTGAAGTTCATGTTTAAAATTAGGTAAGAGTGGTGATGAATACCAGCGTCAGGTTTCATTGACCTAATCTACAGGAGCCCGGCGAATTCAGCTTTTGGAGTTTGCTACAGGGTACTAATAACTGTTAATTCCTAATACTCAAAGCGGATCAAAAAAAGAAAACCTACAAATCGTCTCTCGGGAAAGGAGTAAGCAAGGCGTGCGTTTAGCATTCAGAGTTGCTACAACATAATGCTAACGTCTCGTCCCAAGAGAAATACACATATCTAATGTTTTGATATCGATCCTCGTTAAAGATGCTATGGGCGTCTATCCCATAGCTGTCCACCTCTGTGGCATACCTAGACGCAGTAACAAGTTGGTAATTATGCGCTCCATCGGAGCCCGGAATGCTCTATGATCCGTTATGCATTGATCATTAACTTGTGCGGCGCCTCGTAGATATACATCATATACTATTCCAAATTGCTAATATCTGCTCGGAAATTATGACGTTATCTGAGGAGAGAAAGTAATTCTCATAAAATACGCTGTCACATTGATACGTACAATTGAATATAAGCTTCCGGTTGAAGGCAAGACGAGTTACGGGAATTGCTTTCTCGCAGATGAAATTGTTGGTATTAGGAAGAGTCAACAGAGGAGTAACCACCATGATCAACGATATGAAACGGCTTCCGCTAAAATTTGGCTCTCAGATATTTATGCACCGACTGTACCCCGCGAGCATCCCGATGTAGCCAATTGATTACTGATTGAAAATGCCGAGGAGACATGTTACAGTGGGAATAGCAATGACTTCTATGTACCAAAGCTTTGATTCGGGGTTAATCAATATATTACTTGGCTGGATGCTCTAGCAAAATGCCTTGAGTGGGTGGTGATGGTGTATGGACTGGGAGATAACGCACCAAATCAAGGGAATGACTTCAGGCATGCAACACGACTAATGCTGAAATCGAGACCTTCTTAGCCATCTGAGAACGGCATTACCTTTCATTATCTGACATTATCAAGACGCGTAACCACCTGCAAGAAATGTTCTGATGCTGACTGTACCCGTGTCGACATGTATCAATAAATGGCAAGTTTTAACAGAATCATCATTTTTCCCATGTTGTTTTGTCATTATGTGTCACAGACCGGATGGGTCACTGCCAGAGTTCGTGGCATTGAAGGAACCCAATACGACACAATAGGACATCCAACTGTATCTGTTTTGTTTTGGCTGGAAATAAAAATTCGAGATGACAAATGACCACAAAAACACCTTTTCTCAAAAAAACAGCAATTAATACGAAATAGCTCTGACGAGAGACAAAACTACATACAAATTGAGCTAGGCAATGAAGAATAATGAGACCTGTATTGATAGATTTCAAGGAGAAAAATGACGGAAAGCACAAGTTTAGAGGCAAAACAATTAAGGATCACATTGTGAACCAATATCACTTGAGGCTTATACGGCCTCCATCTGTACACTTTCAGCGTAAGAGTCAGCGTGCTCCAAAATAAGCATTCATATGCTGTCATTGCCGTACCTTTATCGTCCCCCTGACCCTCATCAAACACAGGAACCTGCTAAATCATTCTCCATTTCTCATCACCTGCCCACACCATTGCCCTATGGACCACCTTTTGCTATTCAGCCCAGATGAGCGGCGTCTTTTCTCGGACAACTTAGACCAGAATCTTGCTAATTTTTCTCAGGTTTCCTAGTTCATAAAAGCATCGCAGCATACTGATGTTGTGCATTTTTTTTAGCGGACAGGAAAAAGTCCCAAGATATACAGACTGAATCCAATGGGTTATCAGGGCAAGGTTAATAACATTGATCCCTATAAAACACGATTCATAGGCATGGTGTTAATGACTACCTCGCTGGTTAAACTTCCTGGTAGCAAACGCATCAGAAAGGTTGTTGATATAGTTACTACTTGAATAACATTACATTTGCCGGTCGATTTTAGTTTGCCGTTACAAATGCTATAGTCGCGCTGAGTACATTACATCCCATTATGACAGCGGCAGCTTTTAAAAGACCGTCACCCAGACATCCGCGGACGTCATCGCGTCTTAATTTAGCTTCGTCACAGGTGTATCGATAATGAATATAAGAACTGAAAGGGAGGAATATCCGCTTCAAACAGGGAGGCTTTCTCCTACAACATACTTTCCAAGGCGTACGGCATCGTTCTTGAGAAATATAGCCAGGGCCAGTCAATGAGCAGAACAGCTTCCAAGTCTTCTGACAGTAATCAGGCTGCTCAGCACCAGTTGTCCTCATGACTGGCTGCATATGTAATCAGGCTGCTCAGCACCAGTTGTCCTCATGACTGGCTGCATATGTAATCAGGCTGCCCAGCACTAGTTGTCCTCATGACTGGCTGCATATGTTACTTGCTGATCAGAATACGAGTGGAGAAGCATACCGGAAAATCGGTGAGCGTAAAGCGGGGTTCTTGCTCATCAACTGATGAAGCTTTTGTGATTTCATAAACTAGACAACACAATCCCCTCACATTTTAATAATATGAGAAGATGCTGGATCTCCGTGTCGGTAATCATCGCTACCTTAGCAACTATTTAGAAGCGTGATCAGTGAAAACAATATAAGATAAAGTCATCCTCGTACACCAGAGTCTTCATCGTATTCCCTCCTTTCGCACGTTTCAAATGGAGGTCAGGGGATACTTGCAAAACAAGCCTCCAAGCCTGCATGTTAGGCTGTCTAGTGTTTACACTGTTGCTTTAAATAGTTCAACATAATATTTCTTCTGTGAATAAAAAACAATGTGAACCTTTGAAAACAAATGTATTTCAGTGTATCTTCGTCAAATGATCGTCAGTCTTTATATTTTAGTCGTTGCTACGAAACATGTGCGTCATTGTTTCTGGCAAACTTTTGATCTATTCCATTTAGTTTTACTTCCGCAGGGTCTGAGGAAGATGTACCGAAATGAATGTGCTGTTATCTGGTGACTGGTTGGCAAAATGATCGTCATGTTACGGTGGCAGAGCATTGTTTTTCTTGGCTGCTGTTTAATAGCATGGTGATGGTCATCAGTCAATTAACCAAATTTTGATCCACTTTCCCGCACTCCTCAAAATTAGAGATCGACACATATTTGAAATTAAGCAGTGGTGGCCCAGAAGAGGGGATACACGGTTCACATTGACCACGGGATTAAGTCGTCCTAATCAGTGCAGATGTTGGCTGTCACAATGTAATTATTTGCAAAACTGAACCTCGAAAGGCGACAGACCAGAAAAATGAGGACACGTACTTTCTTCATCTAAATATTTAGCGCCATGACCAAGAAGTACACAGAGAATATACCTGGTCCAGTTCAAAGGTAGATACATGATTCGGTCGTGTCTTTATTCAGTGAATCAGCGGACAGTATGAATAACTAATTCAGTAATTGGCATTCCTTTTTTCATCCCGCTCACACTTTTATTTGCTTTGACAACAATATCACGCACACGCTTGTCCCAAATGAAAAATGTATCGACATCATAAAAATCGAGAGAAACCAATATAATGTAAACAGCCGGGGTAAACAGTCGCTTTTTCTAGACGCCAAGAAGACGGCAGATAACGTGTCACTTTATATGAGTACCGTACTTATAAATGCATACTTTCTTTATATACTTGTTGCGCTAGAGCCGCGCCTGAAAGAAAATGTTGTTTCCCCACATGTAAAACATTGTATCGAATAGATTCACAGCAAGTGGTGGTAACACTCTGCTCTGTTTTATCTAGTTGCTAATTGAGAAATCCGCCTGTAGTTTAGACATCTTTGCCAAGATACTACAATCTTTTAAATAAGAAATACGTGTTCATGCTCTTTTCTTTTTGAAATCACGCATAATATCCCGTACGCGCTCTCGTGTGTCCGACTCGTTTTAGTACACCGTTCTTGGTTCGAGAACAGGGAATCAGATACACCCATGGAGTCACTGTTTGTCGGGTACCTGTGAAAAGGTATGACGCACCTCGCTTCAACAGATTTCTATATGACGTTAGATACAATTTTGTGACGTCATACGATGCAAATGGCGACTTCCATGATGGCCAGCCAAGCATTAATGAGCCCATTGTATCATACGCGACTTGATATCTGCTCTGCTCCTGGGTCATTTTAAATGCCTGCTGTGGTTATTGTAAGGAACAGCACTGCAGCTGCCATTGACCTATACTTTAAGGAAAACCTCACTTTGAAGTAATTGGTCCGGTAGTGTTCGCACATCGACCGAAAAAGTACGTGGACATTTACTCAATCCTATTCACATTAAAACGCCACATAACCATGGCTGATATTAGAGCTGCATACTGATAGTCAAATTACACACGCAGCAAGTTTTGAACAAAATAAAGATTGCATCGAGTCGTAAGTTGATATAAAACGTTATCAATATCTTTGGTGGCATTAGGTGTTCGAATTGAACCTCGTCATTGTGAAGTCCACTCAATACGCAGATGAGTTTCTCTCGTGCATGTTCCAAGCCACACAGTTGCAGAAAGGTTCAATGTTGGAATTAGGTTATGTTGACGCTTTACATCACATCAGAAAGTGAAAGAGCCGTCCGCCAAAATAATGATCTTTTCCTGAGCGAGATCCACAGGCATTTGTCAGCCAGTCTACGATTAGTTGCTGTTTCTTTTAAGGGTCGACTACGAGGGTCTTTGAGATGGCATTGCAATCGGCGGTCAGCAGCGGAGCCACAGACCTTGCGACGTGTGACAAACCGGTCGACGTCGAAGAAAGGACGTATGTGCACCACATGTACATCTATGGCATAGGACCAGTCTGCGTCATAGGTGTAATACTGAGTGCTCTCAATGTGATCACATTCACGCGAATGCACACAGACAAACTTCTAGGAGTCTACCTTCTTCGCTGCCTGGCATATTCAGACATGTCCCTGTTGGTGACTTCGTTAATCTTATTCCCAGTGCGGCATCTCATTTCACGGATGATTAGTGGGAACGAAGTCTTCGTTGCAATATACGGAGAATTTCAGATCATACCGTACATGTACTATGCATTCGAGATACCTTACTTTATTACTTTGCAAGTGCGAAATCACATGATGGTGCTTGTTGCTCTGGAAAGGTAAGTCTATGAGATACATAGGCCTACGCGTTTCAACCATGCATCATCAGATGCAACTAGGTATAGGTTATCTCTGATCTCTCCGACTCGACGTAATGTTCGAGTTCAATTTTATTGTTTGACTCTCATCCGGTAAGGCTAATTTTTCAATGCTGTTTCAGATTCATAAAGTTAACCTTCCCATTGAAAGGGAAGTCTGTCTCAACACGCGGAAATGCTAATAAGGCTATGCTATTTGTGGTGGTTTTGGCGATTATTTGTAACATCTGGCGTTATTGGTGGCTCTATATAACAACTGAAGGCGAGCCAAATGATCCATGTTTTCCTGGAGGCCTAAGAAGGATCAAGGTCGTTTCAGGACTAGGAGAAGTGGTTGATAAAATCGTCTATTTACCAATCATATTCGCAACACCACTGTGCTTGTTGATGATCCTCAATGTCGTTGTAATAAAATCACTGTTTCAGTCAGTAAGCCAAGCACAGCGGCTGTCTCGGTCCTCTGACAGTAACCTTGTGGCCCAACACCAGTTGTCCCTCATGACTGGCTGCCTTTGCACCTTGTTTTTCATATGTGAGGTTCCCACATGTATAGACAGAATATTTAGTCCAATATTTGCAGAGGAGCGTGTTGGTGGAAACCCATACTGGAAGATCGGAGCGAACATCCGTAAAGTAGGTTTGCTGCTGACCACAGTTGATTCGACTCTCAACTTTTTCATATACTTGATGACGAATAGGAAATTTCGGTCGACTTTATTTAAAACATCAGGAAAGTAGTTCAATCTCCCAATGAGAGGACTGCGCATCATTTGCCCAAATATGACACTGTGCAAGTATCACCTAGCAACTGTTACCATTGGCGAAGCTAGGAGATTGCAAACTAGTTATGATAAATTTAAAATATGGCGCATGCGCATCATCACTATTGACCCTGGCATCGAATTGTTTTTCCGAGTCCACTGAAAGTAGAGTCTTTCAATAAATTGAAAGACTCATGCCGATCTGCTGAAACGATAATGTACATATCCCGAAGTACTATATTTCAAGGAGGCAACTTCGCATTACACACGTAGGATACAAACACCAATGGAAAAATACTTGAGTCCTCAAGCAAGATTTGAGAATGTATTCGACTAAATGCTTGTACCAACTCCCATACCATTGTTTGAATTCTCATAGGATTTCATCGTGTAGGCCTACCGCATACACTGCTGTGCATGCATGCATTCCCAATACTGACCGATTCAAAACAACGTCTCGAAGGACGTCTTTATTGTAGATTTGAATATAGTAGATTTCCTCCCCTCATCGGCCGCTGTTGCAACTCGTCTCATTAAAGTAAGTTATTGGAAGGACTCTCACACAAGCTGAGTACCACGGTCTCAATCAAAGAAATTATTATTTCAATCGAACGAGATTTCGCTCATGTCGTAACCCGTCATCCCTTACATTTTCGGCAGAACTGTGAATACGACAACCAAGATTAGTTGTGCTTGAGCGATATCGCGTACTAATGAAATAATTCTGTCCTAGTAACGCTCTGTAGGGCTTCACTGGTCCTGAGGAGGGGTCGATGATGTCATCTCTTGCTGATGGCTGTTAATATGTTATTTCTGGCTTAGATTTAAGAGAAAAACTCCAGTGGACAGCTAACCTTTTACGTTCGATATTCTTCGAGCGTTTATTACTGAAACAAATCAAGACTTAACACAACACGTTGAAACTCGTCCAGTTCCATTAGAATGGCCTGATATTTTTCATACAGTTACTAATGTTGCTGTTGGCGCTCAGCTCTCCACGGAATATATTGTCTTTTTTAACTCAACAAGTTTGTGGATCAATATTGTGAACTTGGAAGCAAACCATCTTCAAACCACTCTAACATGACATTCTCATGTATATGAGCATCAGAAGCTATCGAAGCTAACATCCGCTTCCGCAGAAGCAAACCACTCACGTCTAGTTCAATAGGAAAATATATGAAATGTCAAGTCGAGTAGCTGTCTGTGGAGTGGTATGAAGAACAGCAAAATAATCCGTCTGAGGAAGACGAAGGAAGCGCATGTATGACTTTTTTTTTTGAGAGCCGCTCTCAATACTCGACTCTGACCCATCTCAACGTACTTAACCACACTTGGTATAGTAGCTCTTCTTCATCTACATGGATCGCTCATTCAAGACATCATCGGTCAAGTCCCAAGTCGACATCCCCATATGAGACCTGTCTTGTTTATAGCACACCAGGCTAAAAAGACCCGGGCTATGTCTTCGTCTGAATTTCGTCTATCGTCATCGAAGGCCCTTGTGACTAATTGATGTTACATAGAGGTCTGTCTGCATGCTAACCGTCAAATGGTAGACCTTCAACTTCCATTTTATTGCCTGCTCGTCCATCGTTTCTACCTCAACTTCAAGTATTGACTATAGTTGTTTGTTTGGGTGATGCGGTGCACTGGCTGCTTGGCAATCATCAAATCAAGTTGGAGGTCATGGCGGAGTGCGTGCAACATGTTAGGTAGGCAGCCCAGGGAAATGTAGAAGCCACGACAGTTGAAGAGGAAAGAAGTACTTCCTGTGACAGCTACAACCAAACGATGGGGAAAACATTCGAAAAGCTGCTCTAGGAAACAAAGAGATGCTAGGAAAGGAGTCAAAGCTGCTTTTCCGACCTTTAATTCATCTGACAATCCCACTGTAGCCTAGAGGAAGATCGTCTGTCATCAATCATGCTTAGCTATCAGTGTCTTTGTGCATGATACTGGAACCACGGGCTCAGCAACATCGTCGGTAGGAGTAGATTAAACGAACCTGGCATTAAGGATGGGATAGATCTGATCAAGAGTATTTCACCGTTGAAACATGGTTCAGTAACATAGCAGGTAAAGCGTAAGGAAGAAGTAGAGCAAGCAACCCTGGTATTAACAGCGTTATGCCAATATATTCAACTATATTTAAACATGTTTCAGTGTTTAGAGAAACACAGCAACTATCAAACATCAGTTCGGACGAGAGATTTTCAAGGAAACTGAACAAGCCATAGCAACCACTGAGAAGGCTGTCTGTCAAACCGCTTATAGGAAACCAGTTACTGCGATCACTAACCAACAGAGTTGCTGAAAGAGTAGCACCGACGTAGGAAATGAAAGCATGTGGTAGGAACTGTAAATGATAAGACAACAATACAATATACTGCTGATAGATAAGGATAGATAGGTTTTCCCAAGGTGGGACTTACATGTACTAGAACATATTTATCGGCGAAATTCCTCGGGAGATTGAATGTTGAAGTGCTATTGACGCACTGAACATATGGCGAGTTTAAAATGCAGTCAACGGTTTACAAAACTACGGTTAAGCAAGTATTCGGTCGTGTGTAGCGGCGGAAAAACTCCCGTAAAGGTACCCGGCAAACTGCCGAGTTCAGTCATACAATGCCCCGTCTATAGTGGTTGGCTATTTGCGGCGAATGTGAGGGTCCCAAACCGTCACAGTAATGATGTTATATCTCACGCTGACAGTTTGATCTTGTACTCTCACGAATAGACAAACACTAAAATAATGGTCATGCAGTAGAAATAATACTACAGTGAAAGAACTTTTTCTAAGCCAAAATAGCTCAATTTTTACGCATTCTTCCCCTGCTGTTTGGCTTCTCTGGCAATATCACGTGTAAGTTATCAGCAACCTGCTTTGTTCGTTATCAGCTATGACTGATTGTCTTACGGAACATGTTCTTTTCCCTTCACGTCTAACAAAATGCAGATAAGATACAGCGCAAAGGGATGCAGCAACGCGTAAACAGTATTTTCTTTCTGATATCGTTGTGCCTTAAACATAAGTTCTGTGTATAATCAAGTACATGTATAACCTACTGCCATGGCTGTGCATCCCATTCTCAACTTCATTGCATGCGTTGAGTGTGTATACACGAGCCACATCATATCATTTGAAGTTTGAAATATATTTAATCAAGCTTGGATCACACTGATGAACATCGGTTTTAGTATGTTGATGATACCGCTGAGCCAACTGGAACTGTCTTCACACTCCCCCAATCTCATCGATCAGCCATTAACCTGGCCATTACAGCGGCAGTTCGAGGCAGGCAATGGTCACTCTGTCCGAAACCTGCCTGTCACTGACTCTCTCAACGTCTCCTTCAACGGTTTCACCGCTAATGGAATGCTGAGAAAAAACTCTAATTGCATTGTTCTCGACCATGGCTGGATCATGGTGCTTCATGTTGGTGACAGTGAGGAAAGCCCTATAAGAATAAGCTTCATGTTTCTAAAGGCAGAGGCTTCAACAGCTTCAAACACATAGGCCATTGCTTAGGGTAAACTTATATGGTAGATGACTATTACTATGTTAACTTTTCATTAGCTTTAGCAGACAACACGACTGTCAAACACTGCCAGAAACAGCTCCGATAAAATATGATATCATATTTCAATGTAATAACATCCCTGCTAAGTCTTGGTTTTCCAATATGGTCATGGCAGCGTCCTTACTGAAGCCCAATTCAATTGTTTTTAAATTGCGATATTAAAGCTTAGAATCAATGAAGTTTTAATGTATGTGTTTGAATTGAATTGTCGATCTACGCCCGTGGTTCGAAAGAGCTGAGAGGCACTACTTTTCCAATACGTAAGCCTTGGAGCGCCTTGCGGTAAAGAGCAGATAATGAAGCGTGATTACGACTTAATGACCTCTGACAAGTTTCCAGGCGAGCAGACCAGCAATGAGCAAAGCTCCCTGTGATGTCAACACGGTTTCTCGTTACTATATCACGCCAGATTAAAGGCTGGTATTGACCAAGAACTAACTGGAGAGCAAAATCTTTTCTAGGACATTAGCAATAGAACGACCAACGATCACCATGGCGTATGACAGCATTCGCAACATTGGTGCCAACCGAATATAAACAGTAACAGATTTGCCAATGACTGTATGAACAGCATAAGCAATAGATTTGCCAATGACTGTATGAACAGCATAAACAACAGATTTGCCAATGACTGTATGAACAGCATAAACAACAGATTTGCCAATGACTGTATGAACAGCATAAGCAATAGATTTGCCAATGATTGTATGAACAGCATAAACAACAGATTTGCCAATGACTGTAACAACAGCAGAGGCAACAGATTTGCCAATGACTGTATGAACAGCATAAACAATAGATTTGCCAATGACTGTATCAACAGCATAAACAACAGATTTGCCAATGACTGTATGAACAGCATAAACAATAGATTTGCCAATGACTGTATCAACAGCATAAGCAACAGATTTGCCAATGTGGCGATGTGACCAGCCACCGGTGTCTGCATGAAAAGCACCATTGTGATTTTTCTGTCACCAAATAAATAACATTGTGTCATAAACGTTGAGTACCAAAAAACCTGACGTTCCAAGCTAAATCCATTTTGTTAAGATTCCTCGATACGTTGACAATCTCCTCGTAAGCGGATTAGAATGACGATGATTGTTTTAGGAGATTTGGAGATCAGAGGATAAAAGTCAGGTACCCTCGTGCACCTGCCTACATAACTTCTTTCGCTGATTTTCCTATATTTTCAACAACTGCCTAACTCATACAGGAGATTAACAATCTGTCACCAATCCACCTCCTGGGGTCGAGGTAGATAAGTCGGAAGATCAAACGATATTGCTGATGGTTAGGAAGTGGTGCGCAAGAGCAATCGCTCTTTGATGATCCTGCTTTTATTATGTCGTATTTATAAGTAGTCGCAAAAGTACAGGTACAGAGCAATCAAGGGACAAAAGGAGGTCGAAAACGTTGGTAGTTTATTGCGGGGCGGGCGATTAGCTTATAAACTGAGTTGTAGAAAGAGGGTGGGTGGTTAAATAATCTGGAGAAGAAGACATGTTTCATCAATTCGGCCAGTTGAGATGCACACTTAAGCTTTGAGCTTTGAGCACACTGATGTAATGTCATGCTAGTTGCTGAAACTGAAATACCCATTGACGTCCTAAATCGTGTCATCATCAACACCGTGAAATAAGTCACAGAGCCCGCTACGTTCTTTCAAATAGAAGGTTTTGATTGAATAAACCTTAACAATGGCAATTGACCATTCGATTAACACATCGCCTTTAATTCATAACATGATTATGCCTGGCCTTCAACAAAAGAGTAACCCCGGCCAGGCTTTGTTTTCGTGAGGTGATGGCGTCACGTAATGCGTCTATTCAATGTCAGTTCCGTGCTAGAGGGCAAGGTGAAGACATGTTTTGTTTTGGTCGATCATGTGTGTATGTGTGTACCATTTTTAATGACTTTACATACAATGAATGTATGCAAAGTCAGTGTGTTTAGATAATAGAAAGAAACGAATAATTTCATATTTAACAAGAGATTGTATCCAAGTATTTTCTTCTTGGGATATGAGAATATTTGACGACGGCGACATGAATGTCTTCACAAGAAAAGAAGGTTTCGGAAATATCTAGCCAAACCGCAAATTGTCACCAAAAGGCATGACAGCAGACGTACATGTATTCTACTTTCTGCAGACTGAACCGTGTATCTATTAGAATATCGTAACCTTGGCAAAGCCAATACATTTCTCAATGCCTTCGGCAAAACACCTGTACATGGTGGTAAAGTTCTCCTAGTTTCCTTCCGTTTTGAATATACAAGAATTTAACGGGTTATCTGGGTTCTTCCAAGTAGCTACCTGCACATCAAACTTAACTTGACAGTTTTGGCTGATGCAGTGCGTTGATTTTAAGAATAATATTTTGGAACATTTGAAAAGGTCTGGGATCACCCCCTCTCTCCAATGATGGTGAACAATACATGTAGACCTGTGATCCAAAACAGCAGAGGTAACGTGTAGAACATCGCTGAAGCCGGAACAGAGAAGTTTACCTTTACATCAACACGTTCCATGGATTCTTTCAAACCTCGCGTTTTTCTCTGTCGACGATTAAATTATCAAAAAGAAACTCGATCATACTCGCTTAGGGCAGGTGTTGCACCTGTTTGTGGCTTTGGCGGTGATATACGAACTGGTACGAAACCAGATGCCACAATCAGTAATTGTGAGTTCTTAAATCAAGCTGACACACTCACGATTAGCAGCCAATGAATCCGCCAAGATAAATGTGAATCCCAAAGCAATAAATCGAATATGCTATGAATCGAACAGCTTCTCTCAATACCAATTCCATACAAATTGCTTTAAAACCTGACTTTTTCTCAGCAGTTTGTTTTGTTTAGAAAACGTTCATGGTAATCTGTAGTGGGTTGTTTTGTCACCTGTTTAAAGATCAGCTGGTTTGCACCGCTATAAAGTTGATACCATCCGCCAAGAAAATTCTTGAATTGCTTACCACGAGCGGCAAGGAGTCTGAGTTCTGCGAATAAATATCCCCACAAAAACCTGAGAAAGAAAACTCATCACTGTTTCGAATCTAAAAAAGCAATGCTGTTATGATTGACCGGCGATAAAGGATGTATAGGCAAAACCACATTCATACCATGTGCTTACCTTGTCCATTACCGACTCCCAACGTTTTTGTTGACGATAGGGTAAAACCTGCATGCCTAACCATCCCTTATACGTGTTACTATGGTTATTGATATGCCTGCGCTGAGAAGGGGTTGAAGTTGGCGTAAAAGCAATCCCCACAATGCATATTATACAGAGTAGATGGGAAATAATCGTTTTAAGACAAAACACCCCCGAGGCTGATCCACAAATTGTTCGTACATGATGATATACTGCCGCCAGTCTTGTCCATATGACCTAAAATAACAAAGCAGGTAAAAAGTGACCCACCATCAACCATCATCTCACCAACCTGTCCGTCCCCCCTCTTCTCCCAACGATACCACACCACACCACATCCATCTTGCTTGCACCTATGTACAGCCCACTGCCCAAAAGAATCACCACTGTAAGGGGAGTCTAGACTTGGTCTTCACTAAGCATTATCACACCGAGGTTGCCTCTACGTGATGGATAAAACTTTAGCTTATAATGAAGAAATGATATAAATTTTGCTTTGACATGGTGCTAATCCCATTAGTAACTGTCATCAAAAGATAAAAGAAGAACGCGTGACAGACTTTATCTCCTTAACGGCTCATGATCAACGCGCCTGTGCCTCGGCAGTATGAAGAACAGGCTAAATATGACAGCAGCATGCAATTGTTGCTTACTCAAGTTACTCATTGAAAACCTAATCATAATGCTCTTATTTCATGTAGGAAAAACTATAGATTGGCGGCAAGAATCTTGCTATGGTACCATGAACGCTACCGTGAGCTGAAGTACACTCTATGGCGTGCTTCTTGAGACATCGAGCAGGCTGTAGATTGAAACAAAGAAGACGAACATTGCTTCAGCTATTACAGCCTGATCATGTTGTCTTACTGAACAGGATTACGTGATCTCCTTCAGCAGTAAAGAAGACTAGAAGCAGCATCACATGTGGCACATGATACGGAAAGTACCTCGAACTTTGACAAGGTGTACGAGACTAAATAGGGCAACTCGACATGTCGCATGTGTCGTCCACTATTTAAGTCATTGAGCCTGGTACATACATGTAGATCCAGGGATGTGATGAGGATATCTGAGACCCATGATCCTGCCGGTGTAGTATTGTGAGTGTTTTTGTGAGTCAGCGTTTCCTTACCTTTTGATCAATTTACCATGCTGAACACCGACCGAACAGATTATTCCTTACAATGTGTTTCGCCTTCATAAGGGGTATCTTGCCTCAAGGGAACCGGACAGGCTTTGAGCGCGAGAGGCCCAAGCACTCAAAGCGGAGGTCTCATAGGTATATCATTGAATACTGAACCACAGCTGTCGAGCTTAGTAACTCTTTGCACGGCCTCATAGAAAGTCATTGGCCGGGGGCTTCAAGGAATCTCTGTCTTTTGTTTAATTTGATAACGAACTCGAGGGGATACTCCTCACCAAGCGGGAAGGGAACACTGTGTCACGCCAAAAAAGCATCTCAAATAATAACATTAGGGCAATCTCCTCTTGTCTCATTTGAACCTGAGGTGGGATATTACTACACGGCGGATGACAGGATTCAGCTGCATCGTCTATCGCATTTCAGGCTCGGTTCCGGATTGTTCGAGTTTAGCGGAAATTTGTCTCGGGTAGCATCAAAAACATATCTATATAGTCACGTCGTGATGCATTCAAACTCTCGGCATTTCTGATATATCGGGATTACCATCAACATCAGCAGATGATCCTCCTGGGAGTTACGGCTAAATAAGATGCTTATTTCATTTCTTCCATTAAGTAGAGTTTCAATCAACTCTATTGCGATTGCAATGAAATATTAAGTAAAAATGAATATTCACCCTATGTTGATATGTGATAAACACAAAATATGGGTGATTCCGTTTACGAAATTGATTCGGCATATTTGAGGCGTCTTGTACGTTGTGTTATTAGCTTGGCAACTGATAATACCGTCACCCTCATAAAACAAATACCCAAGTAATTTTTTCCCAAATTGATATTTTCGCCTAAGCCAGCTCTCTTTACCATGATAGAACGGACAACTCATTTCCAAAGAGCGAGCTACATACGATTCACGACGACTTCGGTGAATGCCATTAGGATAAATATGTACTTACCCTGTGCCAGTGATACAGACTTGCTCCATTGAAATAATATTCCAAACAGAATCGAAGCTAAACGTCTAGTATCCAAAAGAAACAACATTGCCGCTATCCAGTGAAAAGTTCTTAGTATGAAAGAGGCTGTGAATGCATAAAGAGGAGTCAACCATGTGCGGCGGCCATGTTGTTGGCCTTGACCTCGGCAGTCATGGCCACGCACAAGACGTTTGCGATGGTGATCAGCACCGCCACATTGGCAGGTTTCAGACCTGCCCTCCATTATCACGTGTTGATTATTTTGGAAGAGGTCTTGGGTATCCATCGACTTGTCTCATTCTTGTGTTCATCGATTAGATGGCAACGTACCCTGCCTAATCATGTCTTCTACCAACTGGCTTAGACACTTGCTTCCGTGGACATGTCTGGCTAGGAACCTGAAAGGACAGGAGGTAAGGAGATTTGTTAATTATTTGGCGACTTCTTCGGACATGACACTGACAGTAATGAAGACAACAAGAACACAAATGCAGTCTTCTTTCGAGGGCATCAAAATCGTGCAAGAATGTATAGGTTTGTTGTACTACATTTACTCAAATAATCGAAGGAAAGCGATGTCGTGGACAGGTACTAGTGGTCGTCGATGTGAAAACTGTGCCCATCAAGTCAACCAAACCAATCACACAGCACAAACATTACGGCATGCTCTTCCTTCTCGATCGTCACTTTAGACAGCAAGTAATGATCGGTACTATCTATGAGAAAGGAAACTCTTAAGTAGTCAGTCACACCACCATGAAGACATCATGGCCACTGACTTAACTCTCGTAATGCACAACAAAACAGCATGCAAGGATCGGAACGAACTCCTAATGAGGCTGTCTAAAGACGTATCAATGATAAAGCCAGTCGAATTCCAACATCACGGTGTGCCTCATATGCTGACTTGGAGAGATGAAGAAGGACACATTTTGATCTATGCTTCTTTTGTGGAAGCCCCTGTAGTAAGGACATGGGAATAAAACTGATTTGCAATTTCATACGACTTCTTATTTATCATAAGCGACACTTCTCCTTCAACACAAGCTGACTGGCGATGGAACGCACCGTAGCATGTAACATCCTAGAGATAAATGGTGGTAAATGAAGCTTAAACTGGCGCATATTTTGTCACGGAAATAAATCACCTTGCACAGCAGTCAAGGAATAAACCAGGAATCAAACGGAAAGACTCTATCATATTATCCATAGAATCGGCCGGGCGGTATCTGATGAAATTGATTTGCAGACGATACTGATGCTAGGAACTGAATTCAATTCGATTCATCCACGCGATTTTATTGTTAAAGGAATAATAGAAGGTATGCACTGTGATAGAGTTCAGTGTCCAGAATCATATCTCAGCCGGTATCTGTAATGGAAAGTAGGGTTCAGTGCAGTGAATCATATCTCAACCGGTATCTGTAATGGAAGGTGTTGTACTGTGAGAGGTTTCAGTGTAGCGAATCATATCTCAGCCGGTATCTGTAATGAAAGGCGTGTACTGTGATAGGGTTCAGTGTAAAGAATCATATCTCAGTCAGTATCTGTAATGGAAGGTAGGGTTCAGTGCAGCGAATCATATCTCAGCCGGTATCTGTAATGAAAGGCGTGTACTGTGATAGGGTTCAGTGTAAAGAATCATATCTCAGTCAGTATCTGTAATGGAAGGTAGGGTTCAGTGCAGCGAATCATATCTCAGCCGGTATCTGTAATGGAAGGTGTTGTACTGTAATAAGGTTCTGTGCAGCGAAATCTTATCTCGGTGCTCGTGTCAGTGTCGAGATCTTATGTCAACTGGTATCTGTAATGGTGCTCAAAAGATACACTTGAGAGCAGTGTAAATAAATTCCCGCACGAATTGATGACACCACAGACCTACATAAATCATTATAGTTGCAAAACCTGCCTTAATCAAACCAATAACTGATGAAACCCGGCTGCTGATCAGCATGAAATTGTTGACTTCACGGCAGATGGTGTGCTGTATCATTCAGCAGAGATCTTTTGCATGAACCTGAACAAACTCTTTGGACCGGTTGAATAATGTAACTGTGTACATCAGCTCTATACATAGCTAAACGATGTACATTGCACATCCTGTACATATATCATCCTAGCACTTAACGTTTCAAAACCGATGTCATTAAAGAATTGACTCGTTATAAGCTTATCCAACGATGGCAAAGCACATCCACACTTGCAAGCTTGGTAATTACCGTTTCCAAGGTAACAGCAAGTTTACGAGTTTTTTGCATGACTTAACCAGTCTTGTCCAATTTACAGCGGAGGCCACCGCTGGAATGTGCGTTTTGAATACAAAGTTTCTTTATCATAGCAAAGACCGGAATTAGGCATTTCTTTTTTCCTTCATATCAGCAAGAACAACAATGAGTGATTACCAATCAAATGTAAGTTCTTACATAGTGCAATATACTGTACAGCTGTATCGTCTCAAAGTCATGAGGTTGTTTACATTCATTACACAGTCTAATCAAGAAACCTTTTTGTAGAAACGAAGGCCATTTTGCTATTTCAGGCCTGTTGGAAATATCGAGTTGGATGCAGTAGCCTAAAATCCACGACCTTCTTGTCAGAAGTCAAACACTCTTTAACTGGGTCACAACGCTTCCCGGAAAAAAAATTTCGGTGTAACGTTCCGGCAAAATTACCCGGGCAGACGTTGCAGTCCATCCCCTCTCGGAGCAGCAGTCACTCCAGTCGGGCAATGACACCTTAGGCCGCGATGTTTCACATGTAACGTGCATTACGTGTCGCTGCTCACTTTTCATGCTTGACATGAAAAACGAACAAGTCGTTTCCAAAGAGCGGGCTACATACGACTCACGAGGTCACCTTTCACCCTCACGTAGTGTTTTCAATCCTAAGTCACTTAACTTGTGACAAGTGAAACGTGGAATTGATAACGTGAACCCATATAAACCCAGCTTTACATGTACACTTACATCCACCTCAACTTGTGACCTAATATCTGGAGGGGGGGGTGACCGAATTGAAATACAAATCGATATCTGAGTTTGTCAATCAAATCGAATCATATCTACTACGTTCAGCGATCATTTTGTTCCTAAACATTTTTTCCAGCGTCGTTTAGAGAGAAAACGATAAGTCTGAATAGTTTATGAACCAATTTTGCAAGTAATGCACTGATGCGCTTGAGTGGAAATGAATGCAAATATCTCCACGGCGCAGAGCGGAGAGACCGTAGTACCGCAAGTGAATAATTTATGATGAAGCGGAGAAGCCATACATCGGATGTCAAGAAACACCTTTAAGCGTATTTGTGAGCGCAATCATATCATTTAGATCTTGCTCGTTGCCAATATAATGCTTCTCAGTTTATGATAACAATCTATAATTATTCGATGGAAATTTGCCGTTGATATTTTCTTATTGGAATGAGGAAGAGACGCCTGCTCATGGATATGGAGTCATCTTACCGAATGGCTGGTGATTTATTATTATGGACACTGGCCAAGTTATTGTAGATCTTGGGCTGAAATCGAGTAGGCGCCCCTGTGCCTTAGGCTGGAGTTATGTGGGATTCACGTTGTCACTTGTCATGATTCACTTGTCACGAGTTAACTGAATTAGGCTTGAAAACACGAAGTAAGGACGAAAAGTGACCTCGTGAATCGTATGTAGCCCGCTCTTCCGAAACGACGTCATGCATGAAAAGTGAACAGTGACACGTTACATGTGAAAACGCGAACTCTATATAATCGCAGTATAAAAGGGACATCAGACTCTTTTAGCCCAAGTAACTGGAACTACTACCCCCAGGAAAAAGTGTGTGTTCTTTGACGGAAATCGTTTACTCTGCAAACTTCTTTTGGTTATAGAATATTAGAATATAGTATACCAACGAAGCCTCCTAACATGAATTCTGCATGATTGAAAACCCATCATCGCGCTTAGTACACGTACTGTATTGGTATAGTGTATCTTATTCATGTTTAGAAGTACTGCACACGTCATGTGTGGAGGCGTTAGAATGGCGACTGACATTGCGGGTCGTAACGATGTGGGGTACGTCTCTATCAGTGCATGTTATCTGACGATTGAGTTACTCCAAAACTGGGCACCGGAATATCGCATTTTCTAATTTGTTTGAGTAGATAGCCGCGGACCGTGAATATGCAAACAGGGTCTGATTCCTACACAAATTGTCTTAGATCTTCGACTTTTTTCTATCTCGCAGTCCTTAACGCTATTACACCTCGCCATCCCCGGCGTAGCAAATAGAAGCTAACCCACTTACTAAGAATCTATTGGCTATCTACCTTCTCTATTTTGCCGATTCGATGTCTGCCGACATCGGTGGATTGATCATGTTATCGATGGGTGAATTCGCCAAAATTGACCGGGAGCCAATGCTCAATATATTTGAGAATGTTGTGTGTACATAGCCATGTCTTGGCCACATCCATCAGCCTGTTTAGGCTTGGTGATTACATGTTGCGGCGAGGCAATCGGCTTAGCACCCACGCTCTAACCTCACCTCATTTATGTGTCGCGAAATGGAAGAACATGGAAACATGGTCACCGTGGTATTCTTGTCATCTGGTCCAGGATACCAATATATCTTTAGAGAGAACTAAGTGGAATTGACTGCCGCTGTTCTCATCTCCATGAATTCATGCATTTGTCACTACAGCCCAATGGGCCATCTTCGGCTACGATTTGTTCGAGATCACGGGATCACTGTGAACTTTCATGCGTGACATGAAGAACGAACAAATCAGATTTCCAAAGAGTGGGCTACATACGATTCACGGTTGAGGATGTCACTTTCTCCCACGAAGCGTTCTCAAGCTTAAGGCAGTTAACTCGAGACAAGTTAAACATGGCAAGTGACAACGTAAATCCTATATAACTCCGACCATCTACTTGTCGCCAGGATCATCTACTTGTCGCCAGTCGATCAATGGGTTAGCGAGACCCCGCAGGATAACCATCGAAAAAAGGAAAGGGGGAATGCAGAACACTGGTATGGCCCCGAGAGTTTCGTGTAGTAACCTGTAGTGGTTTCTTCGCCAGCGGTAGTGTAACATTTGTTTTATATTCCCCATATCTCATTGTTTCAATACCAGCACAGAAAGATACCATGATCTTTAACAGCAGAACACAGAGGAACATGCCAATCTAACTTGTTTTCTGGTCATCCCTAGTTAATGAAGAAAAAAGTCAGAAACGGAACTCACTCCATAAAGATATTCTCGCACTGTTCGTACCATCCAATGGGTATCATCAACAAGCAACATCGGAAGAAACTTATTGCCAGTACATGTATTGGCATCTGTTCACCCTTATTCTCATTGTTTATTCATGCCATCCGATAACAAAACATGAATGATGAGAGAAAGTACATCTCGTTTTCACCAAAGCTGGCAATTCGCATGATGAATTTGAATACAGACACTCATCTTTGGCTCAATTCTACACAAACTAGTCTTCCTACATAAGCCTTAGCTACCTTACACATCTTAAGTCGTCAATGAGTACGTTTCCGATTGAACTGCAGTGAATGCTTTTATATACTGCTGACTGACAAAAGGTGATGTTATAATACCAGCCTCTGATGCCTGGGAATTCATCCATTCGCATCTGCTCGAATTGCTTCACAAAAGAGTGCCTCTTTAGCCTTTGACATTCCTTAAAAACCTTTGTTGGCAGTATCGACTTTTCAAGCAGCTATTAATGTTAGATGCAAATCGAGAAAAGGTTTGCAGTTAAAAGTAACTGGTAGGGTTTCTGCCTCTTTTTCTCGTCGCCAACATAGGAGGAGCGAAGGAGAAGGAACTATGTTCACGACTGAAACATGCCGCCAAAACGAATTAAGAATTACGGACCGATTCAACGAACACACTGCTTTAAAAGCTTTGTTACCACAATTTCGAAGCCAATGACTTTTAATATATCGAAATAAACCCAACGCCTGGAGGAGTGGAAGCCTAGGCTAAGCGCGATTTCCGCCTTGACTTTGGACATTCATTCAATTTATATACATGTATTGGTCATATTCATACAATACAACTGAAGAAGTTACTTTGTCAAACCTTCCCCAATAGCGAAAAGCATTAATTTGTTATTTCATATTAAGGTAATTCTCATGAGATCTTTTCGTGATAAACATATGGCCTGTTAAAGGAAAAGTACTCGATAATTTCGAGTGTGTATCTTGCCTAAACGCATTTAGGAAGTTGCTGACAAAACAGTCTACGCCGGAAAGCATGCTACTCATGCAAAATGGATGTCAACCTAACAATGTTGAAGCATGCTCAGCATTGACCGGTAAACAATACACAAGTTGAGGTTGTCAAGGCGTGGGGAGTGTAACTCTGACAACATGCTTCCACCGGAAGAAACGTAACTACCACTATATTTCAACCCTGAAATGTCAACGTCACTGCTTAGAATGAGAGTAGTGAAAGAAATGCCTCGCGATAAAAAGTTGTGTTTGGTTTTTTATAAAGCGCATAAGTTTCTAGCGCACGGGCTTGTCGAATTACCATCTTGCAGACAAGAAACGAGTCTGGCCGGTGTAGCAGTCGAAAATATCCCCCTCGAAAAAGTGTCCGTCCGAAATGTTTTCTTGCGGATTATGTTGTAGTATTTATATAAAGACTCTATATGACCGCCTATTCCTCAATGAATATAAGCGCAAGATAGAATCCCTTTGAGCCAGACAATACATCCCATGACATTCCAAACTTCTTATCTGGTTTAGAAGTTTGAACTGTCAGCCTTTTAACATTTATCATTAGTTGTGTAGTTCGATTCAATATTCGATCTTCCTGACTCTGCCCTGTCTGCCGGAAGATCTCCATTATTCACAAGGTTCCCCGCCTGCTCCTACTAATTGAATGTACTATTGCCCGCGATGGGAGGAAGAGAATATCAGATAGCTGGGGTATACAGATCAATAAGCCAGAAGAGATACATGGATGAATAACAATCCCAGACTCGACCAAAAATCATACTGTAACCCTTCCACCTCCCCAGACTCGAGCTCTGATATTTCTATAACCCTTCCGCCATCCCAGACTCAAGCTCTGATATTTCTGTAACCCTTCCTCCTTTCCATACCGAAGCTATACATTTTCATGTAATCCCTCCAATATTCCTGGCTCAAGCTCCAAATTATTCTGTAACCTCTCCACTTTTTCTATCTACTGGACAAGACTACCAACATATCCACCAAATCCAATGAGCAATTCTCGGGAATATATCCACTAGTTCTTTGCGAATGGCCTTTTCTGCACTTTTCCATCAGTGACTTCGCAGAGAATACGATGCAGCAAATAATTCTTAATATTAACCATTATTCATCGGCACTGAAAAATGTGTTTCTCAGAATAGAGACAACGTATTCTTTGCATAATTCATTCCCTTTAGCGACTCCTACACCCCATCTTCTTCACCCATATACTTCAATCATGGCGGTCCATAATTCACATCCTTTGTATCCCCTGGGTACAAAGCACCATGGCAACGACAGTAACTAAAGAAACCGCGACCATTTCCTCAATCAATTTGTTGTCTTTGTGAAAGGTCTTTTTGTGACAGGAAGTCATAAAGTCCGAAGAATGGGATTTGATCTTTTCCAGCTTTTGTTGAGAAAGAAGCCATACGCGGCTCTTTTCTCAAGCTGGATAATAATTTTGCGCACGCAATTTGAAATTCTCTGCACCTAGAGCCGCATCTTCTGCGATATTACACACGACTGAAATTGCAACTCGTGACCATGTAAATTACTGGAAGTCATCTTTACTAATTAGACCCCTGGAATAGAGGCATGAATAGCGGTTTGGTCGGTGTTGAACGGATGTGACAGGAATCTGGAACCTAGTAGTCATACATGAAGTCGAGATCAACATAGAATTTCTATTTTCGCTACTCTAATCTCTGGTTGAGGTCTCTCTAGAATAACTAACGAACAAAATGCCAGTACTCCAAAGACGAGGTGCTTCCATTGCGTTCAAATCTACATCTTTAAATAGCATTAACCACCCTTAATCATTCAAATGGAAGATAGTAGCAAGGAAAATAGGTGATATACTTCACAATGACGGACATTTCGTCGTGTACAGACACAGTCACACGAAAGAGAACATCGAGAGGTGTCCTCACTCTGCGCTACCGACATCGGACAGGAGACATAATGAATGTCAAGATAAGCCTAGATGTAACTGATCTTTCCATTAAGCGAGCCTTTGGAAACAATATACAGAAACGCCTGTGATTCATAGCTTGCTAATAAGCTGATATCATTTGGAAAAATCGCAATATGAATGAATCAGCCGCTTCTTCGCTACTTCTTTTGCAATTTACGGGTATAGCTGTTTGACGCTTGGCTCACCGAATATGTTCCCCTCAAACCATAACCCCATTCACTACCTACGATATGGGGGAAGATAACTCTGTGTAGGAAGAGCTGGATTCAAACTTCATCAGCGCATAAAAGATGGATATTGGAAACCTGATAAAATATTCTTAAACCTTCTTCAGCTGGTTTTTTTAGATCTTCATCATCAGTTTTGATAAAAAAGTATTTTGAAAAACGCGACTTACGATCTGATAGAAAACTTTCTTACCGGCGACTTAGACTTTATTTGAACGAACAGTTATGTCCCCTAAAAAAATCTCAATTTAAATCACCCTCCAGGTTATCTTCTAATAAGGGAAGGTTGATAATTATGTTGTACAAAAGAGTCAAATAGCGTGCCACTTTTTCACGATGGTGTCTCTTACAACTAATTAGGAATGACGCTGCAAACAACTGCCTTCGCTGACGAGGGCTGTGAGTTATCAAAACAGGTGGTTATAACGTATAACATATAAACTGTAAACATCTGTGAATAATAAGTTAGGCGGCTATCTTACAACTAATTAGGAATGACGCTGCAAACAACTGCCTTCGCTGACGAGGGCTGTGAGTTATCATAACAGGTGGTTATAACGTATAACATATAAACTGTAAACATCTGTGAATAATAAGTTAGGCGGTTATTACTTAAAGATGTTACGACCATAACTCAAAAACTCAATCCGTAAGAGCAGAGAACGTGCATTTTGAAAATATCTCCCTCATTACTGATTTGTACCCCTCTGCCTTAGTACACGGATATAACCAACTCCAAATGGACCAATTGCTTTCCATTAATTCAAAAGAAGAGTTAATGAGGCCTTGATTGACTTAGTGCGGCAGAACGAGGGAGACACGACCATCTCAAGAAACGTGTGCATTCACGCCGCCACAGTGTCTTTAAACATTGCGGATTGACATGTATCTGGGAGCGGGGGGGTTTCGTGCCGGAAATGAGGTGACTCCTTGTCGCCGTATCGCCTGCTGCTCCAGGCACGAGAGAGTCCGACTGTAATTGCTAGAATAAACAGGGTGACAGTGGTAGAGACATTGAATGGAAAGCACGGATTTGGGATCAAATGGAGAAACAGGAGACAGAAACAGGCCAGAGACAACGAAACGTGGCGCTTAAAGTAACTATCCCGGCGAACAACTGCCTGAACAATTTATATCGAAAACCCACTTAAGAAACCAGTTGGTATGATTAAGCTTTACTTGATAGATAATGGTAGCTTCAACAGATAAAGATCCACGAGTAGATTACTTGAGTACAGACTCCAAAAGTAATCGTCAACTCAGTGCCCGCCATGCTACTTCGACAAGCTAGTACAGAAAAATGATTGGTGTACGATCACACATCAGAAGCATTCTAAATACTCCCACGATGCAGTCTCTTCAGTAAATAAGCAACACAAAATTCCATTGATTGAAACAGATCTTCAAACAAACCTCAATGGTTGGTGACACCAAAATACATCGCTTTCAATAAGAATATCATTTGCGCTTTCGCCCACACTTCTAACCTTCAGGGAAATAAATCCAATTTCTATACTGTTCAATGAATCAAAGCACCTTGGAAAACAAGCTGTCGTCGAGGGAAGATTTAAAGTCCGCTGTCACCATTTCAGACATAAATATTGATGTAATAGGCGAAAGTAGCCCATTAATAACCACTTTAACTTACTGAGGAATGCTGTGTTTGGCAAGACCGTTATTCAAGCATTTGTCATGTGTGAGTTTTAAAAATAACAGAACTTTCGTTAGAAAGAATAACTATGGATATTAATTGGGGTCTGTGATGTGGCGTTGGCCTGAGCCGAAATGCCTGACCTTTGTACCTTTTGAGCATAAAGGTAGAAAAGAGGCTTTTGGTCTCAGTGGAAGGTTAGGAAGGTGTGGAAGCAATGTTGTGTTGTCCTCTGTTGCGAGATATGACAACAACCTACTATGCTGTGATTCGAAGTTCATGACGACCGCGATTTTTAGAAGAGCAATGTTTTTTTCATTTGTTATATGTTGTCTCCTCTCTCAACCACAACCTGCCTAAACCACCGCTAACAGAGGGCTATTGAAACATCAGCTAAGAGTACCACTTGCCATCGCCAGGAAACCTGAGATCAAAGGAAAGGAAATGTTAAACATAGTGTCTGTCTGTGTTCATATTGGTCTAGACATGCCCGCCAACTCACACAGCATGTCATAAAGCGATTATGATTAAAGGAAAAAGGTTCGAAAATACTATATTGGGACAGCGGTAAAAAAATATCTTAACGATCTGACAGGAAAAGGTAGAGGGGTGTTGACTTAGGGCGACTATGGCGTTTGTACTGTTGTAAAGATATAGCTGAAAATCTGAGAATATTGTCAGTTTTCTTCCGTGGCTGCTGTTCAAAACATCTTTTATTACTGTATTTCATGAATAGCTGGAGTCTTTAAGCAATCATAAAGACCTCCCTCGCCCAACCCTTCCCATTTTCCCCAAACCAATCCAACTACAACCACTCCGTCTCCACCCGACGATTATCACATTTGCGCCAAAAGCACTCGCTGCAAAACATTCTTTTACAATTCTCATAACTGTCGTCCGCATGTGCACTAGTCGGCAGACATGCATTGTCAGTGATATCATTAGCCAGTGATATTTCATGCTCAAAGCCAGAGTGATTACTCATTTTATTGGCCGCTCACAGAACAGATGGCTGCGTGTGAGGCACGCTGATAAGATAGAAAGCAGCCTACAGGAAATTGTGATCGACGCTAAATGTCGAGAAGACTAACCAGCTACAAATTGAATTGAGCGACATAGGAGGGAATGGCTGATACTGTGGCAGGATATTGCAGTGCTGGTTAAATGGAGGTGCCGTGAGGGATTCAGAATTGGTTGAGTAACCATGGATGGTGTGCTAGAAGCATTGATAGCATCACGCCTTTATATTGATGGAGCTAATAGATAACAGCGTGATTTTGTGATGTAGCTGATGTAAAGACGAAGTTTGCATTTTTAGGGCGTATATGGTATAGACGTTGTTGACAAATGGTAGAATCTGTAAAGAGAGTGTAGTGTCCGAGATTGGTCTCAGGTGTATGTTGAGAGTGAGTACAATGTACTCGTCTATTGGCTGCCAAAATGAAATTTACCTCAGACCAAGATAAACAAGGAGGAACTTAATGCTTATACTTGTATACAGAGAGGGATGAATAGGTGTAGTAGCAAACGTTACAGAGAAAGAATTACAAAACATGTAGGTCATCACACTCTGTCCCAATAACAAACTCAATGTTCAGCATGGTGAGAAGTATCAAGCTTCTAGAATCCCGCTTTCACATCAGTGTGTTTCTAAATCCATACATTATATTAATACGACACCATACAGCGAGAGAAGCATTGCGCTGATGAATGCTATCATGTAAGCAAATGCGTGCGAGAGAAGATTTAGCAATGTTCTATAAGAATAAACTGCTCTTTATACAAATCTCATAATCTACCCACGCAAGGCTGTGTCAAAGAATATCAAACGCCGCTACCTGGTGTACGGGAATGCCCTCAGTTTTGTTTTCAAATGTCACATTTTCCAATAGCTTTTCAAGAAATTATCTGAAATGTGTCAATGATATTGCGGAGTACAGCAGACAATAGTCAACCATAAGAATATATTGTTTTTTATGAAAAAAATGCGATATTCCGGTTGATGGTCGTCTAGGTTCCATGTAGTTGGTATCACTAATTCAACGCGGTATAAACATATGAGCAGTATATACGGGACTTCATGCACTGTCAAGACTTGGTGGGTCATGATGGTGGATGACCGGAAGTGGCTTCATCTGCTTATGAATTTGAATGCAGTTTAAGACGGAGTCACGCCGTGGTACTACATTTATTAGAAGGTCACCAATGAACAAATCATTGCTCAGCTTAGGCCGGAGGACATACATTGCTGGATTTACGTTGTCACTTGTCATGTTTCACTTGTCACGAGTTAACTGACTTGGGCTTGAAAACACGACGTAAGGGTGGAAAGTGACCTCGTGAATCGTATGTAGCCCGCTCTTTGGAAATGACTTGTTCGTTCTTCGTGTCACGCATGAAAAGTGAACAGTGACACGTTACATGTGAAAACGTGAACTCTATATAATGGCGGATTTATGGGCGGCAACTAACGTCGAACTGGTGAAGAATTTGCCTCGATTGCGAAAAGACGATTGTCGTTTCTTTCATTGAGAAAAACGCATGAGTTGCAAAAAAGAAACTGTTAACATCCTCTGAAAGCCAAGGATTGTCAATACAGAAAAATGATGCAGGAAAGCTAACAGGCAATAAAAACAGTCGGAATAAACCTCTTTTAAAAGCTTTAAGCCTGTCATCTATTATTTACTCCATGGAGGGATAAAATGAGTAATCGATAGAATTTAATGGGAGTCAAATGTGTTTTTAATAATAAATTCACTTTCAGTGGGAAGTCTGCTCCACTTTATGATCAGAGTCGTCAAGAGTCAGGATAGTTGCATTTTAATCTCTATTGTAGCTTTATAACAAGTACTCCATGTAATAATACGTTGTTTAGCCGTGCATGCACCTCTACATATTGCAATGCATCTTGAGTAGGCCATGACATGAAAATCATTGCTGCGTGGGAACGGTTGAATAATTCATTCGAATATACTGAGATTTCTAAAAATGTTAATGATTCGATGTATAAATCCAGTTCGCACGGCAGCATTTGTCGTCGTGTATTTCACACGTCTTTAAATGTCACTATGTAACATTGGCTGTCGCTTGTTAAAAGATGAGATTTGAAACTCAAGGCCTGAATGCATATATTCCCAATTCATATTGGCGCCGCACGTATTTCAGGTGTTACAATAGGGACTTTCAGCAGGGGTGAATTTCTCGCTCGTATGACGTATCCGTATCGGTTTTACGTATGACCGCTACACAAATTACGTTACATCATACGTAAAATCGATACGGATAAGTCATACGGGAGAGATCTGTTTCTTTGCTGAAACTCGCTAATGTAGCTTAACATTTACACATGTGTTGCCCTCTATTTCAACGTCGAGATTCCAAAAATCGTATTTCGTAAAATGATGTTCAATGCCGATTCAGAATCATCTACCCTGTCCAGCTCTATGATGTAACCAGTTGTCGTTTGGATATTAGTCAGCTTTATATCCTATCTTCGCATTCTGCTGACCCTTTCAAATTCCTAATCCAAATTCAATAAATGACTCTGAGTTGGCCTTGCAGAGAAGCATATTCAGAAATTCCTATGGTTCATCGCTTAAAACGAATACGTACATCACAGATGTTTTTCAACGAAGTCAAATCGCAAAAAAAACTTTATAGAGGCTTCCAAAAGCTGAAAAACCTTTATTTTTAAGAGAGCAGACAGTGGGCGACCAGTGAATTCCGCATGTTCAATCCAAATTGATACACAAAACCATTGAAACGCACGATTCTAACTCGTTCATGACCGGCTTCCTCCAGACGGGCGGACATGTTAGCGATTAGCCCCGAGGCTTGTAACTCCGAGATCAAACAAACCCTCTCCAACATATCACAGAGAGCCGGTGGCTCAATTCAGAAGCAACGTGTTTGATTAGGAAAACGTTATCCTTCTGATAAAACTCGACGGCTGAAAACATGCTGATGGCTGTTTTTATATCGATGAAGTCTTGCAGTATCATTCTGGTAAACAAATTGTCACTGCTTGGTAGATTCATCGTTGCAGGTTAGAATCAAAACTGTTTGGTAAGTATTGCCTTTAAAACGAAATTTGCAGTGATAAACAGTTTAAACTTACGTCAGTCAATACTGGTACTTATTCTACATGTATAGTATCAGAGTGAGTTATTTCATCAGAATGCTTAGCAATTGATGCCCACAAACAGCTCTGTATTAAGTAAGTGCAGGTTGGAAGGCCTCAAGAACCTCACCAGGGCAAAACTGGCAGCCTGTGTGCGGCAAAATGATCTCCCGAATGCAGGTAAAATCGGCAATCGCTGGGTTACTTTGAATGATCCCTGTATCTTGGTGCGATCACTGATTCTGGTCGTAGGCACCTGCGATGACCACCGCTAAAGTTCGATTTCTGTTTATCGTGACGGCAGACTGCAGCGACAATACCTGTAATCCAATAGGGATACGAGGGCGGAAATACTGTTACCGATCATGAGGAGGGCCATGAGAAACCTGAAACAGCCAGTTGATCACCAATACGCTGATATTGCTGACCTGAGCCGGTAGCCGGTCAATATGCTAAACTAACTCTTCATTAGGCACCTCGCTATCTCGCGGCGTGTGGGTTACCTATGGAGACATGTCTCCACTCATTGGCTGGTCACCGTATCGACGACTCTCAGCTGAGACCATCCACTGGGAATTGATTTGAGGAGCATTGACGGTCATTGGTGGGGGGATGGTGATACACTCCTTGGTGATAGTGATATGCTCGAAATAGATGTGCTTTTGCTGGACAGATGTAGCATTTTTGTTCGGCAGTCATTCACAGATGCAGTCAGCCTGGTCTCATTTGGATAGAGATATTTGCAAATGAATATTATATAATACACGTACATACATGAAATATATACCTGGGGACCCTTGTCTAAGGAATTTCCCGTATCGAGAATAATTAGCCTACTTTAACAGCCTCCACCTTGAACAATGTTCAAGACTCGCCATGCATAATTTTCCTGAGATGTCAATAAATCATTATTAACAGTTGTATATGAGCCAACAAGGACAATAATGGTGGCCATTCTGAGCTGAATCAGTTTTATTCGGTCACTGCTTGATGTAATCAAATGGACAGTGCCTCGTCATCTGCCGTGTGAAAACCGGATTTCCAAACAGAACGAACCTAATGGTCCATTAGAAGGTGCTTTACCTGGAGCAACATCTTCAACAACCTCGCAATGAATGTGTATTTAGATAAAATCTGGCACCTGTAACTATGTAACATCCCAATAGACAATTAGAATTACCCAGTAGGCTAAGTACATTGTGGGTTAATTGTATTGATCAGGGAATGGTCGAGTGAGAAGGTTCAAACTGGTGAAATGGTTGCCAGGTGCGGATTCGCTAGAAGCAGTGAGCAAACATCGACACACTACCATCTTGGTATGTGATAGAAATAAACATATCAATGGAAATTACAGTCCTCGAAGACAGAAATGTCAAACGGTCTACCCCCGGAAACATTATCTCCGGGAGCAGGTGATTCTGTAGGCCACAAGCTGCCAGTAGCTGTAATGTCGATCGTTGTGATAATGCTATTTACCAGTCGCTTTGGCATTCGGCGGGGACGGTTATAACAATGACAAGGGACGGACGATGGTGGCACAAAACTGGTCAGTTTATTAGACAGTCTTGTTCCCATAACACCAGTTTCTGCGCTTGGAGGGAGAAGAAGAATAAATCAGTGAGAGGGTTCGGGTCTGTCATACGAGGGATGAGACTGTAGCAAGATTTCTTTCTTCGCTCCCTATAATGCGTGATCTGAGGTATATGTACAATTGTGCCCTGGCTGCGAATGCCTGAACTGATTGGTCAATGAGCCGACACCGCCATCTGAATATTCATGAGGTTGAAGGGAACAAGCAATCAAAGTATCCGACATATTTTTCTTTCCATCTTCAACTTCACATAATCTGGCCCGCCTCCGACCTGTCCTCCACTCCCTATGCCAAATCCGTGATGCTACTAATATGTTTACTTTTTTAACGAACAATTCTATAGGTCAGGATGATGACGTACATCACCATTGTTTAAGATATAATGCTTCAAGACCTTCCACCTTCCTCTCACCACACGAACAATACTAATGCAGTGTATCCCATCCCTCACCACGCCCGGAAGCGGTAGATCAACGTGTCACCTTTATGAGATGGCTCCTGTGCGGTGTAGATACCACCAGATTAGGGTGTACATCGATACTGTCAGGTATCGAAGACCGATCCAGCATTTCCCCTTCGCAATCATACCACTAGCAAGATGAAACAGTACGTGTTTACTCCAACATAGCCACTCTGCTGGATTCGACAGATTCAGATATATAATACATAAATCGACTTAACTTGTAAATTCTTCTATACTCCGTATGGTCACCACGGACCCGAAGCCATGGCCATGGGGCGTGTGGCTGCTCCTGATGATGAATGGAATCATGCTTTGACTCGTAACCCCTGACGAATTCGGCTATTCGTATATTGCTTTCACGGTGGCCAGTCTGAGGATGTGCTTCTCAAGTGAGACTGAGAGCAAAATAGCAGTCATCCCATCAGTCGCATTAGGCTAACGGCTATGTCTGTCTACGCCGAGCTAACAGATACTAGAGAAAATTAATCGCGCAATAAAAATTCAAGCAGAGGCTGCAGTACAAGTCAGCCTTGAGAAAATATGATACTTCGATACTAATGGGTTTTAGATCTGCCACCCACATGATAGAAATGCGTGCCAATATCATGGAAACTGTTTTTAAAATGTACTGGGTGAACTTCAGATATTGAATTAGACGCTGTAAGTAATAGATAAGACGTGCTCGTTACGAACAAAAATCTAGCAGTCAAAAGTAATACCACTTTAATCTTACTCGCCCACATGTCAGTCCATATGTAGGGATTGATAGAAAATGGAGGAGTATGAAGTGGACGAAATGGATTTCCGAATACATGTACTAGCATGTTTGAATACGATTTTAGAATTCCAAATATGGTAGACGGAGTCTGCACAAACTGTAAGAAGGAGGCACAATCATGATAAAAGCGCTTGCCGATGCGTTATCGGCTGGGATGTAAAAAGCGTGGTTGGGGCATACCAATGTAGAAGAAGCTTAGCTTGGATGGTGTCCCTTTGATATCTAAGAAGACTAACAATGACGTTTCAGATCAGTATACATGGCATGACAAGGAGAAAAGGTAGTCGCCTGAAGACTAAGAGGATGAGACGGTCTCAATGCTTATTACTTCGATATATAAAAACAACGATGACATGAGGAACGCAGCAGAACGACAAGATGAAAAAGTCGAAGAATAGGGAAAGAAGCTTGAAATCTAAGCCCGGATGTCAAAAGCTGTTATAGGAAAACTTTAACATGCTTAAGATCAATTCATAATAAGCGTCCCCTGATGTTATATTTATTGGATTATAGGAAAACAATCACAGCAAACATTTCATTTCAATAAAAATCGGCTTTGAAACGAGGCACTTTTCTCGATAAAGGCTTGAAGTTTTTGTGATACAAGTGATGCTTAACTTCGTTTATTTTTAGTGGAGCAGGGATGTTTTACTGCTCGTGGAATGTAAGTGTTGTCTATCAAAGAAAGTGTATTGGCCATTTTAAAGGGATACTGAAGCCAAGGTTTCCATCACAGAATCAATGATGGCCTCATGGATGGATTTATGATGATTTTCCCAAGCCATGTTTTATACTAGTTTCTATAATAAGCCATAATAGGTTCTATGATGGCCCATGGTAGGTCACTAGATGAAGATTCATCAACAATCCAATGTCGATGGGTGATATTTACGTGCACATAAGCAGCAAAGTACAGACCCAAATGAGTAACAGTCCTCAGATTTCTGGAAAATATGAATAGTTCATCACTTATTGTCCTATAAATTCTTTGATGACCGGTCATAAATTCTATTACACATTCCATCAACGATCCATCCAAGGACCCATGGTAGATACGACCTTGTGTGTTCATCCATCGATCTATGATAAAGGTTCTCCATCATAGATCCATGGATGGCCCATGGTGGAATTATGGATGATTAATCCTTGACTTAGATTGATGGAGACTTAGCCTGTGAATAACTGCCAAATGTATTTTTACATGTAATCAGGCCAGATGAGAAGATATGTCTAAATAAGCAAATAATGATGAAAAGATATGTCTAAAAAAAGCAAATAAGCCTATCCTATTGAGCCAGCCCTTGAGTCTCAATATACCAACCGCTGCAAATCGCTTTGGTTAGATCCGTCTGTCTGAAAATACATTCTTCTGAATGAGAATACACAATCATATTTAAAGCACAAAAACCATGATGGAATTGGTTTATGTCAATCAAAGCAGAGACGGGATAAAGATGTCTTCATTTTCATGTTGGGATTTGGGAAGGTCTCGTTTAGCACGCGTGTTTGTAATCAAGAGATCAGCTCTGCAACTAAACGTCATTTGCTAACCAGAAAGGGTGCTTTTTCCCAGTATTACGGTATATAACAGCTACCATCTCGCTTTTCGAAAATGACTGTGTGTTCAGTGGTATCAGAGCAGGCTCAGATGAAGATAATGGCAATGATAATGCAGACATCGGATCAATATTTACTGTTAGCATGTCGCAGGTGCTTTCCCATTCTGATGTCTTCATTGTAGAGAAAAGCTCATGTTTAACTGGATCTATCTCAGTTCTTTCTCTCAACAGTCGCAGACGCCATGAGCATAAAAATGACTTATTCAGCAGGATCTAACACCTGTCCAGCTGATGAGTACGGTATAGATCGCCATCAATACCATCTTCACTACAACTGAATGTAACGCTTCCAACATCGATGGCTCCTCGTTTAGACATTCTGACAGCAAAATAGTTCAATGTAAGATAGTATTAACTAACAAACAGGAAATAGTATGTTCAGTAAGTTGATTGTCCTAGAATCAAAGATCTTCGGGCAGCAAAAAGAACATAAGATGGAATCTTCATTACGTACGACGGTATTATGAAGGAGAATGAAATGATATGACTGTTGTTCAGCATCAGAGATGCCGAAGCTTTATTTACTCATTTTGATTGATTTAGCGGCCATTTTGGATATGACAACCATTTTGGATAAAGCGATCATGTGATTCGCTAGCCGGACCAAATGGCCAATCATTTGCCTGGCAATGTTAGTACTCTTTCATATTGTGGACGTTCAACCCAAACAGAAGCAAAATGTGTATGGTGATGTTTGTAAACAAATGTTTAGAGAAGTTTGCTGGTGTAGCGAGGCTTGAGGCCACTGACCGTACGAAACTTACAAACCGACACACACAAATACCAAGGCATTTACAATTTTATCTTTGGTAGTTACATGAAGAGGCAAAAACCGCATAGGATTGCCCAGCAACATCAGGTACGATGATGAACACTATGTTTACAGCATCCGAAATGATAACCGATCGCTTTCAAAATAAGCTAGTGGAGTGTAGCAATAGGGATCAATCAATTTGAAATCAGCATAGCACGACCCCGGGTCTACCTGAACCCACGTTATTGCAGTTGAAGCGATCAGGCAAGATCGGGTTCCAAACATCGGTGAATTCACTTCAGACATTTAGAACGCAAATCACCTTGAGAGACGCTGTGTTAGAGTCGATTTCCCACATGTGCATTCCAACAGTTTCTTATAAATCAAAGGTCAAATAAGCCCACCAACAAATGAAAACCTCCACAGTTTCTCAACAAATACCTGTTTCTTTTGGATTTAGTGATAGGTTTGTTTGAACTGGTAGATTCCTGCGATCGTTCTATTTAAAGAAAGTAAACAACAAGTTTCGCTCTGGTGGTGTTTGATGACGGCGTTGTTTCCATGGTGTATTGATTCAGAGTGACGAGAAATAAAGGCAAAATAAGATTAGATTGTTTTCAATCAATCTATTTGTTGAAGACATCGGAGGTAAATACTGCTTACAATGCCTATTGTATACTTTTCCTTCAACATTCAAACATAAAATGCTGCTAGAATCTAAACCTCTATCAGTACACATACAAACCAGATGTTGCTCAACACGTGTATACTGTCGCCAAATTCCTTTCACTCTTTCAGTAATTTAGCTATTTCTCTCTAACACTGCACTGCACTTCAGTTTTAAGATTTCTTACGGATTTCAAATTTCTCTATAACTGTTATACCCCTAAGCTGTGTACCTTTGCAAAGCTGTTCTATTTATCATTGAATGGTTCCTCTACAATTGCCATTGCAACATCATCTCAATAAGCATAACCCTGAGCATCCATATAAAATGTACTTTGGCGAAATCTGCCATGAAAGCATGATCCATTCATTCAATGTTGGCAATATCCCGCTTGTCAATGAAAGAACTTGGAAGAAATCGTCACGAGATTCTCCTATTCCATTCAAAAGACGGAAGAGGATCAACATAAAAAATACATTTTTCATCTAAAATTAGCCAAGAGGTTTTAATTTCAAAGAGAATCCGCTATATTCCGCTATATTCTTCCTCACTTCTTCACAAGCAATACTTTTTAAAATGCAACAATCCCGGAAATTAAAATTCTATCACACTAAGATGATCGACGACTACGGGCGATGAAATGATTCGACGTGTTATACTGGTCGTTTGTTATTGCGAATTTGTCAACTTCGAGTTTGCACTTGAGGCCCCGATGCGCAGTTGTATCAAGGATGCCTGCTGTGCTCGACACTAAAATCAGACCATTAATTTCTTTTGCCTTCACCTCGCAGTGAGAATTCAGGCCTCGGTCTGTTGTCTATAAACAATGCCCACTCGCCCTGGGTCTAAATTCTCTTTATTCTATTGTCTGAACAAAAGGTCATCAGGGCAAATCTAAAACATCTTTCATGGGGGTCGATAGGGCTTAAATCAGCCAGGGCAAATAGACGTAATTTACGGTGCTAATCCCGTCGAAATCAGCCAGGGCAAATAGACGTGATTTACCGTGCTAATCCCGTCGAAATCGGCCAGGGCAAATAGACGTCATTTACGGTGCTGATCCCGTCGAAATCAGCCAGGGCAAATAGACGTCATTTACGGTGCTAATCCCGTCGAAATCAGCCAGGGCAAATAGACGTCATTTACGGTGCTGATCCAGTCGAAATCAGCCAGGGCAAATAGACGTCATTTACGGTGCTAATCCCGTCGAAATCAGCCAGGGCAAATAGACGTCATTTACGGTGCTAATCCCGTCGAAATCAGCCAGGGCAAATAGACGTCATTTACGGTGCTAAACCCGTCGAAATCAGCCAGGGCAAATAGACGTGATTTACGGTGCTAATCCCGTCGAAATCAGCCAGGGCAAATAGACGTCATTTACGGTGCTGATCCCGTCGAAATCAGCCAGGGCAAATAGACGTGATTTACGGTGCTAATCCCGTCGAAATCAGCCAGGGCAAATAGACGTGATTTACGGTGCTAATCCCGTCGAAATCACCCAGGGCAAATAGACGTCATTTACGGTGCTGATCCCGTCGAAATCAAACAGTTTGTCATGTACATTTTGTGGGCTCAACCACAAAGGTTTCGCTAATGACAAGTGAACTGAAACAGGGAGTTGGTGTTTTCGAGACGCCAGGATGGGCTTTCGCTGGCAATTACAGTCCGGATACCTTTATTTCAGAAAAACCAACTTGCTATGTACCACGCTTACCAATTCCCTGGAGAGTTAGATTTTATGTATCCCTCAACCAATTAATTTCGATCACGGGGGAGATCTTCGTACGTTGCACTGCACTTCAATGTAAACTTCATTAAACAATATGTACCTCCGTCTCGTGGTATATCAGTTATTTTGATGTTCATTACTCTTCCAATCCACCCTCGCAAAACAAACAGAACACTTGGCTGCAATGACAAAACCAATAATGAAATATTATACAGACACCAATATTATCAGAATTGTCATAGAATTCTATCATAAAGAATGACATGGTAAACTTTTTTTCCCGATGTGTATATAAAGACAAACGTCACGAGTGTAGCACGCATATATCAAAGTTGAATCGGTTCTGTATTGTTTGTGAGTGTGTCTACCACAAGTGTTCGTCGGCGAAGATGACCATGAGATGAAACGCCGCGTTCTTCTTCAATATCACAGGCTTGGTTGTTGGGATACGTGTACGCCCATATATTTCATTTGAACTTGTCAGTGGATGGGACGAAACCCGAGGTGTAAGCAGCCCACACCCTCCCTAGGCTTGTGAGGGTCTGATACGTTCTACCTTTCTCAATAAACATCTTGACCCCGGTTACCATTAACAGACCGGTGTAGCCGTATAAATATATCCTACGACAGAGTGACACTTGGCAATTTAATTCTACCATGCACTTTCTATCTCTGAAGTATTGAAGATCCATCAGTCTTTATAGAATCATACCTTAATCTGTCACCACACACTAGGGTACCAAGGATGACACTGGTACAACGGCATGACCTACACTCATGGCTGACCTATTCGACCTGATCAGGTCAATGCATGAATGAATTCTTCAACAACGTTCATCAGAGACACAATTCTGCATCCCTTGACTCTTCTCCCAAGTACGCTGCTTTACAACCATGCACTGTCTCACATCATCTAATTAATCTGATTTAACGACAATGAGACTCGATGGACTTATAAATCAAGTGATGTCCCTTATTTGATAGAAGTGTGCACACGAATGAATGGTGGTGGATGTGATATTTGTACGATGCTGTTGGCGACAAAACGTTGGCAAAACTCGGGACAAGACATTGTGTCCTGTGCCACCATTTCAGGTGCCGGCGATAATCAAAGAAGTGTCGAACTATATCGATGAAAATATTGCCCGTTATTGTTTGGAGACCAGTTCAACAGATATCATTTTCAGGTGCATTGCCCAACCACACTGGGGACAGCCTTGAAACATCACCATATACCATTGGGAAACAAGTTTGACCCAAACGAATACCTGCAAGGTGATACACAGCTTACCTGATGTAAGATTGTATCTCTCGTCGAAATCAGTAGATCTTCGCCAGTTATTCTTTTTAATCCAATGAATCGGAAACCAATTTATTTAAATCCTGGAAAGTAGAAATGAAGATGCCCAATTTGATGAGAGTATCCGATGAGATGAAGACGCGAGAGCCAAAGACACCGGAACGAGTAAATCCCCACTGAACGAATTCCTCAGTAATACCGAGCACAGCGTCTCTCGTCTGCTGAACAGAGATTCTGCACACATCAGTTCTGTCGTCTGCTAATCGTCTGCACCGCCAGCTTCCGACGGTGTCGTAAACTGTTTTGAATGTCGTAAAGTCAGCCATTTTGTTACAGTTCGCAATAACACCCTAAGCTAGATTATGATGTCATCAAAAATGTATGTATTGCTTTGGAAACGCGGCCTGTAGTTGTTTGTTTTGATATTTTAAATTCTCATATCAGAGCAGAATAAACTGGAAGGGGTGTACATGCGGAAAGCCTGGAAATTGGTTGTACATGGGCCATGATCTTCCGATACATGTAGAGTGTTAATAACGAGACTTGGACCTTGGTTTCAGATGGGCCATGATCTACCATAGAGTGTTCAAGTACATAGAAGATGTGGAAGGCCTGGACCCGCTGGGGCTGAGATAGGTCATGGCCTACCAGTAAAGTGTTGAGAACGGAGCCAGGACCTGGATTTCAGATAGGCCATGCCCTATCCATGGAGTGCTCAACCATGGCGTTCGGGGGCTTATGATGAAAGACGCCGGGACGCCCGATCACGCCCGACGTCCAGTCTGCAGATTAAGGTAGTATGCAGACCCCGGCGTGGTGGGGCCGGGCGTGGTGGGACCGGGCTTGGCGTCGGGCGTGATCGGGCGTCCGGGCGTCTTCCCTCAAATCTTTCAGAGTCAAATCGCAAATAAAACCAATGAGAATCAAACTGTGGAATAATTGCATTGATCTAAGTGAGATTGATTTATTGAGATCAATGGTTGACGGAAAGTGACAGGTCATCATTAATGTATGTCAAGAGGATTTGATCAGGAGATCCTAGGTCAGTAGTTTGGAGTACAAGTGACAATCTTCGAGAATGTGGCCCACTGTCCGTCAAGCATAACAAATGAGGTGTCCACAACAAGGGCAAGTTTTCCTGCTCGAATCAATGCAGCCTCGAAAATATCAGCTACCGATTCGAGCCATCCTCGATCGGTAGTACTAATAATAGGCCTAATGAAAATTTTGACATCTGTACGTGGATGATTAGATAACAAGATAAGGAAAAAGAAAAAAAAGAGAAAACTGCGGCAGATTCACCGGGAGTCGAACCGGTGACCTGCCGATCCACAGTCAAACACTCTTAGCGCTGAACCGTCAAGGCTGTCATGCTGAAATGGAGATTTTATTCGCCTCTTATATGCGGTATACAAACGAGCGCGCCGCAATTGTGACAAGGTCGCGCAGGTGGCAGAGTGATTGTCCGAAATAGATCCAAGTAATCGTATATTTCGATAGTTGTACAGATTTTTCTCAACATAACGTGTTCATATACCTCAGTGATATAAAATATTATCTTTGCCGTTGATTTAACGTTTGAATGGCCTTTTTTTAAAGTTTTTAAAAATCGAGGTCAGCAGGGTCAGAGTCAATCAATAAGTTGTTTTGAAAGACTCAGGCAGGGTCAAAAGAAATAGTTGTTGGCGCCGATGATGTCAGTAATATGGCGTATTTCCGCCCCATCCGTGAGATTTGCTCTCGTCACGTCATAAGCACATTGAACTGCTTATAGTGAACCGTGCTGAATATGAACCGGCTACCGCTCTCTCCATCATCACCGACGATATGTGCCGGTGCCGGTCGTGCGAGGTCGTTTCAATGAAAAAGGCACACGCCACTGCCGCACCGGTACCTGAGAAAACTTGCCATTTTAGGCAGATTTGCGACGATTGAAACAGTACATCTACCTCATAGTTCATTGTACATGTATTCTCATATGACAACCCAGTGGACATATTGGAAAAGTCGCGGTCCGACACTAATACTTTTTTGCCCCCGAAGTCAAGAATGACGTGACTGATCAATAGTAAACAATAGTTATGGACATCCCAAATGTATTTATATCGTCACCGTTTCCACGAACCGTCCAATCCATGGTATGCAGATCGGCCCAGTCGCAGACGACTTCCTTGTAGGCATGGTCAAGCTCCAACACGATCATTAATAATGGTGAAGCCGTGCTTTGAATCACGTCAGTCCCAAACCGATACCAGATGAAACCGGTGTTCGACGCAGCGGCTGCGTTACCAGTAGTCGACAGAAGCAGCAATTCCATCTATTGGATGTTGACATTTTTACTCCGTAGTATGTTTTATGATGCTGTTCAGAGAGGTCAGGAGGTATCCATAAGCATGAGTACCTAGAGACGATCAAATTCTAATAGATATTACAACAAACTGTATAACGAGTGGTTGGCCCTGAACGAAATTAGCGAATTATTTTAGGTACTTCTGACATTTTATTTCCAAGTTTCTCAAGAAATATTACATCTTTCTTAAACTGCTTTGTTTTCTTTGTGAAATCACCGAAGTCGGAGTGCCCTTTTCTCGTGAAATGGACTCAAAGTGTAACAAACCAACAACAAAAGAACGCATGTTGTCAAAACAACCAGGAGTAACGCCGCAACCTCACGACCTCATAGGGGCTACTCAAACTCGACGAGTCTTCTTCAACCAGTCTAACAACAATAATCCTGTCCCCAAGTTTTAAAGTCTTTACATCATACCATTAATTACTCTGCAATGGACAAAGGGGACGAGATGGCTTAATTTTTGTGCAATATATGCTAAGAGCGATCTTTCACAAGTGCCCATACAACGGTCGGTTGCATTAGGCTATTTCTAAAATTTTCTGGAGAATACAGAGTGTTTTTGGTCAAATGAAACCGCAATGGTCTTTGAGACTATGGACCATTAGTGGTCCTAGCTACTAAAACCATGCACAAGAAACCGCATTTGACAGCGGTTTTTATCCTACATCCCTCGTACGCCATTGTTTACTTTCAGAAGTAGTTTAAAAGCGAGTCAACGGCGGCATTCTGGGGACACTCCCTTGGAAATCCTGTGGAGGTCCTCAGCGCTGATTCGGCAATTTCACTAGCATCATGACGTCTTTCGCCATTTCATCAAATGACTCTCCATGCAGTTGGGAGGCAATCTCTGACTAGAACTAAACCGATTGGTTTATAGCATTAATGCTCGTGATGGAAGTGGCAATGGCTTTATTGGGTGCCGTTTGCCGACACAGCGTGTTAGCTTTGATGTCGTCTCCTGGTATATGATATAACACGGGAGATGCGTATATATTGACCTGTTGATTCATAGATTAAGCAGGCCGAATGCTGTTCGCGTTATCGTCTTATGAGAATCAGAACGTGAACAGCAATGTCTAGGTATGGATTCGCCGAAAATGCTTTAGAATTTTACATCACCGGATATATGCGTTTCAAAAAATCCGTCTCATGAACCAATGACCTATATTAGAAGCAGAATTATTTCTCGTGTTAGAAGTCCATGCCGTCAATGAGTGTTTAAGTCCACTGTGCTGTCATGCTGGAGAAGTTGTAGGCTATCCAGCTAAAATATTTGCAGTCAAATAAATGAGAAATGTCTTGTCAAATATTCAAATATTCATTGTTTATCTTAACAAGACGATAGACATTTTTTTTCTCACTCTCCCCTTAACAATGCCGGGCATTTTCACCGAATCGGCCATTGAACAGACCACGCCATAAACGCAATATCACGTGATTTCTCTCGAGCAGGCATTTGCTGTATCATTCTCTCCTGGATAGTCGAACGTGTTCTCGCTCTCTAGCTAATCCAGTTTCATTTTCAAGTCGATCATGGCTGTAAAGGCGCTTTGGGTTATACAGCTAGCTTTAAGTGAGTAGTCAATATTTCCCGTTGGTATCGTTGGAGTGTCACTATTCCTTGACGTTCCTTTTACGTTGGAAGTGCCTTATTTGGCAACTTGGATTCCGTCGGAATTTGGGCGCAAACATGAGCAAGCTCAGTGCCATCGTCAAAGAGATTATGAAAAACTGTACTGTAGATATTGGTAACAGAAATATGTCACTTTCTCCCTTTAATTAGGGTTCGTTTTTCTGGCGGTGTGTATTCTGAGTGTTCTATCTGTAGTTTTGTGTGAGCGCATGATTGACGGACTTGCACACCGGCGTCCGCCATTAGTACGTGCTTTTCCTTAACCCATTTTGGCACCCAATCGTAGACGCTTCGAGCTATGCACCTGACCAAATGTACTGTGCTACCATCCAATCTGACTCATATATTGACATGTATAGCTGAACCCTTGGCGTACTATTCTAAACTATTGACATGTGTAGCGGTTTAAAAAAGGTTACATTCCGTTTTGGTGAGATCTTCGTTGCAGTCTGAATCAGTGTGTAAATGTAGTATGAACAGCTGTACATGTAGTATGAACAGCTGTACATGTAGTATGAACAGCTGTACATGTAGTATGAACAGCTGTATAGTCTTGTCATGTACGAAGCTTTTAATGATCACTGATTAGCCAGTCATACCAGAGGAACCATGCACTTTATTTATTTTGTCAACATGATGAGCATGCACCTCATTGGAATGTTCATGACATATGTGTTACATCAGCAGTGATGTCATGTATGGTGTAATCTGCAGGAGAGAAAGAAACTCGGGAGAAAACAAGGGCAAGGTTGTTAGAAAGCATTTTAGCTCATAACAACATGTCGTTTCCTCTACATCAATGCACGTGTAACAACAGTGGCAGCATACATGCTTTCTCACAACCGGACCAGAAGTTACCGCAGAGGACCGCTTTGTGTGTCGCCTTTGTTTTCCTTCGTTGCAGATGAGACTCGTCCTGACCCGCAATGTTATAAGATCGCTTAATCAGCGCGATAGTGGTGACGCAAACGCATGAGAGTCAAGATGGATGAGACTATGAGATACGTTGATTGTAGGGAGACCGGGGCTAGTCCGACCCCGGGGCACGTTCACCGTTTTTTTCAAAAATCACCATCCTGGCGTGATTTCCGGTTATATTATCTCATGAAGAAATCCACAACGCATCTTCTAACAAAAGTTTTATGCATCTACCCGATCCTTTTAACGTTGAATCGGTCAATCAAATCAAGGTACAAGGATCCAAAAGTGCGTTTTATTTATAGCCACGACCCATTGGTATCTCGCAGAGGCCATTTGATTTCATCCATTTCAATATTGTATGAGACATGACCATTATTATGAAAAGTAGGCCAACTGGGCCCGGTGTGACAGCGGATATAGTCCCCCTGGAGTCATAGTCCGGTAGAATTGTATTTGATCAATCAAGCAGCATGATCTATTGTACCGCTAACCCTAACCAAAACATTTAGGAATGCGGGCTATTGTTACACGGACTATCAGCCCTAGGACTACTATCCCTTGCACACCGGTCTCCCCTGTACATTCTTCCCGAAATTGGTGGCTTGCATTGGAACTACCTTTTCCCCCTTGTCCGTCATCAAAGGCATTCAAGTGTGTTGGTCAACCATGACTATCTCCTTTGTCCCTCCACCATAAGGCCTAGTTTCCCCTTATGACATCACTATTTCGGACACTCAGCGCCCCATTTCTGCAAAAGGTGTCTAGCTATGATGTATTGTGAGATCTATTGATGTCGTATCGCTTGATACCCGTACATGATGCACTATAGAATAGATCGTGTTTCTTTGTCAAGTGAAAATAATTGTGATGATATACTTCTGCAAAGACTGCACCATGTACAGTGATAGTGTATAATCAAACGGCGTGATTGTCATGCATATGGCCTCCTGCTGCTGATACGAGTATGAGGTAGAATATTCCCTCAAAGGGCTTGCATTAAAGGTGACAGATGGCCACCACGCATGTTCTCTTCATTAGTTAACGCTCTGGTTCAAAGCTGCCAATGCTTCTTTTTGAGAGAAAAAAGGGTGATTTAAATATTTCGGACTAACGATCATGACAGTTAGGAAAAACAGTTTAACAGCATTAAATATAGATTTTTAAATCTATAAACAACTTTGATATGTTTCTTTGCCTTTCTTGGACAAATACGTCGTGTTTAGATCTAACTAGAATGGTTGTAAGTCAGCACCACATTTAACGGACCCCTCTTAATACTTATCAGAAATCCACTCTATTTCGCATTTTTGTAGGCCATTTCAGTCACGAATATCACATAGTTCATGTTTTTCTTGGTAAAAGGTTTTGTTTAGCGAACTAACATGTCTCGTTCCCTGCTAAACCTTTGGCGATGACTGACATTTCTCATTCCACGGTAAAGTCCTAGAGAAATCAATAACATGCACATGCAGCAAGAAATGAGACCGATGGAATTATTACATACAGATTCATTTTTATCATGACTAAAATAAACTACCCGCTTCTTTCCTGTAACCACGAGAGAACCGAAGCTCAGCAGCCGTGCAGACTGGCATAGCCAGGAAAATCAATCAATATAGCTAATGTATTCACGGTGTAGTTGAGCCGGCAGAGTCTGACGAGTTTAACCCCTTCCTTGGAAAAAGACGTCGGCAAGTTCTTTACAGGAGCTTTATAAATGATGATACGACATTCTCAAAGAGCTTTTCATTCGAGCAACTCGGCTAACAACATAGCCGACTTGTACCTATCTAAAGACCAGGGTGGAGTAAGGCATATAAGACAAAGAGGCCTGCCTAGATTCGTATGCCGATTTCTTGCCGTATCCCGTTTTAAGTACATACATATAGCCCCTTTTTGGTAAACATATATGTTTCGCCCACGTGCCTCTGGACGCGATTATATAAAGTTTACGTTTTCACATGTAACGCGCCACTCTTCAGTTTATACACTGCTGGTGACATGCAGCACGAGCATCATCATCATCATCATTTAAGCACTGGAATTCACGTTTCATTAGTACTTCCTTAAAGCATTCGTGTAGTAGGTTTTTTGTGAGAGGAACCCAGAAAATGTTCAACCAAAACAATCATTGATTAAAAATATTTACGTACTTTGTACTTCGTCGTTTATGGCTCCTCGTAAGGCTGTTAGAAGGAGAAGCCTCCCGGTAAAAGCTTGCACTTGATAAGGTCTTTGCACTTTCCAGTTTACACTGGAGGCCTCGATTCAAGCAGTTTAGTCTATAACTCGGAGCAGCTTGTTCGGATTATGTCAGCCAGTCAGTGAAATATAGATAAACATTTCACCTGGAGATCTTGCTTACATGTTTACTATGTTTGATCTTCAGGTGGATACCTTGTTGCCTGCCGGAGTAATTCACTTATATGCTCGTTTATCATGTGTGATTTATGGCAAAATGATCCCATTCATGGTGAACGAATTGCGCTAACCATCCTATCCGTGCAATCCTCATAATCCCAGCTCGATAGATGCCAATGGATCGGATAAAAAACAGTTTCATTCTCCCATATTTAGCATTGCACTTGCACAAGGCCTCGCTACCTGGACTATCGACTAGGGGTCAAGAGGTCCCTGGTTCGAATCCCATAGTCGGCCAGCAGATGCGAGACTCTAGAAAGATGTATATGTCTCCCCTCATTCTTGACACATCAAGTGTCTAATTGAAATAACGGCCTTGATGTTACCAGGTTATTGTTTCCGCCATCATCTGCCTCTGCATAAAATTGGTTAAAGTTGATTAGTAGCCCAACACAATCAATGGGAGGCTGGATGATGTGTTTCTAATCACAGGCAAGAGAAGGCTTGTATAGTTGCCTGTATCATGTTATTGGAAACATTAGATAGTAACCCGAGGGAGCATATTGAAATATGATATAACACAATATTGAAACTGTCACCAGGGACTTCTTATCTACTCAATGTTTAAAATTACTGCTTTTAGCGATGAATTTGCAGTATACTTTACTCGTCGCATTAATTTATCCACTTAGCCAACATTAATTCAATGATGCAGTGAAGTGAAATCTCCCAGTTGTTGCCTCAAATACAGACTATGACTAATCGTGTACTCATTATTATACTGAAATATATTGGCCAAATGTAAAGATTTTTCGGGTTTTATTGACCGCTTTGGAACGAATTTTAAAATTTTTGTTTTTTCTTATTTACTCAATGTCAAAATAGTGAAGTCAACCCGCACTTCCACTCCATTATTTCTATAGTCTACAGCAATCATACCCTCTTTCCGCTCCATTATTCCTATAGTCTACAGCAATCATCCCCGCTTTCCTGTTCCAGTATTCCTATAGTCTACATCAGTCATCCCCGCTGCCTGCTCCATTATTTCTATAGTCTACAGCAATCATCCCCGCTTTCTGCTCCATTGTTCCTTTAGTCTACATCAGTCATCCCACTTTCTGCTCCATTATTTCTATAGTTTACATCAGTCATCCCCGCTTTCCGCGTCATCATTTTTATGGCAGCTGTCTGCCTCTAACTTTCAAAATGATGTCTCTGTCATCATCCACTGGTACGCAGCGAGTATATAAAATCATTTGGTAGCCTATACTCGAGAGGTTTTCAATTGACCCCTCAGCCAGTAGAAGCAGTGAGACTGTCAACCCCTTCATCCTTATATATAGCACTCTTTAATCCACCCTTGTACAAGAGAAGCCAATAGTGGTAGTTGCCATGGTAACCCAGGATCCGGTGGAGGCTGTCCAATATTTAGGCCAGGCCTGATAATTTTATAGTTTTCAGATTCTTTTATATACAGGTATGGTAGAGTATTTGTTATTACCCCTGAACTGCCTGATAGAGGTAGCCTTTTTCAGTGTCATCTCATATGTTGTATCAACTGTCCCCTGGTGTCTTTATTCCAGTGTACCTGTCACCGAATACCATGACACATTGGAGTGATTGATCACTTGTTTTGTTACATATATATTAATACATTCATGTCCGAGAACACTGCATTTTATCGCAGTTGTTTTTATTGACAACATTGGCAAATCGATTCAAAGATTCGGTGGCCTTTTGCAATAGCAATCCCGTCTCCATCGGTACAGCATACCCCTGTCATGGCCTGCGTTAATTGATACAGAACCTCGTGAAAATGAGTCTCATTTCCCCATCACTTTCAAAATAAATCGTGCCGAAAATTATACTACTGTCTCGAAATTCCAAAACAAATAATAATTTAGTGTCCATGCTCTAATCTGAGATTGCCTTATCCGACTGTAACATGGTAGCATGTTAACCTGGTCTTAGTTTACAAGTAGTCGGGCTCCCTCTTCTGTTTTAACGCATCAGCCACATTCCTAACGGCGATGGGCTTTCCAATGACGTCCCTTTCACTTGAACACAACCCAGCAGTCTGTTTGTTGCGACGTTGACCATGTTGACCTCACAATTCCCGATTTGGGGTGAACGGAATCTCTTTTTTTTAATATAGACAGGAATATTTACCAGGCTATATGGTCTTCAAGCCCTGGCTATTATATACATTTGCACGTCTATGTACACCAAGACTGTCTGCGCTAACACAATTTAGCTTACTGCTTAGCCCCAGCGGAAGGTTCAGCTTATTGAGCCCACAGTTTTGCACGGCGGGATAACACCACTTTGACAGATATAATAGTTCTATCTCAATTGGTTGCATGTAGGACCCCTTGATCAAGTCGTCAGAATCATTGTCAGCTGAGACCAGTTGGTTCGCATGCAATTATAGGGGAATCAATTCATTTGTCATTTTTGACACATCAGCCGCGGGTCTGGAGCATCCTTGCAATCCGTCTATATACCAGAAGACATGGTAGACTGAGTGCTTTGTCAAATCGATATTGAGAGTCGTTGGTTATGAATGAATGGATGGGTTTTGATGGTGAAAAACAATCCTGTCCTTTGAAAAATTGTCAATTATTCCGAAGAACCTGTTTGAGTGATAAAGAAACGCAATACAAAGACGTGAGTTGCGCTTGATTAACACTGTGTGGTTCAGTAAAAACGAAACCGGGTGCATGAGTTTCCTGCATTTACTGTTTTGCAGAAGCTACCTGCGCGAAGACGTAAAACGCGGCCAGGCAGAGTAAATTGCAATATTCAGGAAGCGGCCGCAAACTGCGGCAGTAGCTTCCCACTGCAATGTTGTATCAAACCTAGTGACAGTACATTAGGTAAAGTCGTATTGTCTGTGATCTTAAACTGATATTTCGGTGTATTTCTTTAGGTATTACCACTTGGTTATCATCCGAAGCCAGCTCCTGATAGTGCCTCGGGATATGAAACAACCGCAAAAATGGAAGGAGACAACTGTGTAGACCTCATTCATTACTTTCGATACTCGCAAATACTGTGTCGACGTACTCATTAGCCGGATTAGGACCTGTGCAATATGCCGAGGTGCTTGGGTGTAGTAAGAGATTGGACTCAGCGCAAGTCGTTCTGACTCTCTTTAATGTGTAACACACGCGCCTCAGCTCAATCGGCTAAATAGCGTTGACACAGAGTATATCGATATGATAATGGCAAAACTACAAGCTAACTTTGTTAATACGGTTTTTTCGTGTCTCTTTTTTAGCTGCACTCTTGTTTGGACATGTGGCAGCCAATTTCAGTGATTTACTGGCTGATTGCAGTCGAGACATGCAATCGGAAGTGACGAAATGTTTCTCCAACACCGGAATTGATTTATCAAAGATTGCTTCCACCATGGCCAATCCAGCACTACTTCAGGTCATGACCAAAGAATTCAAGGAGCTCTGCCAGTAAGTGACATTATGAAATGTGGCTCCTTCACAGAATCTTGTTTAAATGCACACATCATGAGCTTTGATAGGATTTTGCCCGGCCATAGATACATCATGACATCAACAATCATTTGTTAAACCTAGGACGAAAGCCCTCAGCTGTTGGCTATCTCCAATGGAAGTTGGGCCTACCATCAGAATTTTGCATCTCCATACTCCAGTTAGACAGAAAGTAGCTTCTCATGCAGAGAGTTTTTATATCACAAGTCCCAGAGTGGAGAAAATTTCTCGTATTCCGAGTTGAAACCTTGTGGACATGCAGAGAGCTCTTAGCACCAGAATACCGAAGTGGAGGAAAGCTCGACATTTTATTAGTAATTCCCGCTGAAACCTAGTGGACATGCAGAGACCTCTTTGCACCAGAAGTCCCCAAGTGGGGGATAGCTTGTGTATTCCCGCTAAAACATACTGGACAATGATTTATTAAAGGGGTAATGGCATCAAGGTTACGATTGGAGCTTTTTTCTATAAGATCCGGATCTCAAACTCTCTAATAAAAAACACAAAGACCGATTTATTGAGGGAACATCTTTCTTCGCAAATGGCTATTCACTATCGAAGACATACTCATGCCCAACTTGTTATTTCAGGAATAATAAGTTGACCTTGTTAGTTGACTGTGTATTCAATAAGATAAAGACCACGTGTTCAAAAAAGGCATACGATTCCTGGACACAGTTAATGAACATCGAAGGATTTAAAGAGGTGACGGGATACATTTGTGATAATATTGATGGTAAGCATGGCCAAGTTTTGTTCATTCCATAGGAACTGCTCTAAATTAGCTCTACCAGTTTATTAATACCACAGGACGCCTGTGTAAAGGGGAACAGTTTTAAAAGCACACGCCATGAATGCATTTAGTGCATTGAGACCGAGCTGCTCAATACAACATATAGAAACAGAGAGCAATACTTTGTAGAGGCTACCTTTATTAAACTGTGGTCCAGCGATCTAAGACTGGTATACAAATACTCAAGAAACTGGTGAAATTCAGATGGAGAATTTTAATGATAAGGTATACATGTATATTTAGCAATAAAATCGAGTGATTGGCCAAGGTTTACAGACTATCAAAATGTCAAAATTTGTCATAAAGGGTTGGACACTGCGATGGGATGGCCTCTATAGAAGAAACAATAAAGAGCCGAAATAACCCATTTGACGTTTTTGCTATTTTCCACAAAACAATGAAAATGATACTCTTGTTGATTTGACTCTGAATCCTTTGAGCACATCAACTAAGTCCAACGCGAAATAACGGCAATCATTTGTTTTACAGAGATGACGGACCCTGCGGGTGAGACTTGCATGGAATCTGCTGAGCCAATTCTCAAACCATGTATGGAAAACAAGGGTAAAGAAATTGTCGAAATGATCAAGAAATATAAAGAGGGCTCCGAGCAGCGGGTAATGGCAGAGAAGTGTTTGTAAGTATGTGGTCAGTTGAGGTTGGCTGGCATTATAGCAACTTTACTATATCCTGAACTACTTCGAAGTTAGATTGTGCTTTTATAAACACTACTGAACATCTGCCTGAACTAACAAATCGGTTTTATCTCTAGCCCTCATTACAAACCCGCAATTTAAATCCTGTTGAAACTCCAGTAATAAGACATCACTTTTGAAGCAAAATCATAAGAGTCGCGGCAGAAAGTTATGTTTACCCAAAGTGGCCTATAGTTGCTTTCGCTGCTCATACTACGCTCCTACCACCAATTGTTTAGGAGGACTCTTCTTTAGTTTGCCAATACGCCTGCGTTGAATCTCAATCATATTACTCAAATCACAAATTTTCGCTTTTTGTTTCCTCCAGAGCTTATGGCACAATAAGATCCTGCATGAAGCAAGCTCTGAAAAGCTGCAAAGGCAACGGAAAGCACATCCTGAAGATTCTGGAGATGATCAATCCGCCGGCTTGCCAAAAATACACACTAGCTGCCGGAATGACCAAACCAAGTATCATGTTAGTCTTTCTGGCTGTCATCAGTGCTGCTCTAGCTTACATGTGGTAAAGAGATTGTTCATTTCATCAGAGAGCTGTCTTTCTTAGCCCCTTCTTCAGTGGTCAGGTATTTACCGGAGAAGAGGTTGAAGTCAGGTCAGTGTAGCTTCATCCGTTCATCATCATCGCACGGAGGAAGCTTCAGAGAAGTTGGCATTAAAATCTGCTACTGAGATTCAAGGCAGCCTACTTTTGTGCATGTCAGTAACAAATATCTATCATCGTATACATCAGACTATCATTTTCCTATACATTTGTAATTTTTTAATGGCTGGAGCCAACTACACCACACAAACAGGGAATGAAAAAGCTTGCTTTCCGAGAGGTAGTCCTTTCTAATATGAATCAGATGTACACACAACTTGAAATGATGCTGATGGTCACTTCTGGATGTCCTTATCATGATCATATCATGACTGCTAGCATGCTAGTTCAGGGATATACAGGTAAATGGTACATGTATTCCGTATCATTAATGTGAGGTAATGTTTAATGGAAATTGTTTAATCATTTGAGTCGGTGGTTTGTTTATTTTTTACCATGCTTTACACTACAATAATGTACACTACATTATAATAGGCAAACGAGTGTGACTGTATAGGCGAGCTTATTACATACATACTGTTAATCCCTAGGTGACAGCTTACTACAACAGTGGCTTTCTATAACCACTGGTGGCGGGTTATACAACTACTAGTGTGAGCAAATTCGTATGCATAACAACTGCACTACGGCATTGTGTATAACTGCATTTCTATTTTCCTGGACCACCAGTCATTACGAACGGCGTACCCCTTTAAGGGTGTAGTATACTAATGTACATTGTTAACATAAAAATAATAACGGTCTTTGAATACGCTCAGTATATTTTTAAAGCGAAACAGCATCAGCGGGTAGATGACTATCGTTCTCGTCTACCTGCCACAAGTAAAGGTGATGAAGGCATCAGATTCTCGAGTCAGCAGGAAGCAGGATATCTAACAAACATATGGTACATATTGGCGTTAACTTATGTTCAGTTCCCCTTTCATTAAATTCCTTCAAGCAAATAGTGCTTTTCATTCAGGTAAAGGAGGACGGCTGTAAAATGTTAGGTTTTGCTTTGATAGACCTCAAGTATCACGAAGCGCACTCGAGTGAAACATGACAAGAGACCACGTGAATCAGGCCTCAACGAACACCTTCGTGACAAATAACAAGCAAACAGGCAACTGTGACAATAGACCACGTGAATCCTATCCCGGCCAGTCCGGTGTGTAAGGGATAGTAGTCCTAGGGCTGATAGTCCGTGTAACAATAGCCCGCATTGCTAAATGTTTTGGTTAGGGTTAGCGGTACAATAGATCATGCTACTTAATTGGTCAAATACAATGCTACCGGACTATGACTCCAGGGGGACTATATCCGCTGTCACACCGGGTTTTTCGTGCCATAACATCAGATAATAATGTTTAAAAGTTGTGCCATAAGACAATATAACGTCCCAGTTTAGTAGCTGCTTCTTGATATCCGCGGAAGAACTATAACCGGATGCTGCCATATTTTGTATTGTGTTGTTGAGAATAACGTATTTGGTTGACATAACAAATTAACGACATCTGTTATAACCATTTTGTAAATAATGTTAAACATTTGATGTTTTATATTACTTAGATCAGTACACGTGTAATTAGAAATATACCTCAAAAAGGAATTTTTCCAATCAAGGTGATGATTATGTGTCTGTTTATATAAAGAACGTAACTATTGCAAATATTCGTTGTTCCACATAAATGTGATGACAGTCATTTGTATAAATAAGCATTACTTCGACTTTTCGATAGTATATTTAACATTTATAGGATTTTCACCGCAGTAAGAATGGTAAAATTCCCCAGTTACAAGTATGTTTCTATCATCATGGAGGTCTTAATAATACCTCTATGCTATCATATGGGATACTGCGAATGTCTGAAATCTAAACAACAATACGTAAACCTGTGTTCTGGTAGATCCGGTCATGCTTTACCGGATTTTGATCGTTTCAATAGTTCAGTAGGATTTAGATTCAGCACTCTCCTACCGGAGGAACCTCGAAACAAAATCAGACTTGATTTATACGGTTGTTTTCACATGTAACGCGTCATGGTTCACTTTTCATGTGTGACATGAAGAACGAACAAGTCGTTTTCAAAGAGCGGGCTACATACCAATTACGATGTCACTTTTCACCCTCACGTCGTGTTTTCAAGCCATGGCAAGTGAAACATGACAAGTGATGACGTAGATCCTGTATAACTCCAGCCATAGAATCGGGCCTACACCAAAACTTGAACGTAGGCGTCGTTATATGCTTGTTAGAAAACACTATACATTGTCGCAGCAGACATTGTCGTTAAAGATGTATAACTTCCATGGTGATAATCTAATTGTTGATTAGGGTGTTCAAAGTTGATGTAAGGGTCCAGATATTATATTATTCCAGTAATTGTTATATTATTCAAGATTTTCTGACGAATTCATTTCCTTCTCAACTTGGTCAGAATAGGCTTAAGGGATTCTGACCGACCTAGGAAAATGTAAGGAAACGTGTAAACAAAAGCAATGGTTCTGTTGCAACACCAGCAAGTGTTGATTGAGCACGATGTACGATGTAATACGTTTTTGACTATGCGATCAATTTTGTTGCATCACCTTTGGAAATCACCTGTTAAGGTTATTGAGTTACATGTACATACTTTATTTGAATCTGTTTTGATAACTGGCCAATTCTAACGAAGTTGAGATGATAGTTTAGAGTTATGTGGTGTTTAGCTAAAGGTTGTGATAGCGTTAATCGGGAGCATGTCAACATTATCTAGACTTAAAAACCGCTTAAAAATGTGCTTAAAACACGACCCCCGGAAAGACGCCCGAGTTGGCATCAACAGTTCATCAGTATCAAATACCGACGATGCCGAATGTATTCTTAATCTTCTGGTATGGTCTTTGAATTAAAAGAGACGGACTCATGATGCCATTCTCGCCAATTCCCCATTCTCGGGGTTTTTTTTGCTCCAAAATAATGTTGACATGCTCTCTTTGCCTGTGTTATCGGCGTTAGACCAGGGTCTTACTAGGATTGAGCAACGAAGTCTTGACAAGTTGCACTTGATTAATGTATCGACAGGTTTTGTTTTAATATAGATTAATGTTGCATAGGTATATTGTTGATGTTCATTTCGTCGTGATGTGTTTAAAAGGCAAACTTCCCCTGGAATAATGCTTAGTCAGGTAATGCTTGTCGCCAGAAAAATATAATCATATACAGTAGCCTTTATCCGAGTCGTTTTCAACTGGCCTCGTTTCAAGCAGGAAGTGATATGCCACCCTGCCCTGCAGTGTGCATTCCCTTACACTTCCACCTGAAGACGAGTCTTTGTTTCTAAACAAGGATGCGGCCTATCTGACGTATTCAAACCCATTGACGATACTATGGCAAGCCAAAGCGGAATTTATTCAAGACTTTAGAATTACCATTCAAGAAGTTAAATATAAGTTCAAGAAGGAAATATATGTTCAAGACTAAAATATGTTCAACCTTGAATCAAATGTTTTCAACCTTGAATAAAATATGTTCAACCTTGAATAAAATATGTTCAACCTTGAATAAAATATGTCCAACCTTGAACAAAATATATTCAACCTTGAACAAAATATATTCAAGACTCACGTGACCATATTCAAGACGCACGTGACCACAAAATTGATGACGTAGAATCTGTGGTACTTCTGATGCGTTCTGTTTCACGACATGATTGATTGCCTGTATAGCCTAAACACTCAAACATGTCAAAAGACAACGAGAATCCGATACAGTGGTGTCGGCCTTAAGAATGAAAGGTGAGAGGCATTGCGCATTTTGAACCTATGATTTGCCTGATATGTCTGTGAAACATGTATCGACTCTGACATTCACTCGGCATCCATGTCATGATGTGTAGGATTACAGTACATGTCAGGTGTAGGCGGCTAGGTACGTGTACAACCATGTGTCAAAACCTCGTGCGAACAATTCGAGCTCCGAAACGCAACACAAGTACCATGGGTTCGGGAAAGTCCGGACGCGGGTTCGGGAAAGTCCGTAAAGCATCAAAACATGAGCAACTACGTCATCAATTTTGTGGTCACGTGCGTCTTGAATATGGTCACGTGAGTCTTGAATATATTTTGTTCAAGGTTGAATATATTTTGTTCAAGGTTGGACATATTTTATTCAAGGTTGAACATATTTTATTCAAGGTTGAACATATTTTATTCAAGGTTGAAAACATTTGATTCAAGGTTGAACATATTTTAGTCTTGAACATATATTTCCTTCTTGAACTTATATTTAACTTCTTGAATGGTAATTCTAAAGTCTTGAATAAATTCCGCTTTGGCTTGCCATACGATACAGTCAAAATGAGACTGTGGTTGACGAAATGCCCGGATATGAGAAAGATTTTAGAATTTGGCAATCTCAGATAATAATGACGACCTACCCTAGATCTGATGGTATCCACACCTTTACTGCATTTTGAAGCCTGGTCCGTCGATTTGATTCTGAAGACCGTGATCCAGCGGATACCCCCCTTGATAGCATTATGTCATGTGAGATCATGCCGTATTGTTAACTTGACATTTCATGCATCGATTATCCAGCCGTTGCGATTTCTATCGCTCCAATGTCTCCCGATTGCCCCACATCTTTAGATCCAAAATACACGGGACTTTATTCCTGCACCTGCATTGCGAGGACTGATGAACGTCTGACTGAATGACCCCCGGAATATAGGTCATCCTGGCCTGCACTCTGGACGCTGTGGGATGGCCTTGTCCTCCTAATATGAGAGAGTGTGAATAGGATGACGAAAAATATTACTCCGGCGTCTATCCCGGCCGAGCAGATCGTCCGACATACGATACAATGGACCAGAAGGAGCCATATCACGGCAATGATTCAAATTGGTAAACAATTTTCCAGCCACAAGGGATTCGACGGGATCTTTGGGCAAAATGTTCTTAGAGGGGTCAAAGCCACGCCTTGCATTATTCACTCTTCACGATACAAAGGATCCCGACGAGTCTATTCAGGTCAGTAGCCTCCAATATCAATTTCAATCACCTCCATTCATTTGTAGCCCTCTGAATAATCATTATACAAGGTGGGAACTGGTTTCTCCGGGCGGTTAGTTATGGCAACACGAATATTTTGGACATCGAAAGTGCAAAGTTACGACGGTTATGTGAAATTGTTACGTGATGTTACATGCCTAGTGTCGCCATTCAAATGAAAACGTACATGTAATACTGTTCACGGTTTGTCCGAGAATGGACAATATACTCGCCAGGCAGATTTTAGATATTAGAAAGACCATCCAGTCACCTTCGCCGCTCAGTTTTACCAGCCAGGGATTGCGGCGGGGCTTTTTTTCTTTTTCAGACAAGCCCATTCATATTATATCGAAATACCACACATATACGCCCAGTAGTAGGTAGATTACATCACAGTTCGCAATATGTCCAAGGGAAAATTTCTACACCATTTAGAAGAAATGACAGAAACTCAGCTGGACTTTATCGGTTTTATTTGGAAACCAAACTAAAACAGGCGCTGACTGACACGACGGCAAACGGCTACATAACATGTATGCGTGAATCTATACAGTGTATAAAAAAGATGGCGTCAGGTTTATCTACGGGGCTGAAGATGTCAAGAACACGAAGGCCACAAATCCCCAAAGCATTGCTGGATTAGCTTGACACATTGTTATGGCGGGCAGAAGCAGAAAGGACCTTTGACTTATTTCTGAAAGTCCTTCGCAGGAATTTCACGTACAATTAATATTGTTCGAGGCAGTGACCGCTTTCGTTTCAGCATCTTCAAAGCCCCATGACCCTTGCAGCGTCACAAAGTAGCCTCTACACAAGAAATGGACATCTCTCCGATTGCAAAACCTCAGATGCTTTAAAAAGGAAATGAAGCAAATGAATAGTCATGGTAATAAAGAAGTGTCACTAACACCGACAGACGGCGCTTTGTCATTCGAAAAAGTTCGGCGGAGTTTCGTCTGAGGGATGCCGAGTAAGGGAAACACAACCAAAGCGCCTTTCTGTCGTGATGATGGAGATCAAATGTTTGATACCGGTAGATGGACCAAAGTTTGGTGTTACACACTAACACGGTTCACGCAATACAAAATATATACAAATTATAATCTGCTATTTTGATCCGATTCTGACCACAGGCGTTGCCCAATGGCCTCGTCTGCAATACCGCTGAATTGGAGGCTACGCGGATCACCAAATCGTCAGGTTCGTGTAGTCCCATAATCAGACAACGAGTCACTGTGTTCGCAGCCTCGAAGGGCGTTGATATTGGTCGCCACTAGGGGTCGCACGAATTTTACGAGAATTACGATTATAATGCTGGTAAATGTTTATTTTTGGGGACCTCTGCATCATGACACCGGTGAAAAGCAGTCAAGATCTTGCATTTTGTGCAACTCCTTCTCATCTCTATTGAAAAACCGTCTGTCAACTGTGACCACACTGCGATAACAGTTGCGAAAGTTGGGTGCGCCACAGAATGATGACATCGTAAACACTGTACTCTCTTGGTCGAACGTAAACCCTCAAGGAGAGAGACCACCACGCCAACTGACACTTCAACAGCCTTGACCTTTGATAGCTAAAATGGCCGCGGTCGGAATGACCTTTACCCATAGTCGTCGCTCCCCTTGTAGTTTAATTTGAGGTTTAGCAAAACTAAAGTCCGATTTTCTTCCATTTACAACATTCTACATATTAAGGCATCGTTCGCCTTCGGAGTTCCATTCTATCGCATAATTATTTAACATGTTTATAATTGAAAGTGCGAAATAAATATATACAAAACTTCGAATATAATATCTTTAGTTTGGCAGTCAGAGCTGGATGATGTTAATAGTGGTATTATCTATCAAGGCACCACGTGTTACATCTGGTCAGCTCCTGAAAAAAAGGAGATGAATTTAGTTCAATGCCCGTATGAGAATTTCAAGATCACCACCAGAGACCGCATTCAGTTAGTGGGGACGCTGCCAGTGGTGATAAGCTTTTGTTTTTACATGTTTACTGGGCAGAATCATTTCCAAAGACCTACATGTTCTCACCGAATCGTCAGTAGTTTCCTATCAATGAAATGTGCATATGTGGAAACAATCATCCTCTCTCGGGATGGGAAATTGGTGATATGAAAATAAGAGCAGAATGCTTGTAGTTTCCTTTGGAGATAGAGGCCACGCCAGGGCAGCACTTGCTTCAGATAGTCCGTGGGAAGCCATAGATTTTGGAGAGTAGCCTTTCAGAGGACATGAGTTGCCCTTCTCTACGATCCTCCTTAATCGAGGTCCAAAGACAACATGACTTTTCTACTTACTCTCCAAAATTAAAGGCGCTCGGTATCTTAATCTGGCACTGGGCTAGTAGCTGTAGAAGGTGGGATCACGTTTCGATTTTGTGATCACCTTTCTCAGTTTGTTTCGGAGCTCGGAGACGGGCTGGTTGAACTGCCCGTAATGGCTAATGTTACCCTGAAAACAAGATTGTGTTGGTAATGAGAAAGGAGCCAAAATGACATGCGAATACACCTTGAACAACACAATTTCTTAAGTTCAATTTCTTAAGTTTATAAAAGCCAAAACCTAAAACTGAAGCCAAATTACTGGCTCGTTGGAAATAGTAGAAAAAGTGACCTATCACGACAACGTGACGTCAATAATGTGAATCGACATTTATTTTCGTTTCGTGATCGTATAATTAACGTGCATCATCACAATTAGACGTGTAGTGGCTAGTAGCCGTCCCAGATCGAAGGCATTCCAAACTCTGCCATTAAGTTTGCCAGTGAAATAGATGTAAATCAAATTTCAAAAATTTTATTCACTGTAGAGCGATTAGCAAGAATTCCAATACTTAATTCGTGCAATCAAAAAAATTCAAGCAAAAAAATGTTAAAAAGCGGTCAACATCCAGTGTTAATACTTTGGACTTGATAAAAAAAGGGTAAAAACCACACCACTCTTTCTAATCTATTCATTAAAACAATTTATTTTAAAATTACTACACACTACGATAAAATCTACTGCGTACAGAAACGTTTCAGGTGAGAAGATATATTTCCATCTTAGCAGATCAATCAGATTGTATTTGCACTGCTTCGCTCACAACAGAGTTTGCCCTTCCGTGACTCTACATTTTATAATGACTTTACAACAAAACATGAGTTTTTAACTACATGTATCTTTTTAACAGTTGTCGACCGTCAACTCCACTTGTCGTTCAGAATCCAGTAGTTAGTAGGTGCGCAAAGCGATGAAATAGTAGCTCAGCGTCGACCGGAGTTTGACTACCGATGCGTCTACTCGTATATCAAACATGTTGAAGTCAAAAGAAAGACCTGGTATAGTGAATGTAAGTTCAGTTCTATTTGCCGGTTACGCCTATCGACCCCATGAATGATGCTAAGTAGGGTCAATGTAAACAAGATTTGTCCTGATAACCATTGGATAACACAGTAGAACAATGTGGGCCTCGGTGCGAGCAGGCTTTGTTTGAAGACAACAGACCGTGTGCTGGGCGAGGCCTGTATTCTTTTAACTGCGAGGTTAGGGGGAATTGACGTATAGGTAACCGACAATATCAAAGGCTCCCCTACCATAAGAACAAACCCTTTAAAACGTTTCTGTACGCATCTCACGCATTTACCTTCAAAAACAGTTTTACGCGATTATGGGTGCATGTTGGTTCCCGCCGAATTTGACCGGGTCAATGACGGTGGTTTTGGCTGCCATCTTTACCACGTCAGCAAAGAATGAGCACATGAGTCACTGCCCTTGTCGAGTCAGGAGGGACCCAACTTGTCATAAATGGGTGGACCTTCATATGAAAACAACCAACATTCAGTATAGATTGAGGAAGGTCCACCCAAAACACCTCTGTCGTTAAAGGTAATGCACTCCAGAGAAGCAAAGGATAAAAAGCATTATAGTTACTGCATTATAGCAAGGCTGAAAGGAAACGGTAATAGCATGAAGGTAAAGCTGAGATGAGTAATGGTCGGGAGGCCGATTTGTTATATTCACACAAGGCATTAGCTGTGTTACACGGATGGGACACGATGGTCGGCAAAGCGATTTGGGACTTCAAGATAACTACCTGTTCAGTAGTAGGGCATGAGTTATACACTAGCAAAACTTTCACTAAAACAACGTGAATACTTTGCTTAAGCAACTCATCGGGTAAGCAATTGCTTGAATCAAAACCTCAGAGGATTCTGGCCGGGAAAACATTCAGATCTAAACACTTCTCTCCAATAAAGTCAGGACTATTGAATGTTTGTACCTAATGTTCGGTTCTTTGACAACAGGAGCGATTTTCCCGAATGCTCCGAGTATATCTTCACTGGGTCAGGGCTATTGGCACGACTTTCGCACTCATGAGGGTTCAACATCTTGACTTGATGAGGACACTAGTTGATATCGAGCACTCGATTGCCTTGTGGCAGTAGGGACTTGGATGAGACGATGGGTGTGGTGCTGTAAACCGTCAACCCCGGGTCAAATCGATCATGGAATACTTAACAAATGTTAAGATGCTGACGGCACAGAAAATTATTCAAAGTTGTCACCATATGACCACTGCCATTGCCTGCATCCCCATGCTTCATGAACAAGGCACGCTAAAACTACCGTAAAGCTATGACCAACCTTAGTACGGACCTACCATCAACTTTTTTGGATGCTTACAAGCATCGCACCTACTTTCTGATTTGAGGTGCAAACTTTTTTTTTCCTCGCCAAATACTGACATTCTTGACAGTACATCGTTTTTTTACGAAATTCGGACTTATTAGGAAACTGTTGGATGAAGTCGGGGTTTTGCCGGATAAATCGGAAGAAAACGATCGAGGAACCGATAGCAGTCGTAAAGGTATTCTTTCAGTGCATGACAGAAGTTAGCATGAGTTGGCATTTCAGCATCTTAACCGAGAACGCCAATAGCTTTCCCGTCTCCATGTTCGATTTGAGCGGCACGGCCACGTCACGTCCACACTTACCAAGCTAAATGGATTAGTGACCGACACACTTCCATACTCGTTATCCTCATGCAGTCGGGAACGGGGCAGGTAGTACACGACTCTTGGCTCACTTACCACAGAACGGGATCGACCTGCGCCGCTTAGGTTCACCGCGGGCCCATCAGAATACAAGGCTCTCCTATGGTACTTGTCAGGCTCGAGTTCTGGCATCCTGTAATTATAGAGTTTTGGTTGACGATAGAAAAGTACGATGTGTTTCAGTGTAGAATGACCTATAAGTATGTCCATGATGAAATAAGTTCCAAGATGTACTTCATATTCTTCTTTCCGGGTGTTAACACGAATCTATGTCCAACAGATTTTCAACAGCAATTCAGGAGCACGATTACTAAGACCTGGAGATCTTGATATAAAAAGAGACGTCCTTCGACATCCGAAGGTATTTGGAATGTTATCTATGTAGAACTAGTGCGTTTCTCACTCGACATAGTCATCAACATAGAATCCATTCGGGAACGCTTGTAGCCAGCATCTTCCCCAAATGCCAGTTGATCGCAAGTCCGTAACAGTGCTGTGTTGTCGAACGTGGTCCAACAGCAACGATTGGACATTCTAGTGTGGCTGGCGCGTTACCAGTAAAGAAACTTTTCTATCATCTAGTGCACCCACCTTGCTGCCAATTCATAGTACTTCTTTGCTACCTCATAATCGACTTCTTGGGATGGGCCCAAGTCCAGGGTAAGATACCTATCGATGAGCATTCTGTGGGTACCCATCCCACCCTTCACCTCGTTCATTTGGTCACGTACGCTCGAAAGGGACTTCATGGCTTTAGGAATATCGTAATCGACCAAGGCATCGACTCGCCTCTGCAAGGGGAATGTACGCACACGGTGAACAAGGAGCCGTCATCAGAGGTATGATTGGCCATATCTGACCTACCTAGTTGCCTCCCAAACCAGAGACTTTAGAACCCGAAACATGGATATAACTTTTTTTTAAACAAGGTATCTTCTTGTTATTGGACACAGTTTGGCGAGGCTAACCAATCCTTTGACAGAGCCTGCCAGTGAAAGTCGTAAAGATGTTCATGGCCAGGTGTATATCAACTCGTCAGCACCAATGCTCCTTTATTTCATATGCCTTGTTTTTACAACCTGGAATTTTTCGTCTTACACTGAATAAACACAACCTTATGATAAATCTATCTGTTCACAGTGTAACATATTTGTCGATCAAACATAACTATTGATACCGGTATAGGAATGGATAGGTTCTTAGCAACATAGTGATCGAATTCGACGATCTCGTCAAAATATGATCGGGGTTAGCAAGAGGAAAAGGGTATCAAGCAAACTGCACATGTATCGAGTTGAAGGTCCATAGTCTTCACTAACTTCAGACGCCAGCATTACTTACGTTTGTCTCGTAATCAGGACCCAATAAGTCGCCATATCTGCGTCTTGAAGCGTCCAAATAGTTTGTTTTCTCGGCCTATGGGGCAAAGCAATCGGACACAGTTGTTATCAGTGAGGATGACACCACACAACGCAGGACAATATCACACATAAAGAACGAAAAGAGAGAGGAAAACAAGTGAAAGAATTGGTAGAGGACAAGGCTTTCCAGTGCGAGGTTTTTCCTCTGAATACCAGGCGTAGCAAAGGATAATGTGTGCCTTTTTTCAATGGATTGAAATCAAGTTCAAAAACTTCCACATCAGATACGAAAAGAGACTGACGATATTCGAGGCAACATTTTGATTGTTCTTGAGCGAGGATGGACTTGTCAACCTCCACCAGAAAGAAATGTGCAAAAAGAGAATAGTAAGAAATATTGACACAAGTGCAGAAAGAGATGTATGCAATGCATAAGTCATTAACGGAATCTGACTTTTGTGTTGTGCATACGTCCCTTGGAAAGCTGTGCTTGTAAAGATAGGAAGATAGGTATGAAGTATGTAGAAAAGATAAATAATAAAAAAATGAATTGATATATCAATATTTAAGGAACATTGAATAAAGTTACAATAACGCGAAGACTCTTTACAATTCAATACAGAATTTGCACAGATTAGCAATGTGTACTACTTATCTAAGGTGAAGTATTCGAATCATGATTTAAAATCTTACGCAAGGAACTATAGTATTGTTCAGTTATCAAGCTACATGTACTTTGTTGTCTTTTGATTTAACTGTACCAGGCAAAAACATGTTATTGAGAGTAAAAAATCAAAACAAAACTGACATATTCTGTTATTTCATTTAAATATTAAATTTAAATCAACATCGTCTAAGTATACTATACTCTACTAGAACAATAAACATGAACCACATTTAGCAAAGGTCTTCAACGAAGAAGCTACAAATGCAACTCAATTTTGTTTTCCAACGATACCATGCAGAAGGAATAAATATTTAACTTTTCAGCTCCCTTTTTCTTTTAATCAACATCTGCATGCAGGTAGCCCATCATCTGTCATTGAGATTCCCTTCTTTTCTGTGTTGGTTTACTTTATTTTGTTCTACCACCGGCAAAGTGTCATCTGTGATCAAAAGTCCTATCCTCATTTTAGTTTATGATTCTACATACTTACTTTAGAGAGAAAGCTATAGGGAAAGGAGCTTCAGTTGGAACTTGCATGCATGGAACGGATCACGTGTTAGTCATTCAGTTAGTTCATCAGCCTATCCGTACATTCATGTAGTGTATTCCATCCTCTACAAGCTGATTCAGTGTACATGGATAATGGTTCGACCAACAGGGGGAACTAAGGACCATACAAATTTGGAACCATAAACTTTCGGATTTTTTTTCAGTTTCAGCAATCTGATTGGCCTTATCTTCATATGGCGGATGGAATAAAACTAACATGATTCAGCAATGACGTCACCAGATAGCTAGCGCTATATCACAGGAATGGCATGCAGGTGGCATGCACGTGTCTTGACTGATGTTTTTTCCCGTGGAAGAATCAGGTCAGGGAACCAGTCAATCGCCGGTGACGTCATTGCCGCGAGTTTATATATGGAGCGCACTGTTCGTAAAAGTAACGGATGGGCGCCAATATGGATGTTTTAACGATTTGTGAAGATGTGTTCAGTTAACAAAAGATTTTCACCTGACAGCAATTTCAACTACTAATTGAAATTGGATGTCTCGAAGTGATTTAAACAAAGGTTTACATTCGGTAACTTTGATAAACATAACTAAATTTAATAAACATTGCATCAACTATAAATTAAACTTGGTAGCGTAAACAGCAAATTTATAGAAGCGATAATTTTCGTTTAACCAAAAGTAGGCAGGAATCAACGTTAAACTTTTGGAGAAACCCTAAGATTAGGATCTTGGCTTTTGAACAGCAATGCATCATATATAAACTGACATCCTCCATTGCCATAGTGGTTGAGAAACCCGGAGAAAATAGTAGTTATCTCACAGCCATACATTACTTTTCTGTAATGGTGAATGAGGAGTAGTGAGTAGTTCACCGTGTGATGGATGCACCAATCAACTGTCGAGGTGATGGACGACTTTTTGCCACAGCATCTTCATATACCTCTGTCAGAATCTAGCTTAGAACTACCAGATATCGAATGCACTGGTGTGATTGTTTATCATCTGTTTATATATGTCATGATGCCTTACTTGAAAAGATTTCAAGCGCTCCATCACCAGAAGGTGCGAGTTTCTCTCCACAACTGTGATAACTTACAATATTCTCTTCAACCAATATTGACAACAGTTGGATGCCCTCTTGTTAGTCTAAACCTACTCACCAGTTCACCGTCTCCCCGCAGCAAGTAAGCATGACTCCATGGCCTGTATGGATATGGGCACAACCCCCGGGTCTTAGAGATAGGTGCCGTGGCATACCTAAAGTTGCCGGCATACAAAGGGCTCCCAGAGTACGGGTAACGCTCGAAATTGAAATGCCCCAATCTTGGTTTAGGGCCACTTTTGGCAGCGTAAACCGATGCTGGGCGCCGTGTTGGGCGATAACTGTCGATGTCAAGGTCATCGTAGGAGCGCCTGATTTGACCTACATGAGGGGAGCTGAAGGGGCGTTCAGAGTCGCGATACAGTTCCAAGTCCATGTCATCATAGAAACGTTTTGTTGCAGTTGTCGGCCCCCTAGCAGAGAAGCTGGTGTAGGGATAGTACAGGTCGCCAACGTAGCTCTTGGTTGGCGAGTAGAGTCCCTGACCATAGGGGTGGCTCATCGAACTCTTGGTGTAGGGGTACAAGTCCATGTCGTCGAAATATCGCCTTGGTGCAGAGGGACTAGCATGGCGATAGCTTGCAGAGAGATCCAAATCGAGATCATCGTAGCTTCGCCTGGGGACAGTGTGCGCATTATACCGGTATGGGTAGCGCCATGGGTGACCCGAGTACATGAACTGATCAAGGTCAAGATCCCTGTAATAGGATTTCAGAGTCGGGGTCGGAGGTGACTTGAGATAGTGAGAACTCAGTGGCACCCCCGAAAATGGGTACAAATTGTAATCACCTCGCTTCAAAGGTTGTTTCCCACTACGTGCATAGCCATGATAGGCGTACTTCTGTGGGCGCAAAGCATATTCAACGTCTAGGTCATCGTAGTAATGCTTGGTGGGCATACTGAGGTTCTTCGCAGAGAAGCTCCACGGGCGTCCAGAGTAGGGGTTCAAATCTGAGTCATCAAAATAACGTTTCGTCACAGAATGGGAGTCGTTTTCAGGGAACAGGTCGGCGTAAAAACGCCTAGTAGGAGTTGTGGCGCTCCTGGCATTGGGCTGACGCCATGAGTAAGGGTGCCGTTTATTGTCGACGTTCTTCTCCACATTGCTGTAGTCGCTCTTAGTGGGGCCATTTAGCAAAGAGCTGTAGCTCCAAGGTTGGTAGACCCAGGGGTATGCGTTCAATCCATACTCGTAAGAGGCCTTGGCCCGTGGGGGAGTGTGCACACTCCTCAAATAGTCATACGTCCACGGATTCCACGACTGAGGGCCGAGCGTAAAATCACGGTAGCTCTTTGTTGGTGTCGGTGCATTCAGATAGCAATAGCTCCAAGGACTGGAGACACTTGGATACAATCCATGCTCTGAGTTGTTCCTCCATGATCTCGGTGTTGGATCAAATGGTGGGAAACTTACGCTTTTGCCTACAATCGTCGGCGTGGGTGTTGGATAGTGGCGCGGGTTTCTCCTGTTGTTGGTTGTGTGCGTACTCCGAGGTGTACTGCTACTTCTCTTGCTGGTGGTGGTGTGACTGCGTGGGTGTGGTAAGGGTGCATCATATATATCCTAAAGAAGTAAAACCATACACAATGAACAGGTGAATGTATCTGCCTGGATGCAGGTATAAACGTTCAGAAAATATACAAAACGTTGTAAAAACACGATGTACACACGTTCCATATTGCAACAGAATTGGTGAATTGTGTGTCAAACTCAGTTATATTCATTGGTAGAAAAAGAAACCTCTTGCTGCCGAAGAGTACAAAAGGATATTCGAACAATTCCTTGCCATATGAAACGTTTAAGAGAACCATACGTTGTGTTCATGCTTAAGATCGATTTTTCATGCATTGGTTCCAATCTCGAATCATCCCCATAACTTTGGTGAACATTTTAGTTCGATATAGTCCAATGTCAATTCAACCTGAAATATCAATACCTCATAATACTTGTCACAGTAAAGAAAGCGCTTGGTGTTTCCATTCTACAGGATGTGTGCGCTTAAGATGAAGTTGAAGCAGTTGGGTTTTGATTTGAAAGAGAGACTTCATCAGAATCCTTCTTCGATGATGCTCTCATTATCATCACACAGCACATAGCAATCTGTTCTGTAGCGAATGAATTCCGCAACCTTATGAATTTAAAGTTGATTTCACAGACAGCCGTTAGAATGGACACAGTAATGGAAAACAGAAATATCACTTCAAAACTTTCAAACCACGAGCATGCAGAAAAACCTGGATGTCACACCATGGGCATTGGTAGGGTAGTTGAAGAAGGGAATTCCTTCAGGTATCAACACCGAAATTATGAAAAGAATTCCAAATATGGATCTGTAATTACGATCTTGGTCTAAAATCTTCAATTTGCTGTCTTGTTGACCTGTTTAGATCACTCATGGTGGGTTTAGGAGCCACACGTTAACCACGAAAGCAGGACGACATTACACTGCTAAGGGTAAAGTGGGGTGGCACTCCATACCAACCGGGTCAAACAGCCTACCTTTAGTACAAATATTTTCTTCAAACGTCTACATGCCCAATGCCAGATTAACTCCCATCACTCCTCCTCTAGTCCCTCTTTCTCCGGACTATGTTCCTCTAACTCTAATGGTACAACCGACTCTGCCGACTGGGCCACTTCAGCGGCTACTTGTGGTTCTGCAGCTGGCCTAATGGATACTGTGACTGGTTCATCCTCTTCATCGTCAATGACAACGGTTGGCTTCTTGGCGGAGATCACGAACGTTTCCTCTGCGTCGTCAAACGCAGGCGCCGATCTTTCCTCCTCGGGGCTGAAGACATAGTACTCCGGCTTGTAGTCTTTCCTTGGCTCTGGAGAGATGGACGCCGGTAGATCCTTGAAGCTAGGATCAGACCTGGTCGTCTCGCGGCTCTTGTGGCCACCGTACTTGGATGTGTACCCGCTCTCGTAATCGACATGGCTGATACAACTTGACCCATGGTCGTTGGAGCTACCAGTGTATGAGCCTGTGCTGAAGAACTTCTTGCGACGTGGTGTAGCAGGTAAGGTCTTTTCTATGAGTGCAGCCTATGTTAGCAAATAAATCAGTTTACTAGTACATGGCAAGGTACGTAAAGGAGAATGCTTCTGTTGTTTCTATATTTCTATATTTCTATGTTTCTTTTAGGAATTTGGTAGACATTGAGTCGAAATCATGTCACCAGTATACATTGCTAGAATATATCATTGTTATATAGATGAATGCTTGTATTTTTTAAAGAAAGGTTTGGTCTGATTCTATCATATACGTGTTATCACATTATTCCTCGATTCTATCAAGATACTCAATGCAAACTAACTAATACTTTCAGGAACGAAATGAATCTAGATTACTTGAACGGGTTGCACTCTAATGGATACCAAATAAGTTTTTCATAAAGTTTACAGACATTATGTGCACTGAACATGCTGTTAATAGAAGTGTGATGTACTAGACTAGTTAGGTTTGCCCTTGAAAAGGATGACATGTGGATTGGATGGTTCTCGTCTGTGTTAGGGTGAGCAATTAGTGAGATTCTGTGTAGATGAAATGGACGGGCAAACGATACACGTATAGCCATAGTAGTTGAAACAGCCTAGATATATATCGATCCCAATGGCCCAGCGATTAAGGCGTCTGCCTCGTGAATGAAGGGATGAAGGTTCGAGCCCGACGATAGCTTTTCCCGATAGGGCCAGTTAGTTAGCCACAAACTGCCCCCATGCCAGGTGCCTGGCATTAGAAATAGATGTTTGGAAGTAAACGTAAATAGTGTCTCATAAGCCAAATGTGGCGGGTCTTTTCATTAGGGGGACACTTTTTACTGAACCTGCACCTTTCTCATCGGACATACTTGTATGGTGCTGCTCCCCAATTTCGAGTCATCCCCAATTTCGCGAAAACCCGTTTTTTCCCGTTTTCTCGCGCGTCACTTCGTTTCCAGAGAAGGAATTTTCTGATTTTTGATTTTCATTTCGTTCCGCAAAGAAAGCGCCCAAAATGCGTCCTAAACAGGCAAGTAATTCTCTAATTACGTTCAAAACACTGGGTCAATACCTAGGATCATGCACACGACACAGAAACACAACAATCAGTCGCGCATGCGCAATACCCGCGAAAATGGGGGAGCCGCTTCGGATTTGTTTTGGTCTGCATCGATCTTTCAGTGAGCGATTTCAAGATTAATTCACGCTTAAAACATCCACGCAGCACCCCAGATATTTCGTTATTGATCTCAAATTTCGTAATAAATAAGCTTTTGCGTGTATGGAATCGCTGGAAGCTAGTAAATCTGCACTTAGTGATAAGACCCGCGAAAACTGGCTCCTACATGATACATTATATCACTTTCCAGCATAACCCACAACCAAATTAGTCACAGCACGGCCGTATCCATTCCTTCCCCATTCATCAAGGCAGCATTCTATGTGGACGACGCGCTGAGGAAAGACCAGTTCTTACTTGAAAACGCTTTCTAAGATTGCACTGGTCACAACCGTGGCATGGTGCACTCAGAGAGCAAGAGATGCTGGTGGAGTAAATGTTTGGACTTGGTTCCTTAGAAGCATGAGATCCAGGTTCGATCCCCTGCTAGAGAATTGTTTCAGATCTCAGAATATACGAACTTGGCTGTATCAATCTACTCAGACGCAACATTAAAGCACACTACTCTCAAGAAAACACAAACTGTGCTTCCCGTATCGCATGTGGTGCAGATATAGGTCTTGTTAGAGAGCCACCTTCACCAGATTGTCATTTTGCCTTCAACCCGCCGGTTCCCGCGAATGTGGCGAAAGAACCGTTCTCTGCCACTGCCCTCTAAACTACAGTTCGCCAGTTGAGAGTGGCGTTCTTCATGAGTATGATTGGAAAGGATAGCTCGCTATCTGTTTGATAGACTTGTCCACTTTCTCTCTCTCACACACACACACACAATCCGACAAAAGAGAATTGAGGCTCAGTTCTTTCTTAACCGCAGGCTCAAAAAGCAACCAGAGCAATAAACTATGCTATGACCACACGGTACACATAACAAACATAGCAGTGTCAAAACAAGTACAAACTATAACGTCTGCCACATTTAAGCAAGAGAAACTGCACACATAGATGAGACGTGGAGGCTTGGATGAGTAGGTTGTGATATGCCCTACACCTTCCACGACCAGCTGGTCAAGGCACTCCATTTGAATTGGTATCAGGTTATATAGTATCCGTCACGACACCACTACCTTTCTAGCGTCGACACTGTTGAGTGCAAGTAAGTAAGCATGTTGTGGCGGATACCTATAAGCAAAAATCTGCCGAGAAACTGACTTTACCCCTGCAAAAAAGTCCCCTGTACATTAGGATGGAAAGAGCATAATGCTTCTTTCTGACAAAATAAAGCCAGACTTTGTCACCCAAGATATATTTTCTTTGTATTTTTGAGGTATGAATAACTTATTATGTACAGTTTGCTGAAAACGAAAGCTGTGATAGTGCATTCATCAAGTCTGATTCTCGGCGGATAGAGGTATGTTGTGATGGGTCTACACACGAAAACTAAAAAGCAAAGAAGAAGAATGAGCAAGTGAAAGAAGGGAGCAAGTCTTCACAACTTGCTTCACACGAGGTTAGAGGTATAAACCAAGGCTTCACACGTTAGGAATAGCGCTTGGGAACCGGGTGTGTAAAGAAAGGTCAGTAATCCCGACACCGAGGTTAGGCTCTACGCGAGTGGTGAGTGCAGCTGCCTAGGCGGACCATGCTTTTCAGGTCACCATGCCACTATGATCACATGATGTCCATGCTGCTCATTCATTGGATGATTGGTAAAAGATTACCTTGACTCTAATTCGGTCGAGGGTGCTGCATTGTTCTCTGTCCTCGAGGGCACGATGATTGGATTGCATCGCCATCCATGCCTCGGTCTGGTCCAGCCGGCTTCGCGGCAGCGTGTCCAGCTTGGAGAGCTTTGAATCGAGAGCGGCTACTGAAGGCCTGTATTTGTAAGACGGCGTGTACTCTTCATCGAACGCTGGTGACGTGTATGATTTGTAAGGCGACGTGAATGTTTCGTCAGTTTCAGACGAAAACTTGTATCTACGAGGTGAAACGTAGTCATTCTCTGCGTCAAAGTCGTCGTAGGGGATATCAGAACGACGATACTCCCTGCTATAATCAGAATCGGAATACAGACGCTTATGGTAATCTATATGACCATAAAGTCCCTCGCCTGCATTATAACGACGACAGATTTCCCCAGCCCGGGTATGGACATCTCCTTCAACCAGATAGGAATCTTCATCCTCGTAGTCATCGTAGTTATACTCATAGGATCCAGGACTGTGCGTCCCGTTCAAGGTCCTGGTGGGAGGAGGGACGTAGGGCTCGTCATCCTCATCGTCACTTGGGGCGGTGAAGATGACACGGCGCTTCGGGAAAAGGTTTTCCACGTCAATCTCCTCAAGGTCATCGTCGTCGAGATAGGTCGGCTTCGGACGGTGTTCCGTAGCTGAACGTATAAGCTCCGATCCGAGTCTAGTGGCCGGGGACGACGAAAGATCTGTAGATCTTGATGTTAATTCCACGCCGTATTTCCTAACGTATGGCTTGTGAGTACTAAACTCATCAGCCAGAGAGGAGTATTTGAAGGGAGAGGCGTACGGGGAAGAGTCCCGCAATGGGGAGTAAGTCTGACGAAGGGTGGCGGCGGGTTTGTCTAAGTGGGACAGATTTAGGCTACGGGGACGCTCCATGGTGATGTCGTCGGTGTCGTCCAAATAAGATGACGCTCGTTTCTCGTGTGTAGCACGCCTGAGGATAGGGTTTTTTAGTTGTGCCCGGCGTCTCTCTGTATCATCTATGTTCCGGCGGACGCTGGACCCAACTCGTTCGCGGACCTCATAGCTCGGCTTCTGGTTCTCAACTTCCCAGTCGTTCTGCCGAAAAAAGCACGGCACTAAATTTTACACCCAAAATCGGCGAAACACACAAGCAATACAATAAAGAAATGAAAGTGAAAAAATACATTTCATTTGGAAAAATCTCGGTTTAGAATCACGACAGAGCAGTGGCATGGTGACCTTGAAAGCTAGGGGGTCATCTAACCTTGGTTAACCTTGACCTTTGAACACAACAAAATAACCTGAACAAATATGAACTTGACGTTAGTTGCATCCAGGCTGTAACAAAATGAATAATTATGAAATAAAAATTATGGTAAACTATCAATTCGAATCGTAATGGAGTGCAGAAATAGGTGGAACATAATTTCGGCAAATAAATCAATCGGTGAGCATCTTATAGAGGCGTGTGTCGAGGTGCAAGTGTGTGTTGATGTAATGCAAATCATGTTTGTGATGGTACTGTACGTGATGTAACTGTATTGCAAAGTGTATGATCTAGCCGGTTCAAGAGAACAGGGTCTTCGTTTGATATTTGATTTGAGAACGGCCTTTCATTGGCACCAGACAGTCATTGACTACCAACTGCAGGAAGCGAATTCAGTCACTGGATATGTGAGAGGTACAGTTTGATGTTATGTATTGTTGTCTCTTAGGCCTGATTAGGTGCACACTGGCAAGCCAGCGGCCCCGGGTTCGATACCCGGCGTGGAATGTGCTAGCTATGGTCGTATCCGTTTAATTATGTGGTGTGATGAAGGGATTGACCAATGAACGTCATCACTCCAGCAGCTCTGGTTAAGAGACGAAAAGGGAGGTTCTAACAAGGGGGCTAGTTATGTGATTCATCTAGGAATAGTCTGAATCGAGTGACAAAATGCAATCATGCACAGTTATTGGACCATGCGTAATATGCATTTTTGAACGTCCTTCATGCAGAGAGGAGTTCAATTCTCCCTAACATGAATGCATATCATGCACTCGGGATGGTCAGTTTTGCCATTATTTGATCGTTGACTTATGGGAAAGGCCGCTACCATGGCAGGCCGCCAATGTTTAAAAGGAACGAAGTCTAATACTTTGTTTTTTGTATGTTTATCCATTTGTTTTTTACTAACAGGTTCTTCTCTATCCATCGCATTTGAAATAATGAAACACCATAGTACATAACATTTAGATTTCTTTCGTAGATTTCTTGAATATATACAAGTCCGTAAATGAACTACGGTTTGCTCCCAGAGAATGGAGGTGTTTCATGTGGAAGGGAATAACTAACTCTCGCTAACAGTGCCCACGGTGTGACGTAAACCAGTTTCGATCATGCATCAACTGGACTAAACCTGAAACTTAGAAATATTCAACTTAGAATTATTCGAAGAAACCGCAATGTGGAACTGAATGGGGCTGACCACTCTTTCAACTATATTTTCAAGATGACTTTCAATGAAGTTAACGGCAGGCGGTAGAACTAGGAACAAAATTTTCAGATTTTGAATCCGGTTAGGCACGCGCATTGATGAGACACCAAGGTAACCAATCCGTAACCAAGGGGACTTGTTCATGCGCATGCGTAACCGGTTGCAAAATCTGGAAATTTTGTTTGACCTTCTGCCGACCGCATCGCAGATTGAAAGTCCTCAAATGAATATTTGAGTTTGGGTTTACATAGAGCTACATGATAGATGGTATTATTGGCACGGTACGAGGTATTCGCGTGTATTGAAAAACTGTAGTGGTATTTTTCTACAGTAGTTCACATTGACGTATACTGTACTGGTAAGCTGTAGGCGAGTATACGCATATACGGTCTTGTTCGTTCCTCTTGGCGTACCAAATACCGAGTACATTTGTCTATTGTGAAGTTCCACGTAACGCCGCGGGCCTGAGGCCGGGTTGACAAAGAGCTACACGGTACACGAACAAGCTGGCGAACAATGGTTTCATTGTATATACGATTTGTGAAACCATTGTTCGTTCGTGTGTCCGTGTGCTGTGTGGCACAATGGAAATCGGCCTAACTACACGTATTTATGATATGTACAGTGTTACCCTTCTAACTAGTTTTTTACCCGCTCGTGCAAACTATTCGAGTGCCTCATTCCGATTGTTTCAACAAAACGAAAGCCCACAAAGGTTTTTCAGAACCTCAAATACCTAAGGGATTTTTGACCTCTCTGAAAAACCTCCGAGGGTTGTCCATTCGTTTTGACCGAAACGACCTTAAAGATTGTTCTGAATGCTCAAACTGCTTTCTTTCTAAGAGTGTACCAGTTGAGCAGTGAATCGTCGGGAGCAGGAATATGTTTGCCACGGTTTCTAAATCGCACACAACCTAAAGGAGTCTGAGAAAAATTGGTCACCTTCAGTTCGCGCTGAAACAAGATTAACAAATGATGATGAAGGAATACGTATTCTCAGCGTATCACCAACTGCCGCCTCTCATGTCGGTGGTTCTAAACTGAGGTTTGGGGTTATTGGAATGACGTAATAGGCGAGAGATGTGAAATAAGATAATATGAATATGGACAAGTATGATGAACCTTTTTAATTGCAACAAGTCATGTATCACAATGGACAACGACGCGAGAAAACGTGCCACTTTTAATAAAATGTCGGGCAACCCCCTCGCTTATTCTTTCATATCTAAGTGAGGAATCGGGTCTTCCGGTTTGAAATAGTTGAACATAAACTTGATACTGTAGTGAACATGACTTGCTGTAATAATCATTGGCAAACATTTAATAACCGTACGTAATACTGACATCTTATGCCAAAACGTTCGACAAAGTATATAATAAATGGAGAACGATACTTGTCAATATTACATTACTAACGCTCTGCCAGAGCCTACGAAATAGAATGGGCTTGATTCATGAGCAAATATCAGTTATCCATGTTGATATTACAGATTCGTGTTAGTCAGAGGAAACATAGTCATAACAAACCAAATATTCAATAGTGTGGACCAATAACATCTCCAAGGTGCAGTTATTTGATAACATCTTCTCTGAGGTACGGCCATAATTTGCTGATACAATGTACATGGAACAGCAATTTCTCATCCACAACGTTAAAGTTCGAAGGATTTCCAGTAAAATGCTATTTCTACCTACTGTATAATCACAATTCGTGAAACAGTTTCTAATAGCAGTGTCGATTAGACTTTGGCATAGTCACAAATTGGCAAAGAAATTCATATCACATCCTCATAAAATACGTTATGGGTGAGGTAATAGGCTGGGAACGACGAAGGATGAAGGACGAATGTTGATGGTGTCAACATGTCCTGTGTTCATTCATTTGCGCGACAACGTAAATCATTTTCTATAGCCTCAGTTGTATGAGGAGTCGGGGACATTTTTAAAAAGACTCGTCGATATAAAACACCTTTCATTCTTCGTCGTTCGCAGCTCTTCAAGGCTTACGAAAGCTGCCTTGCGATACGGGATGGGCAAACTTACCAGTTTATTCGTGATCTCACTTAGGAGTTTCTGATCATGTCTTCTGGATCTTCGCGCGATCTCATCATTGTCGTCTAACGTGTCCACGGCCAAACGGTGAAGAGTCCTGTTCTTGGACGTGACGAAGTCGTCATCATCTGAAGAATGAAAAGATGAAGATAACCAACTTGTAACGAAAGATTTCGAATGATATCTCAAAGAACTGTGTGATAGCCTTTGTCTTTCACACCTTCCACGCCAGTCTAAGCAGAATTGTAGGTTGCAACCTCATTTAAGGTGCTGCTGCCGTTGCAATCAATGTCAATTTGATGAACTCTAAACACCCTGTACTCCACACGTAGTCAAAAGGTGCCATTCGTCTGTGGCTATGCTAGAGCAGTGTATCTTTCTATAATGTTTTCTGTGAAAGTCCAAATTGCAATGCCAGAATTTTGAGTTTAAAAACAAATTGCTTACCATATGACCTGGTGGATCTGTACGAATGATAGTCACCCATGTCGGGATCAAAGTCCGAGCTGGTAGCGCGGCTGACTGCGGAGCTTTCCTTCTTTAAGATGGAGTGACCCTTGTGACCGCTCGGACCCTGCAAGAATGGAAAGAGGAGACTTGAGGACAGGTCGAGGGAGCAGGAAGTTGTATCTAAAGGAATACGGTTTGCTTTGTTTGAGACAGGTTATTCACTGGTCTAGTGTTTTCAATTACTATCTTGTTGGTACGAGTCCAGTTTAATTTTGGTGGTCTGAAGAATGGATTCCCTTCTCTCAGAGAACTAGTAAACTCTACTTGCTTCTTTTACCACAAGCACAGCAGATATTTTTCTTAGGCAGGTCAGACTACCAAGCAACGTAAAATGATAGCTGAAATGGTCTAAGGTTTCTCCTTTTCTTTCACGATATCATCAAGCAATGGACAGGTAGTGGCTACACAGGCCTACCTATACCCGTTTGATGGAGGTAGGCATATCATTTCCAGTTCTTGTAACTAGACAGGCATGTTTATGCACCCAAAGCTTGAGTTATGAACAACAATTTGCCACAGCCATACAGGATGCAAGAGATGTAGGTACTGAACGTGTAGCGGCTTTAAACCAAGGCATCCAAGCGCCTGCAGAGCACGGGTAGTTGTAAAACAAGAAACACAGAAACGAAACAGAAACACAGAAACGCAGAAACGAAACGCAGAAACGAAAATCAAACGGGTTTTCATAAAAGTTGGAATCAAGCGGCACGCCGATACTTTCCTTGCCCAATCCGTTGTTATTGTCGTTTAAAAGTAAAATCTGAGGTTGGTGGGTTGCGGCCAGCCGGAATGCAATAGAGTTGTTGAGGGGATACATGGAGCAACTTGGGGGGGGGGGCACGATATGGGTGAAGTCTTTTGAGGTGGTGGTGTAGTACTTTGGTAGATTCGATTCGATTCCTACAGCATGTTATTTTAAATGAAGGTGCAGTGCAACAACTTGCCTTGTAGTGTTCAATTTACATGAAGTACCAGGATCATCCTACAAATCCCGTCTGATGCAGCACTAAATGCAAGGTACGGTACCAGTACATGGGTGAATCATTTCGACGTTATGTGAGACGTGAGAGACCAATTTTGGCGACTAGAATAGAGTAAAGTGGGGGGGGGGGGGGGCGGGCACTAGACTTGGACTTGGAGTAACTCAATCTTGCCTGCCCAGCTGCTGCCTTTAAATAGTCCCTTTAAATATCTGTTTATGTTAATGAGGTTGCAGTAGGGAAGTTCAGCCTAGTGTCGTGCACAGGCCATGGAATGTACAAAAGAACAGGACTCGCTATTCGAAGGACTATTTTCTATTTACGCCGTGTAGTACATACATGTAGTGTATTGGCACGATCAGGCCGGATGCTGCGCACACGATCTGCGCACACGTTGATGAGGCTAAAAGGGGTATTGGGAAATGAGCATTCCTCCTTCCATTCCGACTGAATACCAGTTTTAGTTACACCCGCGTTCGCGGCCACAACCATGGCAACAAGATGGAGTTTGCAGACCAGAATTCGCCACAAGACTGGTTTCTGCGTTTCGTTTCTGTGTTTCTGTGTTTCTGTTTCGTTTCTGTGTTTCTTGTTTTACAACTACCCGCAGAGCACAGGTATTGCTGGTAAACCGTCTACAGAAGTATGGCGATATTCCATCTCTCTGCTGAGACAGGTCTACCTCAGAAAAACGCTGAATGGAAAAGAGGGTGTTCATGCAGGCCTACCTCTGACACACACGAATCGGATATTTTTCCCTATGCTTCGACCTTATTCTAGCCAGACTACCTTCAAGAAGAGACCAAGACCTAATCCATTCGAGCCACCTAATACTCTCTCTTCGACTGATGGTGAACCCACGACAAACTAGCTGAGACCTTCATGAAGGTCAGAGTCCCCTTCCGAATAACAGGCCAATAGGTTAATAGTTCAGAGCAACCTTGTTGTTTCTGTACCGCCAATGGGAAAACGTCTTACAAACCAACAAACCTCTCAGCCTCAATTCTTTGGCTAAGAACTTGCTGACCTTGGCGCTCTTTCTATCGAGTTCTTGATGATCAGGAACAAGGGACTCAAGAATGCATTTCAATTGTGAAGACGGTGTCCAACGAGTTTCCGTACATGCAGGCAGTTCTGCAAAAGGCCCTCAAGAAACGTCCTCGCACTCGACGCACGGCCACTGAGAAATACTGTAAGTTGAAGCTGATGTACATGTTCTACCATTGACTATATACCGAGAACCAAGTTGTTATATTGAGCCATCATAAACCAGACAGCAAGGTGTAGCAAGTGGGAAGAATATATTATTTTGATTGTGATTGTCGGGCTTTATCTACCATTTCTTGAACAGACTGTATGCAAGAATGTTTGCCTAGAGCTCTATCTTACCACCAAACAAGCATGCATGAAGACTAAATATAAGTGGGTTTCTTTCATCATGCGTTTTACCTAGCATACAGAGATGCCTATAGAGAAGATATAGACCTGCCCGTCCCTGTACACCTATATACATACTTGATGAAGGCTGGCAAGATGGCAGGTGGTACCAGGCAAGTGAGCAGAAGAAACCATCGATGAAGTGGCAACTGCTAACTAACGAAGGAAAGGCTGTATTCATTGAATGTTGCATGAACCCCAGTAAGAGAAGCATAATTAACAAGATGAAGATAGTAACACTGTGGAACAAGAGTACCCTGGAGAAGGTCTCACGAATCTAACTAAGATCATTTCAGTACTTTTGAGGAATCAACTCGTGAAGCAGTTACTATCATACCACCAAAGCAGGATTTTCACAGGCTGATGGCAATATAGGAGGCGGTAAACTTCAAAAGGTAGATGTCGGGCCTGCTACACGGTACCAAAAGAACGATCTGCCCGTTATGAAACTACATGTACCGAATTTCAAAGTTTAACCCCTACCGTATACTCCGAGTACCAAGACCCGCACGAATCAGTATCGTCTGAACACATCGTTGTATTCCATAAACCATTCCCCCGTGAACGAACAGGTCCGTACTCGTTGTGGAGATAGGACAACCAGACGTTGTAACATGACCTGTGAGGGGTTTTAGGGCCTGCCATTTCGATTTGACGTGTCCTTCAGACATGTGGCTATGCACAACCCAGGAACAAAGTCAGTTGTTAAGGATGGTACTTAATCGATTTTCAAACTCGGCATTGGAAACATGTTGCATTCTGGACTGGTCAGCTTATCATGGCGTTTTGGCTTGCAATGGTCTTTCGCCTTATCATTGTCTTTGAATACACCAATCCTAAGAATGTCATTAACTCATCACACAATCCAGTACACAAGGCACATATTAGTTCAACACCTAATTGTATTTGATTAATAACAATGTTAACTTAAGACGTCCACCTGATGTTCAAGTATTGAGAATATTACAAAGTGGTAATAAAGAACCTAACCAATGTTAAGTATATACTCCAGTGATAATGTAGTTCGTTTGACCAGTCACTTATGATTTTAAAGGAGGATAGGTTGAGCATGAGGTATGTTGTTTTTTTCATACGAAAATGGCTTCCGGCTGGACCGTTCTCCACACAGGAGCGTTGAAAAATCACTAACTGCAATTCGTTGAAATTTTCAAATATTTTCATTTTAACCTTCACACAGGCCCATACTATAGTGAATGCAGAACACGACCAAGTCTGATACTTCGAAGAAGATGAAAAACAAGAACCAAAGCCGACAAATTTCCAACAAGAAGAGCTAGCCCGGGAATCATTATTATGGGATGATAGTGATGGTAGACCACTTTTTGAGCCTTCTTTTCTTACACACCGATTGATATTTTGAATATCTGCACCAAAAGACACATTTCAGCCTGCGATCAATTGGTTGATGGTTCACAAAAAAAGAACCGACGGCTGACTGTTGGCAAGTCAAGAAAGAAGGCCTACCTCTGCTGGCGGATAGATCCAATATTCGCTGATAGCGCCGTGGAAAGAAGCTGCTCCCAAAGGTATTGATGTAGAGCAGGCTAGGAGCAGAGGAAAGGAACGCTTGGAAACCTGATAGTTTGCTGGAAGCACTACCATTAGCATTAAAGCCACCTGTCTGTGAAGCCAACCGGCTAATAACAAAATGGCCGACTGAATCACAAAATGGCTGATTGAAAAGCAATCAATGTATTTACAAAGATCTATCCAGTTTCTGGAACACTAATATGGAAGTCAGAGACTTCGCTGGGACTGGCCTTGAACCCAATATAGATATTGTAGCTATTAACATGATAATGTGGAAGTCTGAATGCACATCAGAGGGCAAAGCACCCGATCTCGCAGTTCGTACATTGTCCTCAGAAATTATTTTGCGATAGAACCACTGTGACAAAAACAAACCAACGCCCAAAACAGTACTGGGGACAGACAGTCTAGCCAAGGTCATCTGTCAACATGACATTTGAATCAGTTTGTGGCAAATGATTTGATGAATAACCTGGAGGAAAGTTGCAAAACCTAACCATTTGCATGCGGGGCGCAGCATGGCAGGCAGCAGTGTGTAAAAAGCAGCATGGGCGAGGCGATCGTTTCTACATCCGACCAACTGTCATGGCCGCCAGAATGCTGCACCAGGCAAGCATCATTCGGTTTGCTCGCCGGTTTCGAAGAATTTGCAGAAGCGAAATTTAGACTAAGACTTACGTGATATGAGATGATATGGGGAGCGTACGTGTCAAGCACAGAATCATCATAATACGAGAGTTTCGCCGGGTACCACACCATTTTCAAAAATGTCTTCCACGCCACAAGCTGAGATTGCGAATCGCACACGAACACCAAGCAAAAGAACCTCCCTTAAACCCGCGACCGATGTGAACACCACTGAGCTAGACATGCAGGTGGGCGGACTTAAGATAGAATTCATTTTTCCAAAATCAATATAGCTACCTTTTTCACTTTCTATATCCACTCTGTACCGAAGTGAAGAAGCTCCCAGTCTTCGCGCTATCTCTCTTCGCCTACCTGAGTAGTCACTGTTTTTCTTATTAGCCGACTCTAAGCTACAAGGCTATCGGAGGAAGTACGTGGCTGGCTATAAATACACGCTATGTGTGGTAAGGCTGTATCTTGTTACCATCTAAGTATTTGCGGCCATTTTGAATTTAGTTCTTACCTGGGCCGCTAGGAGGCTGCGACTGGTTGTCAATCAGAATCGCTGAAATTGATTCATGCAGGGAAGATCTCAGCAGTACCAATTAAACCATAACCAAGCTTCTTGCGAACTTTTCTGAAAGCAATGCCGGGGGTCAAACAACTGGGTCACCCAGATCCTTTCAGAAATCGCACAACAAACTCATGGACAACATTGAGGCAAAGTAAACAACGAACGAGCTATAGCTCAGAGATCCTCACCAAGACGCTTCAGAGAGACTAATCATGCTCTCCATCTCATATCATGTTGTTTAAACCTCTCATGTTCCCGACGAGCTCAAGAATAATGAAATATTTTGCGAGCAAGCTAAACATCTCAATTCCAACGTATCCAAGCCACTAGCCTATAACAATACCCATGCCGGAGTTTTGTACATTTGATGTGTAGACCTTTGTATGTCTAATATTAGTTTGTTTGATCATAACGTTGCTTAGGCCCTTCACGTTGGTAGTGACCCAACTTCAATACACTTTTTCAGTATAATAAGTACGCTGGTATGTAAGTGCATGTGGGGAATGCATGTATCAACATGGGCAGGTTTCACAATCCTAAAAAAGAAAAAAATGCGAAGTGGGCAAATGTACTTTATCGACAATTGTTTTAATTTCTCCGATTCTTCTTATACAACTAAGTACAAATGATAGTGATTTGCGAATCAGCAAAGGACTTTCGTACTTTGTACTTCACTATTGGAGTGTATTCGTACGGATTGCGAAACCTGCCTCACACAAACAGGCCGTCATAAATATGATGATATGTGTTAATATACCAACATAACCTGGTTTCAATGACAGGATGATAGCTGGGTTTGGGATAGGTTTGAGCTGGGAAGACATGGTATGCACGCACTTATGCAGCAGTTTCAGTGTTGAGCATTTCGTACCGAAGATGACAACAAATATATATATCCCTGAAAAAAACAGCATTAGTAGGTGTTGTTAATGAATATTACATGTCAAGTTTTTTGTCATGGAATACACTGAATTAAGGTCGCAGTGCGCTGATGAAGATGTTAATATGTAGCCGAGAAACAAAAATAACGCGAGTCAGCCGTAGCCAGCTATCTTCCGTTTAGTTTGAGGTGTTATAGAATTCGAACTGTTACCTCAGTGTCGGTATTGGATGTCTCACAAGACACTGATCCGGTGGAGCTGTCACTCACCCAACACCTCGGCGAGGCGCCTCGATTTTGGCCTACACTTAAGCTCCAACCTCATGGTGGTCGGTGAGGCAACCAACATCGACAGTTTGGTATCAATTCCTTTATTAGAAGCAGTTGCTGGTATTAGATAGCATGGCGATACAGATGAGATGAAGAAAGGCTGGAATGAGAGAGTAGTCTTACCGTCTCAGACTCGATGGCCGAGAATCGCACTTTCCTATCCCGCATCATGCTATCGTGCCTGCCCTAGAGTGCAAGAAGTGAGAGCAATGCATAACAGTCGTGCAAGCGCCATTTAGTCTCCAATGTTGACTAACATCGCTAAACCAAAGGTTGGCTGAGCATCCACAAACGAAAGGTAGGGACCCACTGATCAAGGAAGATTTTACTTAAACTTCAATTTTCCGAGTGTCACCAGTGACCTATTAGCTTACTGGACTTCTTCACTCTACTGATAACTCTGATTCGATTCAACCCCTCCCAGAAGATATGTCTCAATAATGTTGATCAAAAGATAGAAATGGGATCGAGACAATGGTGAAGGAACTCAAATTCTTGCTGATACAGCAAACAGGTACAAAGGACAAAATTAATGTTGTAGCATTATCTGGAGTCTGGTATTTCCTTTCCGGCTAAAATAAAAAAAATTGCACCACCCTTTCTTTGGGACTCTGATTTCGCTAAGTTGGATTCATGATTGCAATAAAGATACTGTTAGTTAGCATGATATCAATCGCTCTAAGCATCGAATGATTTACTGAAAAGTTGTGAAAGCATGTATTCTGTGTTGTGTATCAATCTGTGGTCCAGCATACTGTGCTCTGGTCGTTGTCAGTTGATGTAGTGTGTGCATTAAGTATGCTTTATGTTCGATTGACATTCGAATGCTATGCCATCCTGAGATTCAGGGTTTTTCCACTCCTACGTCATATATTGTAAAATCGAGAGCGGAGTGTATTGCAAACCACTGTATGCGAGGATGATGCTATCCATGTGAAGTATAAGCTTGCTAAGTCATTTCAATTTCATCTAAGAGTAAAAACAAGTAGTTGCTTCGGACTAAGTTTCTGGGTGGGGAATAGTCATTGGGGAGAGGTAAAGCAAAGAATATGTTGATGCGAAGTGAGTACAGCAGTAAGTAAGTCATTCCTGGTAGTGCTCCTGTTCAACTCATCTCAAATCATCAGCTTTTTCCCATCAAAAAGCCGCTACCCAATGAAATAAGTGTTGTTCAGGTATCCGTCTATTGCAACAGAAAGAAATGTTAGATGAGCTATGACTTGGTTAGCTCTGAAATGTGACGCAGATGCAGGCGAGAGCATTGTGAGTTTTATTTAGCCTGAGCTCGTGCTTGAGTTCAAGACTTCATCCGCCATTTTCCTTAGCAGGAATAAGGGACTTTCGATCAGGTATTATCCAATCAGAAGAAAGCTACTAATATTATGCATGTTCCAGCCATGTATTTCAGTGTGTCACGTGTGCCATGATGAATCTCATTGGCCAATACCTGAACAGACGTCCTAAATAGTGGTAAATGCACTTCTTGTTCGACACGCCAATTAGTTACAGGACAACGCTTTCTCCCGGGTTCCAGATTCTTTGGCATTGCATGATACATGAAATGAGCATTTGATGAGGCAAAAGCAGGTGGTGGTTGGATAAGATTGAGCAAAGGATGATTACTCTACAACCTGTTGATTTAGATCATACTTGATAGTACCGGTTGAGCTCCTACTGATGGAGAGTTGATTACGCAGAAACTCGAGCGAATACTTGAAAAAGCGGTAGCTATAAGTCATTAGGCTGGGTGATTTCGTGTGCATGAAAGGTATATTTTACTACTCTTCGACTTGGAAGGATGAAGGTTACTCCTCTACAGCTTTTGATGGTAAAAAAGACAACCTTTACAGTATCTGTGTTGCCATTCAGGGTATCCTTGGGCGACAATGAATCAACGAGGTCAGAAAACCCCAAAGGTCTACATGAGAGTTTTGCCAAGGGAAACTTTGTTATGCAGGTCAATGACTTTATCTACAGGCAATGACGATACATCGTTGTTCCGACCAGAAGATAACGTCGTCTACCCTTGTTGCCGCCGTGGGGCATCACCTATTGAAGTTAATCTTTGACAGCAATGGCTCCAAGAGGATGGAGAGATGTAAACACCCACCTGTTGGTGATAAGAATGGTCTATAAAGTGTGGCCAACGGGTGCCAAGAGACACATGGGCATGGTAAAAAAAATATGACCACATCGTGCCAAGGAAATCACCACCACGTAGATTAGCGGGTTTGTTTCGGCCAAAAATGGCGATCTCACGCATGTGGCAACTACGTTCGCATTCACCACTTTCGTTAAACAGCGATCTTGTGAGGCTTCGTGAGAGCATTGGCCAAACAGATGCCTCTTATAATCCTTCGCGGGCGAAGCCTTAAAAATCGATCCAGTCCACAGTGGTATTTGCCAAAGTATCCCGGTCAATTTCACTGGCTGGAGTGGTTAATGAGAAACTTGAACATATCTGTTTCCTGAAGCACATTTTACGTATGGCATGCAATAAGACTTCTCTTCCCCAATAAAGGCAGAAATAAATGGTTCAATAAGTAAGAGTTGTCCAACAATGTTGAGTCGGTGATAACTGTGATAAGCCTGTCTCCATCTCAAAATCTATTGGTCTAGAGCTATGGATAGATAAGACGTACAGTGAAAGAAACCGTTCCTCAACAAGGATCGGTGGCTGTCATATTCCTGATGCCGTGTTATCTTGTTACCCGTAGGACATCCATCTATTTCACTCTCGGCTAACATGGAGTTCATGTGCATCAAGGCAATCAGTCCACAGTTAATGTTCAGGGGATTGAGCTAGACGTGAAATAAGAGTGGGCCAAGGAACGTTTTTATTGACCGGATAAACAAATGCCAAGGTAACTATAACCATTTCCGTGGCATCCCGTGAAATCTCGTTCCGCGAGATTGTCAGTGATTCCAATTACCACGTGATGCGAATTGATACAAGTCAACCAAATTGTGACGATAGTGAAAGCAATGAAACCATGCCGCCACACATGAACTATTTTGTAGCAAAGTGTCAAAGAAAATCATAATGCTGATCTGGGCCTATGACAATTTTGTTACCACGCTTGAGGATATCATTTAGAAAAAGTTGTTGTCACCGAAGACCTCAGATCTTACTCCATCGTCAATGAAAAATATATCCCTCAGTAGCAAAACAAGTAAATCATTTGTAAACACAAACAAGTAGATGGGTATTTCAAGGATACTGATTTAGCAAGGCAAGGTTTGGAGACCTGGGACCAGTGACAGGAGTATTCCAAGCATGCAAGTGTTTAGCACGGGAGGCAGCTAAGCTCGCAGCATACCAAGCTAAAGTACATGAGGTGGAGTAAAAGAAGGCCTACCTAGTCTACTGACGTTACGTGGCAGCTGATTTGAGCAACCTGTCTGCAAAAATACTTGTCTTCGATACTAAGATAGACCTTCTTTGGGAGAAAAAGTAGTTGGTGGTTTATAGCAACGTGAGAGGTTTGACGAGCGATACCAAACAGCTGTTCCCAAATCAACATTTTCTTATGCTCAATCAGTCCTCAACTTCAAAAGAGGTTACCTTCTCGCTGACGAAAGCTGCTGTTGGAAAAATCAAATAACTAAACCGAGGGATACGGGGACAGATTACACAGTTTCCCGACAACAGTCCTAGCGAAAAGAATTTATTCTCAAGTCATTGAGAGAGGACAAGTGTTTTGCAGCCCGGAGAAGTATATCGTTGAGCGTCAATACAGCACTGAACCAATGAGCTCACTTGTATCAAATCAGATAGTTGATTTCGTTCCAGAGATAGAAGAAGGACGAAGACCTAGCGATCACAATAGTAGACCCAGAACCATAGGGAAAAATGTGGACATCAAAAAGTGCATTAGATATTGACGGTAGAGCAGGGAATTCGCGTACTTACCAATGATTTGTCATCGCAAAATGATACGAGAAAAGCATCCTTCATCATACTTGTCATTGACGTTCAGACCAGACTGACCGTTTGGTAGGCGTATACTTACCAAACTGACATCGTACGACGATCGAAAACAGATGTGCAACTTATTGTTTAGAAAAATAAACTCCAGTGCTTCTACTCTCGATATGAAAAAAAACACGAAATACCCCAAATTGGACAGATTCTGAAAACGAACTCGGAGGCCGCGATTATACTACACAGAGTTCACGTTTTCATATGAATAACGCGTCACTGCTTCATTTTTCAAGCCTGACATGAAGAACAAACAAGTCGTTTCCACAGAGCGGGCTACATACGATTCACGATGTCACTTTTCACCCTCACGTCGTGTTTTCAAGCCTAAGTCAGTTAACCTGTAAGTGAAACATGAAAATGAATCCTGTATAACTCCAGCCTAAGGCTGGGTTTTACAGAGTTCACGTTGTCACTTGTCAAGTTTCACTTGTCACGAGTTACCCATGTTAAAAAGACGACGTGAGTGTGAAAGGTGACAACGTGAATCGTATGTAACCCGCTCTTTGGAAACGACTTGTTCATTCGTCATGCCACCAAAGAGTGAACATTGACACGTTAGGCCTACATCACGTCAAAACGTGCACTATATATATTTGCGCCTTAAGGATAATCCAATGTAATCTTGTCACAGCAGCTTATTAACTTCTTGGGCTACTCCAGTTGCAGAGAGTAGTGTGAATCCACGCCCATGGTCCTTAACACTCAGCCTTACCTTCTTTTATCTGTCAGAGTTTAATCCAAGAATTAAAATGAAATATAGAGCCGTTACCTCCTGTTGTCACTCTCTCCAAAAAGCCTTTACCTCTTCTGTCACTAGCCCTACCTTTACCAATGCATTCAGTCACCCGCCTCTCAGCCGAGAACCATGAGATCAATGATAGACCAGCTGCACCGACTTGGTCCTCCAATTGCCAGATGATGACTAGAAGCTCGTGCAAGATTTTACCTTGGGAAGTGCAAGCTACATCTGACAGGTACCCTGGCGAAGGAGTAGATCCATCCACGCTGGTCAGGAGGACCCGACCTCAAGTACACTTAACCAATAACGGATATGACTCAACTCAACTTGAAATGTCTACAACTTCAATCCACAGTAAGGTAGTCAAGTTACCTGCAGCTCAACGTAGAATGATTTGTAGAAAATAGTCTGCTAACTCCGGTTAGCTTTGATTGAAAGTCTCTACCTTGACTTGGTAAAGATAAAATTTGGTACTGGCACCGATGAAGGCAGTTAGAAATTGCCGAAGCCAGGCCAATAGCATTTTGTAATAGCATGGTGCTTGATATTAAGATAAGAGGTTTTACGCGACAGCGGACCAATCGATTGTCGTGGATGAGTAAAAAGAAGGGAACGTGCATGGAGAATGATGGCTGTCAAAATGCGTGAAAATAATGGAAGGTCAAAACTCCTTCTTTAAATTATGTCTACAGCGTTTAAAAGCATTGGACAGTTGGTCAACCTGCCAAATCATGCACTAGGGTAGTTGGCAGCCAAATATTTGATGAGCAGACGAAGGGTAAGCCGTGTGTACTATGGTTAATGTTATGACATAACCAGTTATGGGCTCAGTGTTATTGGTTCACACAAGTTGTTCCTTGACTTAAAGTAATGGCGAACAGGTGGTCGTACCTCTCGTACCCTGGATGCCGGTAGTACGGTATGAAACAAACAAGCAGTTCATACAATGTTCACTAGGATACACATTACATTTTACACCGGCTGGCCATTCGCAAAAACAACCAACTAGTGTTATATCAATAAGAGAATACTGATAACATGCGTGCATAACCAAAACATGGCCATTCTGGCGCAAATTCGCCCTGTGCTGATCTTTCGCAGGAGCTTGTATCACAACAAGGCCCTCCAGTGCAAAGTGAGGTAGTCCCAGGAGAATCTAAATGTAAGCATCCAAGGTCAGGGGTGTGGGCTAGGAGTGCACTCGGTGCACCACACTCTATTCTCGCGAGACTCATACCAAAAGTCATTTGCTGGCCCTGAGAGCTGATCGGCTGCAGCACATTTTCAGATTCTGTAAACCTGTTGAAAGCAACAACTAAAAGGGTTGGAAGTTTAAACCTTATCATTACAGTCAAAGTACTGGGCTGAAATCACCCTTACCCTTTGAGTATGCCTGGCTGGCTGAATAGACGTTTGGGCGGGCTTTTGGCCCACAGGGAACGTTTTTCAATGACGCATTCCACAGATTAGCTTCAACGGGGTGCTCTTATTTCAATGTATGGAGGAGTATCGCTCATTATTCGAGCGGTTCCTGAACCAACAGGTGGTTGAAGAGAAGTCACCGCAGCGGAAAATTTCGAAATTAGCCGTAGATATCACCCGGGTATAATTTCAGTCAGGTGCGTAAGCATACAGTTGGGTGCTAACTTTGAGGCGAAATCGGGTAAGGGTGCTGAGAGGTGTTTTTATTCTCATCGACATCCCACTAATAAGTTCCCGCCGACATTCAGTTTGTTGGATTGCACCCAAAATAAAAAAGCTTATCGGCTGCGGCGTTCCAGCTCTTAATCAGTGACTGATGCTTTGCAAGGCTTTGAAGAAAATTACGTGAGTTGCATCTAGATATGGAAACGGGCGTTCCTTATGTAAGTTGCGAGGATCTTTAGCTCTGCTCACTAAAAAGCGTTGCCTTGAACATCTAGCTCTGTGATTCCTTAATTCACTATAGTATTACTTATGCTGGAAGAAATCTAGCTCATCAGGATTGGTCGCATTTCAGTAGAATTAATGTAAACAGCTCGAGGGCATGTGAAAAAAACATCCTGTTCATATGGAATAAGATAAGCTCCGTTGCCAACAACAGTGGCAAAGCCATCAACACAACTTCTTTTTCAAATGTTGTAAACAATATGCTATCGTATGGGCTCCTCCGTGGTTCTGTTGGGTGGTCGAGAGAGTCAAATGGCTTCCCAAACGATGAGTGAGCGAGTAAAAAGACGGGGATAAAAGCTACACCAGATGCTTGTAAGCAATATCAAAAACAAGCCATTTTGACTGAGTTTTACGGTAAGAATATTCGCCATTAAAACTAATGGCGGTACTGAAGGATGAACATGCGTAGGATGTGGTCCGATCCTAGGGGTACATTGTAACCTGGAGCTTCAGTTACCAGCCTAAGGGCCAGAGAGGCGTGAGTACTCCTGGGGAAGTAGGAGATATTTGGGAAACGTGAAGGTTATAATCGTATTTATATAAGGAATGGTCTTCAAGTGGATGAATTGCTCAACTGATTTTTTTCCAGTACGTGTTGTAGTTGAAAGATTGGTGGGTTGGACACTCAACACCAAACTCAGGATTCCATTGAGGTATCAAAACTGGTATCAGCACAGTTTGTGGGCGTGATAAGCTGTTGGTATGAAGTCCATGCTGTCGTCTTCACTGTTGGACCACACAGAATAGTGAGACATCTTAAATCCAAACTTCAGTTTTGAGATATGTTGAAAGCATGATCAGCGGGAGTCGATGGGTCTCCAGCACGCCCGATAGGTTTGTGGTGGGAGTTCGCTTCATAGCAACCTTAAATTTGATTATTTGAGTTCATTCTAGTTCATTTGCTGATGATGGCGTGCCAGCGAAAGATGTTGATCACACATGTTTGACTGTTATCCACACGTAGACTCTCTTAACAAACTACAGATAATGGATTCTTCTGCCACATTTGAAGTATACATGGAGAGGGGAAAAATTGAGTGACGTTCAAAAGCTTTTCAGTTGAAGGTTATGACAGCAACGTATCGAAATACATGTATGGAAAAGAGTGAGTTGGTGTTGAACTACAGTTCAGCAGCAGAATTCCTATCGAAGTTGATGAACAAGTTATGTGATCGAGAAAGATTCTGTAACATGCTTGAAGTAACGGGTGCGTGGCCTCTTTTTACTGCCCGAGGCATGAGGCGCTTGGATAGATTAGGTGTACATTCTATACCGTTATCTGTTGATCGGCACAACAAGAAAGAAGGGCCATCAAGTACAGAAACCACACCTGTCACTCAGCAATCACTTGCTCCGAGAAAGTGCACTTCCATTTCGGCAAGAGAAACACTGAGTGCAAAGAGATGATGCCCAGTTCGTCCTAAATCGAAACAGGAAGAAGGAAACACTGACTGCCGATCCAATTGCATTGGCATTGGTTGGAGCTTAGAGTAACCAGACTGGTTACTCTAAGGTTGGAGCGAGTATTGCCTGTCTCTCTCACATCACCTGCCAGGAGAAAGTGCACTGCCCTTTTCCGGCTACAAAAACACCAAGTGTAAATCATTGAAGCCAAGTTCATGTTGAGTGGGAAAAGAAGACGGGACCATGGATTGTGCCTCTCATTTCACTGGATGGTATACATGGTGGAACATGTTCTTGACGATGATGGTCAAGTTGAGTCTACTTTGGCCATTTGCTTTGCCACACACGCCCATTACGGTTTCGCTTTACCCGACTTCGCTACAGATGCTCACATTCGAGAGCAGAATGACTTCCGCAGTTTTTTTCTGTCGTTGAAGTATCTTTCTACGCCCAGTGACGGTTTCAGCTGGTGATTGGCTTCCGTGACTTGTTACATGTTATTGAACCATTCCAAATATTGCAGTCATGGAGACCGCCGATATTTCTCTTGGATGTCATTGGAGATCGTTAAATGCTGCTCGATATTGGTAAGAATCCCTACCTTCTTATGATTTTATACAGACTAACAATTTGATGCTCTTGGTGGTTTCTTACTTAGGTACTTTATGTGAGTCAACTCATTAATTATATTGACCACTTCCTTTCACCGAATGTTTGCAAGAGATTTCCTCACGAACCATCTATTTGGTAAACATTGTCAGAGCGAAAGTTTGCAATCCGGCTTTCAGGAGAAAGAGGCCCTTTATCAGACTCGTTATTGGTTTTATTACTATTTCATTGCCATTCTTATTACCATCTGGTATGTGTGAGGAACGCGAATGCTGGCATTCAAGGAGGGATGTCTTGTCATGAAACGCATCACAGACTTGGTCTAGCTGACAGCGTAAGATGATTACCACTGACACCGCTGAGAACGAAGTTTTCTTCATTTTGCAGTAACAGGTTGCCAAGATTGTATGTTCAACCCAAAGTAGCTTCACGGAGGAAGGAAAATTGATATAATCGCTTATCGCGTCGAAGTGCAAGCAACCACCGCATCTCGACTCCCCTTCCGGAAAAGGTAGACCTCGATGACGTAGCAATTTAAGGAACTGCTGATTTCCGTCAGACACTATCCAGGTATATCCAGTGGTTTTCAATATTTCAGTATTTGTAATGACGCAGGATGAGTGAAAAAGACCTGAATCTTGGGCACGATTTCCGTCAGACCCAGATCAATCGATGTGTTACTTTTTACATTTCAGCCAAAATGAGACAGAAAACTAACTAATGAAGCCATAATTTAACCAGAGCCGGTTTGATATCAAAAGTGATAGGTATTTTATCGGAGTCGATAGACTGGCAACCAGGCTGGTTTGTTACTTAGGTAAGGATAAGATGGCCGCTGCAGCGGAGTCTAATCTGGAAACAGGTGGTTACTTCATAATGGGCGCGGTCAGGTATAATACCAGCGTGGCGTTATTGCCTTCCAAAACTGCAATAGTAAAAACTGCTGTACTGCCACGTCGAGAGCCAGAATACTGTCAACGGGTGGCTGTCAACTAAAAGTAATCACTTATTTTCTCGAGCCACATGACCTGGCTTCTCAGCTCCCTTGGCATTGTCCGGGTTGATAAAGAAGGAATGTCTATGGCTTCTATTGGTAGTCTGATTGATGTAGTCATGTGTGAACTGGGCCTACCTTTCCCAAGTCTCGTTTTCAGACCACGACCTTGGCTTTTTTCAAAATCAGTAACATAATTTTGAAACCTAAGTCAAAGAAATAATTACTGTTGTATTTTATCTCCCGGCTGTCTGTTTATGTGTTTGTTTCTCGTTTTGTTGTTATTTTGATCATGCAGTCCCATTTGCCGCCATCTTATCTCGTCTGGCGAGCCAAGTGCATCGAGGAGCGATTAGAATCAGCCTTTATTAGCATCGTTAGAAAGCCATGTATCCAAATTATGAAACCAGAGACGTCCCAGGTGCACCAACCGAACTCCTGTTTGAATCTTTGGGGAAGAGGGGGTAAAACATTGTCTCCACCTACCTGAGTTTGTTCCGAAAACTTGCCGCGTCTTTAGAAAAACATGGAGAAGGAGCCAGCTGATGTTAACACAATCTGATACTTAAAACCGCAGCAACCCGCGCATCGCCGCTACCCTGTAAAATCTTACCAACAGTTTTGAAGGAAGGCGCAAAATTAACCAAAAGATCCCCCTGCAAGGTTGTGCAACAAAGTTTTGTTATATTTGGCCCGCTTTTGGTTTATTCATCAAATATAATTTGTCGTTTTTTTCAATTTTTCCTAGCGTCACCCCTACTTTGAGGAATAGGCTAGGCCGTGATGCTCTCAGGTAGCTAGCTATAAATGGTGAGGCTGGTAAGAGGAATGTTAGGCCTGGTTGTTCGTGTAGGATAAGCTAACCGCGGCACGGCGCATGGTCGGGAAGACTCGAATGAACAGGTAGAAACAGCGGCGGGAAGGCTTTACCCTGGCGCTGTCTGCTTGGGGAACGTTTCAAAAGGTAGCCAGCGCGTCCTGGAGTAAGTATCCTTGGGTGACTCTTCTTTTGTCTTGCAGGTATTGCGCATACAACAAAGGATTCTCTCCAAACACTTCTCGGGGGAGGTGACGAAGGTGAACCAGAGTCTATTGAAAGACACTTGATGAACCAAGGTTGATGCGCAAGAGAGGAAACATTTTTACATGCCGTATTTCACTGTCGCTGACGTCTATTTTCCTTTCGTCATTCTGTTTTTTTCAAACCGTCTGGTTTGGGGTCTGATTCATGATGCATGGCGTATACAGGGAGTTTGGGCAGTCCACACGGTAGAACTTGATGGGAAGGCCAGGCCGTGCATTCTGTACTGGTGCGATATGAACAACAGGAAGGGGGCATGTGTGGAAAAGGGGGCACCTGCCGGGCGATTGTATAGTGTCGCATGGACAACAAGGACGCATATATCATGTGTAGGAAGCGGGGGTAATCCGGTGCAAAGTTCGTCGCCGAGTTATGAGGAGAGAGCTACTTCGGGATTTCGATACCAGTGTAGGCAAAATGATGTTAGTTCTAGTGATCATGAAAGAAGATAGATTTTCATATGAATCAGAATGACCCCAAGACCCCAGAACCTAGAGGGCCGCTGGTACCTGGGAAATGTATACCCGGGAGCCTACACTCCGTTTGAAGGAGGTCCGGCGGCGTCCCCAGGAGTACAATAGAATGACAAAGTCGGGCTGCTTCGGGAGGCTGGAAGACATGTCTTATGCTCACTCGGGGTCAACCACATCATCGGCAAGACTGGCACACAACAGATATCCTCATTCATTTGTTGAAATCATTTCATACGAACGTATTCCACAAATTTCTCGCAGTAGGCCTCAATTGTGGATCATGTTACGTCACAGCAGATACCGATAAACTACATTATATGATTATAAACTCGGCCATGTGCCGTCGCAGCTTTATAGAAACAGCAAAACCGTCCGATACAAGCACGTGCTACAATTTTCACATTCGCGACGGCTCCTGAATTTACCAGCAGCCATAACTACAGAATACAGACTCTTGTAAACTCTGTCAGGGGCTGTCAAGGGTTTTAAAGTTGGTTGTACTTACCATAACATGAGTATCATAATTACTGAAGAGGTGACTTGCCGGAGGCCGCGACGGCTCCTAGTACATCTAGCGACATCGCATGGGACGATCGGGTACACCGTATAACATACAGAACGAAGTATCCGTCCTCAAAGGTGTGTGAATACAAAACCAAGCGCTGGTGTGATGCCTGTCCGACATCACGTTACGCAAGGAAGTTTTATTTTAGAAACCCCTTGGGTTAGGTAAGTAACTCTCACAGTGAGTGAAGTGATCTATTGCAGTCGCCTAGTGGGTGTTACAGATCTCATAGCATTGTCAGTCAGGTCCAATCAACAGAACTGACTGAACCAATTGAACCACTGAGATGAAATTGATGACCAGGAACTTCCCAGGAATGTCACAACCAGGTATTGTTAAAGCATGTCACAACTGGTGCGGATAGGCCAGAGTTACGAGTAACCGACTTTGGCTTGAAGACATGATGCAAGGTGAAAAGTGACATCGTGAATCGGATGTAGTCCGCTCTTTGGAAATGACTTGTTCGTTCTCCATGTCACGAACGTTAAGTGAACATTGACACGTTACATGTGAAAACGTGAACTCTATATAATCGCAGTCTTCCAGGAATGTCACAACCTGGCATTGTCAAAGCAAGTCACAACAGGAGCTTTACAAGAATAATCAGGCATTGTTAAAGCATGTCACCACAACTGGTGCTTTAACAGGAATGTCACAACCAGGCATTGTTCTAAGACATGAAAAATACTGTGACCGTGTGGAAGAGAAGTCCCGCTTCTTCGATATCTACAGAAAGGTTTCTGTATTACGCTGGGAGCTTTGAGACAGTACAGCTGTACAGTATAAAAGTGCTATTCATCTGGCCAACTGAGGTCTGATGAAAGGAAGAGGGGTTTTTTCAGCACTTTACTAGGGGATGAAAAAAAGGAAAGCTTTGCATAAAAATGACACAGACTGTATTAACATTGAATTCAGTACAGTATACATATGAAACATATCAACAGCAAACATACCCGATACACAAACAAAATCACATACTCTGCACGCACAGTTAAATTTGGAAAGCCACGCTACGACAGAGAGCAAAACAGGATGGCCATTTTCTGCAGTGTGTAACTTGCTGCCCCATCAACTGCTTACTCCTCTGTGCACTACACCTTATCAACAGACAGCTCTGCACTTCATGGAATACATGCAAGTGTCCTTGGGTGGCACTGTTTGTGTCAGGGCATACAGGCATTGCGCACACAACAAAAGAATCACTCCGGATACTTATTGTGAGGTGATTGATCCACTTCTAAAATCATTAATTGCATAATGAGGAAATAACTAGTAGCTATAATTGGTCACACAATCTTCAATTAACTGTGGGAACAGAGTATTTGCACATAAAGCCATTCATTCACATGTCCTGTACAGTATGTGATAAACCAAGTGTTCTACATGTATATACAAACTCAGAAGTCTTTGAAATATACATGTTAACATACTTAGCCCCGAGTGTTCTGAATTTGCTATAAGGCAGTGATGTGAATCACTGGGGTTTCTTAAGCATGATATATATATCAGCATCCAGCGACTCAGGGCTTGGGCCAAAGATAATGCCATTTCGGTTAAGGGTTGACCACAGGCACCACCACTTTGGCTGGAAAGCCTAAAGCAATAAGAACTCCTTCAAAATGAAGTGAATACCCATGTACTACCTGGGAGGCCGTTCTCTGAAAAACAAAAGAAATGACTCCCACCTTTAAAATGGGCATTCACCTTGTTTTGAAGGAGATCTGCTTGCTTTAGGATTTCAGGTTCTCGCCAAAATGGTGGTGTCTGTGGTCAACCCTTATTAAGCCGGCGCAAAGACAGTCCACCTCAACAGAGGGAAGTTGGTGTGATTTAAGATGAATGTGCAATGCCATGGATGGAACTCGGTGTCATAGAAACGTACAAATACTGGTGTAATTTTGATGGTGTTTGATAGAGATGGTTGGAAGGAATAATAATATGAACACTTGGCAAGAAATGCAACGAATACATTTGAATCAGTCAGGAGTCATCGCATTCCAGATGTTCGCACAACTAACAAAGCAACAGTATTCTATTGCCCTGTGTTGTGCCGAAGATGCTGTCTCTAGGGTACCCTCTGCTACACCTCTCAGCAACCTTTTACAGGTTATTATGAGGTGGAAGAGTGGTGAAATTACACCAACATTTCCAATTCTAGTGACATTACAGTGCTGCCCCCTTCAAGTTGTGATGGCTCCTGACTGAGTTTGAAATACACTGGAGTATTCTTTCAGAAAGTCGATGGATACAGGAATTACAATGTGTAAAATGGATGGCTCGATTTCCTAAGGTGGATGGATTACGATGCATATTAACGGTTTGATTACAATTGTGTAAAAACAGAGGATAATTAGTCAACCTGTATGGTGTAATTTTAGCACATTCGATCAAGACTATAACCCTCAAAACCAATTGGTTGAATGTTGGACAGCCAAACGACCTCCTAAGTCAAGGAACACATTTTGTCTTTGCTATTATGAAGGACGGATTTAGAACTCATCAATATTTCTTTGATAGAATTACTGACAGCAGAGTCAGTTGACAAAATCGTGATGTCAAAGCCTTTGAAAGGCATTTCAACTAAGAAGACACATTATAAAGAATTCCATAATTACATGCGTCTTTCAAAAGTTCAAAGGCCGATGACAAAAAATGGCAACAAGGTGTTTCAGAATACAGAACTATCCAAGTCATCAAGCTCAACATTACCTTCTCCAGGCCAATTGTCCACCAAGGAACATCCACACAAGCTAACACAAGAGCTGATAGCTTGTATGACTAAGCTGAAGGGCGACACGACACAGAGCTGGATGGATTTGATTAATGCACAATATCTTATAAAACCTGCAAACAGGTTAAACAGTATTTTGCTTTTAACTCGGACACGATACAACGTCATCAGCAGAAAATTGTCATTTTGACGAAAAGTTCAAGTCAATGGTGTGGACATGTGGGGCTATGGACGGTTCACCACTTCCAAGAGACGTCACTTGTAGGCCTTCACTCAGATCTATGGCAGTACCTAATTTACTCTGAAAGAGAAGGCAAAAACATCAAATATTGAAAGTGATTTCATGAAGCACTCTATATGCAAAATCTACCAACAACTGAAGGAACTAATAATAAGTTTCAGAGGGATTTCATCCAAATAATGTCCTACTCACTGCTTTATAAGCCAGCATGATTTCTTTGAAGGCCAAAAAGTCTGTGAATGTGAGCAACATCTCAAATATCTCTCCTTCCATCTCTTCACCACCGCTCTCCTGTTTTTCACTAGAAAAAGAGAAATATTTCTTCGGTCAAAAACTACTTCTTGAAAACAGATATGAGGAAACGTGACGGTTAAGTGAGGTACTGGTAGTCAATGTCTGGAGTCCTTCTGGACAGCACAGGGGCTCGAGAACAATATGATTCCTCTGCTGGAACACCACAGTTCTGACAATGTCACAGTCAAAATACTATTTTTGGGGAAAAGCTCCTTTTGATTACACAATAGTATAGGGCTTGACACTAAACTGAGGCAATGGGCTGTGGCTGAAACTACTCTGACCCTGAGGTGGGCTTGCTGTAAGTCCATGAAACTATTTTGAACTAGGTCTTCAAAGTTTCTTATATGAATGTCCCTACAAGTATCAAAATAGCCCCCCTGCCAATTCGCTTGACCTACCTCAATTGATTAGCAAATTCCTCCATGTCAAAGTCAGGCATTTGAAGTGATAATTGCTCTAAGAGGTAGGTTTCTATTAATTCAGTCTGAAAGAAACAACATTTGATTGAACAAAAATCAAGATTGAGGGCGGTCTTGCCCAGAGGTCTTATGTTTGGGACCAGAGAGGCCTAAGTAAGCAAGTATTCAAGAAAAATACCAGTAAGACAAAGAAATCATGGATAATACTCAATAGACCTACATGCCATCCAAAGCCAACTTTTTAAACGGCCTTCTTCCAGAGATAAGTAATGTCAAGAACGAACACCAATCCAGGCAGACTTTGGAATCCAAATAGATCACCGATTCAGCTCTGCTTGGTCTGACTTTCTTTCACTGCTCAATCCTAATGATGTTTTGTATATTCACTTACATATTCATTATGAATCGTTGTGTATATTAACTTATTTTCTTCATCATCATCAAATTCTTGGTAATATTTTTCGTAAAAGTTTTCTTGCATTCCTTGAAATCGGTCATCTGAAATATAGAGAAAAGGTTGTGCATATGGTTGTGCATACATGTATAGTTTTCTGGTGTTAATTGAAGACTACATATCCAAGGAAATATAATGTAACTGTATTAATCAGAAGTTGGCAGGTCCATCAGTACTCTACAACTAGAGTTACGTCCGGTGCAACTTTTGTCTACGGAGATAATATCTGTGACATATTGGAGTAGAACAACGTTCCTATTCACTTCAAGACCTTCCTTCCCAGTGATGCTCTCCCCAACTCTTTCTGATTGGGAAAAGAGCTCTAGTTGGGAAAGGAAAAGGAAAGATGTTTTTAACCAACGTTTCAATCGCCGACCAACTTACCCATAACTATGTCTTCTATATGGCCTATCGTTATATTAAACTTGGATTCATCAGAGTCAGTCTTAGCTCTGAAATCAAGAAATGGAGTCAGTTAGAATATCACAAGAAACCAAAAACCTGAAGTAGAAATAGTGGCATTTATGACGGAGATTTCATGACAGGAGATTTCATGACAGGATTTGAATTAATTCTGTTGGTAGTACATACGATGACGCAGCCAAGATCTCGCCCTCCTCTTCCACCTCCTCCATCCCACATGATCCTCGGCATTCTTCCACTTCCATCGTATCACTGCTTCTTCCAACAGCCACACCAACACTCCCAACTAAACCTGTCACAGAGAAAACAAACTAGGAGAGTCAAAGTCAAAGAGAAAAAAAGACAGGACACAAACATTAAAAAACATGAAGTGAAGTACTCAGTTGGCCAAAGCCCCAAGCCAACTTTTCTTCTCACAGTCAGCCTTACCAATACTCATCCAACAACGGTAAACATACAAATTACAAAACAAACATGAATAATGATGAAAAAGTGTTTAGTTTAGTTTCAATCAAAGACAAGAAAAGTCAATCAATCAAGACCACTGTTCTGGTCTTCAGGCATTCCAGCCAATTCAATCTATCAATCTACCAATCTATCTACTGGCATTGAACAAGTGTTGAGAGCAAGTAGGATTCTTTTTCCTGGGGAGGCAAATTACTGTCACACCAGCTTACACTACACGTACAGACTACAGTGTGTAGGCCCATTTCACGTGCATCGGACGTGCATTTGCCATTCGTGACTGACAGATACAACAGTCATTGAGAGGAGGCGATTTATCTTAAACCCAGGACAAACGTTCAGAAAAAGACAAGACCTGGTCACCCTTCTATCGTTAAGGGCGTTGTTTAACCAGATATAAACATACCAGATGCATAAAAAGCGGACTTTTGGGGCTCTCCATCCGAAGAAATCGGTGCCAACGGCACATTGGAAGCCATTTTGGAATTTAACTTGTTTGTTTGTTTATAGGATCCACACACAATGCACAGTCAAGCCGAAGAACTAGTCTTAGGTCTCGTTAGGGAGTTTTTCCCGAATGTACGCGATGATGACGTGCCCCATTAACAGGACGTAACATCTATTTTAAAATGCGTTTCCAAAGTGATTGCATGAGGACAACCCATTTGTGTCGTATATCACTGGAAACGCCCGATTCCACTTATTCTGCAGGGCCCAGTTGTTAGAAAGCATGTTAGCTGGTAACATAATGTTGACATGTTGTTTTGTGTGCATCGATGTACACGTAACGACATGTCAACATGATGTTACCAGCTAACATGCTTTCTAACAACTGGGCCCAGGATGTTAAATCGGCCATTTTATTTCTTTAAATAAATAGCGTCGCATTTCCTCCTAGATCTGTTCTCCACCCTAAATGCCAATAGGGCCTAGGCCTTATTTTGCCTATTGAGCCGGACAATCACAGAAACCCCAAATATTATACATTTCTTCCTAAATAATTCTTGCAGTGATCATTCTCCCGTGAAAGACAGTTACTTATGCTACAAAAAAATTCAAAAAAAATCGAGGGTCAACCATTGAACTTTTGAGATATGTTGAATTTTGCGCAAATCAGCGAAAAACGCACCAACTGGCACTGGACGGCATTTCAACACGGGGCCGACGCACATCCCAAGTTCAGTGTACACATACGTCGGCAACAACGGTAAAATGCATAGTTTCTTGTTAGCTTCTTATTTAGTAGTACTCTTGATTTCAGAAACTTCAGAAAACATTTATTTGCCAAAACAACTGCTAAATCAACACTGGCGTACTGTGAGGACCAAAAAATAAATGATCTTTTAGGAACTACGGTTAGGGCTTGGCCGCGCATGAATACAAAAAAGGCCCTAATGAGACATCAAGTTCCTTTATAATATACTCTCCTTCACCGCGGCGCTGGTGGTGTAAAGGTTAGCATTGTTGCCTTCCAAGCAATAGATCCGGGTTCGATTCCCGGCTAGCGCACAGTTTTAATTTTTTTATCAGTTTTCTTTATCTTTTCTGATTTTGTATCTTCCCTTTTTTTCTTTGCTCTCATTTTTTTCTTTCATTTTTTTTTCAATTGGAATGTCAACAATATCTTGATTGACCCTAGCTGTCGGTTGTGACTTTGTCTCTCGGTTTTTTGTATACGATGTTGTATCTGAGGATGTTCCCTTAGGAAAAATGTGTCTCAATTTCACCATGGTAAATCCACAATTTCACCATGGTAAATCCACAATTCACCATGGTAAATCCACAATTCACCATGGTAAACTTACAGCACTTCACCATGGTGAATTGGGATGGTGCAATATTTTATCATGGCGAGCATGGTGAACGCTGCATTCACCAGAGTGAGAGCATGGACGGTGTCCTCAGTCGGTGTTCAACGATATGGGTCTGTCGTCCACAGCAGAGATGATGACGGAGAGGACAGTGTCCTCAGTCGGTGTTCAATGATATGGGTCTGTCGTCCACAGCAGAGATGATGACGGAGAGGACAGTGTCTTCAGTGGGTGTTCAACGATACAAGTCTTATGTCTTCACTCTCATCAGGCTACTTAGGGTCAAATTAGGGTGAGACTTCTATGAAATGTCTCCCCAAGCTATTGAAACAAGAAACACTGGAATACCTTTCAATATTTTATTGAAAATACTTTGACCATATACATACATCTTCTTTATTCACACCACGATTATCACTTTCAAACCCAAAATCCATCAAAGCACAGGAAAGAAAAAACTTCAGATAACATTGGACAGACCACGCCACAAGATCCTTTTCTTCTAAATTTCATTCAAGAGAATCTTCTTTACAAATTATCAATCAAGCATTTTTGAAAGAAGAATGGATTTTGTCATCTCAATATGGCAAGTGGCAGCTCATTACGGGGCTCTCACAGAATTATTTTGATCAAGATTCTAGGCATGAAAGTGTTCATGATAACACTACCATCTGTACCACACCAAGTTGACATACAATCTCTAGTACAAGACCTTCTACATGTGTACAGTATGCATGTGGTCAACATATGGTCTTCAGCTGCACAACCTGGTGAGCTTCTACCTCACTAACTAGACAAGTAGGGCAAGTCAACCCTGGTCAATTACATACCACCAGTATGAGGTTTCCAAGAAGTGTTGGTAATTTCCAAAAACACATTGGTAAAGCAAATTAAGCCATTTTGAGGCAAGAGTTATAGGAACAGTGCACTTACACACTGCTTAGGTTACCAACAAATTGTTTGCTTGAACTAACTTTAGATAACAACAACCCCTACCCATAGAAATGTTTTTAATGTAATCCAGGTTTTTATCAGACAGGAATTTCTTACAGGTGGCATATTTAGTATTGCTTACATCTTTGAAGCCTTTTGAAGACAATGTCACATCTTGTCTCTGAAGACAATGTCACATCTTGTCTCCAGGTCTGATCCAAATTTATCTTTTATTGTCATATTTCACCCAATCTTTTAACTCCCTAGATTTGTCCCACACAAATATTTAGTCACTCTTCCCATCACTTGGTGGCACTGTGTAATTAACAAGGGCATACTTTCACAACAATTCAAAAGTAGCTGTGTACCATTACTTACACAACACAAGTCTACACATTACTTCAAACACATATAAAGTCAATCCCACCACAGGCTCACCAGAATCAACCATATTTTTACAATCTATACTTGTGCACGAGCCACACTGGTGAACCTGGGGAAGGCACATTTAGAATTTCTGTACAATATATTACATAAAAAGTTAAGCACACGCACACTTAGTGGAGATTAGAAGCATTCCAACTTCAATTTCAGCTGTCGGTGTACAGGGTGTCACAGAATGAACGTAAAATCACTTTATCCAATTTCCCAAGTAAATGGTAATGACGTGAATCACTGAAGTTGGCAATAGGCCATTTACTCCAATGAAGCAATGTGATAAGGCCTACCACATACAACTCCAACGCGAGATTCTGGGAATGACTAAGTTAGGCACTCTTTTTGGCTACACCCTGTATAAGCGCCCTTCGCCACTTGCTGGTGTCAAGTTTTGCCGAGCCGAGGACAGTAGACACACATCAAAGCCCCAAACCTTCTCCCATTCAACAACACCTTATATATAATGTGGAGAGAAAATGTGAAAAATGCATACTTTGCGAAAAATTTGAGTAACCCGTTTTAGAGATTATGTGAAATTGACGTTTTATTTGCACTGTGGAGAATGATTTAGGTGAAATACTTAGTGAAGAGGATGATGCAGGTCATGGCTATGCTGCGCTGCCATCTATTCACCTTACGATCAATCTAACTTACAATCAAACTTAATCGTTTTGAGACTTGCTGTAAAGTGTTTTTTGAGGTGAATATTTTGGTACTAAAACAAATCCTGAGACCTGAATATGAATTGATTATACATTGGAATTTTTTGCCAGTGTGGAAATGATTCCTATAAAATTAATATCATATATCGCCGAGTCCCAAGAAATAATTAGAACACACTTTTTCAGGAGAATTATTTCTTAGGCAATTAGACTAACACCACCTATTGACCAACATGAGAACCACTCCTATACAGACACATCCATGACAAATATGGCACCCATAATTTTCCTAAAAGTCACAGATAGAAATATTTCTAAAAAGGACAATAAATTCTAAGAATAATCATAGACAACAAACTGTGGATGAGAAAACTGCCACTGCGCCATCTATGATTAAAAAGTCAAATCACTGCTTGAAAATAACAAGAGCTTACATGATCCAATCTGCAGTCTGTAGTGTTATCATCAGACTCGAAGACAGTAGAAAACATTCCCATGTTCCTAAATGGTTTCATCTGGGCAAATGCTTACAGTGTCCCTGCTCAGGATGAAAAATCTAAATTCATTTCAAATTGGTTAATTTCTCTTCAAATTCAAGGTTTTTTTAGAAAATTCAATATATCATACAGTATCGGAGCACAGTACCTTCTTGTTAACTTAACTCAAAACCACCTCTAATTGCGATTCTCTACAGTGAAAATAATTCACTATGACTAGTAAAAAGAAGCTCAATATTGTCATTTTACCATGGGATATGAGTCTGAGAGCTGCCTATTTAAGGTCACCTTGTTACAATATTTTCGTTCGTAAAGGTAGGTATAGACCAGTGTACAATATATCAATGTCTTTAATCGTGCAGAATCTTACACTACAACGCGCACTGATGATGACCAGCCACACGATTCCTCGACTGCACATCCACTTGCTGTCAACCAGGCTACAGTTCCTATCACATACTCAGCTCTTGTGGCCCCCACCCCAGCCAAGGAGGCACTGACCAGCCCATGGGATGGTACAATGTTCAGTCCAGTGCCTTCACACAGACCTAACTGCACGGCCATTTGATGTCGTCCCCTTGTCACACAAGAGCAACTTTAAATTTGAAATGAGTCAGTATCTTGAGTTAACCCCATGTTCATCATCACACAATAAATTAGCACATACAAACAAGTCCAAAACACAACACTTTCTGTTGAACAATAACGAATCCTATGAATTACTTTTTGAGGAAGGAGAGTTCGACCTTGACCCCGACTTAGAGGCTGAAGCGACCGAGGTCACTGAGTTGGCTGGACTAGAAATAGGGGGCGTATTGGAGGAACGGTCCACTTGTGATGAGACTTGCGGTGGCGGCGAGGTGCGTGGAGCTGTTGCTGCTCCCGGTTGCTGATTGGCTGCCGCAGTCACCGCTGCGGCCTGCGCCTCACGTGTCACTTGCGTCTGTTGGCCACAAACACGATGGTGGTTCTCCCAGTCCTTATGTTGGCAGAACGATCCACAGTATCGTGCCACGTTACATCCACTGCACGTTTCATTGGCCTTTCTTCCACAGTTCCAACAACTCTGAAAGGTGATAATGAATAAGGTTAGTTCATGGGGGACAACAAACAGAGACAATGTTCAAGTATTTCATATTGTTATTCGAAACAGCAATGACAAACAAAGTGATAGCTCTTTTCGTGATTCAGTCAGTGCCGGGAAAAGTATTCCAGTAGTAATCGCTTCATTGCAATCAACCTTTCAGGAATAAGCATGCGACTGACTACCAACCTCACTTGATTCTTCTTGTGAGTTGACCATGTTCAACACTTCCTCTCGTGTTGTTTTACGGATATCGGCCAGACTTCGCTCCATCTTCAGCTTCTCTGCGGACACCAACTCATTTGCCTTCTGCTCAGCCGCAGCGACTGCTTTCTGGAGCTCACACACAGCCTGGCGCTTAACCTCATTGACGGCTTCCTCTGTAAGATCAGCACCCACTACCATTAGTTGACCGGCCACTGAATGAGAAGCAAAAAGACGAATAGGAGCGGGGACGACAAAATGCAACTAAGGCAAAGCAACAATAAATGATAGAAAGACACCATTCTCAACGCTGGGGTTGTAGTTGGCTCAGCTCTTCTACTTTAAAGTAGGTGGCAGCACAACACACATGCAATGAAAAAAATAACATGCGAGAGAGTGATAAAACACAACTGGCCACCACAATCACCAAGGCAGAGTAAAACACATTTATTTTCATGCAGTTTAACTGACAGGTCTATTGGCTACACCTCTTTTCCTTTATGAACTCAAATCGCCAACAAATCTAAGGGTTTCTTCGATTGATCACAACTCTTATTACATCAGAATTCAATCACTTTTTAATATCACAATAATCGTCCTCAATGGTATCAACAATCAGCATCGTTTTATCTGTACCCACCTGCTCGTCTCTTCACCTCAGATACGCGATCCTCTGTCTGTCGTAACGAGGACACCATCATTTCACTGGTGCGTTTCTTCATGTCATGGTCTAAACCTTCTGAGTGCCGCCTCATCCACACGGCGAGCTCCTCTCGGTCCCGGTTGCTCCGCTCCTGCAGGACTGCGAGAGCACGCTTAGTTTTGTCAACCATACCCATAATGCAATGCAGCATCTGGAAGACATAAAAAGACAAATCATGAGCGACTCTTAAAACACAACGAAGATATTTTAATCTGATGTTTTGACTTTTCAACAATAGCCAAACTGTCCCTAAGCAACCGATCTCATTTTCACCCAACTAAATGTATAAGTGAATGGCAACATGTGTATATGCTTGATAGAAACTGTAGACTCAATAATTCAAGAGGAACCACTGACATCTGTGTTCTACTTGACAGCACCTGTTCAATCACCTGCCTATTGTGTGCCTCTATCATTAGATACACCTGGCCTTCCCTGGGTGTGCTGCAGCAGTATCATATCAACATACAACCATTGCAACACAATCACATTGTATCAGACTGTATTGATGAGGAGGGGGAGGGGGACCTTACATCACTGAAGAACTAGGCCAAGAGAGGTGTCACCCAAGAGGTGTATTCTCCAGGGAGCCTATTCCTCTGGAGACCACAACCCTTTAAGCAACAGCCAATGAATCATGGCACAGCGGATTCAAAATGGTGACAATTTCTCATTCAAAGGGTTAAAAACCAATCGTTACCATTTTCATCACAGTGTGCATAACAGAATGGCAACTGTTTGCCTGCACTGAGTGTTGCTACACACACATTAGCCAAGCAGATGGTGAGCAAATAAGTTCATTCTATTGGACAGATGTCCAGTTCGTTAGAGGGCTAACTGAATTAACGACACCAATGTTTGCTAATCTAGACAGGATCTCTTGCAGGAACTTCGATAAAATAACGACAGATAATGCCATTGTCTTGAAGCCCCCAGTGATTTGAATAAAATGTAAGATGGCCTTCTTCGAAGGACAGATGTTCATTTTGTCTGTGATGATAACTAGATTATACTGCGTCTATTGTTCTTGCAAAGGACATGATCACAGATGAAATCATCAAAGGGTACCATTCCCATCAAGTCCAGTGGGAATACAGCCCAACTGGGAACATGAACGCCACAACTTTATTGAAAAAGTTCTAACCTTGAATGCTTATATCATCTCTCGAGATTTGAGAGAATCGGGAGGAAAATAGAACACACACCCTACAAATAAAACTGTTGGTGAATGTGGACTTGAACCGTTTTATAATGTCATTGTCCAGCACACAAAAGTGGCCGAGATCAAAACATTCAAAATGCACAGAGTCGCCATCTTTTTCGACCATTGATTTCCCCTTCAGCTTTTTGATACTCCCCCCAAACAATACACGGGCATCTGGTTGCCTGACCTAAAGTGGCCGACCAGATGGTTGAGTGTTTGCGCTGGGGCTACAAGCAGATGACATCAGATTTATGAAATGTCTCTACATTAAATGTATCAAATGACTCATAACTGACACTTTTACTGACTACTTAGAAGTAATTGTCTTCCCAGTTTAATCAAGTGATGTCATTTTTGTTATGTAAACTCATGTCATCATCGTGTGATATCTGCACACAAGAATTGATAAATGGCCATTCAAGATCACAAATGAAAAGGTCGTTAAATCACATATTAAATTGGTGCAAGAATGAGGCTGTTCATGACATGAGTCTGTGGTACCGATTAATGATCTGAGATTCCGATTCATACAAATTAAATCAATTTTTTTAATGCTATGGAAATATTGGAAAATCTAATGATCATATTATGAAGGTAAACATTTGCGGATGAGAAAGTTGTGTACTACTACTATTGGTGATGTGAAGCTTACACTGTGTTAAACATCATCCAAGATGTGTCTTAGATGGGAGTGCAACCTACACAATAGAATGGCCCAATATCAAACTGTCACTCCAGCCAGCTATTCATACCCCCTGCCTATTATCTACTGTCATAATACAAACAATTATGGGCACCTGGCCCCTTCTGTTGCCTCTTAAAATTGAATATTTGAAAGGTGGCATCAAACCAGTGAAAGAAGACACACCACTTTCAATGCTTCAAAATAGTGCTGCGTTCAACACTTAATTATTGGGCAGCTTTTACAAGCCCAGTTGGTATCAGTTGGATTGTTAATGAAGGTGTTCTTTCCTATCATCTTCAAAGGCAAGTTTTTAGACATGAGAAGTGTGACTGCTCTTCACGTACAAAAGATTGTACAGGAGAAAAGATGGGATGGTGTGTAAAAAAATACAGACATTTGTGTTTTGACTGTTTTTGCCTAAAGAGTGCACGATCTTGCCAAGCCCAAATGAATCATTGTTGAGATGGTTAATTACTGATGCTAGAAGTTCAGCTGGGTGTCTTTGCATATTGCAACAATGACCATTCAGTCGAGTGGTGCCCATCCAACTCATAGGGAAGAGCGAAAAACTATATCTTGGATGGATGTTATTTGAGACATGCACTAAAAATGCACAAAAGAAGGCGCAGGTGGTGGCATAGTGTGCTGGACTCCTGAATTAGAGGTTCTTACGTCATGGGTTCAATACAATTCTCATTGCACACTCATCATATAGTACAGTTCTAAGGTTATGGCAGGCTTAGTAGCTAATACAAAGTGCTTTGAACGAGGATCTGTACATAAAAAGTGCAATAAGAACTGGAACTGTTATCCTTTGAGAGGCCTGATGAGATTTTAGGTTAGTTTCTGTACTTTACTCACATTTTCTACTTGCTTCCATTCATCATCCGATCGGTCCAAATGATCGAATGGCGTGTCCCGGGGATAATCTGAAAAAGAACACAAACAGTTAATCTTCTGTGATAATCTCAAGTTACAAACTCAGACATGAACACTGCAGTATTCCCTTCGAAGACAATGTCACAACCTCAACAGCAACATCTGGTTTCCGATGTCATTGTAGCCAGCCCCACCTCACCTATTGCCTCCCTTTAATCAAAGACAGGTGACATTTCAGGAGAATTCGACATCATTTTGTAACTTACTATTATAACTGCTGCTACTGCTATAGTGTCGTTCTCGTTCTCTCTCCATTCTTTCCCGCTCTAACCGCTCCCGCTCCATCCTTTCCCGTTCCCGTAATTCCCGCGTTAAACTGATATCCTCTAATCTGATTGGACCATAGTTATTGAAATTTCCCGGTGCAGTCGGACTTATTCTGTTGTTACTGCCTGGGCTCATTGAATGATGTCTTTTGGCTGGGTGAAGCACATCCATGTGACTGTCCCGTTCTGAATCCTTTGGCCTGGAAAAGTCATTTTAAGGAGTTTTACGAAGCTGCTCCATTCAGTTGGCTACTAGTAATTCTCCTCCAGGTTCAACACTTTCTCAAACATGCACAGCAACCCATACACAGCCCGCCAACATGCACTGCCAGTTTTTAAACATTATCATGAAACTCTGACATTAACAGAAACACCACTAGCATGGCCAAAGGCTCCAAGCAAGGAGAAGAAAATATCCATTAATTAGAGCCATTCAAATGGAAATGAAACACGTTTAAAAAAGCTATAATGCAGTTGGCCCCAAGAGGCTGTGCATCAAAACCTGCCATTAGGAACAAACCCAAGGGGTTTTCTATTTTCATCATTCTTTCCAAAAAGTCAGCTCTTCAGCCAAGTTCAGATATATTCTGCCAGCTCCATGCACCAAACCCAGTGGACGGTCACTCCGTCCAGCTGATCATCCAGCTGGCCCAAGTTTGTTGAACCACTCTTCCGTTAGATAAGATACGACTAACAAAATTTGAACAATTGAACCAGATGAATTTGAATTTAAAACTTACCTATCAGGAGATGGTCGCTTGCCATTCTCGTTCAATTCTGAACCTAATATTTCCTGAGATTCCACGGGCGTGTGAGACGTATCAAATAATATGTGTTCATTGTGAGCGAGATACTGCTGTGGAGTTTGTTTAGCCATTCTTGCACAGTGCAGTAACTCACGCTGTAACAAAGGAAGGTTGGCCTGAAAAAGAATAACTTACATATCAGTCTCGGGAGAATGTAGTGAAACTAGTGTACAAAGTCCAATCATTCAGAAACAATCATCGCCTCTGTCACAGGCTCACGAATCAAAAAAGAAGGCCACCTATTGAACACTTGCCTTCCTTCCAACAGACTCCATATCGGAACAAAATATCTTCGATGTTATGAAAAACGATTTCTGATCACTATCAGAAGTTTCCAAAATCTGAAGGACAAGCAGCCCCCAAAAATAAAACTCACTCTCTGCATCAGCAGCAACTTGCAAACTGAAGCAGAGACGTTTCTGTGATGACCCTTTCCTTCAACTCTTGAAGAACTTGTCACTTAACTCTCCTAATCTCAATAAAGACTAAGCTTTAGTCCCATTCAGCAAAAGTTCTCAAGCATTTTCAAGGAGAATTTGAACAAGACCAAAAGTGCTCCTTTCAACAATAGGGGAACACAAACACCAATTACGATAACAATGGTCGAAATGAATGTCATTATGTCTCCCTTGGGTTGCCATGTCATTTACGACAACTTTGACACACAACAACAAGATCCTATTTTTATAACATCCCACCTACGCACTGGTCCACAAAATATACAAATTGCCTCTTTGTGATTTCTGTTTTTGTACACTCTTTCACACGCCTTTCCCTTTGATCGTGAGTGTAAAAACATCACATAAATATTATGGGGTCTTTCCAATTTTTTTTATTGTAAAATAAACTTCTTGTTTCTAGGAATGTAGTTCCCATCATGAGAACGATACCACTATTTTCACCCATTGAAAATCAATTAAGAATAATCTAAAGAAATTGTTTTCACTTTTGGTGGAAAGTAGCCAAACAGGTTCTATAACGCATGAAGTCATTACAAGTTCGTTAGAACTTTTATATTGCTTAGTTTTGCAATCAACTTTTCACCAAGAACAGAATGATGTGATCAACCAAGAAATATCCCCATCCACCCCAAGCCGCGCCAAATTATCTGAATGTGGAAACCTTTATTTCACAACTGTTCTTACCTTTAGAAATGGTATAACAAATGGCCTAAGAGGGAAGTTGGTCGCTTCCTGAAGTTTCGCATGGAATTCCTCAATTGATAAATGAGAATTCTGAAAGAAAATAAAACAACGCATTTATATTTCTGAATGAAATAAATGTAACAGTTCATGTTGTGAAGTATGATTCATGCATATAGCCTTCTTGAGGCAGATAATATTATGCTCTAAGGTCTAAAATAGCTGTAGATCGGTGAGTCAGTCATACACTCTTCTCAGCGACAAGTTCTACGATTTTTCATTACTCATATTCGATATCTGTCTTCCCTTAACACTGCCTCACCCAGGGTTCACAACATTGTCACAACACATCATCAACAATATCACAACCGGCAGAAAAAAATCAATCCAAGGAAACCTGCCACATTAGGATCAATAAACCCAAACAAATCAAACAATGGCGGTGATTTTTTCACACCGGTAAGTGAACATCATGCCACATCGCCTAAAGTGGTGTTTGACATGTTCTCATCATGTGACGTGTGTACTGTACCCAGTACACCGCGGCAGACACCGGGATACATCTGAACCGCCATGACAACGGCCGACACTATCTCGAGAGTTTCCATGGTAAATTATCTTTGCTTTTAAGGAGATAAAAGCCTTTCCCTATGTACAGAATCTGGTCTATTGTTCGGCCGCCTGCAACATGGATCAGGCGTATTTTTAGATGCGGAGGTGCTCGCTGGTTTGACCGAGGAATATTGACTTGGGAGGCTGCGACTTGGACATTTCACACGATCAGTATCCGATTGTTCCAAGGCAAATAATCGGTTTGCAATGGGCTGAGGATGTGGTAAATCTTCTTGACTGTGACAATGTCTGCAGCATTCAGCAAGTCAATACTGCCACATCTCTGGCTAAACTTTACCCCACTGTCTACTGATACCAGCTACTGCGGATAGGAAAGACATCAAGAGATCGAAAAAGAATTCAACTTACCACAAGACCTAAGACTAGTGTGCGAACTCTGTCACCGATTTCTGGTGATATATCCGATCCAAACTGCTGCAACGTGGTCAGAAATCGCTTTAACTTGCTGAGCTGCCGCGCCCCGCATGCCGGCGGTAGCTGTTGACTAGATGTACTGTTGCCCATAGAGGGCGGTGAGGGGGTCCGTCCATTCATGCCGTTGTGGGGCGAATGGTTACCGTTCATACCTGAAGAAGTAAACAACATCATTACATAATGGTAAAACAGGCGGAACTGGAAGCCTTGAAGAATCTTGGAGTTGTCTGTCAGTGTCCAACATGGTTGGTGCACAGCACTGCAATGACATCAAGGCCAAATTAGGTGAAAACACAAACTCTTTATAAAGTTCTCCACCTTCATGACCTGTGAAAGTGTCAGGCATGAACTCCTGTGTCATAACCAATGAGCTTCACACTCACTTCCTTGATGTAATCTGAATATAATCCTGTATTGCCAGTTGAGGTGGTCAGTTCTAAAACAATGCCTGTCAACTGCACACTCCACCTCAGACATAATATTCACCTAATTCATGAAGTAACGTTTGGAAAAGAGCATTTATCGAGAATGACACAAGCCTGGACAGAACGGCTGAGCCCAGAGCAAGATATTGTAGGTTAATCCAGTTCGTAATAACACTAGACACAAAAGATGTTACCAAAGAAAGGGAAAACGAATGCCAGGAACTTCCAAGATTCTTGTCATTGTGCCCAATATTGGTGATTTGTTTTTTGATATATCCAATCATTTGGTGCATATGGTGAGAACTCGGTGAGTGTAACGTCTGCCCAATTCCCAACAAGAACGAAACAGTTCTGCAAACTGGTATCCTCCTCACATAAACACAATAGAGCAGATGAAGAGGTTTGGGGAGAGAGGTTCATCAAAATTACCTAGTCGATTCAATCGAGGTATTCCCATAACTTCAATGTTGCTGATATATCCTCAAAGACGATGCTTTCAATGCCGACTGGCTTCAAGCACACTTTAAACAAAACGACAGATGACCTGTCACAAACGTTGATCAAACGGCAATAGTGTGCCGAGCACCCAACACAAAAGAGCAGATGAGATCGACCATGTGTTATCCTTAGGGACTGACAGAACCATCGGTATGTTTTGTGCCAACTGCATCCATTGTTGCCTCAACCCCAAAACAATCCGTCCTCCGTGGAACAATCTCATGTACTGGGAATACAAGCTCAAGGATTGTTTTTATTTTGCATGTAACCAGCTGCAGCTCTGTGCGTTGACAGACTTGATTGTTTCTATTTTATATGGACCCAGCTGTGTGCTACACTTAGCTCCAGGAGTCCATGTGACTGAGGTGTCCTTACAATAGAGAAGGGACATATGGCCAACTGACAGTTGGGGTAGCAGCTGGTCTAGTAGAGGGACAGGCTGAGTCTCCTTGATATATACACCGGTCAGAAAAGGTCGTTATTTTTGAAATTATGATTGTCACTGTTTGAGGGGATTTCCCAGGAATGTCAATTCTTTTTGAGTGACAGATGTGATCAAAGTGAGAACAATCTGATCAATGCAGCATTTTTTAATTTGGTGGGAACAACAAAAGGCCTATGATAGAGCAACAGCTATTTCTACATTGAGACCAATATAAGCAAGAAATGATAAAGACTATAGTCTTTGCTACTTCTTGGTATTCTTCATTTTTGTATGTGCATGGCGATCCCCTTACCAGTCAGGCTGACGGCTGAGTTTGGTCGGTTGATGAGCGATACCGGAGGTACTGACGTCACTGGCGATATATTTGATGATGTCACTGTGGTCACAGCATCTGAGGGCGAGTCGGGCATGCTGGATGAATCACGCGAGTCTGAAAGATACCAAGGGATACGGGACATGAGCCATGAGGCGAGAATGACTGAATAACTGATGGGAGCTCCAAAGATGCGATTTGAAGGAAATTTGATTGTTATGTGCAATTGACTCAAATTAACATTTCTTGACAGAAAAGTGAAACCACTCAAATTCCTTTCAAAACGCCATCAGAACTTACGGCTGTGATTTCATATAACAGTATTTTCTGAAAATAACCTGAAAATCAAAATTTCTCACCAAATTTTACTGAAAGGGTTACGATATGTACTGTGTTATTCAGCAAGAATGGTGGACTGACCTATTATTTAAAACAACTGTTAGGGTTTATTGGCAATATTCTTCAATTAGGATTAATATTTGGACACCGGTCAGGAGTGACCACACAGCCAAGTGCTGCATCAACAAACTGCGACAGCTGGCACAAGGAACACACATTGTTAACAAATAATTCAATGCAATGGTCACCAGATGGAGTCCTTGTATAAACGTCTCATCAAATCACATGCGTTTTATTAATTTCGTCCACTTTTTTATGTTGGCTTGTTTATAGACCAATTATTTCAGCAGCTCAGAGCATGGTAACGAACTCAGTCACAAAAGGCCAATTAACACCAATTACTGTCCCACCCCATAAATTCTATAGGGTCAATTATGTCCATAACTCAGGCTCATTAGGAAAGAAGAAAGGCATTCCCTCAGTGATTTAAGGTCCCCTGGACCCGCACTAGACACCAGACAACTTATTGCCCTGAACTGTTACTGCATAGTTAGAAGACATGGGAACGAGACAGCCCCACAGGACATTGAGCCAAGACAGTCATACTGAACACAGCCAGTTAAGAAGTCACCTCATGTCTTCACACCAAGAATTGATAAAAATAAGTCCAACTGTTCTCCTCTAAATGTGACCACATCAATCTGACCCAAGTTATTCCTATTTGTTGGGAAGGGCAAGGACCCACACAGCCCTGAAAAAAACACCTTGTTTTATCACAAATGTCCATGAAAACACCCAAGGCCAGCTTCAGGACAACCAACGTGTTGCCGTAACTAGCACAGAAACTTGCGATTACCTTGGACCAATATCTGACCATCGTAACCTCACTGCAACACTGCCATGTCAGGTCGCAGGCACTTTCTCAACTCTGTCACTCCAACCTACAGTACACACTCTGAGTTGGGTGGCGGCCAGAGAGAGTCTAGCAACCGGCAGCTGTGTTGACGACTATTGCTCTAAATCCATTTTTCTCATTTTCACCTTGCAGGATTTGTTAGCTCTGTGACAGGTGAGGGAACACACCAACAGGATTTATTCACAGCTGGCTAAATATCGTGGTCTGATGTGCCTGGAGGCTTAAAGGGGGGGGACTGCGGCAGCAGATGGAGTCATGGGTGCGAAAAGGGGGGCACAACAAGAGGATATGTTCAGGTGGTTCATTATTTCATGGTCTATTATGCCTAGAGGCTTGAAGGATGAGGGGAGGCGATTGAGGGGGGCTGTCAGGGAGACACAACAAGAGGATTCATTCACAGTTTGTTTGATATTTCGTGGTCTGCTCTGCCTAGAGGCTTCAGGGGTGGTGGGGGGGGTCATGGACAGCATATTGAGTCCATGGTCTGTGGTGCCTTGGCGGTTTGAGAGGACATGCAGGTGTGGAGGTAAAGGGGGATAATGGGAATGGTATACTGCCATCGGGCACACAGGAAGACTAGCGAGGGACAAGTTTTGTGTGGCCTTGATTAGGAGTAAAGACATGGCACCAGTGAGCATGTATGCCAGGCTTAAAGTAAACCAAGCGATCAAACACCAGGAATGAGGAAAAAGAAGGACGGTGTTTGGAACCAGATCTGAGACTCGAAGGAGAACTACTTACAAGTCAAAATAACATGCATCACAAGAAATAAGAATCAATGTGTCTTCATGCAAAGCCAAGTTGAAAGTGACCGACTGAGGCACGCTCCTCAATATATACAGGTGGGTCAGGACATGAACCCTCACTCATCAACCGTCCGTTCACACCTCCTCGTGTTTTAGTTTCAAAATATTTTGCTAGCCTGCATTCCTGTTGCCAGGATGATACATCAATAGCAGCCCCTTTTTCTGGATTTTCAAAGATTTTACAATTAAAGGTGTCAATCGATACCATGGAGAGAGCAATACAAATCAACACAATATACAACTTAATTTGTAAATCATTTTATGCAAGTTGACAGCAAAATCTCCCAGGGTGTTCAAGCAAATAACATTAAAGTGATACTATGATGTGATTTACAACTTTGCGGAAATACATCCGTTTTTTAATTGTTAACCCAATAACACCTGGAGGCACCCTATGACGCTCGCCGCCGATCCCCCTGGAGGCGCCCGATGACACCCACACACCCATATTCAAATTTCGCGCGCTTAGCTACTGATCTCCTTCAGAGCGCCGCCTATTAGTAATCTATGAAACTTAAGCTTTCAAATGCCTGGATGAACAAGAGGCCCAAGGGCCTGGCGCTCAGCTGAGTTGTTGCTGCGTTGTTCGTATATATTACATTACTCGTCAAACTCTACTAAACTAAGGACTCAAAGCCTAAGGATATTAGCTTCTGGATGTATAACAGTGAATTACGGTAGACTGGCGCAATCTACTTCAAGCAAGCTCCACCCTTGCAATGTGTGCGCAAACAGATAACCTAACCTATATTGGACCATCAATTCTACACACAGCAACATGATTCATCCTCAGCTGTTACCATGATGATGATGATGATGATCCTTTTCGCAAATTGGTCGTCTTCTGTCTTTCTTCCATACTTCAGTGCCACCGGATGTAGTCTGCCCTTGTGGAGGGATCCTTTCAGCACCGGGACACAAGAATCCATGCGAATTGAATCACATGGAGAGACTAGCCCAATCACCCGCTTTTGGCTGGGTAGAAATGGGTAAATCTCGCAGACTGGACCTTAAACTCTAATGCCGACGTGTGAGGCCGGTCTGACAGATGAGTAAGTGGGGTCCACCTAATGCAGAAGGCACCAGTTTCCCTAACTAAAAGGGTAACATTAACAAAATGCTCTACCCAACTCTATTATTGCCTAAAGGCCTGTGTACACTAGTAAAATATTAGCAACATTTTTACATTTCCAGTTGCAACAAATGTTGCAAAAATGTTGCGTAGTGTGTACAGAGCAAAACGCGTCTTGCAACATGTTGTAAAATTGTTGCAAATTAAATGCAATGCAATTCTTTGTTGCATGTTGTAAAAATGTTGCAAACTCTTCAGGCAATCAGAAATAGGATTTGCGTCATGTGATCTACCGGAGTTCATGTGACTTGAACAAGAAGCAGGTATAGCAACTCTCAAGTGAGTGTCTTGCTTCGTAGGGTGATGAAACCTTTTCTAGAAGTTTTTGTGTGACGGCTTGTCAGTCAGCCGCAACTCCTTTAGGCTGCGTATCCATAGGCTGTTCCGTGCCCTGCACAACATTCCCTTTTTACCGCCTGGCGCGCCACACGGACAATGAACCTTCGTTGGTGTTATTGATCGTTCCCATAGGTTATGCCGTGTCACATTGCGGGCATATATGCACTGTGGATTGGGAATATAGGCCCATATTGGGATTGAACATGTCCATTCTTTTGCGAGTGAACAACACGGAAGCAATGTCTGAGGCGAAATTAATTCAAGAGGTTCATCAACGGGAACTACTCTGGGACCCCGAAACTGATGATTATCATAACAAGCACGAACCTGTAATTTGTCGCTTAAGTCAGGTTTTTATATACATGTACATGTCAATTTGATGTTGCAAGTGAAAATACAAGTTACTTGTATTTTCATTTTCAATATTCATAAGAAATTGTCTTCTGAAATAATGACAGCGTGCGGATAAACGCGATTGACCGCTGCGAAATGAGGACTACAAAGGCCTACCATGACCAGAAAGGAATATCCAATGGAGACTCAGGGCATAGTGCCAGGTCACAAGGCTGTTACGCCATAACGCCACACTACACAAGGGCATACCCTATGGATACGCGGCCTTAACAGGCAGTGGTATGCCCCATCATCCACCCTCATTTTGATCCAGGGCCTGGTCCATATTCTCTTTGGTTATTTCGCCGCCTCTTCCGTCTCTTAACAATGACAGCTAAAATTGCTGCAGAAGCACTCAAAACACATCTTCTCTCCTTGGAATCATCCATTTTCCCTCCAAAATACCTATTTCCCTTTGTTCCCACTAAAAAGTTTGCAACAATTTACCAACATGTTGTAAAAATGTTGCTAATTTGTTGCAATTTTGTTGCTAGTGAACACAGGGCCTTGAAGGGCTTGTTGCAAAATTGTTGTAAAAATGTTGGTAAAATGTTGGTAAAATGTTGGTAAAATGTTGGTAAAATGTTGGTAAAATGTTGCTAATATTTTACAAGTGTACACCCTGCTTAAGTCAAGTGAAACTCTTAACAAACCTTAGCAGAATGCCACCATTGAAATGTTGATAATAATGATAGCAAGTAAAAACTTTAAACAGATAGACTTGATTTTTTTAACCAACTGCCACATGCGGTTTTCTTTATTTAGTAAATTTTGAGGTAAGTATTACAGAATGAAATACTTGAATACTAGAATTGCCTGGCTCTTCTGATGATTGCACTGGTGAACACCGAAGTCGATGGGATGTGCAAAGTCATAGCTCGATCCTCTCTCTTGGTCATCTTTGAGATGTGGTCACCAAATATGTTCAAATGCAGCTGCAGATCATTCCTGTCCTGCAAAACATGATGAGGAGATAACATTTTAATTTTGATAGAATAGGTAAGCTAGCCAAGTTTTATATCAAATACAAGGCCAACAACAACTGATAAGGCGCTAGGGCCGAATGATCAAGGAAGTTCATTAATATGATTGGGAATACATTGTGATAAGAGTGATGAATCGGCCCCGTTTGAAGCATTGTGCTATGTACAGTGTGCAAGTGTCAGTGTGTATCATATCGCATTTATTGTTTGTTGACATTTCAAATCGCTGGCGTCGATCCTCAATTACACTGTTTATGTACATTGGCAACCTTACCCGATGATATCAGAACGATGTTTATTATTGTCTTGTTTATTCACATTAGTTCTGCTATGTGACAAGAGTTATTTGTTGAGAAATCCATGATTTAAAGCCGGACTTTGACATCGTTTCTCAGACCAACCAAGCTGCATTTCGCAGATCGTTTTTCAACGATCGTCGACGAACTATTTCAAATTAATCACATCCAATTAAACAATCCAAGCCTTCCCTAATATCATCAACATGCAATAACACAAGCAGCCAAATATTATCGCCTATGAAATTGTGAATTTAATGAGAACTTACCTCTGAATTGACAGAACGCGATCATAGCATGGTCTCCTTACGTCTGAACTGCGCAGACTCGAGACGTGACGTTCGCTGCATGTGTGATTGGACGTGGGATAACTCGCGCGAAATTTAAAATGCTCTTCTTGGGGGGTGCTCACTAAATTGCGCCAGTAACACCACCTGGTGAGAAATTCATGAACTACGCCTATTGATAATGAAAGAGAAAGCTTTGCTCTATAAAATTAGATTTGATTCATGATCCCCAACTGAGAAATCAGCTGCTGGAAAAGTTTTTGGAAAATTTCGCTCGGTGCCACCTAGTGGCCAAACCGCTCATCCTGCCGGACCCACATTTGGTCTATTCAGGAGTCCTGAAGGGTCTCAACGCCTCAGAGGGAAAATCTATCGCCTATCCGCCATAGTTTTGAAACGTGCCTGTTTAACGGACAGACAGACAGACAGACAGACAGACAGACAGACAGACAGACAGACAGACAGACAGACAGACAGACGGACACTCATTCTACCATTTACTCATATGAATAGCTCAGCTTTTCAGCTGAGCTAAAAATGGTGGTTGCTGTAGAAGTTTTTGAGATATTTGACGATTAAGTTTTTTTTTCTCTTCAAGCCAGTAAATTCAGGTATGACATTTGAATTGTTGAAATGGACCGTTTGTTTGATTCTGAATGTAAACCACCGCGACCGCGAAAATGTTCATGTTGTGACGTCATCAACGAAAACGTCGTCGGCGTAGCGCAATTTCAACGGCATCGAAGCGAGCCGTCCGGGCGGGATTAAACTATCGATTTCTAGAAAATGTGCATTTCGATTCGAAAACCTTACCGATTTATGAGAAAGTGACGTAGTCATTTGTCAAAAACAGCTAAAACATTATATGGTGAAATTTGACACGAGTTACCCTTTAATATCAACTCATGTAACTGTTCCGGTGTCTACTTTGACCAAAATAATACAAAATTACATGTATTTTTGGAATGCACAGTATAGTAGTACAGTGATGAGACAGCTAGTCCTATAGGTCATACAGACACAAATGATAACATGAATCTACATGGAAATGAACTGCCCTCAAAGCAGAACCGTACATCGTCACGATTAGCATAAGCGTGTACCTTTACACGAGAACGAATGTTCTAACTGTCCAACAATAGCAACAGATCTTAGCAATGGAGGATGAAACGTCGCACTTCTATTGTTAATACGCCGCTTAATGCCCTGCCCGCATGATACCGGATGATTTTTGACTTAATTGAACCAAAAGTCTGCAAGGACATGTGCGGCTCTCCAGACATAATTGCAGTGTCAGGATAATCGAACCTGTGCGCCTGAACCAAATGCTAAGTTAAAGTCACATGACCCTTAATTAACTTCTGCCTATTTTAGCCCGTTTCTTAGGAGTGCTTCTAAAAATACATGAGCGATTTATTAAAAACGGCCCGGAAGAATAGCGGGAAACTTGTCGGATTTTCTTAAGAAGAATGGCCACTGGTTTATTTATTCATACACTAGTACAGAATACACTAATTTATTCATGAGAGCCACAAATCTTGCAAATATCTGAGCTTATTAAAAAGTGAGCGATTCTTCAAAATTTCATTAAGTTTCGGCAAGAATGTCACATAAAATGATTAAGCCCTTTTTGAAATGTTGTCATGGGCTTAGCGTCAAATTAAAATGACCCCTGAACTCCAAAGTGTCAATATCTGATTTGGTCTGACAGATATGGGCGATAAGGTTGTGATATCGCTCCTTGGCTGGAAGAATCACTGAATCTCTCAAAAATTCATACAATTGATCCAAGATTAAAATGTAATCAAAATCTCTTGAGTCTTAATCAAACCAGCGAAATCAGAGTTCAACCAGAAGTAAGCATACAGAAAAATCAGGCCGTTGTTTCTGGTCCACCCTGTACATACATAATCAAACAATGACCATGTGAGCCATTTTGTTGATCAATCAATTCCCTAATTAAGATACAATTGATCCATTAGCTTGCACTTAGCATGAAAATTGCCACAAACACAGAAACAAGCATAAAATAAGCAAAACCAACAACGTAATTGGTGTAAACACAATAAGGCCAAGATCCCTTACATCCAAATGATTTAGGTCTCTGAGCAGACCTTACCTACCATCTCGTTGTTTACAACTCGACCCAACTGGAATTGCAGTTCAAATATTCACATGCCCACTGTTCTTGCATTTATAAGGTAGTGCATCAACAATTGATGATGATGATGATAATATCAGGGGGAAGGGGCCAGGCCTATCAATTGACCTTTAAAGTGACCTGCCCTCAACTGAGCCGTCCGCGAAATGCCACAGGTGGTCCTCAACCACCATCTGTGGGCTAGGCCTATTTAGGCCAAGACCTGGCAGCAGCTGAGCCAGCACCTGCTGTTTCCAGGGTCGTTAGAGGGGCACTACTGGCATGAAGTAGGGGGTCAAATTGGTTGTCTATTAGGTGACCTGAAGACACACAGTTATAGATTGTGTTTGATTCAGCATCAAATAATACTCTTTCCTGTTACAAGTCTGGTAGTTTTTTAAATGTACTGGGGGATGGGAAGAACTGTCATTGGCAACATTGTGTAATTGAATCTGCCTATAAACCACTTCAACATGCACATAACGAATCAGCAGACCATATATTGATTGGAACTTGACTAAGGTGTCAAATTAACAACTTCAGAACAGCAGCTTGTCCCAGCTGATGGCCTTTTTGCTCAAAACTGCATCTGAAACTAGACTTCAGCGAGTCGGAGAGCTTGAATTGGGTGAGAGCTTGACTGAGCGTCCTCAACTCGTCTGGTGGAATCAGGCATTGATATTCATCAGCGGCACTCTCTGCCACAGGGGAACTGCAGTTGCTATCTGGTTTTTGATTGGTAGCAAACTATGTTGACAATCCTGCAAGACACACTTTCATAATGGCTATGGCATTCCAGTGTGACGCATTGAGTGACAGTCCAGCTTTTCTGGACGCTCTGCTCAAAGTGACGACTAGATGCTCACTATCAAATACCAATGTTGAATGCAACGCTCCTGTGGCATAGGCTTGACAGCAGGGGCCTTTCCAGAATGTTTCACCAATGCTTACATGACAGAAGCTTCACACCATCACCGGCACAATTTAGCATTCCCTGAGAAGCGGTAAAAAGTCAACAAAATGACATCTTTCTTACCATTTCCAGCATGTATTGTGAACCACATCCAGAGCACCCAGGCATCATGTTGGTAAATAAGCCAGCCTTGTAATGAATTTTAAAATGACTCATCTACCCAGCACTCAGCCCATATGCGACATTTTTAAACCTATACCCTGAAAACTCTATTGCAACATCTGCTGGACCAGATACTGAAGTTGTGTTAACTATAGAATGTAACAGCTGTGAAAACAATGGCAGTGGTGGTGTAGTGAAAGAGAGATAGGTTCAAAGTCTGATGGCTGTGGGTTCGACTCCATCAAACTGTCTAAAATGACATAACCATGCAAATTTCATTGATTATCACAAAATTATAGGCTACTAACAACTAGGTTATCCTGAGCATAATAAAATGGCAAGCCACATTTTTTAAGGCTCAATTTTGACTTTATGTTGCAATTAACCTAGCTTCTAACTCGAGGCTGACGCTATTTGTAAGTTTGTACATGTATGAAAATACCAAAACAACACGTGGCATCTCTCAGTTTACCCTGGCATTTTACCATGGCATTTTGGAGAAATAAGTATTCAAATTTCCAACTTGACTTTGTGTTGCGATTCTTGATGGTACGCGCATTATCGAGTATGCTGATTGGACGGTGCCGGGTGACACAAAGTGGTTACTGGGATTGACTAGTGTGAATACAATGCATGGTGAGAGATGGCACTTGAGACCAGTTCACGAGAAAAGAAATCAATTCTGGAGAATCTCATTTTCAACCGGCATCAGAGCATGGCAGCTGGTCACCACGGTGATGCCTGAGGCAGCCATGACACATCACAACCAGAGAGACAGGTGTAAATGATTCATAATAGTACCACCAGGTGGCCTGGGGGTAGTTCTGTTACTGTTTGATGCACAGCTGGCGTCATTGTGCAAGTTCGCCCATGCAGAATCACTTACTGTATGTATTTACCGTTAACCCACTATATATTATACAGGTGGAGATAATCATGTTGTAACAGCTGTAGAGTTTCCATCCATATTTATTATTGATAAAGTGTCGTAAATAATGAAGTCCAGGATTGGTTTTGCATTTGTTACCATGTTTTTTATAAGATAATCCACATTTGAACCCACATGGCAACACCTGCATTCTGATTTCTCACCATTGTCTCAATATGTTTCCAGGAGCAGAGGATCAAGCAGGCATAATGAACTCGCTGTATGAAGAGGATCACCACCTTACCAACAAAGAGGCCCGACTATCACAGAATATCACACCATAAGGCCAATGAAACTTGACTGTATGGTTCTCATCATTGCCAGCGCCTAATTTGAGCTTACATTGAAACAGTTGAACATTCTGAAACAAATTGACTTTTTTGGAAAAAATGAATGAGAGTTTTTATTAATCATCAGTAAGGAAGACCAGTCATTTAGACCCGGTACCATAACGCGGGTGAAATTGGCCCGAGAGGTGAAAGACTATCATAAGTTAAGCCAATAGAGTTATCATCTTTTCTGCAGTGATTCAGTTGCTATAGATGATTTACCATGTATGGCTCAGGCTGTATGGTGGGAAGTGTATGGCGAAATTTCCCCTGGCCCTCTTTGGGCGCCACCCCATTTACGCCGGTATGCCAAAGTAGCAATTTTTTAAATCGCAAAAAAATGGCTGCGAATAATTCCTGGTTTCCCCTCTCATCTGTGTTTGTTTTCTACTTGTCTCAGACAAAAGAATGAATCGTAACACTGGCAGGATTATTTTTTGTTTTTGAATGGAATCTGGTGGATCTGAAGAGAAACGAGTCACAGCTGTGGAAGCTCAAGGAAACAGGAAAAAGACGTAGGCACTTGACTTGGGAGATGTTTTCATAGGATATTATAACGGCTCAACTTGATAACAATCGAGGGCGAATATGTGAGGGATGTGCTCCATTGTGGAGGACTTAAAGGTGCAATGATCTGCATGGATGGTTTTAACATGGGGGCCAACAGAACGGCACAGTTACTGACATTGCACTGAAAATAATCCAATTATTCGATATTCACTGTCGCCATGGTATGGTGTATGGAAAGTATCCTCCCTATTTTCAATCCAGGACGTACACCTCGGAGTCTGAATCGGACGCAGCCTACAATTCTTTTATGATTCATGAGTGTATCCAACACAGGGTTATGAGGGATAAACTGAAGGCAGCATATTGACCATGAGGTTGGCTTTCAACTTTTCTCCAGTGGAATATAATTTTGCCAGCGGTCATATATACTGCCGATATCTGACATAACTAGATGTTTCACTTCCTCGCTTGGAGTTTGTTGAAGCATGAACCATCTCCAGGTAAAAGTGAAACACCTGACTTGGCTCTCCGACTTTGATGAGGAAAGAACTAGCTTAGCTTCCTGATCCAGCGAGTTAGACCAGCTGGGACCACGAGCAAACAAAGCAAGAAACAAGTCAGAAAGTAAACAAAAGAATGCACACCAAATATTGTTTATGTAGCCAATGAATCGTGACTTGTGTTGGGTAAAGATTGAGAGTATGAATTAGAAGTCTCACTGTGAACCAGTGCTTCAACATAGCATCACCAATGAACAGTAATCCCAGTCACCATTTCCCTTCACGTCTGAGACAGGTTTGTTCCCTGAGGGGGAGATGCCTCATCTAGTCTGTAAAAGGAACCGAAAGCAGCTTTCCTAGGCCTAGATGGTTAATTCAATCACAAACATCACTTAATGAAATAAACACAAACAAAATTTTTAGATCTTAATTACAAGAGTAAGATGTGTGAAGGCTGCTTGATTGCCCTCCTCAGGTTCTTTGAGGGCTGCTGGCAAGGTTTCATCAATATGCCTTGCAGATGGGATGAACATCAGATTACCAGACATCTTCACAACTCAGAGCTTCTGTTACCAGGTGGAGCCCTCCATAAGGTTTACAGACCTCAACCAGTAACAGATGTTGGCAAGGGTTGCTTCCACACCCAAAGTTACAAATGCAACTTCAATCATGCAAGGCATCAGCCCCCCCCCCCCCCACAACACACACAGTTTGTATAATTATCAGTGTATAGCCCCCCCCCCCCCACCCTCTCTTCAAAGCTTGCACTGCTGAACTCATACAGGGTAATCTGCTGACCCAATGACCAACATGTGCTGTGCCAAATGCATGATGTTTTTGTAAAATAATCGACAAAAAATCGTGGAAAAACCCTGATCAGCAATCAATAGGATACAGCTGTAAACGCTGGCACTGATCCAATATCATGATCGAACATGCACAGCTGTGGTGGCTATACAATAGATGTATCAATCTCATTGCCAGGCCGAGACTGGCATATTCAAACTGATAAGTAATCCAGGGAAACTATAGTTGAGAATGACATCTTCATGACCGGGATGACAAGATATGTATCATTGACACTTTCACTGCAGGTGTTGTGCATGCAAATTGTCATGTGGTTCCATGGCGTGTGTGTGACTGACGCAGAGCACTAGTGTGTTGAATTTCAATTCATTGAAATTACTTGTCACATACCGGTGGTCAAGATTGTGTCATCATGGTGTGAAAAGCTACAGCCGAAAGTTTTATCCTTCACACCACATCTCAGAAACTAAGGAAGGGGGGATCATGCACGTCACATAGGCCAACCACCTTGTTATTACATCACTTTGTCTCACAATACCGGGACTCAGTCACAGGCATGCTGACAACACTCACCTATTATTTGGCATATTATCAGTGGGGTTAGCATCTTCATATGCCTGTGGCTCAGTCTCACCCTTCAACAGTGTTGCAAAGAGCTTATAAGTTCAATGCGGCAAACAGCACTGAAAAAGCTTCCATCGCATACTGCTCTTCGAGCAACAGCCTACCCCAGGCCACCCTCTGCTTCTTTTTTCCTTGAAGGAAGACTTGGGACAGTGGTGGAAGTAATCGTTAAACTGCAAGTCCATAACAATATAGAACGTTTCATTTGATGAAACATGAAATGAGTTGCATCAGAATGGACCACTAACTACTGCTGCCACCTTGGATCATTAAGTTCCCTATTCCCAACAAAGACACGATTCCGTAAAAGAAACCAATGGGAATAGCAATCTAAACCATATTGTTTTCCTGCTCATCTTGTAGCAAGTCTGCTGTTGTAAGTTTACTCTGCTAATCACTAGCCTACAAGGTCTAGATTAGAAACACAGGTTTCAGCTATGACTGGAATCCTCGCTATGCAATGCGAAACAATGGAGCTTTGAAGCCTAACAGGGACTGGGGAGGGGGGGGGGTAGGCTCGCTAGGTGGCAACAGAGCACCCTTTCTGTCCTAAAAGATTTCAAAGAAACTTTCGCACAGTGAGAACCATCCAGATCCAGATTCACACCCTGTCAAGAACCAGCCGTCCGCCAAATGGAACATTTCCGAAATGTCAGACCAGCTCAGTAGAGTCTATCATATCGCCTCCCGAGTCCTACTGAACATTATACTGAGGGAACGTCTGACAACTCAAGACTCTAAAACTAGAGGTCTCCCACAAATGCCTAGATATCACCACTGAGGCTCCTTGGAGACGGAGCCATGCAAACTGGCAACTAAGGGTAATCAATGGTCGCGCTGCAGTAAACCACGCCGTTCCTGATATAGCCATGAAACAGCTGTGACAAAGCAGGCGCGCTGTCGTAATTGGATGCAATTAGATGAAGCCAGAAGTGCAAGTACAACCACACAAGACCACGGCCCCCAGTGGGCAATTTCCATTGCTAATATTCCGTTTTCTGAGGCAGTCTCATTGTGATTTGAGATGGTTCACTTCTGATGGTGCAAGTTCCCAAATCATTTTCAGTTTTGAATGACGTAGAGTAAGGGTAGGCCAACTCATTTTCAAACCCATTTTTGCAATCAAGAGAGTTAAATTGCATCAAGGGTAAACACTTTCGACTACCATGACCATTACAAAGTATAGGGATGCCCTTTCGCTAAGGCATTGTTTTTTCACTTGGGCGAGAGTCTTAACCCGCTCTGATTTCATGAGGTTTACCCCCATCATAACATCGGACCCCTTGATATCACTAGTCTTTATTAGGCTTATCCCCACAACAACTAACACCTGGAGCAAGTACCATTCAAAAATGACGTCAGCCAACTGTGAACCAAATGGCATGACACTACCATCAAAACATCACTTAATCAACCACAAGGAATTAACCCCATTGGGTTTACTAAACATTCATGCACCTGGCAATTAACAAATTACATTGTATCGCAATTAATAATGAGAAACAATGGATTAATACAATATCTAGATTGTTATAAGTTATCATGAACACTGACTCTTGAGTTCATACATCCATAAAAACTAGAGGCCCACTAGTCAAATGTATGTACCCACCAGGACTAAAGAGACTATTTAATTAAAGTCAACGATTTTAAGGTTGAAAACGAGCAAATAAATCAAAATTGCAACAACAAAAATCCTTTTGCAACAGAATTGAATTCAAACACACAAATGCAAAACCAGCATCAAACTGCAGAGATCTTCACTGAAATTGAAACCAGTAGAGTATCCACTAAATATTATCATATCAATTGATTAGAGGAGAATCAAACAAATACTCACTTAAAATCATCCCAATTGATAATTCCTAATGTCATGACAATGTGTCCCTGTCCAAACTATATCAAGAGTAACAAGAGACTGATATCCCTCAAATGGTCTGGACACCTTTTTAAGGGATAGGAGGAATATCCATGCAGAATACGAGAAGAAAGAGGCGTGAAATATTCCAAAACAACAGAAATCCTCAGTAATATTTATAATTCCAAAATTGTACCTATGACTTTGTGTGTCTTTCTCCAATAATGATAACACACACCGCAAATGAATCAGCTTCACAATTCCAACACAGCTTGACAGTTCTAATGATTCCACGAGCAGACGCCTGAACACTTCACCCTCAGAGTTATTCCTCTCAACTGTGCTGGGTTGAGACTGACGGCTGCATATATTGGCAGGCTGTAGTGGGAATAACGAGTGTGCTCGGCCACCTGTTCATGATAGCTGAGCACTAGCGGGTTCTTTGTACTGCACCTGTGTTTTAACAAAAGGCTGCCAGGCTGCTGTGCAGTGATGCTACCTGGAGGCAGGCTATGGAACTGAAGTATGAGGCTGGGTTCGCCTTACTTGGGCCCTTTAATACCAGCTTCCTTGTGCTCACCTTGTCCAAGTTTGAAGTTGAATGAAAGTGAATTTATCTCTGCAGTCTGATGGTGACCTCGTCCTCAAAATGTTAGGGGCGATGGAAATATAATTCTAACACCAAGGAAGAGTTAACCAAGCATTGACACCTTGTTGATAAACCTGACCAACTGCTACTAGCCCCCTTTAAATCTACTACTATTTCATATGAATTACCCAGCACATTGTCACCAATAATATGTTACTACAGACATTTATTATTCTGCCTTATCAAATTTTGCCAATGCCAATTAATTAGAGTAAAAAAATCTGAATATATGTCGCCAGGGAAATGATCGCTTTTGTTCAATTTGATTAAGGGTTGGCGAGTTTCAGTGGGGCTTGTATGTCATTCATATTGAGTCTCTGCAGACGGGCTGCCTCTGCTTGTTTGAATCAACCCAAATCATCTCGTATGAGAAGCTCGAGTAAACCAGATAAATTTGCTAGGCATCTTATTATATCACTAGGAAGACTTATTATTGGATGGATCGAGCATTTGTGCATATTTGCCCACTTGCGACTGTGGTCGTGGAGCAGTGGTGACGTTCCCCACCAGCACTTTGCCTATCTTCATGTAGGCATAGGATATCTCCTTCTGCCGTAACAAATACTTCAACATGAATATTGCATCCCTAACCAAACCGTTGGGAACAACGCAATCTGGGCTCAGCGAGTATCGACACTTCAACTTGTGTGTCATGGCGATTTATTGGAGGAAGCAGAGCATTGTGGGTGGAAAAATGATCAAATCATTTCACTTTTTACAGGATGAACAAGATTTAGGTGAACTTTCACAACAGCATCAGACAAATTGTCAACCCACTTTCATGATATCAACCCAACAGCACTCAGTGTATTGTTGGTAGGAGGAAACCAATACTCCAAAGGAGTAGGCCATACCCTTCCACATGACCTAAGGCCGAAGTTACATAGACCTCATTCGTTCATTTACCACGAGTCACTTTCCGGGTTTTTCTTTCATTCCTCGGTGAATGCACGCCACAAGGCCGTGCTTTTACAGGGGAACGAAAGCTAAAGGGGAAAATGAGTCCTGGGAAATGAACGAATGAGGTCTATGTAACTTCGGCCTAAGATATAGGAAGCTGCTCAGCGGTGGCATAGTGCTAACGGAGTGCAGGACTTCTGATCAAGAGGCTGTGGGTGCAAATCCCTTCGACCCACTTTCTTCTCTACGCTGGAGGTTCATCCGGTCATACCACGAAACCACCAAAATTAGCCTGGCTGATTTAGCAACAGCGATCATGTGCTCATCAAGCTCTGATCTCTTGCAGTTACCGCGCCTAATTATCATAATAATCATTGATATGTGATTTCCCGCTGATGTCCATCACTGGCAGGTAAGCCATAATTTCTCAAATACACCTCCTGGTGGCAGCGAAAGAAACTAAAGAACAGCTGCCGCGTTGTTTTTACTACTAAGGAGGATTCCAGTGGTAGCGATTAAGTTTTTTCACCACGAACTGTCGAACTGACAGGTGAACATTATGTAGAGTGGAATGTACAGGTCATGCACTCAAGTAAGGTTGAGACAGTCTGTACCTGCAGCTGGTTAGTAACAACATCCATGTGTTGGCGATACCAGAGACTGGCGTAGATCAGACTGGCGCCAGTCGCTTCCTACGGCACCAATAGGTGGCTACAAATGACATGCACCTGCGCCGGAAAATAATGCTCAACCAAAATTCCTGAAAATCTTCGAGTGTGAGAAACAAATTTGTGGGTATTTTTTAGGCGGAGTCTGGCCACACAAGAAATAACAGTTCCTTTTTTAATGCAAAATTCGTCTAATCAGAAAGAATGACCTGGATTTTGACATTTGGCAATGGCAACGATTTCGTTCGCAACCCGGGCCCCCTTGCCATGCCTATGAGCCTATGGTTGAATCATTGTGGTCCACTCAGTTCTCCAAACTCTTAATCACCTGGGACTCTGCCCCTAATCCACCAGGACAGGCAAACCAAAACCAGGCAATCAGCTAATCAAGTGATATAAAAGGTTAATCAATTGAACCAGCCTCCCAGCTGCTACCTTCGACAAAAATCAGCCCCGATCGCCTCCATAAATTAATCAAATCACTACCCTCCACATTTGGTAAATGAATTAGGTGCCTTTTATTCAACAAGCTTGCTAGTGAGAGACATCAAAATGCCACATAAATGGATTATTGACGGAGAAGTAGAGTCAAGATCGGATGAGGTTTTCAGGCAATGGGACGCGAGGTTCAAGGAATGGCATGGCAACGACAAGGATCAAAACACTGTCAACCACAATACATACAAGTAATTTTTGTCGCTGCAAGTTGCGATTAATCAAAATTGCTGCTTTGTGTGACAAAAATGTCTCTTGCTGTGGATGTTTTACTCTCCAATATTTGCTGAATGCTGAAACAGAAGATGACCATTATCTCAAAATAATATTTCTGCATTATTTCATTATACTTTTCCTACCTGGGAATTTCAGAAATCCCAAACAATGGTCTTCAATCTTTGGTGAGATACCAAACCAGTTTTTCATGGTTATCCTCGGTCTGAACATTTGAAACGATAACACAGCAAAATTCAAAGATTCCAAATGTCCTCAATATCGCAAATCGAGATAAAATCCCTCATTAGAATTCGAAGTTGTGAAATTGGCAAGTGATGATGTACACAAAAACATAAACTCTACGATTTGAAAACGTTCCTCGAAGTGACAATGAATCGTTATTGGCCTGCTTCACTGATACTCCAACAAACCTAGCTTTCTAATCCACAATGATCAAACTTCAATCAAACTTCAACTCGCAACCCAAACAATCCAAAGTCCCTCAAGCGAATCCAACGTCAAAGTCGAGAAGATACTTTTTAGTAACTTCATTTAGTATTCCGCTCCAACGCCTGATTAGTGCTTCAGCCAATGGCAGCCCCAAACATAAATTTTCAAATTAGTTTTTGAGAAATTAGCGGAGGGTCGGATAACATCTCAGTTACTAACCATGATGGTTCTGACAAATGGGTCTACACCGAAGATTGCACTTCGCCTGTCACTGCGAGAACAAGGTAACGAACTGAACAAGGTAAGTAACTGCAGCTACAGATCTAGTGGATCTGGTGAATCTGGACAGCGTCATGAACGTCTCCCAGCTGTGCTGCACAAAAAAGGCAATCCTGGATTTGAGGATATGAAGGGATGCAAGTGCCAGCAGTCCAGTTGTAGGTTGTGTCTTGTATCCAAATTCTGCTGAGAATCCAGTTTCGTGACCTCATACCACACAGAGAACATCTAGATATGCCAAACGTGGGAGGTTGAGCAGTCGAAAATAACTGCGATATCTCAAGAAATATGTAAATTTGCCGTACCAGGTGTCAAAACCCTGTCCAAAACACAATAAATCTGCCCAACTGTCGAAGAAACTGCAGAATGAAAACATGTGGTCCGGGTTGCAGAGGTGTTCACTTTCCTTGCATGGAACCAGCGTGCTTCAAGCCATCTTGAACGAAAGATCCAGTACATCCTCGGTGCTTCATACAGGTTACCTTCCGTTACTCGGTGATGGCGAATTTTACAAAAATGCCTTGAGAGCCAGAGGAAGATAAATAGCAGATCTTGGAACACATGTGTAGTGATTAGAAAAGAAAACACGTCTGGCGCCACCAAGTCATTAAGACCGCATGTGTGTCTGCTCCAAGAGATGAAGAGAACCAGGCAGGAATACTCACATTTTCAGCTGGGAAGCATTAGATTACGCCAGTTGAGGAGTCCTGGGCAGTTGACCAGAATTGTACATGCTTCAATGTTTATGCAAACATCGGTCAACATGCTTAGACTGAACTGAACCTGATTAAGGGTATCTAGAGATACAAGGATCTATCATCAATGAGCCCCGCCCCCCACCCCCCCTACCCAAAAAAAACTGCCCACGACAAAGTACCGAGGACAGACAGCCAGAACCTTCCCGTGGCATCAAAAGCTTCATCAACGGCTTCAAAGTCTTTCTACAAGATTAGTCGCCTGTTGTGCTGAACACCCTCAGTTCCTTTGAGAGGACGCTTCACAGAAAAACCTTAATTATCAAATCAATAAGGCAACTCAATGAGAGAAACCAGTTTCTATCAAGTCATGCTCAAGCTGAAAGTATGGGGACATGTACCTTTCATAATGAAGTGTACATGCATGACAGGATACATCGGAAATTACACCACTGAAATCGACTGCAATGCTGCATTGTGGTGCATTTCTCCACATGAAACGTGGCCAGCTTATAATGGAATGAACCTTATTCGACTGACAGATTGTGGCACCAAGAGTCTGGCCTTGTCTTCCGATCCCCAGGAACATGAAACTACATCCAGGAACATGTGAAAAATGGTGATAAAATCAAGATTGGACAAATTGCTGATCATGATGGTTCATGGTGGGTGGCTTCATGGCAACCAAATAAAGTTAAAGGGGAAGTGGCTAACTCCGATCTTACCAAGGCTAAGTTTTGAAATACAAAGACTAGTCTTTATCAATTCTTGATTCAACTGACCATCAATTTTTCGTGGGAGTTTTATTTCTGCAGATTTTGTGAATAACCTCAATTTACGACTCAAACAATTTAATTGACTGGACCATTCTTGATCATTACTAGAGCATAAAACTTGTTGTTAATGTATTGAAGAGCAAAGGTGTGGCATTAGGAAAGATTGAACCAAACAGAAGCCTCAACACCATGAAAATCCACCTCAATCCAGTGTGAGCCTGCTCTAAGTTGGAAGACGGCCATGAGATGTTGGGGCAGGTGTGGTAGTATATGTGATCCCAGCTCATCAACAATAGAACTGCTCAATTATCTCCCTCCATACATACAAACACCTGTAGATAGTATGTTTAGACACACACTTGCCAAGACTCATCTGCGTTTGACAGCCCAAATACTTATACTTCGCTAAGCACAAAGCCGAAAGATCTCAGCCATTCTTTTAGTTGGGATAAAAAGTGGTGAATGTGGAGGTAAAGCAACATTTTTCTCATTGAATATCTTTTCACAATCCACAGTACAGGAAGAAGTCAAACTTCATTGCTGCATTTGACTGATCTTGAGTACATTGCATCATGTTTCAAGCCCTTTGGGCGAAAGCTACACCATACAACTATTCCCCTGTACAACAAGGTGAAATCACGGATGTAATGCTCTACATCCGTGGTGAAATTAATCCTTCCTTATACAGTGGAACCCCGGTAACACGACCACTCATGGGACCGTGGTCGGAGTGGTCGTGTTACCGGGGTGGTCGTGTTAGCGAGGTTGGGAATCCCCAGACGAAATACATGATTATTTTTCCCGCCAAAATTGCCGACTGCATGGCGTGTGTACGCTGTACTACCATAGCAACGCTGCCTGATTGAGATGATGCACGCTCCAATGTTTTGTTATCATGCCTCGCAAGAACAGTTCGTCGATAAAATTACATGTTACATTCTCAGAATGAGTTAGAAAAGGTAATTCATTTTATCCACAAAGTTTCATTTTCTGCCCGACGTGACGCATTTGCGGGCAATTTGGTGAATCATCCTCCATGTACCCGACTGTTTGTGACGATTGAAGTAAACTTATCTTATGATTTCACCTGAGAAGATGAGTTGAGTAATGCTACAGTTTTAATCAAGTCTATTTTCAGCCAAAATATTTAAAGAAATATAAAATGATACTGTAGTAAATCAACCAAGTTCTCCATATCATAAAACATTCAAACGTCTCGCAAGCTTGTTATTGTCATAAGTGTGGTCTTCAAACTACCCGCCGTTTATTATCAGTTCATATGCAAATCACGCAAATCACATGATTTTGCTGCTGCTGAGTGCGCATGTCGGGTGCTGAACTGGCTCAGTAATGAATTGAAAACAAACCATGAAAACGTTAGAAAAGGAAAGTTTATTTATTCATTTACACTTATACAATTGATCATACCTGCAAAATCACATTGTATTTTTTGTTTTCATATGTATTCCCATGGCCATTGTCCCCGTCTCAACAAAGCTAGGCAGCGAGGTGCTAATTACTATGCCGCGGTCGCGACCGATTACGGCAATTAGGCCTGGTGGTCGGGTTAGCGGGGTTGATTTTCAGTTGGGGACCGGCCAAGCCAGTGGTCGCGGTCGGGGTACCGGGGTGGTCGTCTTAGCGGGGGTCTCTTAATGGTAATTAGAGAGGAAACCATTCGGGACCAGCGAATCGTGGTCGCGTTGGCGGGGTGGTCGCGTTACTGAGGTGGTCGCCAACCGGGGTTCCACTGTAGTTTGTCACATTACACTGGTTCCTGATGAAATGATGTGTACAGTCCAATCAACATGCACTGCTGATAACAGCTCATAGCTCGGCTTCTAATTTGGACAGATGGATAAGGATTCTTGTTTAAGGGCTAGATTCCCTTTAAAATGCCCCACAAACTGGCAATTGCTGTGGCTGTTCTTGACCTAATTTCTTATCTTTGGCCAGAGGTTAATGATTCTGACATGCTTTCATTTTTTGTTACAACACCAAACAATTAGACCGGAATAAAATCACTGCTTCGTACTTAAAGGAATCTTCGAACGCTGAATCAAAATTTTTCAAGGAAAGAGAGATTCTAGACAGATGAGTTACAATCGGGGATCAAATCTTGAACATTTGAGTAATAGGTGTTGTAAAAAGGTGTCAGTTCCCCAAGGAGTAGAAATCATAGAAATTAACAGATTTCACGCCAAAACCTAATTAGTATCCAGGGAGGAATGAGCAGAGAATCCGCTACCTCACACCTGATTCCGATAGAGGCTCTTCACTATCTAGAGCTCCACTCCAACATGGCTGACTCAATCTTACGGCACATTTTTATACACGAAAGTATCGAAAAGTACGCCAGGTTTCGACTTCGTTAGCTTGGTTTCGGCGATGATCCGATCCACCTGTGCTGATGCTGGACAGGCTCGCTGGAGCCAGGGAGATCTCTGCCAGATGAGCAGCAGACTGCCCGCCCAGCTGTCTCCAGTGGCCGCCTGAATCCCATTATCCCCCAATTGGATGGGATAAGCGTGCTCTCAGCCAGATCTGGCAATAGTGGCATGTTTTACAATGGGGAATACACGGAATACACGGCATCCTTACCTCCCTGATAAAATAATCATTTTCAAGTGGACATTCCTGAGGATCTCTTCAGATAACTTCACAAATGAATAGCTTTGAAGAAAGAGCAATGATCTGTGCTCAGCCATTAGGTTACTGGATCCACTCACAAATTACTTACACTAGGGTAATCTCCTTACCAGGCCCCGGTCAAGCCATTTTAGGTCCCATGGCCTTTACAGCTGGACCTGCCCAACCTACGGCAGTCCTCAAACATCATGAAAATTGCCTCAAAACAGGTCAAATGAAACTGGTGCTCATCAGGAACTGGGATACACAATTTTGATGGAATGTTATGATGGTTCGAACTTGTAAGAACCTTCTACAGGCTTAATGATGATACTGGCTTAGCAGTATTACACCACACTGCAACACATTCCAGAAGTGTAGGCATGATGATCCTTGGCAGTCGTCATGGCAAATATAAACATATGATCGGAGGTGAACTTCCTTAGGAAAAAAAACGCAAGCAAACCCAATGATAGGCTTAGCAATGATTACCCATCCATGCTATATTTATCCCAGCGACCCCCCTCAGTTTTAAACAGCCTCCAGCTACACTTGCACATTACATCAAAACTGTAGGCTAAGGGAGTACACTGACTAAATTTGACTGGGACATGGCCCACCAATTCTGACTATGGCCGGTAAAATGCACACTTTTCCTCAATTGCAAATTTCCATTGATTTAATAATGGTGTTTTAGCGTGTGATTTGAGCATCTGTATGCTGAGATCCCCACAGGATGTGTCACACTCCACATCTGTCCCTTCCCATTCTCGTATTTACACCAAAACCAATAGAACCAAACATTCGGATGATTTCATTACAATGTTACAGCATCCTGTGGGACAATACGTTTAATTACGCAGCAGATGTAACTAATAGCATTAACAATGAAATCAGTCTAAATCACCTGCCTCATATTTGTTACATCCGTCACAACTAAAATACTCAAAACTTTCAATTGAGTTTCATCGGATGTGAGATCTGAATCGGCCATATGTCTCGACCGTTTTTCCCCAATGATGATAAACCTGCCTCAAGCTCGATGCATCTCACATGCCCCATGTTCCCACCGAGCTCAAAACGATAGATTTGAAACGGTGAATTCTAATATCCGGGGCAGAGGGAAGGCCTAGTGTAGTTCATTGTGACTGAGTTTTTTACACCCGCCATAAAATATCCTGGTCAGAATTGTATAAAATCAGTTGCTTGTGGTTTGATGAGAACCTAAATGTGGGCCCAATGCAGACTGGACCATCAAGATGACATCCAGGCAGGAATACAGATACAGAGTTTATGAGGAGAAAACAGCCACCTTCTTTGAACAAATGGGTTGGCCTGAGGCTGTGGATGATGCAAAAAGGGGCACCAAGTACAAGCAACAGGCCTCACTCCTGATAAAGTCAATGCCCTTCCATATATGTATGATAGGAAACAGGTGTGTCTAGCATCTATTGTGAGACTGGAATATTAATTATGATATGATAATCATTATTTGGATCCAGCTGCAGAGGGGGCACAGCTGGGCCAATGAGCCAGGGACTTGCAGACTGACAATAGGGCCGGGTTGCATACTACATATACACAGCGGAGCCTCTCTGGGACTAAGCAACTGAGGGTATGAAGCAGTCTACAAATATAGAGAAAATTATATCATTAAAAAGTAGTTTTGGATTTGCGACAACATTTGAGGGGGCATTTTTAATGATTTTGCTGCAAGTAGACCGAAATATCAACTTCTCTTAACTCGAGAATGTCCATATTTGGATCCTCTACCCCATAGCTTTGACTTCAAGTGACTATGGTGCCTGCAGAAAGGCCTAGCTTTTGGTTGTTCACTGGAGGCAATGGCTATGCAGCGGAAGATCCAAAATAATGCACATCAAAGACATTTCCAGGTGCTCAGCTTTGGCCAAAAAGGTTATCTGACCCATCAGCTTTAAAGGGGGGCTTACGGGTGGGGATAGGGGATTGTGTAACTTAATCACACCTACTCGGTTTCTGCCTATAGTCCCTTTAAACGGTCTCAATGCTATACCAGCGTAGCCTCTGATACTCCCACAGTCAACAGCTAATCTCATTACAGACAATCCTACACAATCTCTTCATCAATCGCTACGGACCACGTATGATGCTGAACAAAAGTGCAGAATTCTGATGCACGTTACTGGCAGTCATTTTGAACGAGTCGGTCAAATGGTTTCAGCTGAAGAAGACCTACATCATGTGTGCAATCTAAACAAAAACGGAGGAAAGTTTGGCTCTTCTTGAGAACAAACGGGTCGGCCATCCTCAACAGGAAGATACGTGTTAAAAGGACGCTATTACGAGTACAATGTACTGTCGCTTCATCAAAATGAAAGTAAAAGTTAAGGTGACAACATCGGAAATGGAAGACGATTTTGATTCAAGTGCTATGTAACAGTTCTGGACCCAAAGGGAACACTGTGCAGCAACCTATTGTCCCGGGCTATTGTGGATTTGAGGACAGTGTCAACGGGAACTGATTTGTATATATACTTAACAGCAGCTTATCACAAAAATCTGACACACTCAGTATTTTTTCCTTAAAGGTCTATGCTGTTCCTTACAAATTCGAAATTTGTAATTGAATATTAAGATTTTCAACAGAGTAAATATGAACTGAAGACAGATTTCAATATTGCTGTTGTGCAGACAGATATACATGTAAAATAACTACCAAGTTTTAGCCCGAGTTGTAGGCCTGATAACTGCTCTATGGCATTGTGTATAACTGCTTTTCTACCAGTAAACACGAACGGCCTGCCCTTTTAAATGGTTAAACTTCTCTTGGATCTCCCGCGCACAAGCTGTTACGGCCTTTCAGCTTCCACTGCGGTGCGGAACCATGGAGCATGATAATGGATGTTTATCTGCTATGAACATGTGGTGCCATCCTGGCAGCATATTGCACTAATCTTGACTTATTTCTTTGATAATCTGAGTCCTATCTTGTCGCATCAGCGGCATGAAAGACCCAGCAGATGACAAGTGCTTGAAATGTAAACTATGAAGGTAGTGCATCCATCCTCCTTGCGCGTTATGAGAACTATAATTGATGATACAGTTCCATCCCTGCCTGCATTGGTCTCCATGACCTAGAGTCAGCTAAACTTTAAGTGCCTCTATATTCATACAACACTTCGTGACATGGTCACTGAATTGTGCATTTAGAATGTTTTGAGGCATATGTAGTGTTTCCCAAAACAGTTCAGTACAATATCAAAATTGAAGATTGTATCAAGAGCTGGAAGACCTGAATCTTAGCCCAAGACAGACCACGATGGGCTCTATAATGTGTCTGACAGAGGAAGGAACCACACCAGAGGCCCTCAGCCCTCGAGTATTGCACTTATTATTGGTCATGATGGAGGGGCTCTAGGTGACTGAGGGGGAAACCTAGAGGTAGGCACAAGAACCATTCCAAAACATCTGGCATTTGAAATAACACGTGATTCCAACTGCTTTGCCGGCATTCCTAATAAGGCTCTCAACCATATGCCTCCCTCTATAAAGGTCCTCAATACCAGGTGACAGTCACAGGTGTTTCTTTAAGCGTAATATTCAAAATAACAAGTCCTGAATCTATTTGCCTAATTCCTCTGTCATCCTGTGCACAATTATACTCTGAATACCTTGAACTTCACAGTACACAATGTTTATGGTATGCGGTAAAAAAAAAGAAAAGTTAACATGCCCGCTGCAACGACATGATCAGGGGACTACGAGCTAACCTTTTACCCCTCAACAATTTATCGCGGATCTGATCTGGCAGAAAATCCATCAGATGCACCTTTTCATGGAGATCAATGACCAAAATGTGGTAGAAGCCGTCCTAAATACCCAATCAGGCCAATTTTATCAAAGGTGAAGCAGAGATACCGACACACAACGACCATAACCAACGCATGAGTACATGAGTAGGCCTAGCAACTGAAAAAACACATCGAAATTAAAATCAGTGTCTTTAACTTTTTCTGCTTTACTTTTGCTTCCCAAAGCCCACTTCACCCGCAGCTTGTAAGGGTTTCACTCTAAGTTCAGCATGACACACCAGGTGACACGTATATGTAAAGAGCCTCACAAACCTTAGCACCCATCTGACAAAACATTGAAAAGACACTTACATAATGATGTTGCTCATATCTCCCAGATGGGACTCCAAACTGGCAAAAAACAACGCAGTCATTTTGACGTTCTCGTCTCACTTGTAAAACGTCACCGTCACCTGGGTCTGGCAATGCTTTATGTATGAATCATATGGCGAGAAGAATCTATTTCCTCATCGGGAGGGGATCACAGATGCAAACTACGCCATACAATCAATGGGCAACCCCTCAATGAGACTCAGCACATGTGCCAACATATTGTTCTCAGCTATTAACCCATTGATCTGGTTCGCTGTTTTTTGGCGTGTCTGCGTTTTGTAGATGTGATGTGTGCGGAGATCGCTTAGTGGGCTTCCCCATCTGAGGCCAATGGAGAGTCGGAAAGCTGATTAACACATCCATACCCAGGGGATAGTGCTCTTTAGGCCATGACTAGTAATTTGCCAGATTAACAAAGCCATACCCAGCCAGGCGATGGGGATCACTTTGCCATCTCAGAAAGTCTGCTAACTGTAATGTGAAAAGCTCAATATCACAGGGCTGAGGGAGGAGAGGGGAGGCATTCTGCTTTCTGAAGGACTTCCATAGCCTCATGGGGGAAGGGAAAATAACCATGAAAGATCTCAAACTGTGATCTCTGGAGTCTGGAATGATCGAGTGGTTTTTGTGGATTCCAGACCTGTTGATAACTTGTTATAACCTGGCCAGAAGTCTGCAGGAGACATACAGGAGTTGAAAAGATAGTAAAATATAAAGGGAACGGTACGTGAGATGTGACAGCAAAATCAAAGTTGGCATCAGTCATAAGGGTCACCACAACATACACATTTTTACATCACAAAGAAGCTTGAGCACCTATCTTCCGCCCCTGATGATGACATCTAAGTAAAGCAACACGTAGAAAATCATCAATCTTACCTGAATACCTAACTGGTCCAGCAGTTGCAATACCGCCTGGTCCATGATCAACAGTTCTAATAGCAGCTTGACTTTGACCAGAAATTCTGAAAGCAGCCGCTGGACTTTTACCAGGAGTTCTAAAAGTAAAACCACTACTTGCACACCACCTAGCAGTTCTACATCTTATTTGACTCCGACTCACAGGTCCTGAATGATATAACCCACATGGAGTTCTACCACCAATTCTGCCAGTGTTTAGTCCCTTCATATCATGAACATTAAACTCCATCCTTGTTCTAAAATGTCGAGTTCTGCAAGAGATAATGTCGATCCTTCACCTTGCAAGTTCGAGAGTCTTGGGCACTATGGCAATGTCCACAGGAATGGTGGGTGAATGAGGATCCTAATAGGGCTAGGAGGTGAGAGAACAACTAGAACAGGATTGGTCGCATTCGATGTCGAGTTTCGAATAAATAAATTTCTTTAACAGCACAAGCAGTACCAGATCAGTCCAAGGAAAGGAACTGCTGTATAATGAAAAAAAAAGATGTTTCCATCATTTATAAGGGGATAACTCGAACGTTGTCACAACATTCAATGATAAACATTCGGTTTCCATAAAACCCCAGGAGTGTCAACTATGCATTGGGCCCCTTTCCGATGAAAAGTGGTGTTCTACTTCCCTCCCAGGAGCAAAACTGTTGCCATAACAAGACACAATAAACACCCTCCACACCTTCTTCTTGCGTATAGGGCCGAATTTACAAAGGGTGTTTAGCTTAAAACAGCGTTTAATGTCTGAATAGACAGAGTCAGGGCCTTGCAGGGTTTCTTCATGAAAACCGCATTAGGCCCTGAAACTGATTATGTAGAATTTACACGCGTCTAACTCTTAAACACCCTTCGTAAATTCGGCCCAAACGAATTCTTAAAAGCCTTTGCCAATGCAGAGCCTCCAATCAGGACTGATGATGTAATTTCCTGTCGGTTTTGGAAGCCAAACCATCCCGCTCTAAAGCACCGTACAAACAAGCAATGCTGCTCCTTAACAGCAGCTCCTTGGGAACTGAAAGAGGAGAGACAATAGACCCATATTAGAGTGGGATAATCAAAGGTCTTCTCTCGCAATGATGATACATAATTATGCTTTGATCTGAGGGCGTCTGATGATGATTTCACCCGACAATGCGACTGCTGATTACAGTTGATTGTGGGCCCTCTTCTTCCCTAATTATTTACCTTTGTCTCGTGTTCTTTGTAGCGATTTCTACCTGAGAATCACAAGTGAGCTATCCAAGACTTTTAGGGTGATGCAGGTTTGATATGTAGAGCACTGATGTGGCCGACAGCTGAAATCAGCACTGAATAGCTCCAATAAGATAGAAAACCCGCATGTTTGAAACCTGCAAACAAAACCACACCCTATAAATACATACGAATATCATTGTGTTTGTTGATAATAAGATGGCAGCTTTATTTAGACTTACATACCACCACCACATCAGCAAGATGTCATCGTCCATTCAGAAGCAAGACAATGCCCAACATGTTACCAAGATATCTACAAATGAAAACATGTTGCCCAAGTTTCTGGATAGAGGTCTTATTCATGGATGTTCATGGTGCAAGGGGGTAGCCCAAGCAGAGAGACAAGCTGTTGACTTATTGAAAATGATTAGATTGCCAAATGACTGATGGTCTTGTCATCCTCAACTGCTCTCCTTTAAGTCCAAGCTTCGCTCACCCAGCATATAACCCGAGACACTGCGTGCAGTTTGAATAAGGCCCTTTAAATCCTGCCGCCCTATAGTTTGTGAGACATCCTCCATACATGTATACATGACTGCAGAACAGCATATCAGAGTTTGCCATTCTGCAGACACTCCTGTATTCATGTCAATCACCACTTGTCCAAGAAATGTACAACCAAACTTTCAGGGTACGATAAGCTGAATGAACAGTGTGACCCCAAACAATGCCAACCACAAAAATAGCGATGAAATCAGTTCAGAATCAAGTCCAGACATGTGCACATGAACTCAAGTCTACGCATAACTCTGACACCAAGTTTCAGGTCTTGGGTCCAACAGTCTGTGGTGTGCCTTTTCTAAGAAAATGGCCAAAATATTCAAAACTGAATTATCTCAGGTCGTTCCATTGGTCCACCCTATCAACATTTGCTCTCATGAACTCTGCACTTCTCTCTGAACGCCTCCACAAGCATCCCACATCACAATCACTCATATGTTACCCAACCGAGCAAAAAAGCAAGCTGTCGTCACAGAGACATATTGAAAGTCGTGTAGCATATCGTATCATCTGTCGCTACAATTCGATAGTCACCAGTTGCTCACCGAGTGTTACTTGGGTATTCGATGTAAGAGAGAATAAAATGATTTCGGCAGCTTGAACACTGAGTAATCTTTGAAACTGAATTACAATCATTGAGTGACATCAACAACATCACTGAACTGAAGAGCTTTGTTGCACCAAATATATATTCACAAAAATATTTCGAATTCTAACCCAGTCCCCAGATTTCTCGTTTGTAGGGCGCAGTGACACATACACACAATGTAGGCTACCATGTCTCAAGTTTAACCCTGCCTGGGCAATGCATCTAATAATACCACCATAAGTAATCTCTCGCTCAATGCCAAGGAAACCCCCAGTCATCCAGTTACACTCCGATAATGATTTCCCAATCACTGTAGATTTTCCAGCTGACCGGTTTGTGAAACCTGATCAAGGTATTATACCGTAGTGAGGTGGGGCTCAAGTGATGAGCCTTGGGTGATGTTGCAAGGCTGTAATTAATCACCGAGGAGGTAATCAGAGGCTGCAGGTACATTTAATCCAAATGATCACGAAGGGGGAATAGATCCTTTGCTTTTAGAGACACAGGTGACCTATGTAACTCAGTGGTTAACAACAGGGAAATGCTGCTGGGTAGCTTCTGTGACAATCAGTCAATATGTAGATAACACATTGTCCAATATCATCCACAAAGTTACATATCTTAGGCCGGTTGTTAAAAAGAAGAGTCATTAACTTGGAATTAACTTTAACTTGGTGCTAAGTCTAATGGACTTAACTGAAGGAAATACTGGTAATACAAAGTTAGAGACAGAACTTGTTCTGAACAACCAAGCTTTGATCGTAGTAATGTAAATCACACAGCAAGCCACTAATTATTAGGCCTGAATCAACCAAGTCGTCTCGGTCAGACGAGTCATCACCTGGCTCAGCGGAAGGCGCTCAATACAGAACCTCGCAAAAGAAACAATTCCAATTCAATTTTAATAATTCTGCGATGGCAGATGGTTTTTCTCATTAGATTCGAGCGACGAAATGAAATTCTCCTGACAGCAGATGGGACTTCCTACAATCTCCTGGGTGAGGTACAGAAATATCTGAAAAAGTCGTCAACGCACCTTTACAGCGAGGGTGGGGAGACTCAATGTGTGATGTCAAACTCCGTGCAGTTGTACCTGGGGCTGTTGTGGAAATTCAGGTGCATAGCTAGCTTTTTGGCCTTCGGGAGGCTCCCAGGGGAGGGGGGGGCAAAATGACACTTTTGAATATGGGCAGGCCTAATGCAAGCATGCGTGTTTGCACTCGGACTCTGAGAACAGATTCCAAGGGGGTAGACAAATGTTCTAGTTTGGCCCAGGTTATAATATGCCTTAGTCTGGGCTTGGCTACAGACCCCCTCAGAATGTTTGGAACCCCTGCAGCTTGCCAGGTCATGAATGAGTCAAACACCATGAGCCAGTCTGGGGGACACACCAACGGAGTCTGATGGGATCAAACAAACAAATGTAACATTTCCCACCCAGACCCCCTCTCCCCCACCTAGCCAGGTCATGCCCCGTAGAGGACACACCTTCAGTGACACACCAACGAGTCTGAACCCAGCATGTGACATTGGATGAAGAACCAAGAGACACTCAGCCAAACAAACATAACATTTCCCTACCAATACCTGGGATTGATTCACCAGAGATCTAAACCTTGCAAGAATTTTTTCATGTCTGAATAGTTCATCCCGCACATGGTGTGTTCTCATAAGTTCATAGCTGCTGGCAATGGTAGGCTACTGAATAACCCATGCTATTCAGATTGCGCTCAGGCTCCTTGGACACCACGGGTCTTGCCAACGATTGGAGAGTTTTTCCAATATCTCAATCAAACTGACCATGATCAATCATTGATGACGGTTTTTCGTGATTCTTTTAGTATTTAGTTGAGGGTGATCTCAATAGACCGAGGAAGTACCACAAATAAACTGATCAGCTATTTGCCAATTCTAATGGAAAAGGAGTGACAGGATACACTGAAGGGCAGGCAGGGTTACCTCCTTCTGAGTTCCGATGTTGTGGGTGTATGTCCCACGCGTGCATGGCAGGGTGATAATCGACACTCCATCAGGCTGTAGGCCCTACCCAATTAGACATTCGATGGTAACGTAAAAAGCAAAGCTGCATTTTCAGAGGAAGGGTGAGCAGGACTGTTAATAGAAGATGGCCACTTAAGACAAATATTCTTGAAATGTCTTGAGCTTGTTTGATATAACTTGCTAATAAATGGGGAAACCTATGACAATAATACAGAACATCCCAAATGGCGCCAGCAAATTTTGAGAAATCAACGTATTTTTGTAGGAATTGTGGGATCAGTATCGTGAGAACATTCCAAAACACAGGAAAACTGCAAATATTTGGTTAACATTCCCGACCAATTTTCACTTTTATCCAACCTTGGTTGAGCCCCATCCAGCTTGCAAATCGTACACAATTTGCTGCAGTGGTTTGGGAGAGTTAGACTGGCTTGGAGTTTTGCCCGCAATTGGCTACAGGGCTTGATCTCTGAGAGTTGGCCAATTAGTGAGTATACGGAAACGAAATTCTGCACACCTGCAATAATTTGTACGAAAAACTTCCTTGGAGATTGGCCAGGTTCCACCTCGAAGTTCATCAATCAACAAATAAAGTCAGGTGCAGACTCCACTTCCTGCCAACTTCGAGGTGGATCATCTGGAATGCTCGTGTGACCCGCCACTTTTGTAACGTACAGTAACCTTGAAGTGGTTTGAAGATGAGCTTCCCTTTCATCAGACTTGGACCTTGAATTGTGACAAAGACTCATGACAAATAGGACAATTTAGCCCAAGTAAGCCTGCAACTGACTATAACTCAAACACTCAATAAAACACATCGGTAATTGCCCCTAAACCCTGGCAAACAACACAACAAATACAAGAGATCTTTGCTCTAAGTCTTGAGGGAATCGCATAGTGGCGGTTTTGATTACTTCGAGTATATTGGTTGTTGCCCTTCCCACCTGGGTCCGCAGCAATCCCACGTAGGAACAGATGGGGTATAGCCGAGGGAATTACCGCAACCGCAGTCAACTGTTTCACCTCATCAACCTGCCATGCACCACATTTGACTCTCTTTGTTTAAAGGAGCACAGAGTATAATCAGTTAATAAATGAAGTGAATTCTCTCTTTGGTTGTCATCCTTCTTATGGACTTTATGGACAAAAGTAACATTTGGACAATTCAACAATAATGGTATAACACAAAATGAATATCTTTGAAAAATTTGGTGAAGTATCTGCCCCCCCCCCTTCCTTCCAAAAAGGCACTCTTACCTTACCAGGTACGGGGAGAGTGGTCCCTTCGTTCAGAAGTACGATCTGAAAAGATACCGGGAGGGGGGGGAACTTGACACCCAAAAGGCAAACCTCCTCACAGTCAGCCGGTTCATAGAACCACTACATCATTACTATTGACGCCAATCAAAACCTAGGTTGATTATAAAACTTGGGAATCAACCAGCTGAGAGACCCATACATATTTCAATACCCTCTAATGTAAGATGGATTTTTCTCACATCAAAATTGCCAACACAACCAATGCCAACAACAACTTCGAGGCGATGCCAATGCAAAGAACTTGAAAAAGAACAAGAGGCTTGGCACTCCGATGTGTCTGCTGCATTCATTGGCAATGTAACTGAACATGAACATACTCTGTGGAAACGGCAAAGGAAGGAAAGCCGCATTTTGAAGCTGCTGGATTGGTTGCAAAAAGGGGAAAAACAGTGATGTAACCACAATATATGCATACAGCAAATGATGTGGTGAGTCATTATTGGTATTGACAGAAAGCGGCAAAGGTATGCACTGTAACACTAAAACTGCAAGCACCACCCCAACCCAACAAGATAAGGAAAGGTAATTTTAGGGTGGTCTCTCAGAACAGGGCATGTAGCGTTTAATGAGAACCAAGAAGGAATGCATTTCTAACCATTCGCACACTTTCTTGGCAACACTGTATCAGTCGGACAAGTTTGTGGAATTCTTGAGAGCTAACTTTAAATGAATCCATACAGGCTGCTACTTTGTAACCACTCACACAAGGCTATGCTGCTTGGTAAGATATTCGAAAACACCTTGGTTACAATGTCTCATTTTTATCATGGAATACATTATTAGCCTCGTTCTGACAACATAGGTTTTGGCCGTAGACAACCATAACCCCTTTGGTTGGTATAAGGTGTTGAAAGTGGAATCCTGGTGGATTTTGGGTCAAGTTCGAGGTAATTTAGAATAGAAATTGATACTGAACTGAAGTATTTGTTGTCTCACCAAACACGACTCCTATGAAGCTGTCATTTGCCCCTAACTGAAACTGCTGCATTGGTTTTGGCCTAGTGAGACAACCAATACCTCCAGTCTGGTATCAATTTCTTAACAAAAAGTGATCGATAGTAATTGCTTCTGGCCAAACTTTACTGTTTCAATTCGAGGGTTTACCTGTTTCTCTAACGACTGGATCCCACACGTTTCTTGTTTGCCTTCTGTATTCCACGCCATGATTTCAATTAGGCCGCTGTTCCTTCGTTCCCGAGGAGCAAATTCTAAAAACCTCCTCATGTGTTTTAGGCATTCTTGCGATGAAGAACATTTCCTGTATTAGTGATGTCAATGGTTCCACTTAATTGAACCAACCCCGAGCTGAGGCCATCTGGTGAATTTGATTCTCGAATATCGCAACATTGAAACAAACAGTTAACAAGTCTTCCTCAGCAAAATCAGAAGACCATTGTAGAAGGAACTCGGTGACACTTTCTAATGAAGAATTAAGCACAACTTTTGTCAAGGTGCAAGAAATCTTTCTCGTTGTTTTCTCAGGGATTTTACACCCTACTTTTGAATTCAAAATGACCCCCTTCCCTAAATCAGAATGCGAACACGGGGTCTAAGGTATCTGATGAGGTGATCCCCTCGGTCCTCATATGTTGGTCCAGAGCACTCCTGTGCATTCATGTTGCTGCTTGGATAGCCTCCATTCTGAGAAATATCACAGACTATTTCGGAGTCTGATGACCGACAGTTACACAGCTTACAAAAGAAAATAAAAGTGTAGTTGATGTTCAGCTTAGAAGAACTCGGCCAATAACACCAGCACTGCAGTTTCGAAAAGAAACAATAATTGGCCTGTCCTACTGTGGGAAACGACAGACTTCTGGACGAAAGTTTCAAAATGTGCCATATGAATATTTCATCCAAATCAATGTCGACAAAGTAATGTATGGACTCTCATGACGGGATACAGTTTACACGGCCACTTCTTACTGGATAAGATTACACTTTTTACAAACGAAAGATGTTTATATTTCCAAGCCTTCTTTTTGTTGATAATGAATCAATGAGAATCAAATGATTACATTTACTAAGACTGGACCCAACTGTTCAATCGGTGCTAGGAAGAAGTTGGCCCTAAGTCCTAACACTACCGTTGATAAAATTTACTGAAAGAGATTACGCCAAGTTGAACACTGAATAAGCAGCATGATGATAGGACAGTTCTCTTGAGGATTTGTAGGACACCACAGCTCAGGAAAAAAGGCCCAGCCACTGGCAGGAGATGAAATCACCAACATTCACCACTAGCGGAATTGATCTTCCAGAAATTCAGTCAGATGTGGATACAGTGGGTGCAGAGCCAAAACTGACGTAAAAAGCACCATTATCTCTGAGGTACGCCGACTTCTCAGGGCTTGGTGGTTCAAAACAAATTTTGTTACAAACCTTTAGTTAGGCCCCTTCGACCTAATGCCAAGTAAGGTTAACGCAAGTGTTAGCGACAACACTTGTTTTGGACAACCGAGCCCAAATGTTGAATTCACCCCTCTCAGTTATGACAAGTGGCTGTCCAAGGACCACACCCTTCCAACTGGCATGCAAGAGTCACAGAAACCCCTCAAGTAAGCCTTTCATCTGGTAGTTACAGTCTCACAACCCCTCAGGCAACAGCTTGTTTTCGAACTGGCAGTGAAGATCACAAATGTCAGCCCCAGACACTGGGCCCCAAGCAGCAGCAGGCCTTCCAACTGGCAGTCCTCTTTAAAACTTGATAATGTATTGATTGACCAAGTTGAACTAATCAACACAACCAATCGATGGCATTTGTTGATTTCCTATGGGTAACCCGCCATATGGCTGCGGGACTGGAGGCAAAAGATATGGCAGTCAATAACTCCTTAAGGGTGTCCCGGCTACATTCGTTTCTGGTCTTCGGCAAGTTACTTAACAGAATAGCTTACCATGCATGAAATATATTGGCCAACAATTTCTCAATTGTTTCCTCGATACATTAGCTCATGGTCTTGGGCAGGCTGCTAGGTTGCTTGCCTCAACGCATCTTAATGATGACCTACAATCCTACTTCAACCAAGATCTGCCTTGTACTCTGGCAGGGTGACTGCTGCCCAAAGCACTTATGATGGGTTGGGATTGGATTGAGATGGAGGACATAGCCCTTTCTTCTTCTTTAGCGTTCGGATCTTGCCTCACAAACTGGCCAATTTGACAATGTTCACAATCTTGGCCAAACTACCATCATTTACTTTCTAATCATCTTGACACATAGGGCTTCAAGATTGCAAAGTGCCTTTCACGAGTCCAAGGATTGGCAATGGAAGCTTGTGTACATAACAGGGACCAAGTTGTCAACAGGAAAAGTGGTCTATCAGCAATTGTTTCTGATGAACCCAACAGCATCAGACATGGATACTACAGCTATGTAGCATGAGATTCATGTTATATTCACAGTAATGAAAAAAACAGCAAGTTTACGAATCCCTTGAGATTATGATGGTAAATATTTGATATGGTTTAGAATGTCCCATTCATGGGTTCACTTCCAATTAGTGTGAACAGGGTGCAGATCCCATTCAATGAATTATTAGTGATGAGAAATGAAACGATGCACAGACAGGCCATTTGTAGATACTGTAAACTCCATTATGGCGCACCATACAGTGCTTGCCAAAAGTAACTGTTCCTTAAAGGTTTCCCCACAGCATCCAGGCAACATTCTGTATCGTTTCTCCACAATGAACCTCATAGCTTGGACCCTAGCTAGGGTCCCAGAAAGCTGCTTTGTTGAGGTGGTGAATCGTCAAAGCATCTACGATACATTCATGGACTATACGGCAATCTACTGAAGTTACCAATGACTTTTCTTAAGCTTAGAATACCTTTTCCTTGAAACTGATGCCAATACACCCAAAGATGATAGGCAATTGATGCATGGTTTCATAGATTCTAATCCCTCTCACTTTGCCATGAAGAGACAGCCAGTTTCACCAACTAAGGTATGTCACTCCCTCATAATGAGCAACCCCTCTTCCACACCAAATCAAAGACAGAAGCCAAAGTTTGAAAGAAAGAGTCAGGGTATCTTTGAATATTTCATCAGGCCTCACAAACAACAAGGGATTGTTTCAGCCCATATTTGATATTCATTATGTATGGGTAATCCATTTGGCAATGAATTTATAATGGCGGTAGCAAAAGTACAGCCCATCTGTGTGAGTTTGGCCAATCAGTGGCACCTGGGTGTATTGATTCAAAGCACAACTACACAACCTTAGCTGCTACAAGCAATTGGGCGATTTATGGAACTTCAGACGGAATGCTGTTTCAAGTGTTTTCCCAACCCAAGCACCTCTTGAGTAGGTTAACATCTGGGCTTGTTTTCATCAGGCCATAATGGGTCTTGAATACAATTAGATTCCAACCAGTATCACCTTGTCAAGGAGATAAGAGGCTTAGAGTTGACAATTAAAAATTTAAGCAGATGAAATCGACCTGTCTTGATGGTTGTTTTTTTCTCGATTTTCATTGTTGGTTTAACTACTAATGAAAGTGGTTGTCTCAGTCATCTGCACACTCAGCTGGCATAGCTGCCTCTTTTTGCCTTTATTGCCCTGTAAAATGCAAAAAAACACTTTCAGGTAAAGCTAAGGACATTCCCCTTTGCCTTTCCACACCAGCTATGGACCCTAACCGACAACATTGGAAATGAAGATCAACAGGAACCCCATTAACAATCCCCACTTCCCCTTGGCCCTCCGATTTTCCTGGCAGAAAACGAGTTTCGATATTCAAACCCAACCAACCAAGCTAATTTCAACAAAATTAAATATTTCCCCAATGCTGTAGAATCGAGTATCTATAGATCAACACCAGGATGATCCCCGCACCTCCCGGCTAAAAGCATCGGGAGGATTTGGTCGATCTGGCGAGTGCTCTAGCCGAATATCTGGTCTCTCTCCGCTGAACAAATCCAATAATGTATCTTACCCGTGCCGTTCTTGAGATGTGATTTGATCATCTGCCAGGCTCATTAGTTAAAGCTTGTTCTCGTGTTTGTTCAGCTTTTTCACGATATTTCATGTTCCCCATTATTTGTAAAACGATAATAGTCAAGGGCCAAATCAGAGCATTTAAAATAGGCAGATGGGCAGCCTGACACAATACTCACTCAGCTGGCCAAATTCTCTTCCATTTAGATCCATCTATCATGGCCTCATTGATGCCCTTGTTGTTTAGTCTGTGGCGGCTGGACATCTCCCAGTTCACTGCAAAAAAACACTTCCATCTCCTGCTGTCTTATCTTAGCATGCCACACCCCTAAAGAGATGTTCATTCTCTGTCCATTAAATCGCCACCATCATGATATAACTAATTCAAAGGTGTCAACTTTTAATATCACAAAACCATGAAACTCTGACCGAGTCAAACACCATGACAAAAATTCCCCAGCAAGTTTTTCATGATACCGGTACAAGCGGCATGTCACGGGCAGGCGTGTGTTCTAAACCTGCTGTCAGAATCACCGGTTACAACTGTGCCATGTATTGTGAGGCAAATGGTGGCCTGTCACTGCCAGACAATGCTCTCCTCCCAAGCAATAATTAAACTATTATGCTGTTCTCGGCAGATCTGTTTGCTCGATGAATGAGCCCTGCTGATTTTGACACTTTGTAAATTTATACAGAGAGGTGCAAAAGACCTGTGAAAAATCACAGAAATTTTCACATCAAATAGATATCTAAAATCAACTTGTGCAAAAGCGGCTTTCAACTGTAGACTGTTTCTTCATCCAACAGCTTTCTTAATAAAGCAGATTACTGATAGAGTACACTTAGGTAGCGAGAGAACCCTTCCCATGAGTCAACAAATCATCCCTTGTACCTTTACATCTTACAATTAACTAGTACTTCTAACATCTCATTTTTCCTGGTCAGCAACTGTGTGTTTCTCCAGAACTCCCCTCACCGAAAAGCAGTGTGATATCAGTCAGGATTCAGTCAGGTTGCAGTGTTACCTCACATTTTTATGGCAGTGTTGAAATCAGTGGAAAGCAGTCATAGGGAGTGTTTTTCAGTCACGCAATACCAAAGCATACAGTTATACAGCAATCAAAAATAGAGGGTAGGGAGTCATAAGCAGTGGTAAGACAGTCAAAATCAGTGGTAAGGCAGTCAAAAGCAGTGCTCATTTAAATATTTAGGCTGACTGATTTCCACTGCTTTTGACACTGAAAATGACTCCCCACTATGCATCATGCACAGGGCTGGCAGTGGGGTTCAGTGTTAATTTAAATATTTCGCAGCACACTGAATCCACACTGAAACACCACTGATTTTGACTGCCATTTCCAAAACCTCTTGGAGGGAGCAGTCATTTTCAGTGTTAATATGAATAATTTATTTAATGGCATGCAGGCACGGATGCCGAGAAAGGTTTGGGGGACGTGACCCCCCTGTGCTGATGACAACCAAAGAAATTGTTCGAAAAAGCAAAAACTTCTAGCAAACTGTTACTTTTGCTGTCCTATTTTAGACGGTGTGTTTGCGTCCAATATGGCAGTGATGACGTCATCTGCACAAATAGAGGACATCGCCATTGTATGATGACGTGACACAGTAAAAAGATGACAAATTCACGTCCTTGACCTACGTCATTGCAAACTTTGTCATAATGACAGTGGTCAGATGGGGTTACTAGACGATGGGGTTACTTGAAACGACACATGGCACATAGCTACTGTCAGTGATGTCAGGGATTGAAGCTAGATCAAATTGACTTCCAAATAAAGTAACTGCACGCAGCCTGTAGAATAATGATCTACTGATTGATGTGTATTGAGCTCCCATGCAGATAATTTGCAGTGTATGCATACATTACAATTAACACCTATAGGGCCTATAGTAGATGCATGAAGATACATGCAGATATCTTGCAGTGTATGCATGCATTACAACACCTATAGGGCCTATACAGCCTTCTTGATTTGCTGAAAATACAACTTCAGTGTCTGTCGAGATTACCCTTTTTGCATTCATTTGGCTCCTTATGTGTTCCAATTCAAACTGACTAAAACTCCCCTCTTCTCATATTGAAATTCGGGTAAATATCGAGAAATATGAAGAGGTACCATGATTTCTTGAATGTTTGACTATCAAATTCAAACTTACGAGCTTCCTGTCTCAGGTTGCATTATGGGTGATATTTAACACTGAATTTGACTGCAATTACCACTGCTTTACACTGCCATCAAGTCTTAATCTCACCAGTCATAAAGCAGTGGTTTTCAGTCATGTTGAAAATGCCACGGGTTTCGATCAGAGTTGGAGAAGTGGAAATCAGTGGTCTTTCAGTCATAGGCAGTGTTTTTGAAATACGTCCTTCATAATGATATGCAAGTGGCAGTGCTTTGCAGTGGTCTTTCAGTCAAAATCAGTGGTTTTAAAACATTAAGAAAAAATGATATGCCTAAGACAGTCATATGCAGTGGGGGTTTCAGTCAAAAGCAGTGTGATGCAGTCCTTTTCAGTGCACTGCCTTTCGGTGAGGGTCCCTAGCCGTGGTATCCATATCTATAGTCGGACAACAGCAATGATAAAACAAGGAGATAATACATATACAATTAGAGCTTGGTCCCAGGTGTGGCTTCTCCCAGCTCATCATGTTCCCATCAACATTAACCAGACAACAGTTTGAAATTGACACAAAACATATCTGTATCAGTAGGTGATAAAACGAAAGTTGCTGTGTGATGCTGGCCAGATAGTGGAGTGGTTCGTAACAAAAGCATATTACAAATGGATGCAGGGTGTACAGAACACCATAATGTGAATGTTTGATGAGTAGGCCTGAATATAGATGGTGGTGGCGGTAGGTCCACCTCAAGGTTGAAGTTGGCAGTGATGAAGCAATCATGAAAAATGGCAAAATAAAGGGGCTCTGAAAAATATCTCATTTAATTGTGTTATGTTACCAGTTCTCAGATGACAGTGAAAGTTGTTAGTGAAGAGAGGCGGATTTTCATGACAGCTACAGACTTGGAGGCAAGACCAGGGGGTAGGGCCAATGCACTATTGACGGCAGCACCACGAAACACTTCTTTGCCTTGGATCAACAGACGCCACCTAGCCAAGGTGGTTATGTCAGAACTCTCAGTTGCGGAGCATGACCTCAGTTAGAGATGGGACAATTGCAAGCTAACAGAAAACCCCCCCCCCCCCCACATCAACCACCACATAGGACTATCAAAGTTTACAGAAATATACAGCATAGTCGATTGCACGAGTCTTGATGGAGATCAACATAGAGCCAAAAAAGCCAATACCACTTTCAGCTCAGGGTTCATTCATCCCACAGAAAAGAGTGAAAGTCCACACTCTTCAACACAGCAGTAAGATCACCGTGGAGAGTTTTATCATCATGATACACCTGTCTCCAAAGAGCACAACCAGCTCATCAGATATCTATGGACCAGAAGCATCTGTGACCAGCACAGGAGTGATAAACCTCTACAAATATAAATAAACCATTCTTACTTTACAATCAAAATGTAGAACCAGCAGGGATACGATCATTGGTGACATCTGTGGAACGAAAAATGCAATGATAAACCTACACAAACAAGCTCCCTTTGTTTGCAATTTCACATCCGTTTTGATTAATTTAATTTGATTTTCATTGATACATGGGTTTTATTTCAAGTCATGTTGTGGCATTAGGTAGCTGGCGATTAGGTGATTGTATATCTATGTACTCTTTTCAACAACCCTGATTTTCAGTCAAATCCATCAACCAATATGGCCGCCAGGCGGCCATCTTGAAAATTAAACAAAGTCTATTTCTCCGAAACTAATGATCAGATTGCAACCAAACTTCATGTGATTATGTATCTATGTACTCTTATCAATATCCCTAATTATAAGTCAAATCCAATATAAAAATTTCGCTTTAACATCTATTAGATTATGTGTCTATCATCAATATCCCGCATTTTCAGCATTATAGCACGCACAGTTTGCGGATGCAGACCACTTTAAAAATACCTTGTACCCAGGTCGTACAGGCTTTTCAGTCCTATACATTCATGGTCATTGATGGTCATATGGGCCCTGGATCCAAGGCCTCTTTTTGAGTTTGATGGCAGAATTTTGCAAAAATTTACCAAATGTTTGAAAAACCATGAAGCGTTTGGAATTTTGAGCTGATTTTTGCATGCAGCATCTGTACCACATCAACTACATTGGCAGTGTTTTATTGGTTCTGACTTGTCTAGGTGTAAAAGGGGTGATGTCCGTGGGTTAGCTTGGAGAATGAGAGAAAGATAAATCACAGTTGATTTGAAATCTATTCATATCAGGGGTACAGTTGCTGCAAACAGTGAACACTGATTGCTCAAGCAAAACTGTGTAGGGAGGAAAGGAATTGAATTACAACAAACAATTTTTACCAAAGTCTGACAGCTTTATGGAAATTGATGATGATTTTGGCAGAATTCAGGAGCAAACTGAGGTAGAGGGTGATGTGAGTGTGTGGGGATGTATAGGTTTGCCGCTGACCACAGCTGAGGCTAGGCACACATCTAATTGGTCATCAAAAAGTAACCAAGAATCAAACTACAATTAGTATGCACCACCAGGAAACGATCTCAAGGACCAATTATGGCAAGTTTATTATGAGTTTATGAATCAATATAACACTAGTTATTGCAGGCCGTATTTTCACAGGCGTCTAGCACCAATTTGTCACTAGTGGGGCTCTAATTACTTCAGAAAACAGTCAATTTAAATAGATTTATGGGAAGGGGACAGAATACACATCCGTAGGGGTCCCAGGTTCAACAAAATACAATGTTCAATACAGGGTTATATATTATACACATGGGAAAAATAAACTTGGTGATATTGAACGCCTTTGTAAAGGTCAGCTGGGATCTTTTAAATGTCATTTCAGTAAAGTGCTGCTCATGCATATTGCAGTGGTGTAATTCTACTGTGTCAAAAACAATCAAATAAACCAGGCTTCTGCTGGATCAGGTGGTCCAACCCTTATTCTTTCAGAAAAATCTATTAAACTGAACATGAAATTTTGAGATTTTGAAAAAATAAACAAGGAATTTGAGTGTGAAATGCCCTCTTTTCTGAATCTTGGGTCAGCTCGTGTAGGTGACCACATCTGAATGGAAAAGGACATCCCTCAGTCATATCCTTCCTAAGACACTCAGGATACCCAGCAATCAAACTTGCTTCATAGTAATAATAACCAATCTCAAATCAATCGATCTTCCATAAACAACCTTATTTACCAATGCACCCATATTCTTTGGAATCGTAACGCTCGAGGTTATTTTTTCCATCCTGGGAAATTATCTGAGATTCTATATTGATGTGCAGGTGGGTGCAATTTTCTTACCCATGAACACATGATTCCATAAAGGAACCGTTCGAAACAAGAAATTGAAAATTAGTGAGAACACAAGTTACGGATCCCACGCCAGAATCAAAACAACATTGAGATATCTTTGAGGGAGTGTTATTAAAGCGAGACAGTAGGCGGGGCCATGGTAGCTTATGTTTTGGGGATACTGGGGGCCAGAGGCTTGATTTCAGTTTTTGGGATGTCACAAGTGATGTAGATGTCCTGAGGCATTTTCAGTCCGAGGGTGGGCAGCAGCTCGACTTTTTGTAAGAAGAAATCATGCCTACATTATTTTCCCTTTAACAGCCATGAAACGTCATTGAGGGGTTATGAAATATCTTCAAAGCTTCAAGCATGACCCAGGAAACAGAAATGTATATACATGGACGCGAGTTACAAATGCAACCAAGTTTAAGAACAACTATCGTTTCCTCAAAGCCCTAAAAAGATCTTGACCACCAGCCATTTCAGTGAAGATGACACTTATCGACTAACACACTGATTACTTTTTGTCACATACAGCATCCTCTAGGGATTCATTAATAATTTGTGCAGCATGACAACAATAAATCTGTGCAATATTGATTGAGATGACATGTCTGGTAGAATTTCCCAGGGGGACTGAACAAATGCAGAAAACTTCTGAAGGAGGGGATGCAAATTGTACAGTTCTTCGAGTCATTGATGGAGCTATGTAGTGGTTAATGGCAGCATGACTCTGCCACCGTTAGCTACTGCCCACTGCTCGAGTGGGCGGGTGGGGGGGGGATGCCATCGATACTACACCAGAAGGGATTTGTTCCTAATAGACAGGATTAGCAGCCATACAAGGTTATTCCTTTTTGAATTCTACATCCACACCCTATGGTAATTTGCTTATTCCTATGATAATTGCCTAATTCATTTTAGCTACTCTTGAGAAAACAAGAAAAAACTAATTGACCTTTGTGGGCCACTTCACTCTGAACATCCTTTCCTCAGGATCTCGATGAGAATCTCCCGCTTCCCCATTCCTAAGCACATACCATCACAAGATATATTCCGCTCTTGATATTAAATGCTATTTAGCCAGGTGCCAATGACATCCAAAGCCAGCAAATTAAAAAATCTACGTAGCCTCAGGTGTGAAAGAATCACTCGCACAGATTTAATAATATTTACATCTTTGAGAGGAAACCTGGCTTTTGAAAGGTGCAGCAGACCTACTATTGTTTGAACTTCAAACTGATTCAATTGATAGCATGACTCTGGCAGGATGAGACTGGCCAGGCAAGGGTAAAGAGAAAGTTACAATTATTCCAATCAAATCGTCACTCACCACACAAAGCATGATAGCTCAAGGGTGAGAGTGCCGAACTCCTTACTAAGAGGTCGTGGGTTTGAATCCTTTCTAAGGCACTGAGTTATTTCCTGATAGAATTGAAAGTTAAGTAAGTGCTAAGCAGCAACAAGGTCATGACTGGTCAGACCTTCGAGAAAGTATTTTTTCCAAATATGGTCTGTGTCATCTTCCACAAGATTTTCATCACCTGTCAACTGACCTGTTTCAGAAAGGGACATATGTTCTACAGGAAGTAGTTGGTGTGAGTCGAGGCCACTTCTCTGTGAACTCCCCCATAAGGTTAATACATAAGTAAAGGCTGTGAAAAGGGAGTCTATCAGGTATAAGATCTGAACAGTTTGATCAGTTTGCAGTGACTCACCGGAAGGAGTTGGCCCCCTTTCCCTGTTGTCATTACCATATCTGGCATAAAAAGTTTCAAACTCTTTCCATCCCAAAAGGAAGGCCAGGCAAATCCACCCGCCCAAAGCATGGGCACCCCTCTTTCGTCCATCACCAACAGTTCTGCTCCCATCCATCAGCTTTCAGCACAGACAAGAACCAGCAACTGGTCTGAAACACAAACAGTGTTGTTTTCTTTACGCCTGGCCCACATCTGTTTTCCTACGAGTGTGGCATGTCCCAATCAACAGCATCTTAACATATTTGTTTGGGCAGAGGTCAGGAGCAGCGATCTTCCAGATTTCTCCCCGCCAGTCTGGCGCCAGAAGTTATGACGCGAACACATGCAAGTCATCATGGTTAACCTTACACCGGCAATCTGGTGAACACGTGCGGTTGTCGGATGTTCCTACTTAAAGGCTCACAACTTCTCTGTGATTTTTCTTCAAGACAGCAAATGTCTGTTTTAGCCAAAGCTTGAGTGGAAGTGACTCAGAGAAGCTGAGGGCACCACTGAAAAAGAGGGGGCACGATGGTGACTTTCAGCATCAATTCACTGAAATTCATGGTTAATTGCAAAGACTCTTTTCAAATAAGGGGGGCACCTACACCTCTGCGACTCCACCTTGATCTGCCCAGCTAAGCCACCACCCTAGGATAGAGTGATGTATGTTGATGTGGTGAATTCAGCCACCCAATGTGTGATTCTTGCATCCATGATGATTCATTACCTCCACAACAAATTTGACATACTGAGTTGAAAAGAAGGGCAGCTAGTCATCAGTAATTCCAGTTGTGGACGAGTACTAAAGATGGTGGGGGAGGAAAGCATAGTTTATCTGATAGCTCTGAGATTTGAAGACCTTTTTCTCATATTTCTTTTTGTTTGAGTAACAAGGCAAAAACACCAAATTTTTTTAAGGGCGGGGAAAAATGCATAACAGGAGGTTCGACAAATTAATCCTAAATCAAAGACAAGCAACAGTTGCTCAAGCCTGGTTGCTATCTGGCTCTCAGACTTACTGGCGACACTACACTCGCCCACACCTGGTCGAACCTAACTTCTACCATACGCCAACTGCCTGTATTTCACACCAAACCTGTCTGAGGCATCCGCTCATAATTTGTAACTAATAAACCTCTAATTATGAACCTGCTGACTGATGGGCGGGTGACTTACAGTGTAGGTAACTGACAGCCACAGCCGGCAGCAATCTGACAGCAGCAACAGTGAGGCAGGCTCAGCCAATCAGAGACAGATTGCCAGTCTCAGAAGAATGTTGGGTGCAACGTAGGCTTACTCATTACAAATAACATGGGCTGTATTCTATGGAGGGACATGCCAAGCCTCTCGCCCTCCCGCCACACTTCAGATGAGACTGTGTGCACTATTACATCTGGGGCATTCATTACCAAGATTTCTAGAATGAGAGCATCCCGTTAGTGGCGTAACATGGATCAATAGAAACCAAACTTCAAAGAAATCTAACCAGTAGTTTTTGCTACAGAGCCACAAATGATGCAGACAAAAACAGAACATTTGCAAATTTGCAAATAGACTTTGGGCTCTTGTCAGCAAAAACCCTCGTGACAAGTATCATACATGTGCCAGATGTCCCCTTCATCGACATTTGCATCGCAACAAATAGATTCGACAGACCATGATTAATTAAATCTTTACTCCCGGGATTTATCGTAAATTCAATAAACGCTGCAGAATCTCTCTTATTTGATTGATATGAAGAGTGCTTTACAAATTAAAATGAATCTTGTTTGAGTTAGTTTATATAGGCCTTTGTCAAGCGGAAACAAGCCTACATATATCCGCAGACAGAGACACACAAATTGTTTATTAATGTACGGGTGCTGCCACTGTGGGTTGATGACTAGAACTAATCACTCATAACCATGCAGGGCTTGTTTGCCCTGCAGAGTATGGAGCTAGGGCATAGGGGCAGCTAGAGATTGATACTGGTGTTGTGACAATGATACTGGTGTTGTGACGATGATACTGGTGTTGTGACGATGATACTGGTGTTGTGACGATGATACTGGTGTTGTGACAATGATACTGGTGTTGTGACAATGATACTGGTGTTGTGACAATGATACTGGTGTTGTGACAATGATACTGGTGTTGTGACGATGATACTGGTGTTGTGATGATGATACTGGTGTTGTGACGATGATACTGGTGTTGTGACGATGATACTGGTGTTGTGACGATGATACTGGTGTTGTGACAATGATACTGTTCTCTGCCTTCCTTGTGGCTGAGAAAGAAACAAATCTTCATTTTTTTCCGAGATTGTTGGGAAGTTCCACATAGTGACAGAGCTTGATATGTTATTGTACAATGTCACATTAGCAATGCATATCAATTGAAGACCAGGTGTTTTTAACACACTTATTTATAATGTATGCGGCGAAACAGGTGATGCATGATGGGAAAAGTGACAGTGAAATATAAAAGGAAGGAGCGCTTGAAAAGGCAGATGCCCCAACTTATGAATCATGCAGTTGCTGAGGCAGTGTTATAAATTAACACCAGATCACACACTAACAAAAAGACATGGTCTCTTGATTTCTTCTAACAGTTAGGTAATACAGGGGTAACAAATTCGATGCCATACAAGATGGTAATAGATTTCTGCCACTCCCTCCCCTCACCTGAGAAAATTTTTGGAGATTCATCATGAAATTTGGGATATCGTTCGTAAATCACCATAATATTTGTACTTAAATAATCCTTTCATAAGTTCCCAGTTTTGAAAAATTTTCAGAGTCAAAAAAGTTTTGGGACTGATGATGTTGGTTCATTTTGAGGAGAAAAAAAAAGTGAAAAAAATATTTGGACTTAAAAATTTTTTCTAACCCTCATCCTTTCATAAGTTCAAAATTTCGAAAAATTTTCAGAGTCAAAAAAATTTTGGGACGACTGATGATTTTGATTCATTTTGAGCAGGAAAAAAAAGTGAAAAAAATTTGGACAAATTCCTTCGGCATTTGCAAACAATTGATGTTTTTCTTGCAAAAATGTAAAAAATTATGTTGAAGACAGAAGCTACAATTGCAATTAAGGCCATATACAATGGAGATAATAAATGTGCACTTTATACCAGAATATATGAGAACACACACCTTTTTACAAATGATAATTTGCCAAATGGATGAGAAATAAAACAGCAGATGCAGAGAGGAAATAAATAAGTCATGCACAAGAAATTAACCGGATTTTTTTATAGTACAACCTTTTTAGAACTATCATTTAGTGAGAAAGTGAACATGATAAATAGAAGGCAGACACAACTGCAGGATGAGGCTAAAACTCTTTCTTTATACTAGGTTACGTATGTAATAGTTATCATTCATTTTTTGAGGATTTGGTAAGATCTCAGATATGCACTACAGTTTCATACCCCTCAAAAAATACTTGGTTGAGAAGTGCTGTGGCAGAGTGCTTAGACTTAGAGTGCCAGGAGGTTGTGAGTTCAAATTCCTTATGAGCAATTTTTTGTTCTTAAGGTTGTATAATACACTTTGTAGCTGCCCCTTAACATCCAATCGAATACCCTTGGATGCTAAATTGCTTTGAGCATGACTAATCAAAAAAGTGCTGTATAAATGAAATCTTCAACTTTACCTTGACAAGATTCTGAAGATCGCCGAGCACATAATATTAGCACAACAGAACTGATCACAGAGTGTGGTCATCACAAGGAACAAATACTAAAACAGCTCTTGGACTATTGTTGTCTTTATCAAGTCCTGCTTGAGCCAAGGTCCCATGTGCCAAGTAATCCCACCTAATGGTTATTAGTTCATATTTATCAAAAGTTTTAATTCATCGACAGACGTCAATGCAATCTGTTTAAGTGAAACCGGTGGAGGCCAGATGACTGGGACATGTCCCAAGGGTGTCATGTTAATACGCAATCCATATACCATCTGGTGGTATTAATTCATCTATATCGACAGTTATATCTTTTGTCACAAATATATCGGTAGCTAAGTACTGGACCAGTCAAACAACAGCTACTAAAAGTGTCCCTTCTCATTGACCTACTCCACAGATGGACGTAACATAACTGTGTAACTGAAGACTAGAGTCAGTGAGGACTAGGGTAGTGTTCACAGTGCCACATATACACGCTGTTCTCCATAGCAAATCAAAACAAATGGCTATCCTCAATCTGATCTGATATCAAGTTTGAACCGAAATCTCCATAGACCATATCTCAGGGGGGAATATTTCAGCCCCTGTAACATCCAGTGCCCGAGAGGCCACCCAGATGTGCAGGGTGTTCGCTCCCTGAGCCTGGTGCTAGGCTGACATGACAAATCACAGCCAGGATGAGTAATATGACATCCCAGTGGGATTAGGAAGGATGATTGGAGAAATCTTACCAGATTGCCGGATTAACTGGCGTATCAGTCACTCGGCTGGCATCCTCTGTCACATCAACCCCTCAAGATCTGGAGGCAAGTGAAGTAACTGGTCACATCAGTCAGTTACTGAGCTGGCATCTTTGGGGACATAACAGAGTTAAATTAACAACTGCTGAACTTGATGCAAGTGACTGGGCCACTCGAATGCCTGGGTCAAACTGGATTTTGCTAGAATCACAGTGATTGGGACATAGCAAGGAACAACCGAGTTGGAAGACCCTCATATCTTGGAAGTGACTTGTCTGATATTCTCAGGTATTTGAAACAGTAAGAGAAGAAATTCAGGACACAATGATGCCATGACACGAACTCATCGAAGACAAACCTCTTTTTTATCTGAGCCACACTGGTGCCATGACACAAACCTATCAAGGACAAACCTCTTTTTTATCTGAGCCACACTGGTGCCATGACACAAACCCATCAAGGACAAACCTCTTTTTTATCTGAGCCACACTGGTGCCATGACACAAACCCATCAAGGATAAACCTCTTTTTTATCTGAGCCACACTGGTGCCATGACACAAACCCATCAAGGACAAACCTCTTTTTTATCTGAGCCACACTGGTGCCATGACACAAACCCATCAAGGACAAACCTCTTTTGGAGCTGAGACACATTGATTCCATGACACAAACCCATTAAGGATTGACCATAGACACCACCATTTTGGCTAGAACTTGAAATCCTAAAGCAATTAGAACTTTTTCAAAACATAGTGAATGCTCATTTCAAGGGCTGGAGTCTGTTCTTTGTTTTCCTGAGAACAGCCTCCCAGGTTTTAAATGAGCATCCAATTCATTTGGACGCCTTTCTTTGGGTTTAGAACACATTGATTCCATGGCAGAAACTCAACCTTCCTGTAAGGTTTCTTCTTCTAGGTGAAAGCCTTGGAGGAAACCAGCTCAGGAGAGTGGGATCAGCTCTTGCAATGAGGCACAGGTGTTGTAATCAATGTTACCCTATCATAGTTTGTTGAGTTACTGACAGAACACCTGAAACGACCATCCTCACCATCCTCAAAGCCTTCAATGTGTGATGACAATTACACAAGTCATCATATTTACAAAAAGATAATTTAACGCTCAAGTCCTGATGGCTGCAACAGTCAAAAAGACATTCCTTGGAGAAAACGACTGCAATCCAATGAAGAGTACAAAATCAACTACTTGAGGAGACCTACAACAAGATTTAACACAAGCTTATAAGGGCCTAGGGTTTTGGGTCGTTCAAAATTCTGATTGTCGTAAGCAATTCTGAATACGTTTCCTTTATCAATGATGAAAGTTTGGTGCACACAGGTGACTCAATCGAGTTGATAGGAGATTATCACCATGTTTTTTACCAATCAGCATGCAGATTTTATATCTTTCTCCGGATTATTCTTTACGATTAAATCACCTGTTCTCACCTGTGTACATGAAGAAGATACTTACTCTGCTCTGCCTGGTCATAATATCTCCAGGGGGCATTTCTTGAGGTCAGATCAATTGGAAGGTCATCATCAGACAGCATGGTGTCAGGCACTGGAGATATCATTCCTCTGCGTTGCATTTGAGAGCTTATGATCTGTCGAAAAATTCGAATTTCTGACATGCAATTTTGCAGTGAATACATTGAGAAAGAGATATGTTCCGAGATGCATGCCGGCACAACATGAAATGAATTGTGGCCACAGATTGCAACTAGTGATTCTAACAGCTGCAATCCGGAGCAGATAAACAAGGCACTCAACCAAGTCCCTCATGAATAAGTTTTCCAAGGCCCACGTTATTGAGTCCGTTTTCCTACTTGCAGAGAATCGTGTGAATTCAAGCCAGACGTACCAACTTACCATGGGGTCTGCCTCGTTCCAATATACCATGGGGTCTGCCTCGAAAGACCCGAGAGGGACTCGGCAAAATGTGTGATCATTTGTAAAGTTTCTGAGAAACTTGTGGCAGACAGGTGGCAAGGATGATATGACATGATCTGATATGATCTGACATGATCTGACATGCTCTGAATTTTGAGGTAAATTTAACAACCTGGTTTTATCACTCGTACATGTATAGTACCAGAAAATATCAGTTCATGCAATTTTATGACCTGCTATTCGCAGAACAAATGGTGGTGCATTCTTTTCGATCTTTCATACACAGGTCTTGCTTGAAATACACCATACCAGATGAACACAACCTCACTATATCAAGAAATCTCAAGGAATGAAAAAAATTCAAACAATTATTTTAAAAAACTTTCTCCAAGTCATGTTTGGAAAACCTCATACAAGATGAACACAACCTTAACTTGCAGAAATATCGTGGAATGAAAAGAAATTCCAACAATGAGAAAACACTTTCTCCTTTCCGATGAGAGCAAGACAACTTGGGAGCCCTGACAATTCTTATTAAGTTAATTCATTGAAGTTAACATTGATTTTGCAGAGCGAGGACTGTCATGCAGTGCATTGCACTGGAAAGCTGAACAACTAATGAATCAGCTGCAGGCCCTACAAGAACCTAAGTATCAACTGAGAGAGTAGAATCTCACAACTAGGCCAAGGGTTGTTTAGACGTGCACCAAAAAACCTCATTTGGATCGATCGGATCTGCCCCGATTCCCGACCGGGCGTTATCTCAATCTTATGTACCCGTTTACACATCCAACATTGATGGTCTAATGAAACGATGGAACTAGCAAAAGTGATGGTCTGCTTTAGATCCCTGGAGACCTTCCCCTCCCCATCAAGACTGGAGGTGATATCTCCTTGGACTGACAAATGTTGCCCTTAATTTAGGGTAGACCTGATTACAGAGTTCAAATTTGTAGGAAAAGACCAAATGCAGTGTCCTTGATAGACAGGGTGTCATTATGGAGAAGAAGACTACACAAAATGGTCCACCAACATAAAAAGACTCATCACTTTCATTGACATAAAGGGGCAGACAGCAATTCCTGAGTTTCAGTTCTGGTCCACCAACATAAAAAGATTCATCACTTTCATTGACATAAAGGGGCAGACAGCAATTCCTGAGTTTCAGTTCTGGTCCACCAACATAAAAAGACTCATCACTTTCATTGACATAAAGGGGCAGACAGCAATTCCTGAGTTTCAGTTCTGGTCCACCAACATAAAAAGACTCATCACTTTCATTGACATAAAGGGGCAGACAGCAATTCCTGAGTTTCAGTTCTGGTCCACCAACATAAAAAGACTCATCACTTTCAATGACATAAAGGGGCATACAGCAATTCCTGAGTTTCAGGTACCAATCAGCCTTGTTTATGTGAACCATTTTATTCATTTGGACATCCAGTCTGTCACAGTGCTCTTGATGTCACTCAAACATAAGGTAGTGTGGAGTAGTCCTGTCAAATTGGATTTATCCCTCACAGGCATCCAAAAATATCTGACCGAACTCAATAGCCCACAAGGGGAACACCTGTCATGCCTCTCTTATCACATGTACATCTTCATTTGCATGCCATTGAACTTGAACTACACCTCGATGCTGGAAATGTGGATATTATCTGGTTGTCTCTGGGTTGGCATTGTATTTTAAGGGTTAGACGCGTGTAACTTCTCTCTAATCAGTTTCAGGGCCTATTCATATTCTGTGAAGATTTACATGAAGGACCTGAATCTGTCTATTCAGAAGTTAATCGCTGTTTTAAGCTAAACGCCCTTTGTGAATTTGGCCCATTGTTATTTAATAGTGTTATCTAAAAGACCAAAGCCATGAGAGGGTTTTTTTGTTTTCCACAAGGTGAATAGCCTGAGAGAATACTGTCATTACCATCTTCAATGCTTCACTAGTGAATCAGCCCCACAACTGGAACAATATTTCCGAATTTTATACGGTTGCACATGCGAATACAAACATCTACTTTAACATCTGCTTTAGTCTTTTTGTCTCAAGAGATAGGAGTAGCACTTCAAGGGGGAGATGTCATCACCGTATCACAAGCTACATGGCTTCAAATGACCCACACCAGAACAGCCAGGCATCAACACTATTTCTCAAATATTCCAATCTCAAATTAAAATGTGGAACGGTTACAGATGCCCACTTTTCATATCTGTCAATATCTCCAGCACATGCTGCAACAGATGGTGATGACCAGGCCTTAGTACTTTAGGCCTATTCAGAAAGACTGGGACAAAAGTAGACGAGACCATATGTTCAATTGCCATGTAATAACCTATCTATTTGATGAGATACACCAGGACCTTTGGAGCAGACTGTAACACTTTTTATCTCACACTAACTTTGCTGTAGAAACGAATCCATGTAATCAATCAAATGGAGGCCCCTACTATTACCAATGTACACTTCTTCCCATTCACTTAGTGCACAGATATTTCCTTCAACCACTTGACCTAGTTGTCCATAAAACTTCTCTTACAACCCAGAATCAATTGGTGACACATCCTATATGCCTGAAAAAAGATTCAGTCACATCAGTTCGGTGATCAAACCATCTAAACTGAGTAAGAGTTAACTCAACCTCAAGGCATTCTTCAGCAGCCAATCAGGGATACAAGTGCTTTCTCATTTTTTACCAATTTGCGCCGAGCATATGGTACATTATTGAATTCTTATTGACTGTCAGCATCTGTGCCTCCGTCACAGATGCGACCATTGTTTGCAGTAATTCCTCATCGATTCTATGTAAGTTACAATCCAAAAAGATATTCTGTTTCTTGTCCGACACCTGTTTTGTTTTTTTTCATAAATCTTAAGTTTGGTTGGCATAGTCTCAGTAAATCAGTAGCATTCTCCTTTTAATATTTTGAGGATTGACAGAGGACAGAGGAAACCTACCCTGTTGAAGAGGGTTAAAATTTACAATCCCCGATCGGAAATGACGTAGTTTGATCGCATTCAACTATAAATCCATTGAACAGTGGTGCTTTGTTAGTCAACCGATGAACTTTTTTGGGGTGTGATCGGGGATTGTAAACTCGTTCCTTGAAGAGAGTCACCTTCTTTATTACATGAAACCAGGAACGGGGACCTCAGAGGTGACAGGTGCCTTAGTCTTTGCCACTCTGACAGCCCAGGGACAATACAAGTTCCTCCATATTAATTAGTTTGAAGGAAATAACATTGAAACAATCTGAAATGTTGAACACTGCAAGGCCGACAACATGATCATCTTGTTTGGCCTTACTATGTACCCAGCAGACAACGATTGTTCTGTCTTCCAACACAGATGCTGTATGTGAAAGTGTAATAAACTTCACTTGCTTGACATGTTCACCTGTCATCTCATTGTTATATCTCACAGATATTATAATAAAACATGATTGACACAAATTTGATTAGTTTTCTAATATTGAAAATCTGTGACAAATTGACTGTAATAAAATGGCCAGGTTATCAAATTACATGTTTGTTCTGGAATAGTGCCTCCTGGTGGAGTGGATATAACACATTTTTACTCTTCAATGATAGGATTTATAGCCGTGATACAGATCTTCTTCTACTAGTGGTGGCACCTGACAGACATTGATGGAACTGATATACGGAGATCAGATGGATGCAGGCACCAACAACTCAAAGCTTGTATTAAAGGGGTGTGATCAGCTGGACATAGAATTTAAAGGGAGTGGGCCGGGTGTGGCAAAACAAGGAATTGCAATAGAAAGATATGTGTTGAGAAAACATCCACAGAAATTGAACAATGGTAAATTTAATCAGATGATTCCAATCAATATTTTTTCACACATCTGCCACACCTGATCAAACCTGGATAGTCAGGCTCTAGATTTATTACATAGTTAATTACATAGTTCGTAGCTTCTCCTCCAGGTGTGAGAGGCCTTGTCTAAAACTGTTAAAGGCAGATGCTATGCAAAAAAGCATCTTGACACTCGTGGCTCTGGGACTTCTACGTCATTCCAGTGAGGGGTCTAAAGGACAGCCAAACACTGTTAGAAATAAAAGGTTTCTGAGCTTTTGAAAACAAGCCTTTTTTGAGATTCTGAAAACCTCTAAATTTGTTACACTTCGCTGAAAAACCACTGAGCGGTGAACAGATTTGTGTTCACAGAAAATCCCCCATAAGCTCCAAAAAAATAATTCTAAGATAAGAGTATAAGGTTGGAATTTGAATAATGAATGATAGGCCAAATTTACTGCCTATTGCCTTCAGTAGGTTTTAGTCAGATTATGGTGGCCGGGACCTCTCTTTTCTTAATTTCACAGTAAAAGCTGGATCACCAGCTCACACTAGGATCATCAATGGCTTGATCGGACCATCTGCTAGGTATAGAAAAGTTTCACTGTCTCTCAAACAGGTGCCAGTATTTGAGGCCTAGAATAAAACAAATAGGAATTAACATCTGAAAGAGATTGATAACAGTTATGTCCATCCATCTGACAAGCTGCGATGACCTGGATATGATTCATCAAGGGATGAAATCAACTGATAACTTCGCAGAATTCCAGTTTGTGGACGTGTCAAGAATGTATCGTCAATATTGTCAGACAGATAGGTGTGTTAAACAGAGACTGAATTTGGGAGACACACAGTATGGCCTTTGAGGTTCCATCATCAAAACAGCAGTGATATGCATCGCCACCAAAGAGCGAGACAAGTAAAGGACACACAACAAGTTTTATTCATGCTGGGTAGGATGGTAACTGCACGGCTGACACATGACCAACTACACCGAATTTCAAAACATTAAATGAACAAACTTAAAGAGCAGGTGCTGTCATCTACCTTCATAAAAACAAAACTGAAAAAGATTCCTTCACAAGAGCTCAATTATACTCCGGGGGCGATTCTAACCTGGCAAAACCTGCTTCTCTATCTGCTCAAGAACTTTGCTAACGACAACAGATGTGGATCTGTGAAACTGATTACAATTTCACCTCCTGAGACTGTAGGACTGGAAAATTAGACTTGGTGAAATGCACATGGTACTGATCATACGCTTTGGGCGACGCCTCAGGATACAGAGCGTGAGAAAACAGAACGTGAAGTTTTTAAGAAGACAATTGAACTGAACATAAGAGCTGTGGTTGCAATGAACCAGAAGGAGATGGCAATTGATGTTTGGGAGTGTTCCTTTTAAGTTGTAAACAATCAGGGAGACTAGCTGGGGGTACGTCATCAAGAATGGACCGATTTGATAAGAAATAACTCGGGTTAACCGGGAAAAATCTGAAACCGCAGCAGATGTTTTGAATGGTGATGCATACCATTCGGGCAGAAGAGAGAGGAGAATGGTTTCACTTACACAGTTTTCAAGAAAGTTTCCCGATCTGTTTCGTTAGATAAGAGGAACCCATGGTTAATCACCATACTTGGTGATGTAAATCACAGCTGTTTATTGTCATCATCATCACATACATTCTCACAGATCGTGACAAAGAAGCTGGTTGCCACTGATTCTTCGTGTTTTCTTTTTCACTGCAAAATGATCTTCCAACACCTCAGCAGAAATACGACGGTTAGCGGAAAAGCATTCTGCCATGGCCTTTTTTTCTCTGCAGGCTGTCCATTTGAACATATTAAATAAAACAAGGAAAAACCTGAGTATCTTATATAATGTTATTTATTAGGGAATGTTCTCTACTCTAGCATCACCTCATACCTGACTGATATCTCCACCGCCCTCCCCCTCTCCAATCAATCCCCCATCCAAATTCGTAATTGACAATGTTCCTCCTTCTCAAATTCCTGGATATTCCCTCAAGATTATCAGAGCCAGACACCTACAGATCAAGCACTTAATATCAGACCCAGGCAAAGTGACCACTGGCGGTGACAGGTGACAGCAACACCCCCCTCATTCATTAGTGCCCCTAAACAAGCCATCAACACCACGAACACATGTAATCCCTCGTCTCTTCTCTACAATTATCACAGATAACTGGATGAGCCTCCGTGACTTGGATGCATCACGTGCTGATGACAAGTGAGGTTTAGTTTTAATAGGACATCAGATGTGGGTGACGGAAATAAAATAACAGTGAAATAAGGCATCTCGGTCACAGGTGGATGTGACGTGCGCAAAAGATGAGAAGTTCTGGAGGTGACAACTGGCCATGCTGGAATCGGGGAAGTTCTGGAGGTGACAAGGTACCATGCTGGAATCTGCGAAGTGTATTTCAGAGATCACAGGAGGAATTTCAATATTGACAAGATTTGGCTGGGCAGATCAAGACAAGTTGTATTGACTCCACTACAGTGAGCCAAAAAATAGCAAGGACATGTTATTTGTATGCTATCATCTGTTAATTCGAGCTTTGACCTCTGTGACCTTGAAAAGTAGGTCAAATCAAAAACATAGGTTATATTTCAAGCAATTTCTTATTAGATGCATCTACGGCAAAAAATTCATGATTCTAGCTAGCAGCGTTCATAAGATACAGCCAAATATAGGTTTTCAAAGAGCGCCACCTATATTACAGACAAGCAGTCAAATTGCGCTAATTTTCATTTAGAGAGAAGGTCTTGCCTAGGGGTATCCACACACAAAGTATTATCCTTCTAGGTCAAGTGGCTAAGAAACGTGCCACTCTTTTGTCAAAAGTTAATGACGGACAACTACGACGACGACGACAAACAACGACGACAACGACAACGACGACGACGGCGACGACGACTACAATGGCGACGACGACAACAACGGCGATGACGACGACAATGACGACGACGACGGATGACGACAACGACGACGACGACGACGGATGACGACAACGACGACGATGACAACGACGACGACGACAACGACGACGATGACAACGACGACGACGCAACGATGGACCACGACGACGATGACGGACAACGACGACGGTATCGTATAAGCTCCCCTGAACAGTGAGCTAATGAGCTAATTTTACTTTCCGATTTGCGAACATTTCATGGTCTATGGTAGATGGGTAGCACAGTAGAGTGGAAGTATTGTTATAATCGAGGAGCGAGGTTTATTCACAGTTTGAATGATGCAGGTGGGAGCGACTGCTCAACCTCCAGAAGAGAATCTCCAGTGAGTTTCTTTTAGAACCCAGGTGTTTCATTGAAGATGTCACACAAGAGCGCTGAAAAACGCGGACCCACCATCTGTGGGTGCTGAGCGGAAATATCAGTCAATCTACAGGGACTAAAACAGCCTTCTCAGAGTAACAAATATAACCAGCAAGTATGTGCTGCTATTGAAAGTCTTTACCCTGTAGAGTTGAATAACTGATGGCAGAAATTTTGATTTGACTTTTTCATGAGAATTTGAAGAAAAAAATTGAGCAGGTGGCAGCAATGGCTTGATAGATGCACCAAGTGTTTAATCAATTATTTTATACCAGTCGGAATTCCCTTGAAATAAGTGCCTTTTCCTGGTTTTAACCAGCAATTTAATTCAATTGAAAGTTTGCGTGTTGATGAAGTAAGTACAGTGTAACCTCAGTAACACGACCTCTCATGGGGCCGAGGTTGAATGGTCGCGTTACCGGGGTGGTCGTGTGTTAGTGAAGTTGAAAATCTGTCAGTCAGTCAATTGAAAATTTTGAAATATTTTCATAGTCAAAAAACTTTTATGACTGAAGTTATTGGTGATGTTGGTTCATTTTGAGCCAAAAAAAAAAGTGAAAAAAATATTTGGACTTAAAAAAATTTTTAATCAGTCAAAGTCAAAAAACTTTTGCGACTGAAGTTATTGGTGATGTTGGTTCATTTTGAGCAAAAAAAAGTGAAAAAAATGCTTGTACTTAGTTTCATGTGGTGTAGACTGCGTGGAGTTGAAATGCTGGTTACGCTGATTTCAGCAGCTTCAAAAACCTACAGGGTCTCCTGTTAGCCTCTGAACGTTTGGCAACAACTTGGATCAACATCGTTTGGTTGGTTTTCCATCAAATCAGAAGTTCTCATTGGCAACTGTGATCTTATTTAAAGGATTTTCCATGGAGTAGCCTCCTGTCTCAGAAGGAGGAATGGTTCCAGGAATATCGGCCCTTTTCTTGATTTGGGATGCTCGACGACTGACATGTCATGCCAATTTCCACATTCGGGGAACCAATTAACAAATTTATGCACCTCGGCTGATCTGATTTCCCCACGCGACTTTCACATGAAGCCTCACTTTGATCACAGTGATGTCTTGTTTGCAGATCCTTCAGAGTATTGGCCTGCAGTAATTTCATTATTGAAGGTCTGATTTGCTAGATTGGGGCAAATTCTCTCTGTTAGCAGCTGGGGCTCTGGCAGGTTCTGACAGCCATTACCAAAATATCATCTCGCGCTGAATCGCAACGCCATTTCCCAAACTCTTACCCACACTCTCCCGGTAATGAATAGGCGTGCCACACCTGCGACACAAGTTATCTGGCACATAGGGTCCCATTTTAGCATTAACCATTCGGCTAATTGTATTGAATGGAGAGCGCGGAATCTACTCCTTCAGGTCCCGGCGGGAATTGTGCAAATCAGTTACATTTTGCCAATGAATTACCGTGGTAAGAATTCTGTTGACCCCGCCACCTGCGTTCAGATGAGATTTCTCCCGCGGGACCACGCACCACTCACAGGAAGATCTAATACAGTGATGAATTGTGTTTTTTTCCAGGTCTTGGTCGTTCGAAGATATCAGGGGTTCTCCGGGGTTATTGCAACTGCGGATTAGATGAATTGACAAATTTGCTAACAATGCCATCTGTAAATCATGGCCGCAATTCCTTTAGGTAATTTCTTTATCTTGGATCTTTTCCTTCAAGACTTAAGACTTGCAAAGCTACTATTTGTTAGATTCAGCAAGGTACTGAACCAAGGAACCCTAATGAAGCTTTCTTAATGTTCTGCGCAATGTTTTCAGCTGTTAAATGTGCTTTTTACCGCTGATGCCCCTGACAAAACCCCTCAAACAAGAGGCTGGAGAATTTGGAGAAAGCTTTCTTGATTTTCTACTTGTCCACGCAAAGTTTTCACCCATTGAATGTGTTTTTTTACCACAGATGCCCCTGGTTAAACACTCAAATGTACCCAACCCAAAGAAGGCTGGAGATCTCCAAAGCCATTTATTCTCATTCCAGCTGATCGCCAGTCTGAGTCACACTCAACTGACTCGGCAATGCAATGTTCTTTAATGACCATTATTCAAGTCGATACTGAGAGAAGACAACGATAATCAATGGGGGCAGTCTATATCGGATCAATCATGGCAAGCGAGTTTCTTCATCAGCTTCTACAAGACAAGACCATCATTTGATTAGCTTTCTAATCAAGCAGCCTTGTTTGGGTTTGATTGAATCATTGAAAAGTTTCCGAGGGCAGGAGACATAGGAAACAACAGAGTTAAATTTCTCTTGGCCTTGAATTAGGTCAGACTAGAAACCAAGAGTAAACTTTGAGGAGTGTCTTGTGTCCAACTTTTATTTGATTATTGCAAAGTTTCCGAGGGAGACAAGAGAACTGTTACCGAGTTAAAGATTTATCATCATCAACTTAACTAAACTTGGACAATATCGGACACGAATCTTAGAGCACTTAAATTAATTATCACTTCCCATTCAGTACACTGGTACTCCACCTGCGATCAACTCATAAAACTCTTCAACAAGATTGGACGAAGAAAGTCTGGTCATAAATGACAGTTTTATGTCTCAACTTCAATATAAGATTATAACTGATAGACTCAAAATCTCATTTAAAGTTGAGAGATACATTTGATCGAGAGGGGCTATTTGAACCAAACTGAAAACTGAGTCCCCAACTCTCACCGGCAACTGCCCTTGTCAGAAAGTCAATGCACAATGTGATGGCATGCACAGGAGAAACTAAGTGACTGATACATAGCTCTGGTAATTTGGCATGTACCTCTCATGGCCACCCCTATTGGACTGAGTCAACAGCTCTTGACTTACCTCTAGGACTTGAGGCTGCCTCAGGGGCTTCCCTTCTTGTATCCACTGAAAGTAGGAATGATGAGAAACGAAGTTACTCAGAGAAACCACGCGGAATTTTACTTCTGGTTGGCCTAGCAGGCAAACCCTGTATCATCAGTCCCAGTCCCAATGAGCACCACAAAGGGAAGAAGTCAAAGGGAGACATTGAAATGAGTCATTTCTGGTCATTTGGGTCAAGAAAAAGTATCTCAAGAAAAAATGAGTCCTTGCCCTCCAACACCAAGCAAGATCAAATCATCTAAGCCCTGCCCCATCAGTGGTACTAAAAGCTTCCCTCATCTCTTGATGAACTGATAACTCAATCAAGTCCCCCCAAGAGTGGCCCCAATCACCGAAGACCATTCGGACATGCAAGAACCCAAATGAAATTAACCGGCCAAAAACTTTACCCTAGGAATGGAAACAGCGATGACTTAATAGCGCTTCTCGTGATGGCATTAGCATGGGACAGCTGTGCATGTGTGCTCAGAGACCAGCCTAATTCCCCGTTCAAATCAACCGGCCTCTCTGCGGACCTCAGAAGCTTGTTAAAGATTGACATATTACCAACTGGACACCTGCTCCCGGCAAATTGCCAATGAGTTGCTGCGTCAGATGCCGAGATGTCGAGCGACAAGATTTCAAACTTGAAAATTAAGTTTGGGTGGCGGTAATCGAATATAAGATGAAATAAGGGAAACTGGCATCTTTAATTTGATTCACAAACTCTCATTAAAGAGACAGCGTGGTCTAGTTTAGTGGTCATCAGACCCTAACTCAGATGGTCTTTGAATCTAGTTGGATATCTGCATGGAATTTACAGTGGAACCCCGGTAACATGCCCACTCATGGACCGAGGTTGAATGGTCGCGTTACATTACTCAATTGCAACAAATTAAACAAACATAAGGATTGAGATTCCCTTTAGGCTTTACAGGATTGAAACTAGAGTCCATGAAAGTGCGGTTCTACGCCAATGTGTCTTTATCTGACACTGTCAGAATCTCTGTTCAGCTGATATGATGTGAAAACATGTTGTTTCATTTCCCTGCCAACAGTGGATAAGCAATGTCAACCATGAGTACCAAACGTTCCGATCAATAGGCTTCTGACACGACAAACCCTGCAGCAGCTGGTTCAAGATAAGGCAGGTGCATGCATTCTTCCAAGTCTCAACTTTCAAAACACATTGCTCGAACTTCAAGATTGTGGCAGAACAAAGCAGCTTGGAACAAGTTCAAACCCCAGACCTTTTGCGGAGAAGGCAGACACTGAACTGCTACCAACTATACTCCCCAAATAGAGCACACCCCTCAAGTGTTTCACCATCAACTTTCAGTCCTGCGGCAAATGTAATCAACGAAGGGAACAAATAATGACTTTCCCAAGCGCACCTGGTGTACCGCAACAGAAGTGCCTCATCAAAATACCGCCATCCACGCGTAAGCAGAGTTAACACAATTATTCAAATGTTGGTGGAGTTTCTCTTCACCGAGTGTCCTTTAAAGGTAGATGAATTTCACCATGGTGGTGGACCCTCTTCTCTGTCACTAACTTGATGTCATCTCTCCTGGTTGTTAAAACAAGTTTTGTCACAAAGACTGCTCTGGGCTTGGCTGATCAGGATCCTTACGGCGTAGAGAATCCATCAGTAAGACTCTAGAACATCCACCAAATGTGCCAGAGAGCCAACAGCAATGTTCACCAAACACATGCCTTCTTTCCCAGATTCTGTGCCAGTGGAGGATTACCAGAGACCAAGCGGATTCAAAATCTAACCCCAGGGTAGGACCATTCCCCAAGTCTCCCCTCAGATCACAGATGGTTTTAAAATCACTTCATTACGGCGTGTTCCACAGCGTCATATTCCTGGCGGCCTTCTACGGCATATTTTGCGGCAATAACGTAACACCATCAATTGCATCATGCATTTAGCAGCATTGCTTCCTGACAACAAGAGACCAGTACTTCGGACTATCGTACTGAAGAGGTTAAAGCTTGGCTCCTCGTCACGCGAATTTTGCACCACGAATCAACTCCTTGGAGATTCATGATACATCTTTTAAATTAATGGATACAAAATTGAATAGAATATCTGAATCCCCAATTGATGGCACCAGAGTTTATTTCTCTTTGACCTGCAAAGTGGCGCTATTTTCTTATCAACATTGGTGTCACGTCAACACGACTTTGATCAAGTGGGAATCCTCCAACGCGCTATTTCTTCATTTATTCATTAAATCTGTGCATGATTAGAGTGCAGTCTCGAGGGACTTGGGCTCAGGTGCGCGCGGCCCGACTATAAACCAAACTTATCATCTCAGAATTGAATTATGGGCCGGGGCGAAACCAGGGCACTTTGTAGGCGCGCTAACAAGACGCTGTGACAGCGGGATATCACACGCTGATGAGATCGGTGGCGAGTCAACGGAAACACAATTCAAATTCTTACAAACAGCGCTTGGTTTTTCGGGACTTACTAGATTTGTTGACAAATTGCTGGAGGCAAAGGAGACTTGCTCAAGCATCAGGTGATCATGCATACCACTGCAGCTTTGGGTCGTGCACAATATTCCTAACTCGAGCTTAAGTCAATGATCTGGTCAGAATTTTAACTTGTGTGACTACTGTGAAAGAATGACGAGTTTGTGCCAATATGCCACTGATCAACCTCTTGGTGATCAAGCTTCCCCCAGGTCATCAGCAGATACTAAATGTAAAGACCAAACTCCTGAATGCCAGAGGTGCCTCTTGTGGGGGAAGACATCAATGAGCCCCAGGCCGCCTGCAGGATAGATTTTACATATTTGCCAGCAGTACCATTAGTAAGGAATCATTACGAAGCTTTTACCAAGATTACTAATATCACGCCGACGTCAGCGTCCTCATTTTTTCTAATCTCAAATGAGATTTGTATGCGTCCCAACCGGTTTGAATCTCATGAATCAAATTAGGACGTTTTCTTGCCAAACTTGTGCATTCCTTATTGAATTTAGAATCGGCAATCCAAATTACATGGGAGCAAGATTACCGAGATTGCACAGCGGTCCCATGGGTACAGGTTTGCCGTGTTCCCATGATTGGCTATGAGGAATCGACTTGGTTGGTGTGTTAGATGATAGTTAGATTTGACAACCAGGTTAACCCACTCAATTTAGTTTTGTTTGTAGATTGGTAGTTGCTATTGGTTACGACTAAAAGATGGATGGCACATTTCTAGAATCTCAATGACACTTTGTTCAGCTCCGCCTTATCACATCAAGACCCCAAATGGTTAGAAGTTTTTCAATGACATTTGACACAAAAAGCAGTTGGGGGATATGAATGAAAATGGCATTGTCCTTTTTATCTTTGATTATGTAATTTGCATGAAATGCATTGTTTAATAGCTAATTCTCAAAAAATTTCATTAACTTGCTCTTTGGGAAAACCAACCTATCTGAAATTTTATCTGGGGGGGGGGCATTGTGCTTAAGTTTGAGACATATCCTTCTTCCAAATGTTAGATTTATGTCATTTCTTTGTAATGCTAAAAGTTATCGTTATTCAAAAGATTCCCTTCCCAAACTCATCTTAAAGGAATTCAATAAGTTGCAACTTGTATGCCCTCTGGTGATGGATGGCTCTCAAAAAACAACTCACATCAAAAACACAACTGTTGACAGATGTTGGACTTTTTTTCTAAGTACCGGAAAATGGATTAAGACAATCCCTCTCTCCCATTTTGGCCCCTTGGGTTGCATTCTGCTTACAATAAGCTACGAGAACCCTGTCAATCCAAGTCTTATGACATGAATTCAAACAGGTGATGCGCATTAAGCCTTCACCAGAAAATTGACAATATGTAAAATGGTCGCAATCATGTAGAGCCAGTCTTTGCAAGAGGAGTACAGAGCGTTCTACAACGACAAAACAAACCATCATTTAAATTCTCATCCGTGCACCACACTTGGAAAAACAATCCTATGTGACGCTTTGAATTGCTGCGAACCCCATGGCACAAACTCACCAACCTGATTAACAACTCACTCAAGTAGTATTAGAATTGATCAGGTGACTTCTGATTGCATCACGCTTGCCGTTATTTGGCTTTTTGAAGCCGTCCCAGTGGAAGCGTAATTTGCAGTCTTCCAAGAGTGCTGGGTTCATGCTCATTTGCTTTCGGGATCAGAAGAGGCAATTTAGGCGAAGATGAGAAACGTACGATTAGTTGGTTTTTTTGGAGGCCTTGATCAGAATAATAATGCCACTGGCAGAAATCTAGTGATCTTGGAAGCTGAATAAACTGGTATTGAATTTATGGGGTCACTGCAGGAACCAAGTACGCAGCCCAAACTTTTCATCATTGAGTCAGTTCAAAATTTTGAAAAATTTTCAGAGTTAAAAAAGTGTTGGGGCTGATGATTTTGGTTCATTTTGAGCAGAAAAAAAAGTGAAAAAGAAATTTGGACTTAAAAATTTTTACAAAATTTGAACTTGCAAAAAGCTCAACTCATATAGGTGAAATATTTTACCATCCCATTCACCATGGTGAATTTCAAATTTCATTCGTCTGTCAATGGATGACATCAAATCTCACAATGTTTGTCGCAGAGGTCCTGCATTGATCCCCTTCAATGCTAAAGTGATCAGAGAAGCTGTCTCTTTGTGTTCACAGTCTGACATTTTGATGTCGTAATGTCTAAATCTCAACACATCATTCTCTTTGAGACTGACTTGGGAGCCTCGTGGCCTAGTGGTTAACACTGCAGGTTACCACACAAACGTAATAGGGCCCCGGGATTAATCCCGGGAGAAGCCATGATTTGTGTTCTGGATGAACCGGCATAGATTCCTGGCTCCTCACAGTCCATCGAATGAGATTTTAAACCGAGGTTCCTTGTGTCTGTGCCAGGACGAGTAAAAGATCCCACCAAGTGAGAAACATGAGCAGCTTGTGTGGACACCACCGCCTTGGCGAAAGCCCCTTGGCATCATGGTCAGTATGATGACTGCGTCCACCAATTCCGCTCAACAGATTGCTGCACACAGCTTCCAACAATGTCAAAATTGAAAGATGCTCCAACCAAATCCAACAGCTGGACCTTTGTATCACCAGTGCATGGCCGAATAGTCTGAACATTCGTGGCCTGATGTATGATGATAGGTTGGTTCTTGTCAAAAACACTTCGCTACCAACAGTTCTCTCAATAACTTACCATCAAAGGGATACTGCAAGAACTCGCTATAATCCATGGGGTTCATGACTTCACACGAGATATCCACAAAATATGAAGTGAGAACAGAATTTCGACAAAAGATGCTGAAAGTTTCACTGAGCACTGTTTCTGTCGAATGCAACACAGAAATAGCACTACAGATTTCGGCTATTCTTGAGAGGGAATTGTTTTCTTTCCTTTTCAAATTCTAATGAGCGGGACCCAAAACTATTTTTGTTCTGGTGTTGAATAGCGAGTGTCAACAAACCAGGGGGTGGCTTTTGATGTCCAGTATGCGCCTAAAGGGGAATCTCAAGTCCGCTTCATACTTAAAAGAACAAAATCATAGTGCATTTTGTGTTCTTTTTGTGGTAGGGAACCATAACTTCTTGAGATGAAAAACAACGCAAATCAGTTCCATGTTAAGAAGAATGAACATTTCATTCTTTACCAACGGTATGTGTCCTTATGACACTTGTCACGATAGGGTGAAACTGAATGGATTGGTGGTACATTGGGTGGACAAAATGCTCAGTGCAGCAGCATTTGTGTAAATCTTAAAAGATATTCTGAATTGGCTTCAGAATAAAAAGACAGAAAATAGCATGCACTACTTAAACTATTAGAACTATCACTTTTGTTCTGTTTAAATTGGACTTAACTGGCAACATTTACTCTCATGTCTTTGAAAGAGAGTTCTGCCATTGTTGGAAAACTGTTGACATGAGATTGATTTTTAAGGCTATTTGACTAGTCTGGTACTTTTTAGGTAAACATTGTCTGACAATGGATACAAGGGAAATTGGTGCAAAGGGGGCAGGAATGAAAGGAAAATAACTCAAGGCTTGTGGGAATTTGGAGAATAATATTCAAGTATATTCAAGTATTGATCTGATTGTTTATGTAGGTAAGAGAGTAAAGGGTGCTTTATACTTTGTTCTCCAATGCAAGTTTTGGGCAAATGGTACCCTACGAGGCGAAGTTGAGCAGTGCAAAATTGTCAGCGAAATCTCAACTGGTCAGACGTGATGTGAGGTTTTATTCACAATCTTCAGGTTTAGATTTAAAATTTTGAGCGAAAGTTCCTGGCCTTTAAATAGTTAGCCTTATAAAGCTGAGAAGAGATACTTCGACAACTTCAAACAAACACAAATGTGTCATTGCATGTCAACTCTGTTAAGTGCTTTGAACAAAGTTACTGCTGCAACCTCAAATACCAGGAGAATGAAATTCTATCGAAAAAGTTGAAAAAAATACCTAAAAAAGAACTTGAAATCTGGGCTATAAAAAAGGCCCGACGAGCTCCTGACACCATCTGCTTGTTAAAGCTTGTATGATGAAAGAAAGGCTTAAACCTAGCTCGCAGCATGATTGGACCAACATGCTAAATTTCAATAATTTCATACGGTTTTTGTCGATTGCCACGAGCTATTCAGCTGTAGAAAATGGACAGAAAAAGCATCAATGGGCAAAAACTGAGGCAAATGTGCCAGTATGGCTAAACAAGATAGATCAGGATACATTTGTCCGTCGCCTTAAGCAATACACTTCACCAGGATATTTCGATAAGACGCAAAACTGAGATTCTTTCTCTTCAATGGTGGGAGCTACATCCACCTTAAAGTGAATATCGCACAGCCCACTTCTCACTTCTCAGGGTCAGATGATAACCTTTGTCGTAGTTGATATCGGCCTATAAACCCAATACTTTTAACTCAACTCTGTACTTTTTCACTTCTTTTTTCCTGATGAAGACTAAGCTAGCTTGACTGATCTGCTGAACTCGTGATCAGGCAGTGTTCATTTAAGAAACGCATGTTGTGGGATTCCATGGTGCTGTGGTAAAAGTCCAACCAAAAGTTTGATGATTACAACTGATTTTATACCAGCAAAAAATACTGGTTATTTCACCTAATCAGATGATTTAGTATTCATGCATTAAAACTCTTTAACCTGCGGAAACTTTTTCCCTCTCTCCACCTGGTCGATATATTATCGGCAGTCCTTGTCAACGCTGTGTCACCTGCTCGGAGGATGCCAACCTAATTAATGATTCTCATCACAGGACGTGCCACTATCCTTGTAGAGATGCAGCTGCGATGTAGCATCCTGGTTGTTCCTACCATGTTATGCTGATCAGTATGCCCACAAGTTCAATTCAACAACTGACCATTTTCGTTTAGTAACCTTGGGCAAGGCACATCACTATTCTCGTATTGATACAAATGCGAAGTAGCATCCTGGTTGTACGTTCTTTCAAGTTATACTGATCAGTATGTCACAAGTTCATTCCAACAAGTGACTTCCTTAGTGTAACCTTGGGCAAGCCACGGCACTATGATTACAGATACCCAGCAGGGGTATAGCATCCTGGTCTTTGTAGTTCGTTCACACCACAGTTGGGAGCCAGGGTTGCGTTTGATTCTGTGATCATACTCCACACACACGCATGATAATTTCAATGTACCGAGTGATAGGAGAGACTTCTATTAGCGAGTTTGGGTAACTTAATCAGACCTATCTAGCTTGAGCCTCTAATGTATCTCTAACTCTTCAATCTGTGCACCTGCCCCAGCACCTGTGATATTCAAACCATTTCGTCAATTTAAGTGGACTGATTACACAGGCTTGGAACTCTCGATTCTCCCAGTTCTCTACTCATGGTCTTTGTTTTACCAACAGGTGCAAGTGGGTTTTTTAAAACCCGGGAAAGGGTGAACGACCAAATGCACTTTACATACAGATATTAAGTATTGCGGCAATTTCATTTAAGGAAATATACTGACTTGAATTTCAATTGTGCTCTAGTGTCCTAATTCCAATCTCGGGTGATTGGTGGGTCCATCCTAAAGCTTGGCCAAATGTATCAGACTCAATTAAATAGAGATTAGCTATTCATCTAAATAAATAGAATGCTGTGGCTTCCGATAGCTTAGCTTTTATAACTGGCTCAACTGAACAGCTTGTGGACAAGGCCAAAATGCCACATTAGGGCCTAAATGTAGAGGCACGCCAAAAAAACAGCCAGCGTTTTGTCCTGTTTCAAGGTCAATGCGCAATCCATTGGAACCTCAGGCACGATAAAATATCACTGAATTGGCTTAATCCGAGAGAACTAAGAATTGGTTTCAGTGGATGACAAGGTGTAAAGGATGATGCTGAGAAGGACACAACAATACACCCCATTTTCCAATACATAATACAGGTTTTCAATGCAAAAAGGAAGTAAAAGGACATAAAAAGTTGTCTTTGCATGTATGAGGTGCAGGTGGTCTGAAGTGACGACAAGGCATGGCTGGGGATTACAGCCAAATTGAAGCTGCACTCCTCACTCAATAAGTAAAATGAAATAACCAGGGGCCACTGTGCTCACCAGTTGATGTGCTATAGTTAATCGAATCTGCTACTGTTTTGAAATAGGATACAGATGATAACTGTGGTACTGGTAAGCCAAAAACAGGTTGTGAAGACAGAAACTTGAAGACCGTTTTTAAGATGAGTGTCGTGAAGCAATTTTCTGGGGAAAAGTAACCATTTCAACCCTGAGCTCCCTTGGGAGAGGGCACCAAGTTATGGTATCTCCAAATGGGAGCCACTATCACCACTGCGGCAGAGCACCCTCCCCAACCTTTGCCATTTCGTATTACTATATATATTGCGCAATGTTTTTTAAAAGCAACTTTTCCACCTGCACCGAGGATGTTAATTTAATTAACTAGATCAATCACACCCTGATTTATATCTCCGTGCATCTTCAGCAAGCCGGCAGGTGGTTACCAAAGGAAATGAATCCAGTGACGAATACATCTTCAATGAAGTTTATGGCGTGTGTCATACGAGTATTGAGATTATATCTACAGCAAGCAGCTCTTTCCAAGGGCTGAGTTCGCTAATGATTCTGCAACAGACACAAATGAAATTGACCATCTCCTTTTTCTTCCTGCTAATCCCAGTGTGTATCACCAACGTTCTGATCTTAATAGACATTGTAATGCAGGAATTTTGCCTTGGTAGCGATAGACTACCAGGTTTGAGTCAAAACTATTTTCAAGCCAGTCCCCCCTCTTCGCATATAGATAGATTCTTTAAAGGCATAGTGATATCAACCATTACCTAACAAACACACTGGAACTCTTCTTTGTAAAGATGTATCTGAACTCTTCCCAAAGACACTCGTCAAACCACAGGGACGATTGTGATGAATCTAGTGAACAAGCTATAAAAAAGAGAATATGACCACATAACGACAGTTAAACCAAGGAATATGCTCTTCCCTTGAAAAGGAAAGAATTCTTCTAAAGCGGTTTTAAAATAAACTCCACAGTCTAGTTCCCTGACGTCTGTAGTGAAGCGGCACGCATGACAGATCGGCTGTCCCAGGCTGCAGCTTATCGCACTGAAACCACTTCAATTCCCCATAGTAAAGTTAACATTGTTTCTACAGACTGATCCGTTGATTTCGGTATCAGACGAGAACATGCAACGTAGAAGCAAATTAAAACAGCTCTGCGTGTATAGATCGTCCCCCAGTGGGTGTATATCTCCTGCGTACATCCTAAGCTGTCGGGATGTGGTACCCGCGCTCACTGATAAGACGAAAACTTTTACTATCAGTCAAAGTTCGTGTTTTGTGGCGCGACACCAGAGACAATAGAGTTGGTTGTTGGACGTAACACTTGTCATTGTGATGACCCTGGGGTGAGATTCTAATGTGGTATGGTGCGATGGTCATGGCAGTAATGTGACATTATCGACACGCCAGCAACGTTTGACTGACATATCGTTCCTCTGCTTGGCTCGGAGCGTGTGGAACACTCTCAAAGATTTTTAAGTCTGCTGGAGGTCAGAGGGCAGAGATGAAAGGTCAACATGTAAATTTATTCCCCATCCATGTATGTGCATAGTATCACAAAAGGTTAAAGTTTCTGGTGGAAAGAGACTGGTATGCCTGTTCTTTGGCATCTCAGCCCGAGACAAGTAGACTAATGATCAACTATTGTGGATTATGACATTCTGAAATACAATTCATTGCCTGAAATCATCCCATCCTCAGCACATAGTTCAGTGGGGGGGCCATCAGAGGCACAACGGAAACATGCCAAGAAGGCAAAAACATTTGGGCGACCTCTTTCTTAGACTACTGGAATTGTCCATGCTTTGACCACGAGTGGAATAATTTTTGAAAATGTTGTGCTGCCATGGAATGGACTCAACAAGTCCACAAGTCCAAATAATCTTGGTTTTAGGCCTCACTCAATGAGACTCAACCTTGGTCAAACCTGATCATGTGAATACAGCAATAAGGGAAAAGTAGTGACATCACTGATAGACCAAAGCAACAACCCAAGTAGATGATAGAGCAGCATATTGCCCGACCGAAGGGATCTAGCTTGGTTACTTGAGCCAATGAGACATCCCAATGGATGGTTAAAAGAGAGAAAGCATTTACTAGATTCCTTAGCCCAAAGGATCTTACTTGTTTATTTGAAGTCCACTTCTTACTTTTAAAGGTATGCCCGATGCACATCAAAATCAAATCAGGATTTAGAAAGCTTTGAAGCTACATCTCACTTACCGGTATCTGAGGCCGCTGACCACTGATGCAAAACCACACGGCCATTTAGACTTGGAAATAATCTAAAAGTAGAAGAAAATTTAAAAGTTTACCCACTAAGGAAATATTTGATGTCGCGACAAAATATATAAATGACAGGACTGAAGTCTATCTCAACGGCACATGTGCCACTTCAAACGTCTCGGCGCTGAAAAAATTCCCCCGGTGCCGCCGAGAAGAGAGTGTTCAATCGCGATACCCGGGTCACATCCTGCGCCCCTATAATTCATGGTTTTACTTGTTATCAGCCATTCACACTGGTTAACACTGTAAATTCACGCACCGATGACTCTCGAGTCGGCTCCACAGCGTACCGAGCAATGGGCTTGGTCCACCCAGATAAGGCCAGCCCCATCACTTTTTATGACACGGACTCAATTCAGCTACTGTGAAGTCACAATGACCATTTGAAGACTATTTCATTTTGTTAATGATAACAGACTCTTGACACCAACCAACTGAGGTCTTCAATCATTTATTATAGTTCACTTGTGTTGGTCTTGTATCTCCTCAACTACAGCTGTTTCTCTGGTTGATGGCACATCGATTTTATAAAAGTGGGTCCCAAGTTACACAGATGAAATAGAAAGCTAGTTGATACTCAAAGGTGAATTCCACTCATTGATGAGGTATTCCTAAATTCTCAAGCAAACCACTTTGTCTTAACTTGGTGGGCAGGATGTCCCCCTGTGGTCGAGAGGTTGATGGGCCTAGGGGGGCAGAGGTCAGGGTACTGCCACGCCAGTGATGTTATGGAATGTTTGCAGATAGTCATCATCAATTTCATTGTGAGGGAAGGTGATTTAACCTGAGACCCAGACAGCAGTTACGCCCCTGTCAAAATCCAGTGTCATTCTGACAAAAGTCATTCTAAGATAGGGTTGGACCGATGGATATAACAGAGCTGTGTGTGACTGTCTTCAGGTGATTTCGTACCTCCTTACCTGAAGATGACCACCCAATCGCAAATCATCCACCCGAACATCGACAGCATCATTTACTGAGAGCCTAAGTGGTGTTTGGGGACACCTGGGAGATTCATAACAAACTAAGGCATAAAAGAGAAGATCGCAATCTTCAGCAAAACTAATGCCGATTCAGCATTGGTTAACTTATGGAATGGTATGCCCAAGTTTCAACGATCCAAGACCAGCTAATGAATGACTGTGAAACAGAAACCAAAAACAAGCTTGAACCCAACATTCTGACCATTGGAACATGTGATGTGACAAGTTGTTGTTTATTTATTTAAATGGAATGGTATCAAATGACCATGCGCATGAACTGAATATGTAGGATCGGTGTTACATCGGTGAGACTAGAGTAATTATGTTGTCCCAACTTGACAATACACTGAGGCATGACAGATGAAGGATCCAATAAGAAAGATATATAACCATGTGAAATATTAGTCCGCCCACATTAACTTCTCAGTAAAATATGACCAATTATCCTCTCAAAGTTCCTTGGCTGTGACCCACACGCAAACAGGAACTGACAGGCAGCTAACAGAATCTGCTCAAGAAATTCTCACGAAACAATGCGAAATTCTGGCACGTTTTTGTGTGTAAATTATTGGATTTGAGAGTGTTTCATTATCTGGTGGCTTCAGTGTGTATGGTGACTATCGCTGGGGATTAGATCCCAGTATCAGCTGCCTGCAGGGATGCTGCTCATGTTAATGGCCACCTTAGAATCAAGTCATTTACCAACAACAAGGGTGTGAGATTAAAACTTGTAGACTTGAAAACTTTTGATATTTGAAATAGACTTAGCCGGCCAGCTATTGGCAGCTTAAAACTTTGTTTGCTCAAATATATCCACTGCAGTTATTTGAGGCAACCAAAATAGTTATCAAGTTCCTGGTGCATCACTGCCATGCCCAGTACAGAGGAATTCTGTAATTAACCAAGAGAGACAAATGATATTAAGGGTTGACTATAAGTACAACTAATATGGCTCAAACTTGAAATCCTAAAGTAATTAGAATCTCAAATCGAGCGAATACCAATTTCTAGGGCGAGAGTCTGTTGTTTGTTTTCCAGAGAATAGCCTACCATGGCCCTCCACTTCATTTCCTTGGAGTTCTAATTGCTTTTGGCATTTCAAGTTTGAGCCCAAACGGTTGTAGGTTTGTCCTCACTATCAAATTGAACCCTTTTCATGAGGAGAAAAAATAATTCTTCCAAACCTCAGAAATTTCACAACCCTGCCAACCACTTAAGTTCTCACAAACACTTCTACGAATCACCAAATTAATCTGGAGGAAATTCAGCCATGACATCCCCCTATCTTGCCTGAACCAGTCAATGTCTGTAGCCATTTCTCATCGTCTTCCGAGATATCAGCGATGTCCAGGTCAGGTTACATCGTATCACCCAGCCGACAACACTCTGTTACAACATCAATAAAACAACAAAATTCAGTCATCAAATTTTTCTCAGCTACTCTCTACAGTCGCTGCGGCAGATGATAACGGTTATTCATTCGGCTCACCACAGTTATAGTCGCACTTGTTGGATTACTCGTCATGATTGGTGGCTGCCGCAAGCCGATATGTCACAACGGAGGGCCACAATCCTCAATGAATTACCGCAGATCTGTTTATATTAGTGGAAAAAGCGGCATCTGTGTCAGTGATAATCGCAGAGCAACTTGTACGGACACTGCGATAATGTCAACGGAGCCATAGATCATAATTTGCGAATTTTGTCGAGTCTTATTGGTATTTCTGATTAGGTGAAAAAAATCCTATTGCCCCTTAAGCCAGCCTGCACTTCACAATTGCCTGATAAAATGATGAAATATTCCCTTAGCTTGCTAAGACGGCATGAGTTGTGCTCTCCGTACGTGATAACGAGGCAGGTTTCAAGGAATGAACTGTAGATGCTGAAGCAATGAAGTACACATTGGTTTTCGCAAGTAAACACAACTTTTCTGTTTCAACTCTGATGCCTGATGGTTTTTGCACCAAAGGTGACATCATATTTGATGCATTTCAATAGGATTTTGCAGGATGCAATATAACGGTTTCTTATTACCAGACACTTCAGCCTCACTATAATACAGCCTGGATGTCACTGAATTCCAATAAATTAGTTTATTGAAAAAAATTATTCAAATTTGCTTCTGTGAATTTGAAACCAAATTACACAGCAAAAAAATTGCAATATCTGACAGCACAGAACTCCTTGCTGGATTGTCCATTTCAAATTGATTAGGTGTAGGCCACAAAATTCATGTTTATTAAATGATCATTAAAATCTTTTAAAAACAGTTCTTGACGAAAAATGTTGAAAAAATGTGATTTATTGTGATTTTCCATATGAAAACCTGACACAAAATGTGAAGTCAGGAACTAGATTTTTGAGGACAGAGCTGTTTTGAAAGGTCTGCAGCAGGACTACCAATTTGGCAATGATAAAGCCAAAAACCCAGACCAGAGATGCAGCTAGACCATGTAACTAGCACCAAACAACAACATCAGTAAGTGTAGCAGACGCCACAAAAAGGAGAGGATTCATCCATGTCGCGCCCATTTTTTCTACTCAAAGTTCGTTTCCCCTACTGAGAGAGCGGCCACCTGGCAGTGTGCATTATTGATGGACGGGATCCTTCAAATTACATTCACAGCTGAGTGAGACTGAAATGCTCTCACTGTAACCAAGTATTCATGTGGGTCAGACTTCTATGATATCACCCGCAGAGAGTCGATTGCTGTCCCGCGTTCTATAATCAATTGTTTCACTGAAGATTATCTTAAATTTGATTGTTGAGGTATTCAGATTCTGAATGGTTTCCTTGCATGAGTACATGTATGTAAAGTTTGGGCAAGGAGTCGTACTTATAATACCACTGGTACAAATTGTAGAGCCAGAGTTCTCATTTTCACAATTTCTTAATAACACATGACAAATGTTTTCGGCTAGACCTCTAGGCCTCTTCAGACCTCTTCAGGGACAAGGCCTACGAAAATTCCCAAATGCGACTATGCCGAGATACCGCATTGCGATCTGGAAGTTTCATGGAAATACACAAGGTCTAGCTGAGCAGACACGTGGCTCATGTACAGCATTCTAAACAGTATAAAACAATGTGCCATATCTTGCAAAATGTCACCGACTGTCAATTGGTGTTAAAGAGAACACTGGGATTTCATTGTTGAAATCAACATTAGGACAAGTGCAGATGAGCGCTTTTTTGCGCAAACCTATTTTAGGAAAATATGCTGCTAGTGAGACAGCATACAAGACTTGGGCATGAGGGGTGCGGTCGATTCCAATTTGCGAAAAGGGGATCCCAGCCTAACTGATCACTGAAGCTGCCTACTTATGAAACCAAAGGAGTCTAAGCAGAAAATGCCTAGTTTTATAGGGTAAACAGGTTTTTTAGCTGGGAAAGTTTCCCTCAGTTTCAGATGTTGTTGTAATTAAAGAGACGATGTTTATTGACTGGGGTATATAGCAGATGGGAGCTCTCCCATTCAGCAATGTCAAACATATTGGGTTTCTAGTCGGTTACAAGAATTACAAATCTCGCTCGGAGTTGCTTCCAGAAGTGCTCAGGGTGGATCCTTGTTCATTTCTTCAGGGAAACAAGTTTCTAACTCTTAATGCCGTGGAACTCATCTCAGTTTTAAAGGGGCTATGCGCTAATGGAAAAGAGAAGTGATAAATAAGCAGGTGATGCTGAGCTTACAACTTGAACTTATGAAAGGATTAGGGTTAGAAAAATTTCTAAGTTCAAATATTTTTTTCACTTTTTTTTTTCTGCTCAAAATAAACCAACATCATCAGTCCCAAAACTTTTTTGACTTTGAAAATGTTCAAAATTTTGAACTAACTCAATAATGAAAATAATTTTAAGTCCAAATATTTTTTTCACTTTTTTTTCTGCTCAAAATGAACCAAAATCATCAGTCCCAAAACTTTTTTGACTCTCAAAATTTTTCAAAATTTTTAACTGACTCGATGATGAAAAATTTTCTAAGTCCAAATACTTTTTTCACTTTTTTTCACAACTGTAGTTGTTAGTGATTGGTTTAGAGAAACCTACATGGGTTTAACCTCACGTCACCTTCCCATCAGAGATGTCAGCCCCAAAGACCTTGTCTCACCATAGATATTGTCCCTCACAACAACACATCTCCTTTTACTACTTTACCACCAAAGCTTCTCGACCACACCCCATTCCCAAGCTTTCTCTACTCACCCTTGCAACAACCAATACTTGATCATAGTCAAAATATTTCAAAGATATGCAAGACGAGTGTTGTTTCTCTATCGCTATGGTAACACAATCGTTTCAAAAACCCCATCGCGTCAGCGGCACGTCCTCCACAGATTAGCCCAGCTGGAACCAGACCCCACACTCCCACCATCCATCGACTCAACCCAACAAGAACAACCTCCAACCTCTTTTAGACCCGCTCTTGTTTCACTTAAATTTTTAAGTAGACGTCTTTGGCAAGCACTCTGGTGTTCTTGCAACGTTTATTCTGGTGTGATGATGCTCAATGAAAATTTGATTAGTGAATATTGGCTGGTCAGAGCACCTGTGCCGTCAACAAATATTAGCAAGCGCGATTCGATCAATGTGAACACATTAAGAGATAGACCATGTACAGATGGATTGGCTCAGCATCACCACACTCAAGACACCAACCCACAAACTATAAAAAGTAATCCTTAAAACATTTTTTGTAGCTGTGGTATCAATGTAATTGGCACCAACAACAACTGCAGTAATACAAACAAGACCACCAAAACATGTACGCGACCACAATCCTAAGTGAAACTGGTTTGGTGGAGGCACTGTCACAGTCTGTTCTTATTCAAAAACTGGTTTTCATGGAACATCTCCAGGACCATAGCTAGATGGGGCAGGAGGACAGAATGCCACTAAGGGTCACCAAAGTAGGCTATATTATGTGGGCCTTCACTTGGGAAATTCATTCATTCGTTATTGACACAGTGGTGTACAGACGCCACACTGACAGTGAGAGAGCTTCGAGGAACCACCAGAGCTGAGACGATGATGTATTTTCTTTTGCTCATGTTGGTACAGGAATACAAGTATATATATAAGTACTTCATAAAACAATGGCATACAGCATAAGAAGGATCATTGAATGAATACTTAGGGGAAAGTATAATCGATAGGGGACAGGATCACCTGCCCCGCTGGTTCACCAACCTCCAATATTTCACCATCAAAAAATCCATCTCACTAATGCATCACAAATTAGCCAAACGTGCACCTGGTCAGGGGTGCGTCAGCCAGGACAACGTCACCAAAATACTGTTATCATCACCAACAAAATCAAAGTTGCAACCTTTGTATAAAGTTTAGAAAAGAAACGGTAAAGGTAAAGGCAATGGACCTATTCAGGTAAAGGTAATGGAAAATGTAATGAACTGGTAAAGGTCAATGGCTACCATGGTAATGGAAAAGGTTACCCATTGACCTTACCAGTGCAATGTCTTTTTATTCCTTTGACACAATAGATTCGTTACCTTTTCCATAGATTCATTACCTTTTCCATTTCCTTTCAATACTTGCATGAAAAAGGGTAGAGGGACTGCAATAAGCCCAGAAGGTGAAAAGGTAATGGGCTTATTCAGTTTAAGGAATATAATATGACAGGTAATGGGCTTATTCAGGAATAGAATATGACAGGTAATGGGCTTATTCAGGAATAGAATATGACAGGTAATGGGCTTATTCAGGAATAGAATATGACAGGTAATGGGCTTATTCAGGTAAAGGAATAGAATATGACAGGTAATGGGCTTATTCAGGAATAGAATATGACAGGTAATGGGCTTATTCAGGAATAGAATATGACAGGTAATGGGCTTATTCAGGTAAAGGAATAAAATATGACAGGTAATGGGCTTATTCAGGTAAAGGAATAGAATATGACAGGTAATGGGCTTATTCAGGTGAAGGAAAAGAATAAGCCAACGTACTCATTCAGATTCAGAAACCTAATCGACCTTGGAAAAAAAACTGATTGAGTGCCTCGTCAAAGGACCGCTTAGGCCATAAAACAATCTAAAAAGCCACTCTGGAACAATCATCATTGGCGCAGGGAATTGATTGATCGAGGGAATATGCGCAAAACAGTCAATGTGGTGACGTCTGTTGTTAATCACCCTAACTAAACGTATCACTGCAGCCCTGAGCCGTCATCATCCCGACTCTCGTGTTTGCATCACCACTATCGAGCTCCACATTGGGTGAGTGATTTAGCGATCTCAAAACATTGTGGGTCAAGATGGGCTCTTATAGGGCCATGGAACCCTAAAGCCACTCAATTTTATTCAGCTCAGTCCTGAAGCTGTTTTGCCCCCCCCCCCCCCCGACTGTCCCCAAATGGAGAAATAGGAATAGTGTGACACCAAGTGGGTTGGGGCCCAAGGAGCTGTCACAACCAATGGACAGTTAGGCATCTCCCACCCGTAACCATGTTTCTGTCCAGCCAGCTAGCTTCCCTAAGGCCAACTGTAAAACTTGAGGTGTTTTTAACAGCTACAGTCTCCAAGTAGATGGGTGGAGGGGGGGGTCAGCCTATCCCCCACTGACTCTGTTATTCAACCTCATGCCAGTAGTATATATGTCCCCAAGGCCAACTGTGGAACCCAAGATCTGTTAGTCTGCCTTGTTTGTAAATTGATACAGAGCTCTCAACATCTGTTGGTAAAGTGGTTTTCCCTCATTAATAGATTTAGATAAAACGACATGGTAGAATTATTGAAAAATCTTTCGATGAACGCTGATACCTGGGTACTTTATCGGGACAAGCTGGCACAGCTGGTCTGCCGCTCGGCGTTCTCAGTCCAATACCAATAACCGATAAACATTTGGCGCAATTTCCACAGTGTTAAGCCATCGATACGGCAGGGAGTCTCAGGGAGGAAGAGTTGACTAAGGCAAGATAAGAGTGCTCCAACAAAGATGATGCTAGATAGAAAGACATGAAGAAAGAGCAAGTGAAATATTTCCACTAGCTTCAGCGTTTTAGAGCTAATGATATGCAGTGGAACCTCTGTTAGCGGACACCTCTCTAGGACAACCTCTCTATTAAGGACACTTGTTTTGGTCCCAAATTGGTTGTTTCCATTCAATTTGACCTCTAATCAGGACACCTCTCTATTAAGGACAGAACTTGTCAGTCCCGAGAGTGTCCTTAATAGAGAGGTTCTACTGTATATGACTTGCTGTCTTCTGTTTATCAAAGGAAATAAATTTCATAAATTTCATTTCATTTCATTTCAAGAGTTGATAATCTCTAATTTAGGGCATGGGCCTAGAAATGACATGCCAGATCTAACTACTGCTTATCCTCTGGAGGTGGGGGAGGGAAGGGGGGGGTGTTCATGCGCCACCCCAAGACCTCCAAAATCCACTACTGGCGACTATGAACTAACAGACATAGATCTTAGAGAACAGATAGAAGCAGGCTAAGCAGTGATAAGGTGCAGCCGTGGTGAAATTTATGAAAGAGGAATTAGTGTATCAAGATTGCCGTATTGGGTTAAACCGGTCAATACTATGATTCATTCAATCTAAGCTTCCCAAAAAGATATTTGAACTCACCATCACTTACGTGCAGCACGTGGAACTCCATTCTTGGGCTGGGGCCAGGAAAATGATAGATGCGTCTTACGCAATACTGCAATAGGAGTGGGAGCTATAAATAGACACACTGTCCGCGCGTTGTCTACTCTGGTGTGCGTCCTTTGGTCTTTCACTTTATTCCATGAATGATTGCTCTCTATTTGAATTGTGGGCCACACCCATAGGCCTACATACAGAATGTTTGAGGTTGCCTGTTTTATTGAACACTCCTAAATGCAGTATGCTTTTCTCATGGCAGGAATTGATTGAAGTCATGGTCCCACCCTTACGAAAAAGATCTCAGATTCACCATGGTAAAATTGGAGTTTACCATGCTCCCAATGGTGAATGTAGAATTTACCATGCTCGCCATGGTAAAATATTTCACTGTCCCAATTCACCATGGTGAAGTGCTGTCAGTTTACCATGGTGAATTGTGGATTTACCATGGACGCATTGAGACACATTTTCCTAGGGGATGGCATGTGTTTGACTGTCACCACTGCTTTGGGGGCATATGCTTATTGAGTTTGCCCATCCTTTTGGATGATTCTACGATGCAGCGCACTCACAGTCTCTGAAGTGTTGGGTATCAATAGGACCATACCTCAATCCACTCCATACAACAGGGAAAGACACTGCTTGCCTATCATCGCTGCTTTGACAGGAGGGCCATTCAAAACTGTAAACTGTCCTCCTGGTTGTGACATTGTCCTCATTGAAGACGGAGTTGGACAAATGGAAAATAAGATAATCAACGACCCCTGAATCTCTCTCAGTGCAAACGAAGTTTGAGAACGATTTGTTTTGCACTTCATTCACAACAGGGTCGTACTGGGCTTTCCTGGGGCTTTTGTTAATTTGACGATTGTGATCTGTGATCTGATCACGAACAGAATTAACCATACATGTCGTGGTGTTAAAGGCAGTCTCGGGACAGATACTGGTTGGCTTTACAGTGGACATTGAGCTTGAGCTGGGGACAGAAATAAGCATCGGGGTATTTCAACAAGAGAATTCAAGTAGCACCGATGCAAGCATTATGCGGCGTCTTCTCCCTGGTTGTGACTGTCTCCATATTCCTGAAGATGCCTTTTCTGGAGAGATAAGCAACACACTAGTGCATTGCAGCTAGGAGGTGCTTGGTGATACACACTCAAGGTCTCAGTCTACAACAAGCCATGATGTGGCCATATGTAGGTGTACCTTGCTTGGTGATACACACTCAAGGTCTCAGTCTACAACAAGCCATGATGTGGCCATATGTAGGTGTACCTTGATATTATGTGGAACAAAGTCAGAACAACAGGGAACGGATGAAATACATGTAGGACCTTTATTTTGAAAATTTCATAAGTACAGGTGAGCGTTACAGTAAAATAACTCCCTCAACACACAGAACATGCACACCAATCTAACCAATAGCACATTCAATGATGTTTTCTTCTTGTCTGTCCCAATCACATCAGCACCCACAGTGTTCTCACCTCCCCTTGAAATGCCATGTATCACACACAATCATTCCGTCCAGTGACATACGAGGTGCCTTGCTGGACCATGGACAGTATCAGTCCTTCGCCAAATCATCTCTTTCTTGGAACTGTCTATGAGCTGTTAGCTTCAGGGCATCTAGGAACACATCCATGGAGACAGTGGGCTTCTGCAAAAAGACAAGAACTTCAAGTCATTACTGGTTCATTTTCAGGCCAAAAGATGGCATCTGTGGGCCATGATTGACTATATTGGTTTGTGTGAATGCGCAAGAAGACAAGAGTCTCGATCCCCCATTCAAATATTCCACAAGAGGGCATTTTTGAGCAGATATGTACCAAACTATTCCCTGTTTCTTCTACAATAGGCCTAGCCGAGCACAATAAACATTGTTGTTATTATAATATCTCGGTGCACAAAATTGGTCCTTTGGGACAAAGTCACAACCAGAATGAAGAGATAAGTTCACTTTATCCAAAATCTTCAATACAACAACAGTCCATCTCAACTCGTGATGAATTTCAATCTAAACTTGGTCAGAGTAGTTATCTGCTAATTGTTGCATTTACTGACACTCGACATTGATTTACCTGAATGTAAACAGCCTGCGCAATGAATGGAAGTTTCCGGAGAGTTCTTCCACTGAGGCCTTCGCTGTGCCTGAAAAAATGTGGACACAGGATATTTAACATGTCTAGTTGGTGCATTCTGATCAGCTGTCTAGAAACTTGAGCCAAACAACTTGGTGGTTCAAATTTTCCTGTGAACACCTTGGAGAACCATTCCCCTAGACTGCCGAGCATCTTACCAACTTGGCAAGCAGCCTGCCCTGGTCACACAGATCCTAAAAAGTTGACCAACTTACATAGCTACTTCCCTGAGCTTGAGACTAAGTCTTGTGGCATCATTTTCCACATAGCGCATGACTTCAAGGGCTCGGAGGTCTAATAGTTGCTGTGCTGGAGTGATGATACCAGCCTGGAATCAGTCAAGAATGAAAGGTTTACAGATCAGCTTATTTGAATTCTGAAGTTGTGCTTACATATTTTTTGTGAACAGGTATTTGGTGTCCTAGTTTTACTCTAGCTGAGAATTTCACCACAGAACTTAAGGAGACATTCTGGTTACTAATTGTCGGCAGAGCAAATGAGTTTGGAGAATGATTTTGACCATGTCGCCAAACCTATGCCATAAAGTGTTCCTTGGATTGATTGGTTGACTGACACACTGATTGATAATCATGTACATTTTGGTTGATTTGACTTCTATTGTACTGCACTTCTTACCCTCATCAGCTCATTGATGCAGGACTGATAGATCTTGAAGATGGCAGCAGACGAGGGGTACCCAATATACTGCTTGATGTCAGCTCGGTCAACGAAGGCAAGATCTATTGCACCGGTAATATTGGACGTTGTCAAGATAATCACATTCGAATTCCTGCAAGGAAGAAAGAGTATGTATTTGTATGGGGAGTAGACCACTTTCATGGTGTTGATAGGTTCCTTATCTCACTCACAGCTGGCAGCACCAGTTGTGTCATTCTGTGACAATTGGATTCAACTTCTTTGCTTGTCTCTTCAGACTGGATGATTCAACTAACTCTTCACAAGAGTACTAAGGAGGTGGGTTTTTTACGCTCTGGTACTTAAGTGAAAGGTCGATGTAAAAAGTCTACATATCATACATTTCCTTTCTAAGGGAGGAGTCTGTGTCAAGACTCTGGCACTTATCTGATGGTCATGGCCTATTATTTTCTGCCACATCCTGGGCAAGTCAATGTTGATGGAATGATGGTTGATTTTCACCTTTTGATTTGATCGAGTTGTGTGAGGAGGGCATTAACAACGCGGATCGCATCGGACGGCTCTGCACCAGATGACACAGACTTCCTGGCTGCTGCTAAACTCTCCACCTGCAAGTCATACAAACATCATTTAGCATTACTTTGAGGGCTGAGAGGTCTAACAGGTGCTGTGCTGGAGTGACGATACCAGCCTGGAATGAACATCCGACCAGTGCAGTAGAATCTACCTTAGCAGGCACCTCCGTTTTCATTAAATCAGGATAACTCTCTATTATGGATGGCATTTGTCCATCCTAAGGGTGTCCTTACAAGACGTTCTTCTGAACTTGGCAATAATAGGTTTTTGGTCTTACTCACCTCATCTATAAGAACTACCACAAGAGCATCTGGATCATCTATTAATTCTTGTATTTTCGTGAACATCTTCATCACAAGTTTACCACTCTGAATTGAACAAGGAGAACGGTTGGATAGGATTTCATCATGGTCTAATGAAGTGTTTCATAAAGAGAGTTCAGACTGAACAAATATACAGGAATATAAACCATGCAATCATACGTCATGTAGCCTTCACAGCAGCCATTTGAAATTCTCAGGTGAAAAGTGGAACTGTCCACCTGGGAACTTTTTGGAAGGCAAAGGAAAGATTTGAATTTGAAAAATTGGACCGACAATACCTCTGAAAACCACTTAGAAAATAAGCTATGACTGTTGATCTCTATAAGCTGGCCGTAACTATATCTGTCGGACAGTCGTATACACAACTTCTGGGCAAGAGCTTTGCATAATGAGGTCTTGCCAGTACCAGGTGGGCCTGAAATATGGAAGCAGAAAATGAAATGTCAATTTGGAATCTGTTAGGGAGGACATTTGTGGCCTGTCACATCAAACTGAGGCACGTGTCACACAGAAGCCAGGACATAATAAAGACATTGATGAGCTCAGATTTTACAAAAAGTGACAGTGAAATGAACAACCAGTCTGTCTCAACCTGCCAAGCCCCCACAAACTTACCATGAAGAAGCACGACTCTGTTCCAAGAGATGATATTACTATCCACTTTTTTGTCTGAGAATAGTAATGTTGTTGAGACATATTGCAGCAGCTGGAATTGAACCGTTTAAAAGTTTAGCTGTTAAATAATATAATATATAAATAATATAAATAAATAATATAGCTGAGTATACAAATTAGTTACATGAAGACCAGGAAAATAGAGATATTGTATGTCAATCTAAATCTTGGCAATTGCAGAAGTCCGGATGCCTGCAGGTACAATAAGGTCTTCACCCAGAGGACAGCACATCCCTATCGTTATGGTCTATTCCCTTCGAAATGTTTAAGCCAAAATACAAATCAACATTGTCTCCTGAGGTGATTCATATGTCATTGAGAATGTCACAAAGACAAACCATATGGACCTTATGAAGTTGAGAGGACAGATGCAATAGAGGAGTAACTATCGCTGCAATGCTAACCTCATTTTTTATTTCGCTATCAAAGATCAAACTATCCCAGAGTCCCTCAAACTCTCGACACGGTAGTAACCAATGTGATGCTGCTGAAAGATCCTCGTCATCCAGCTCCTCACTGGCTGGACCGTCTTCATTCAAGTGACACACATGGAGCAGCAGGTTAGCACTACATAAGTCAATCGCCTGAAAAAACAAAACACAAAGTGTCAACTCATACATCATATTTCGCACAGAACACAATGTTTAAAACTAAAACTTGTACAAGGGACTCTCAGAGGGGAAGCTAAGTACAATTAAGTGTTGACTCACAACATTTTCTAATTGAGGCTTAATTGTCTCCCGGAATTAAACACAGGTGGGCCTACTAATTTAAAGTACACCAGTAGTACGAGCTGGTCTTGGCCACAGAGTTGGATCTACATGTTTATGTTTGTACCTACCGCTGCGTCTGTTTTATTAAGATCAGTATCACAGATCGCGACGGACGCAACATGTTCTGTCAGAAATGGATCATCAAACTCTGTCAATGTTAGGTTTCCATAGGCTACTCTCTGACGGTGAAGTAACTTGACAACGTGGGTCTTTATCACAGCTACACGAACCGTACTGAAAAGAGGAATAGAGAGGCACTAATCAGGGCTGACATAAGAGCAAATAAAATGGCCAGGGGCCACGTGGCCACTACGACACCAGTCCTGTGGTCTATGCAGGAATTCCTTGAAGAGGATTATGGTAACCATTATATATAAATGGTTCCAGAAAATTTGTCAACATTGACCATGGCAATGAGGCTGAGGTTAAAATGTTTCAACCACTACTGAAAATCTCCTCTTTCATAAAATGATTTAAAAACTACATTGAAAAATATTCGAGCAGTAATGCAAATGGCGCTCCATACAACCTGAAGTGATCATGAATCAATGAAAAAGTGAGAGTGTACCTGCAAATACTTTGGATCACTTCCACGTGAATACTTGGCAGTCCAGCATCAGGGAGAGCATCCTCTAAATCGGATACTTTGTCCATGCTAAATAATATATATGAAATTGACCACAACTTATGAAGAAATATAACTTCTATCGCTATATCACTGTCCAAAATATATTCCTTCTTTGAAAACACCGCCGCCCGCGATTTGTTACATCCTCGATGTGTACACACATTGAGGGATGTCGGAGTTCTTCTAGTAATAACAGGTGACGCCACCATTAGTTCATGAGTTCCTTACGCGGGAAATACGAATGCGCACGTGTGGCGTTCACAGTCCTTAGATTTATTTTAAAAGGGATGACCCCCTGTAGGATTTGTGAAGGGTGTCCGGGGGGATGTTTCCAGCCTTGGGCTTCTGTTAGCCAGGATTCATACTGGCGATATAAACCATTCAATTGTTGGGAACTCAGGTGAATGTGATCATCTGAGGGATCGGATATGGATTCATACTGGTGATAAACAATGTAAACTCAAGTGACTGTGGTCATCTGCGAGATGTGGATTCATCATCATCATCATGTCCCGCAGCCATGCGGCCATTGGGGCCATTGGGGTGACCCTAGGCTGTTAACGATTGGACTCCTCGGCGAGGTGGATCAGGTCGATCTTTCTTCCAGTCCAGTGCGTCACGTCATCCATCCAAATTCTCTTTGGACGACCGCGTCGGCGGCTACCCTCCACTGTGCGCCTTGCAAGATGTTATTTGCTAGTGTTCCCTTGGCTCTCTTGACATGGCCGAACCACCTTAGCTTTTTCTTCTTGGCAACGATTAGGAGGCTGTCGTGATGCCGATGTACTGGTAACCCGTTCTCTTACCTGGATGTTGGTGGTGTGGGATGTATAGTGGATGTTGAGTAGGCCTTATAGTCTCAGTTGGCTAGCAGTTCAGTTCAAACGCACTGATTCGTTTCTCGATTCTCGGTGTTCATGGTCCACGATTCTGCCGTATACAAGAACACTGAGATCACCAAAGACCTCAGAAAGGAGGAGTTTTGATGTCATTGACTGATTGAGATGTTTCTGAACAGCCAAATTCTCTTCAGTCTTGTTAATATACGCGTTTTCACCTCCTTGAGAGAGGTACCATCCTCTGTCTGTGTGGCACCTTGGTAGAGGAACTCTGCCACTTGTTCTAGGTAGTAGTCTCTCTGTAACCTCAGAGTTGATTCGGCCTGGCTGTGACTTCCTCACCTCTCTCATCATGTTGTCAGCACGGTGGAGCAGCCAGGACTGATTCGGCCTGGCTGTGACTGCCTCATCTCTCTCACCATGTTGACAACTTGGCAGAGCAGCCAAGACTGATTTGGCCTGGCTGTGACTGTCTCATCTCTCTCACCATAATTATTGTCAACACGGTGGAGCAGCCAGAACTGATTCGGCCTGGCTCTGACTGTCTCATCTCTCTCGCCTTATTAACAACTAGGCAGTGCGGCGAAGATTGATGCGGCCTGGCTGTGACTGTCTCATCACTCGCATCATGTTGTCAACGCGGTGGAGCAGCCAGGACCGATTCGGCCTGGTTGTGACTTCCTCATCTCTCTCATCATGTTGTCAACACGGTGGAGCAGCCAGGACTGATTCGGCCTGGCTGTGACTTCCTCATCTCTCTCACCATGTTGACAACTTGGCAGAGCAGCCAAGACTTTTTTTGCCTGGCTGTGACTGTCTCATCTCTCTCATCATGTTGTCAGCACGATGGAGCCAGGACTGTCAAACAGTTGTGTGAGCTCACTAGAGCTTGCACTTACATAATAGTGTAAAACTAAAATGTATGTAATATATATATATGTATATAAAACCGTCATCGGATGCGCATCCGATATGCCACGAGATCCTTCACCGTCAATTCCCTTACCGTCTTCGGATGCGCATCCGATATGCCACGAGATCCTTTACCGTCAATCTCTTTACCGTCATCGGATGCGCATCCGATATGCCACGAGATCCTTCACCGTCAATTCCCTTACCGTCTTCGGAGACGGATCCGATATGCCACGAGATCCTTCACCGTCAATTCCCTTACCGTCATCGGATGCGCATCCGATATGCCACGAGATCCTTCACCGTCAATTCCCTTACCGTCTTCGGATGCGCATCCGATATGCCACGAGATCCTTCACCGTCAATTCCCTTACCGTCTTCGGATGCGCATCCGATATGCCACGAGATCCTTCACCGTCAATTCCTATACCGTCATTGGATGCCACGAGCTTTTTTGTTACCTCACCGTCAATTCCTATACCGTCATGGATGCCACCAGCTTTGTTGTCGTTGTAAAGGTTTCGGGGATACGACCAATGCATGCGAGCACCGTCGGCGGAACCCCAAACCGCCCTCTCGATCTATCCGTAGGGACAAACCACTCTCGTGACCGCCACACTACGGACTCCGGACCTCCAGACTTTAGAGACCGAGCTTTTCTTAAACCTTACAATTACTGTATACTCGGCGCCTCACTTATATGTGTTGTTTTTTTTCACATACATTGTTCTCGTGGTTTACGGAAAAGTAGGACTAAAATGTTAAAGTGTCTAAAAACAATATTCAGTTAATGGAATTACACTTTTTTCCATTACTGCTTGCTTGATATTGCCCTAACAACTTTTTCATGAATCAATTTTGAGCATTATGTTTACAACGTAGTTATTATAGCACGAAATATGAGTCTAAAATGCCAAATACTTGCAACTATTATGTTAATCACTGAAATCTTAGTGTACGAATTGCTCGCTAGGTTATTGCGCCCCTAAACCAACGTACTGACACCGCTACCTCCTCGGAACTCAAACTTTTACGTGAGTTAATTGTAATCTTACTCTCTATATACCAAAGTGATTTACCTAGGAATACAGTTGCACTTCACTGAAAACTAATGATGTGTTGATGAGTTCAATGAGTCCTTCAATTCCTTCCTTTGGTTTACTTGGCGAACTGACGACGTCCGACAATGACCCGTTGACGTACACCTGCAATACAGCAATGCATTGCCATTTTTGCCCCCATTTTGTGTAAAAAGATCTATTTTCGGACGAAACTCAGTCCCTCACAAACTTTGGTCGATTTCGCCAGTGATGACACTGCTTCTAGACTGTACCACAGCATTTTAACTTAGATGTAGCAGCGCCAAGCAAGAGTCAAGATAAATGTCCGGTGCCAGCCGCTGCTGGATCAACCCCCCAAAAAATTAAGAAGATTTAAATAACGGTCCTGAAAAGCTACCCCCAAAAATCGTCTGTCGAATTTTGCTGGTTTGTGATATCGAATTTTATTTTTTGTGTTATTTATTCCATTTTATTCTCCAGGAAAATGCAGGAAAATGCCAAAAAGAGGTTGAGGTTTGACGATAACTGCAAAAGCAGTGATAAAAATGATGGTCAAAGTGTGCCATATATAGCCGACAATTACATAGAATGGGGCGTTGAAGAGGTGTCTTGTTTTTTGAGGTCGAGAAATATCGAGGAAGATCACATCAAACTTTTCTGTGGTATGTGTCTGTAGGCCTACATGATTTTTATGGTGTTACTGTTAACTACAAGGCTTGGGGTTCCTGCAGCCAGCCCTGGTTTAAATTCAAGGTTAAAATTCACAATATCACACGATCGGAAATGACGTAGTTTGATGGCATTCAACTATAAACCCATTGAACAGTGCCGTCGTGGCAGTGGCGCTTCGTTAGTCAACCGATGGCAATGACCTTTTTCGAGCCGTGACCGGGGATTTTAAACTCGCCCAGCTGTCTCATCTTGTTACCTGATGTAAAGCGTAGCGTATTTTTGACTTCAGATGAGAAGATCACAGGAAGAACACTACCAGACATAAATGAAGGTCACTTGGAAAAAATAGGAGTGAAGTTAGTAGCACTGGTTGTAATACGTATTACCTTGATTATTTTGTGTACATGTATGTGTGTCATACTATCATAACGCAACCAGTGACAAAATTCTCTTTCACCATAATGTAATGTAATGAAAGCAGTAAGCAATCCATGTGCACCTTCCCACAGCCATGAGTCGGATGACAGCTGCTAGCTTTTTGTAATTGTTTGTGATTAACCATGATGGTGGATGACAAATTGTTTTACCAAACATAGTATTTGGGCTTTGCCTGATGATCCCCCTCTAACCATTGTGTTTAACAACACGTACAATAATTAGGTGTTATGGTGAGCAAAGAGGTTGGATTTAAGATGCCCCACAGGTTCATGAGTTGTCATAGATTAAGTGGTAACTTTTCTAAACGAGGCCTACATATGGAATGGAGATGTTTCATGAAAAATGTTTGTTTATTTCAAAATGGATCTTTTCCAGGTGTCTAGGAGAACGGTTACAGATCCTACAAGTTGTAAAGGCATTAGTCCAGACAACTGTCTATGGAGTGACAAAACGCACAAGGGTAGGATTCTATTTCTTGTTATGTGGTGTGGTGTTTCACCCATTGAATTTAAGTAGTCATCAATACTTGATTGAAAGTATAGATTATCAAAAATTATCATCAAAGGTATGTAAGGCAAGCTTATTCATTTTGTTCACTTGGAGGTGTTATTCCTCCTCGAAGATGGGACTGTTGGTGCCATTAACAGTTGTTGATCAGGTCTATTGGCCTAGTGACTCCTTCTTCAGTGAATAGATTATTCATTCTAGATCAAGTGTCATTGAAATACCTCCCAAATGCTTATGTTTAAAGTTGCTTTATTTGAAATTTGATTGCAGGTTTTGAACGACCCGATCCATGGCCACATCGAGATGCATCCCCTCCTCATCAAGGTCATGGATAACCCACAGTTCCAAAGATTACGCTTTCTCAAGCAGTTAGGCGGGTGTTACTTTGTCTATCCTGGTGCTTCTAATAACAGATTTGAGCACAGTTTAGGGTGAGTAGAATTAGGGCATATTTTGTACCAACCCAGGTGGTTGTGGTTGCCTCACCAACGAACCCTGGTAGTACCCTGGTCAGGGTCTCGAGGGCTATTAAATAAACTCTCTCTGCTCCAAATAGTTTAGCCCTGGAAACTGTGCAGTTTGGAACGTTGTATCTCTTTAATAACCTAAGTTTTCGGTCAGTTACTCTGTTGCTCTACGGCCCTTGAAGTGCATAGAAAAGACCTAGTATTTGAATCATCAGAAACTGAGCTTTCATTTCAGTGTGAGCCATTTAGCCGGAGAACTTGTCAGATTATTGCAGAAGAAGCAACCTGAGTTGAACATCACCGATAAAGATGTACTGTGTGTCCAGATGGCAGGTCTCTGCCATGATATAGGTAAGTTTAAAGGTCTATGCCATTCCATATCAATTGGTTGGATCGCAATCACTTATCATGTTGTCATGATTCTGTCGCTGCGTCTGAACACGTTGTCTGCATGGCAACTGATGTAAAAGTGGACTTGGAGTGACAAAGAATTGGGAGGAAATTTGAAAAGATATTATTGATTTATCACTAGGCTTTTATATGCTGGCCCAAGAAGAAGGAAAAAGAGGAAACAGGACATTCCTTGTTTTACTGATAATATATCTTATAATGACTTAGCTACTGTTGATCAGATCCTACTGTTGTTCCCTTCGTTATTATAGGTCACGGACCATTCTCTCATCTGTATGACAACAAGTTCTTGGAAGTAGCCAGACCTGGCTGGAAGTGGAAGGTATGTGTCAGTTGAAGAGGATGTAACCTAAACTTGGAATGTATGTACTTGTAATTCGAAAGGGTCTTATAAGCATCATCCTCATTATCATCAGTTTGGGAAGAAAGTCGTTATGTTGATAAAGATGGCAACATCTAGGCCTCTCATATTGGTTCACTTCCTAATTTGGTGCATCTCTTTGTAGCATGAGGATGGATCTTCAGCTATGTTCGAACATCTGATAGAAGTCAACAACCTGAAACCAGAATTTGCCCGATATGGCCTCGCAGATCAGGATATAACGTTTGTGAAAGAGATGATAGCTGGATCAAAGAAACTCAACAGGCACCGGGTATGTTTATTGAATTGAAATAAGTTAGCGATGCCGCCTTTCTGTGTACCATTGACGGTACCGGTATGTAAGATGTCTTTTGGTCTGTCAGAAAACCAGATTATATTTGATTTTTTGGCGGCTTTGTGGTCGTGTGACTCAAAACCCTGGCCACATCGACAGAAGGTTTTATTCTCTTGTCATTTTTGGTAAATCTCTTTCCCCAGTTGCCTAGCCTTGCATGCATGGCACATAAAATCGTTATTTTTTGTCCGTCTTATTAATCCCAGTTTACCAAAGTGTTCTCCACTGTGACCTTGCCAGGTCATATTTGATAGCCCAGGGTACTACTGGGATTATTTTACCCAATTGTCAATACTCAAATGTTGAAGAACACAAGATGTTTCTTTGATGAAACAGTTGCATTTCGTATTTTCAGGACTGGCCATATCTTGGCCGAGACAAATCGAAAGCATTTCTTTATGAGGTGAGTTATTTAACCTCGGAGTTATCTGTTGAAATATTTTTTATGCCACAATCATTCTTTAACATATCACTGGGTAATTTTCATATGATATATGGTGGAAACATCATACAGATATCATGATGTATTCTTATAAGTATTTTGGCGAATTCACTCAGCCAGCTGCATGACTGATCATAGTCAATACAGACTGTGTTTTCAATATGGAGACAACGAATGGCATTCCAGGGACTACATCCCCAAATCTCATTCCCAAGCAGACCTTCTAATGTTACACTGTGTGTTGTTTGAATCTTTTAGCGTGGACGTTCAGATTCATTGTGGACCTTTCTCATCCTCTAGGTGGTGGCCAACAAAAGAAATGGCATCGATGTCGATAAGTGGGACTACTTTGCTCGAGACTGCCATCACCTCGGCATCCAGAACAGCTTTGATCATGTACGCTACATGAAGTTCATGCGGGTGTTGAAGGTGGACCAGGACTATCAGATATGCGCCAGAGACAAGGTGGGTTAAACAAACATTACCTTATCCTGACATGACTTGAGAAAAACCCTAAAATCTTGAAGTTATCAAGAATAAAGTCACTAGCAGTACCAATAGAATCTGTCCATTGACAGCTTTTTAATAATGCTTTAATTGTTTTTTACTTTTCGATTATTTTTCTGTCCTCCATGTTAACCGTAGCAGTTGCATGTAGTCGTAAGTAGACTACCGGTAAATCTTGTTGTCCCAGGTCGATGTTTTACTTTGAAAGTATCTTATCAATTTCACACCTAAACTATAACTGCCTCACTGTGAGTACATTATTCACAAAGCTAGTGGGTGCCCCTCTTTATTAACAAGTACATGTAGTTAATTTGATTGGCTTTTGCTGCTATCTTTCTAGTCGTAGGTACAGCGACACATGACACATAGACTAGCATGAATTGTGCTCTGACTCTCATACATTCAGTTCTGCCTCTCTTGGAACTATCACCATGCCTGCCATCCCCTGACACACCTCTCCTCCTGCTTCCCAGGCAATAGGCATTTTGTTTTCTCCATTCAACAGGAGGTTGGGAATTTGTATGAGATGTTCCACACAAGAAACATCCTACATCAGCGTGCTTATCAGCATAAGGGTAAAATGGTTATAGAGGTGATGTAAGTACATGGTGGGGTACTGACTACCTTGGTTCTTCTTGAACTCCCCAAACTCTCTTAGTGCTTACTCCTGAAAAGTGGATATTTCTAAACAATACTGCTGTGTTTGGTAAAATTCACAATAGCACACCCAATGTTAGGTTCATGAACTTGTAATCTGCTCTTCTTCTAGCTGCCCAATCATGGCATCAAAAACAGTATGGTATTGAAATTGTAAAGATATGCATACTTTAGAAGTGTGAACTAAGAAAGTTTGGAGTTGACCTTTGTTGAAAGGGTCAATGTGATGTAGGCCACTGACCTGGGGACAAAGTTTCATTTTCTTCGCTCACCAAATTGAAAAGTTACCTTAGTCATTCAATGCATCACATTGGCCCTCCCCCTTCTGGTGAGAGTCTTGAGTGTAGTCAGACCAGTTCTGCCTTGTGCTCAACATATCTCGCTGACTCATTCTGACAGATTGCTATATTGTTCTCTCGGTAGGAGGTTGGCACTCTGTACGACATGTTCCACACACGACATGTGCTATTTCGTAGAGCATACAAACACAAAACCGTCGAGGTTGTTGAGATTATGTGAGTACTGATTTGTACTCTTTTTGCAATGTACAAGTTTGGTAATGTGGTATAGTTGGGGCCTCAGCTCAATAGCTTTACAGTGTTGAAAACAGATGGCAGTACACATAAAATACACACTGAGGCTTTAATTGAACCATCTTACTTTATCTTGTTTTCTTTGAACAAAGGAAGAGAGACCAAAATAGGCTGCAAGTGACTTCAAGAAACTTTAAGAGTAAAGAATGTATATTGGCTCGTAAATGATCATGCATTCTCTTGCAAAGTGGGTTTTGTCTTTTCAGTGGACGGAAACATTAAAATTAGTTAGGAACATTACAGGCACTAACTGGTCTGACCTCATCAGTGAGATGGTGTTGCCCCCTCAGAAATTACGATAGATTCTCTCATTGATTTTCCAGTAAGATGGTTGCGCATGTGTTTGAAGATATTCTCGTCGCTGTTTTCACGAAGTGACCAATCAACAAATTTTCAATTTTGAGGTTTTGCAACCAAACCTCATCATAAAGAAGAATGGTTCTTCACTCAAATTTGTAGACCTGTACATGAAGTCGTTTTGAACATACAACCAATTAAGTTTGGCGAATCAACAAACATGTGATAACTTAAACATCCTGATGACTCAAAATCAAAAAATGTTGATTGGACGGTTCGTGAAAACCGCAACGTTGTTTGTAACTCTCGATGAAGGTGACTTAAATTTGCTGTATTCCTTTCCAGGATCACAGAAGCCATGTTAAAGGCAAATGACTATTTACTCATCCCAGGAAAGGACAATAAACTGTTGCGGATGTCTGAAGCGATGGACGACATGGTGGCGTTCACTCAGCTGACTGATCATATCTTCGAAGCCATCCTCTACTCCACTGATCCAAACCTCGCTGAATCAAAGCGGATTTTGACCGATATTCAATGTAGACGATTATATAAATGTATAGGTCAGTTATCGCCTGGAGAAAGGATTAATATTGTGAGTGTACTGTCTGTTTGCTTCTTGTATGAAATCCTAAGGAGGTGCCGAGTGGTGTTCTTGTGTCACATGCAGAGTATGTTTCTGACACTGGGCGCATGTGTTTTTCTTCATCTTGGGATTGGCCTAATATATAAATTTGTGGATCAGGAAGATAACTGCTGTGTGGCTTATTGAATAATCGTAGCATTCTCACATCTTGTTGACCTGCTGGTATTCTTATTGCTAATGATAAATTTACATGGAGACTTGGCTAAAACTGTGCAACCGCTAATATTTGACAGTTGTCAGATATGGCATAATCGCTGAATAATCCAGTTTTGCAGAACTGACACGAACTTTTTAGATGTATCTATCATGCTGACCGTTTCTCTATCATAGGATGAAGAAATAAGTAACAGATACCGTAAAGAAATCATAGCTGCTGTGCCTGAGGAAAAGTTGGGAGGAAAACCACTCAAACCAGAGAATCTAATCGTCCAGGTGGCGCGTTTTGATTACGGCATGAAGGAGAAGAATCCAGTTGATAACGTCCGATTCTACCGAAAGGGTGACCCAAATACAGCATTCCAGCTCAGAAAGGACGAGGTTAGACAATTTTCATTTGGCACATTCCCAAGTGAATGTATGCATTTCTTTTGAGATGAAAGTGTAGATTTAGTAAATTCGTACATGGTTTTGGCTGTGGTGAGTGATAGGGTGTCTGCCCCGCAGGCAAAAGGTCATCAAATACTTTCTAGTCTCTGACTGTGTGGTCCTTTGCAGGTCGAGCAAGTGAGTGATGTATCGCTGTAGACAATTGTACACTTGTTTATTCTTCGTGCCTCTGTGTAACTTAGTTCTGACAGGCTGTGCTCCAACCATACCTCTGACACTTCTTCCTGCAGGTCTCCAAGATGTTACCAGACACATTTGCTGAGCAGTCAATCCGTGTCTACTGCAAACTACTTGACGAGGAGAGCATAGCAAAAGCAAAACAGTGTTTCAATTCCTGGCGTGAACAGAACAAAATGGCAACAGTAAGAAAGTCAATAGAGTTAGCTACTGAGGTGGTTTAATGAGTCAAGTCATTGAGTCAAAGAAGAAACCTCAGGAATATTCCCTTATCCACCGATCAAGCTACTGGTTGAGCAAACCTACACTGCCCACCTGAGGGAACTTTCCAGGCTGGTGACTAAACAAAAGGTTGTGGCGAGTTTGCTTGCTCCCTGAAGCATGCAACCAGATTGTTTGCACCACATGAGATTTTTGCTAAGGGAAAGCATCCCGCTGTCTTTAAAAAGAACATTGTCACATTTTTTGAGGTGACTTTAATGAACTGAGTATGTATTTCTTTGTTTTCCAGTCGGAGACAGGTGCCAATGAGTTCACTCCAATCAAGAGTCGGCCAACCCCTGAGAATCCACCTCCAACACCGAAGACACCAGAGAACACAAACCTAAGTCTTGCCATGGATTAGGTTACAGCATCAATCCTCTGGCAATGAGCAAGTTATTATTTAACTCGGCATTCATGTCTTAGTGCAATGTTTCGAGAAATGCATTGAACATAGGACTGCCAATGATAGTGTTAGAAGCTGCAAAACCACAAAGAGTTATTGATGTTGGATGAATGTTTTTATTGACTGCCGATTTCTGATTGTGTTTGAACACAATGGTGTTAGTTAACAGAGGTAATTGACCCAAACTGACTGAGGGTGGGGGTGTCTAAAGCGGTGCACAGGTCTGGAAGGTTCTTGCTTATGTGATCTGAAATTAACTGTAAACACAGTTGAGTGTGTGCAGCGCATGGTGGGTTTATTTCATGTCTGTGTTCATTGTAACCAATGCAATAGTTGAAAACTTATCGTAGGACAGCGAAGCTTTAAGCTATAAAATGGGACATCGTTCCCGATCAGACCTTAATATGGTCTGATCGGGAATGATCTTCCAATTTATAGAATGTTGGGTGCTGTTGTTGTATCGAGTAGTACAAAATGGTCGGACTGGTGGATTTAGAGCGGAAGTTGGAACGCATTTATCACCCATGGTATGGTCACCTATAGGTCCATACAGTGGATGGCCAGTATACAGTAGCTCTGTTCAGAATGTTCTCTATGCCACGATCATCTAGCCATACGCCACCTCATTGTGTCGCATAATAATTCTGATCCGGGTTTCGTTTTAACTTCTTATAATTGCAAGATATGCCGTATAGATGTCATTTCAAGGCTTTTATTCTGCTGCACACCATGATAGCTCCTTAAATAAGGGACCAACTTATAGAAATAGATGTGGTATTTTATTGGTAAATCATCAGAACGGCTCCTTTTATTTTGAAAATGTTGTCTAAAAACAAACAGGACAAGACTGATTTTATGAGCTTTTGTATGATAATTGTTTTAATGAATGTATGATTACAGGTGATAACCTATCGTAGTCTAGGTGATCAGTTATGCATGAGGCAGTTTTAATAGGAACCATGATTATGTTCACAAATGGTCTCCGGGGTGTTTCGACTGGCATTTTAATATTGTATCGCTAGGTGATGGTTGTGTTATTGAAGGTAATCAGAGCATAATCAATGAATGTAAGTCCTTTGCCCAAGGACGTCCACAAGTATCAATGGTTGGGTGTAACCATAATGCAATCATAATCTCAGACAGCATGAGAAAAGCCTCAGTTTTATATTTGTATTACATGTTGTCCAAAAAAGATGCCATCTCATTCTATGCAAGACTATGTTTACCTTGTGAATTTTATTTTTGTTACATCCTGTAGCTGTACTTGCAATATCTACGACAAGGTCAAAAGTATATTATAGGCAGCATTCATCTGCCTATACCTGCTGCCGTAGTCTCGTGTACCCATACAGAGCACAGAGCTTAGCACCAGATATTACATAAATCTACCCGAGTATGGCCAGCTGGAAATTAGAATAGATGCTACTTGCGGTTAGCTGTGAGTTGAGTAGACAGTGCTCATCAAGGCAAAGCTGCAGGTATAGGCAGGTGGATGCTCCCTCTAATATACTGCTAAAGAATGCGTGTACAATGATGCATGAAATAAAACTCGCGTTGTAGTCATCATTGTGTTGTGTCATGATCATGACTGACAGTGCTGCTTCACATGGCAATGGTACATCTGCCGTTTCTCAACCAGATGTTGCCGTAGCAGGCTTGCAGCAGGAACTGGTAAAATAGGCTACCTCAGGTTGTGACATTGTCAATAGGACTGGTTGTGACTTTGTCTTCAAGACTTGGTTGAGTTAAAGCCAGGCAGATCGAGGATGAAAATAGGGAATTTGTACCATGGTTGTGACTTCGTCTTTGGACTGGGTGAACAGTAAATCCTGGGCTGCCGGAGGACAGACAAAAGGTATAGTCCCCATTCGTGAAAGACCAGGGACTACACCAGTTTTAGCTTGTGTGAAAGACTGGGGACTATTTCCTCCTGCTACACAAGCCATACGTTGCATTGTGAAAGACACGGGACTGTTCCCCTTGCTACACCAACAGCAGGTCGTGAAAGACACGGGACTGTTCCCCTTGCTACACCAACAGCAGGTCGTGAAAGAGAGGGACTGTTCCCCTTGCTACACCAACAGCAGGTCGTGAAAGAGAGGGACTGTTCCCCTTGCTACACCAACAGCAGGTCGTGAAAGAGAGGGACTGTTCCCCTTGCTACACCAACAGCAAGTTGTGAAAGACACGGGACTGTTCTCCTTGCTACACCAACAGCAGGTTGTGAAAGACACGGGACTGTTCCCCTTGCTACACCAACAGCAGGTTGTGAAAGACACGGGACTGTTCCCCTTGCTACACCAACAGCAGGTTGTGAAAGACACGGGACTGTTCCCCTTGCTACACCAACAGCAGGTCGTGAAAGACAGGGAACTATTCCTACTTACAAAAGTCACAAACTGTGTTACAGGGGATTATTCTTCCAGCAACACCAGTCGTAAGTCGTGAAAGACAAGGGACTAGTCCTCCAGCTACACAAGCCAAAAGTTGTGAAAGACAGAGGACTATAATACCTCCTGCTACGTATACACGAGCCACAAGTTAAGAAAGACACGGGATTATTCCTCCTGCAAAACCAACAGCAGGTTGTGAAAGACAGGCGACCGTTCCTCTTCATACACGGACCACAAGTTGTGAAAGACAAAGTTGTGTAAATCCCGGAGGTACACCAGTCGCAGGTTGTGAAAGGCAGGGGACTATTCGTTCTGCTGCACATGTCACAAGTTGTGATCGACTGGGCACTGGTCTTTTTCCTGCTTCACACAGCCGCAGCTGTGAGGTAAACAGCCGCAAGTAGTGAAAGACAGGGTACTATTCCTCAAGCTGTGCCAGCAAAGGTTTGTGAGACCGGTCGCGCAGTTGAGAGGTGGGGGACCAAAGATATGGGAAATATCCTTCAGCCGTCATCAGTCCCAGTTGGTCAAGTTGCCCGGCCTCGCTCCACTTATTTGACACCAGGCATGCAGATTGATTGATGCTTGCTGTCCGAGACCGTTCATGTATCTTGCTAGCTTCAGCATCTACCCCGCTATAGGAGGCTCGGAGGACCAGAGACGGGGGATGATGTGAAGAACGCTGCTCTGCCACATGATATCGCAGTTTCCATCTTTACTCGGGATATCACACGTCGTCTGGAGGTGGCGATACCAGGCGAATCATGAATAAATGTTGTTGAATTGCCGCCATAGCAACGGCATGATCAACGGGCAGGACAGCAGGGGGAGATTGAGAGTGACATCGCCTACATCGTGTTGAACTTTGCGATTTACGTTGAGAAATGATCTATGACCCCACGGAGAAGGACAACTGAAAGCAGCTTGAGCAGGCAGAGGCAGATGCGTTGGGGAGACTTTTCTCTTAAGGACATCACGGACAAGTCAAGACAAATAGAGTAAGTAACAACTTAGCAGTCTTTTACTCTGACTTTTGTTTGATCTCAGTGAAAGGGGGCCCATGCATTGCATGCGCTGGTGTTGTCCCCAGTGCATGTGAGGTTGTCTCTATTGCAAGGTGGATGACAGCATGGACAGCATCGGCATCACCGGCATCGAAATGATTTCATTCGGCATTTTACGGAAACGTTCGGGAAATCTGTGATTCCCTTTGGGGATGACGGCATGAAACAGCGTCCGCATCACCGGCACAACTACATATCGCATCCTTGGGCATGGCATTTAACCCTACTTGCTTCTCTCAACCCAGGCTTGCCTGTGAAGTAAACATGTGATAGAACTAATAAATACCTCAGAGAGTAAAAACAATGTGATTGCATCCTTTCTTCCAGGACCATCCTGAAAAGTGTTACACCGCCACCAAAAACAAGAAAAAGGTGTTCCCACACCGGGAATTGAACCCGGGCCTTCTGGGTGAAAGCCAGAAATCCTAACCACTAGACCATATGGGATCACATGTTAAGCTGAGATGTTGACGCTGTTGTCTATTTAGATCAGTGACGGAGATTTATATTGTCCATGATCATTATCAAGTAATCGCAATCACATTAGATAGTTAACTGTTCAAAACCATGAGGGCAGAAACGAATGCTGGCCTATACCATCTTGACAACCAAGTTTTTCATTTCATCAAGATATACCCCTGTTTCATTTAGAGGGGTCAGACCATAAGTTTACCTTTTGCAGTCATGGTGACAGTCTACCATTTCTGTATGCAGGTCGAGGTAAGGCTCTTTTTTGAAGAGCCGTGGTCTTCGAAGTTATAAGTCGTCTTTGCCAAGGTTCAATCCCGACTTTTATGACAACACGGACCTATAGAACTTTGATAGAAGCCCGTGATCAGGCAGTTTGAGACTTTGAGATCTCGCATAGCTTTTGTGGTGTAAACCTTAGGGTCACTTCCCCCTTTTCTGTCGTGACATATACATATGCGTGTGCATACTTTGTCTAGATACATGTACCACCAGGATAATCAATGAACGCGTGAACTTGAATTATTGAGGTAACTAGCAAAACGACAGATGGACCATCTTCACGGCAACTGCTGCTTTCCTCGCAATGTGCCTTTGTCCTTTCTGTGAGTGTGTCCGATAATGACTGACCAATTAATTTGAATCTAACCATCTATTATAAGTCACGTCCACATTCCGTTCACGTTGGCCTGCAGAAGCTGGGCGTGACTGGCCTAAAGCTATAGAAGAGGTGGAATTATTTCATGCAAAGGTCTCTGGCGCAAAAATGTTTCTCAAACGATATAATCCAAAGGGAGCCTGAATAGTCACTTATCATCAGCCCTGTGGTGTATGATGGCTGCATATTTCTAAATATTTTCCACATTCTATGTGTCAACACATAAACATATGAGAATGTGCATACTGCGACAGTTCTCACACTCGTATCATGCAAGTGGAAACCCCGAGAGAATTCACTGGCAAATTTATCGGTGCCTGGCGAGTTTTTTTCCATGCAGTATTAAATATGTCTTCTTTTATAATGTACCACCACAATATCCTTGGAGAGAGAGATTGATGAGGTAAATCAATACTGGTTGGCCAACACAATTTGTCAGACCGGATCATTACTTGTCAAAACGCTGTGAGAATAACATAAATGGTAATTAATGCTTCTTCATGGATTGGTACAGCTGGATCCAGTTTGTTTGTCGCTGTGGTCGGATTATGTTTTAACACAAAGATTCATGTATCTTTGCCCGGTATCTTTGTAACTGATTGCCGATTCGCCAATTCGATAAATAAAACGTGTAATCTTGTCTTGTGGAAGAGATCCACTCTACTTTCGGAAGCATTGATCTATTTTAGTATGAAACCGCGTCCTTAGAGTGTCGCGCAGGCCGGATTTGTCTGTGTCTGCCTCACTCCCTTGTTGAGTCTGTGGTGTTCCCTCATGATCACGATAGCAAATCTCCGTAACGGCATAACCTCGTCAGATTTCCCATATGGTCTAGTGGTTAGGATTTCTGGCTTTCACCCAGAAGGCCCGGGTTCGATTCCCGGTGTGGGAAGTAGTACTAGTTTTAACTTTTTACACTTTGCGTCTGAACGCGGTATACGGTAATGAGAAAGCGCGTATACTTTGGAGATTGGCATTCGCAGCGGAAGTTGCGTTAGGTGATTTGTTTTTGTTGGATATTCCGCATGTACAGAAAACCTTGCTGAGAGCAACGGTTTCAAAGTATTCCCAAGATCATACCGATCAGTTGACTCGATTCTCGGCCAACCAAACGCGTGTTACCAGCGTTTCGTCTTTCGTAAACAGTCCGCAACTCACTCTTTGAATGGATATAAAAGCTTTGTTACCATAGTGATGAGGTAATTTACTGTTAGCTTTAAATCTTTTCATGCGGCGCTGCGCTTTACGACTTCTGTCAGTTTTGCTTTGATTGACTGATACCAATATCGACACGAGTCTTGTATAAGAAAACCAGAGTGGTGATTCTCGTCACAGACTACGTCTTGTAAGTTTTCCGTGATTCCGCTTCATCCGAACAAACATATGATTGGGTCGTGCTTATTATACCTCGGTAGGGGTGAAGTCACGGGGTGCACCCCTACTACCAAAAGTAATCGTTGACGGATTCCATTGTGTACCAGCGGGACAGCTTACAATGCGCAGTCGTCACGTGAATCATGACCCTGGTGCGCCAGCTGATTACCAAGCCTGTACCCTCCAGTAAACCGCAAGGTAAAGGTGTCACACTCAAGTGTAATTATTGGATAGTCTGCTTCTGTGATCGAACGACTCAATCAATCACTTCGGTACATTGGATACATCTGGGAACGGCCGCACTGAAATGAACCGTAAATGGTAGCGCCTCTGGGGACAGTCGCTGAGATTGGTTGACTTATCAGTACTCAAAGGGTGGCTAATGGTGTTTACCCTTTATATTTTAGGTACATTTGGTAATACCCCTTTGAAGATGGCAGCCACGGTGAACGAGGACACCGGTCTGAACCAGCGGCAGGCACAGGTCATCAAAGACTCATGGCAAAACCATATCAAACACGACCTCAAGAAATACGGTATCATCTTCTATCAAAGGTAGGCCTAAGCCAGGAAGGCTCTGGAGCTTCGACCTTTCCAGTGCTATCTTTAAACGCCCACCTGTTTATTCCGGTGTAGCGTATGATAGGCTGAAGGGCCTCTGCAGGGTTCTTTAAACTCCCTCAAACGCCCGCAAACGGTCTGTTGATACAGAGGCGCTGCTGGCCGAGCGCAGCTCTGACCTTAGGCTCTAGCGGCCTTGTCCTCGTTAGCATGTTGGGGGCTCCAAAATATACCATAGCAACTTTAGTTGTATAGTTTTCTAATTCCAGATTTTTCATGACCTATCCGGATTACCAGCAGCTTTTCCAGTTCATGCGAGAGCGCCCCCTGGATCAACTTATTAGGAACAAGGACCGGGTCCTAGTCACGCAGTCGCTGAAAACAATGAATGCTATTGGTCAGTTGGTGGCGGCACTTGATGCGCCGGACAAAATGAAGGATTTGGCATTTGATATTGGAAAGGCCCATTACAAGTATGGATGTCGGAAAGAACATTTCGATGTAAGTACATTGTGTATTCATTTATGGTTGTGGACAAAAAGAATGAGAAGAACGCGGACGCCCATACACAGAAAATGTAGAATTTGTTAGTTCAAGACAAAAGTTGCTTTGCGGCGGCTGGCCCCCGATATTGGCGTGTCATCAACCGCCATTATTCTGTGTAAGATCCCAACAAGATCTCGTCCGGAACAGGACGAGAGTGCCTCCCGACCAAAGGAGGCCATACACTATCTTGCGTGATATAAACCTTCAGGGAATGCCGCCTCCGTATCTTTCAGAGGGTAGGTCCGATCCTCCTGGACACCATGTCCGTGGGCCTTGGCCGAGATATGGATGAGTATTGCCACCAAGCCTGGAAAGCATGGATCGAAGCGCTCATCCCCATCATGAACAAAGGGAACGGAAGCGCCGTGTGACTTGCGAGGAATCAACTTTTTGCAGCATGGTCGAGAAAGATAGCAGATTGTTAAAAACAGCACAGTGTTGTGAATGGCTTTAAAATGGCCACCATTTTCCCCGTCGCTAATTTTTTTATTTGTTTTATCATACGGACCTAGATTAAGCCATTTCACTCATCCGCAGTGTAAGTCCCGCCGTGCTCAAACATGGATGACACTAGACTTTATAATCGTAAGTGAAGTCATCAATTCAACGAATGCATGCATTCGATTTTAGTTATTCATTTTTAAATTGTTTTATAGCTGTTTCTGTTTTTTATGGGCTTCTGCGTCATAAGCGTGACTGGGAGATGTAAATCCGATGGTAAGCCAGAATGATGATGTGAAATCATGAAATGAGTAATGATATCATTATGATGCAAATAAAATTCTGTAGAGAGTAAAGTTGCTGCCGTACATGTATGTATCTCAGTCGATTGATATTTGAGGTATTTTAGCAGATAGGGCTGCCAATAAAGGTTCTTGCGAAAAGCAATACTCATTTTCTTCCCCATTTTCTTGCCCATTCAGAAAGCGAGCAATGTACATTTTCAATGCAAACCCAAGCATCTTAAGAGACTAGATTCGTTCGTTGAATGTGAGATTTTCTGACAAACAATTCTCACTGGATATCTCAACATTAAATTTCAACATAACTCTTTTCATTTACACCGATATTAACAACAGGCCCAGTCCCATGGGTGTCCGCAATAGAGAGCTTGTACTGTATTTGTGCTCCAGAGGTAAAGTTTCATATTGATGTATAACGGCCATGTTTTTCTGCATGAACTTCGGGACAGCGAAACACATTGCACACGAAGGTTATATTATGGTGCTGCATGAAGTACACTCACATCATGGATATCAAGGGGTTTGCGTCTTCAAGTGTTTTTGGCCACAACACCTGTGCAGCCGCTTGGGGGCTTTTCGGCGAAATGATAAGTGATGAAGTATTAACAGAAGATAACTTGTGCATCTGGCGATGGGCTTCAACATACTTGTTTGTAGGCGTTAAGAGTCAATGAAAACAGACTATTATAGGCCATTCGTAAATGTTATATCCGCATCGCTTGGGGCTCTGGAGGACGAACTACTGGTTTGATTTATTAGAACATTTTTTTTTTATTGATCCTTGCCTTAAAAACAAGATTTTAGGGTTATGCACTAGTTTATTGTATTTTCAACCGATATAAATGTATTTTTATAAGGTACAATAAACTAAATTTGAATTTGAATTTGAATTTGGTTCAGCATTCCCAGTGCAGAAATTCAAAAAAAATCTTCAGTCAAGCCCAACGGTTATTTTGAGGGTCCCCTTGAGAGGAAATATTTTGTTTTGTTTGAGGTGATATCCAATACAACCCAAACTTTAACGATATCCGACCAGTATAGTTCGCTCTCCAGAGTCCCAAACGATGCGGACATAATATTTACGAATGATCTATAGATGACAAACATTTGAAAATTGTCGGCTTATTTGGCTTGATTTCAGTCTCAATTGGAAGGATGAAGCAGTGAATTTCTCTCTATTACACATGTGAAATATACAAGTTGTTCGGGCCAGGAACTGTGAAATAGATTATCGCAGTATTAAGTACGACAGGTGTCACGAGCAATGCCAATTTAATTGGGAGCGCTCTCCATCCATCACAGTAGAGCCGCAGTTTGATATGGATCGATGTTAGGCCTATGAATGCACACCCTGACGCACGATGGCCGACTAAAAAACAATATGCACAGGTATTCCTCGATAACCAAAGCAAGTATTCAATGGAAATGACGGTAAATTTTACTTTTAACTTGTGAAATTTAATAACACTCGTGAGACTGGACGCTTAACTAAACGGATATAAGGCTGCTTTCAAAGGTTTTGATCTCATTTGGGGGGGAAGGAATGAACCCCTTTCCCAAGAGTGTCTCGCTGTTGACAACCGGCCCTAACCGTTAATGGAAAGAGGAACTTTTTCGACATTACTATTGACTTGAAGAGCAGCATCTGATAACGGTTTTACTAACTGTGGGCATCTTCCGGCCTGGATCAGAAAGAAACTAGGTGATCTTCAGCAACCATCTCATAAAAAGGTTAGTAAAGGTATCAACTTCTTTTGATTATGACCATGAAAACAGACACAGAGGTATGCGTCTTGGTCGCAATGATCAGAGAGGAGGATAGAGGTGGCGACTGATGACCACAGTGAAGGGGATTCGGCCTGGAAATCATGACTCGTCATTTTCCACGCGGATCCATCCTGACATAACCAGTGATTTTCAATATACTCCGCCTCTCGATGCGAGGTAGGAGTATCACAAACCTGATCTCAGGATGACGCGGATCAGGAGCAGACTGCAAGAGACGGATTCGCTGGTTTATTTCAGTTTCATCAATCCATCAGAGATGGTTTTGTAGTGCAGTGCATGGATAGTTCTCTGGCTATCAATTAAACTGCTCTCGGGCAACCCTTGGTCAGGAGATTTCCTATTTTTGATAATTCTTAAAACAGCAATAACCGTCTAATGTCTTGCGAAGATGCCGCATGTCAGACGGGAATCGTGGCTGGACAATTCGACCCTACTTATATCTACACAGATAAACGTAAAAACAACAAATCATTGGTTTCATGCGTTGGAAGTTCACCATCCCATATGATATAAAGTACATGCATATTGAAAAGTTATCTATGTTCGGCGTTTGGCTTCGATTAAACTCGTAGGCATACGATGAATAAAAGTACAGTTTCGATGTTGAACCGATAATGTTGAGCTATATGAATAAATTCATATTTGTGACACCAAGTTATACATCACTGCACACACTATTACTACCGTAAGCTGCATCTATAAACATGATGACACTGATAATTTACATGTAATGATATACTCCCACACAACGATCATTCCAGTGCAATACCTTATTTAAAACACGATTGGAGAATCTGCCACATGTAATCATTGGTTTAGCATGGACTTCGTTCTTTGGATTGGATGGTTTTATCTCCTTTGAAAATCTCTGTTGATCAAACGAAGCAACTGTCATTGCATTAATTGTTCATGTCATAACATAATTGGTGATCTGGCAACAAGTTTTTACGTCACCTCAATAATAACCTAAATAGTCTGAGGAGGCGATTTTTGGCGGCCATGATTTTCGAGCTCTTTAGGCACGGATCTAGGTGGAAAAGGCGTTGGTGGCGTGTTAAGTGATGTTTGACAAGGTGAAAAAAACATTCATCATGAAAAATCTAAACCGACAACTCCCCTCTTGATTTCTGCCTACTATTGGTAGAAGAAGATAGATGATTATTTTGCACCTGCGAACAAATAAGCTACTTCAACCTGTTTTATCAGGTTCTGCTTTCGAAACCGATATTCAACATGGCAGAGATTACATTCTGTCTCGATGCAGCTAAACAGACAAATGGGACAATGGGCAGGGATAAACAAACAGACTTTATTGACTCTGAAACAAAGCAGATTCCACTCAGGGAAACCAGGGCATGTACAGCTTCCATCCTTGGCTTCCATCCATGGATCTATAACAATGGATAACCTCCATCATCTGGTTCAATACATGGATCATGATGGAGAATCTCCATCATAGACTCGTCCAAGTGGTTCTATCCATGGATAGATTATGGAGAATCTCCATCATAGACCCATCCAAGTGGTTCTATCCATGGATAGATTATGGAGAATCTCCATCATAAACCCATCCAAGTGGTTCTATCCATGGATAGATTATGGAGAATCTCCATCATAGACCCATCCAAGTGGTTCTATCCATGGATAGATTATGGAGAATCTCCATCATAAACCCATCCAAGTGGTTCTATCCATGGATAGATTATGGAGAATCTCCATCATAGACCCATCCAAGTGGTTCTATCCATGGATAGATTATGGAGAATCTCCATCATAAACCCATCCAAGTGGTTCTATCCATGGATAGATTATGGAGAATCTCCATCATAAACCCATCCAAGTGGTTCTATCCATGGATAGATTATGGAGAATCTCCATCATAAACCCATCCAAGTGGTTCTATCCATGGATAGATTATGGAGAATCTCCATCATAAACCCATCCAAGTGGTTCTATCCATGGATAGATGATGGAGAATCTCCATCATAAACCCATCCAAGTGGTTCTATCCATGGATAGATGATGGAGAATCTCCATCATAAACCCATCCAAGTGGTTCTATCCATGGATAGATGATGGAGAATCTCCATCATAAACCCATCCAAGTGGTTCTATCCATGGATAGATGATGGAGAATCTCCATCATAAACCCATCCAAGTGATTCAATGCATGGCTAGATGATGGAGAATCGCCATCATAGACTCGTCCAAGTGGTTCTATCCATGGATAGATGATGGAGAATTTCCATCATAGACCCATCCAAGTGATTCAATGCATGGCTAGATGATGGAGAATCGCCATCATAGACTCGTCCAAGTGGTTCTATCCATGGATAGATGATGGAGAATTTCCATCATAGACCCATCCAAGTGATTCAATGCATGGCTAGATGATGGAGAATCGCCATCATAGACTCGTCCAAGTGGTTCTATCCATGGATAGATTAAACCCATCCAAGTGGTTCTATCCATGGATAGATGATGGAGAATCGCCATTACAGACCCGTTCAAGTGGTTCCATCCATGGATAGATGATGGAGAATATTCATCATAGATCCATGGATGGAACCACTTGACGGACCATCGGAGAATTTATATCAGAAATGGTGAACTATTCTTATTGTTTCTCAAATGGGTTTGTACTTTGCTGCATGCTTACGTGCATTTTATGGGACCCAAACTTGAGCCTATGATGGATCTGATAGTCATGTACATGTAGGCCCTGCATGTTCGTATATCTCTGCATCAACCGATTTATTTATACATAACAAAATTCGTTCTAATTACATTGACATTATGCACACCAGGTGAAACCACTTCTCTCCTCAGCCATTTCTATCAATACGTCATCGAATGATCTGAAGTGTTGAAACAGCATAGGCCTAGGCGGAGAGGCGTTTCGGTTGGTCCAGTTTTCATTAAAATCTCTCACATCGACGAGTGTACATTCCCTTGCCAGTTTAGGCCTTTTGACCACCCTGAAAGATGTCTCGTGGGGGGTCGATGATATAAAAGATGACCAGATGACCCTTTGATAAGACTGTAGAGCAATTGGAATTAAGGCCGCGAGCGGACTTTGTTTGAAGACAATATATCGCGTATTAGGCTTGGCCTGTATTCTTTTAACTGCGAAGAAAGCGCCAAAATATAACGTAATGTTAACACGCTGGAACAACAATGTTTTTGAACAGGCCTTTGGGTGGAACAGAAAACTTGCGATTATTCGTCATGGCGCTGAAATATCAAATAAATGTGTAAGTTTGGAGTTTACATCTGTTGCAGCACCGCGCCCTGGTTTGTTGATTTTTAAAAATTTTGAATAAATTCACTCAGTATTCGGATTGTTTTTCGGTTGCCAACAAATCACCAAAAAACGCTGGAATATTTTTAGATTGTGGACTTTTATATCTTATATCAAAACATTTAAACTGGATTTATATCGGTTCGATTATTTATTGATTAAAAGCATTGGTCTCAGATAACATATACAGTTACAATATTGCCATATAGGTCCATATCGAACACAAAAGTAGTTTTAACAGTGCGCCTCAACTAGTCACTTGAGAAAAGCACTCACAAGGCTTCACTGGTGTAACATATGGCTTCAAGACCACGCGAGTCATTTTGCCTCTACATCTTCAACACTTGTTCGGCTGAAACTGTGCCCCATTGACCTTTCCGCTGCCCATAAACTTGAGATTTCGCTTACAATGTGGGCTTTCTAGTGGCCTTGTACCCCCCCCCCCCCCCCGCCTCATACACACACACGCACACACAAACGCCCGGTGTAAAAGTAAAAAGTGTCCCCCCTGGAAAAAGTGTCCGGCCCTATTGTATTCTGCAATATGGTTCTATAGAGACCCTGACCGTCAATAGCTCAGAGATTGAAGCGCATAATAGAATCCTTTGTTCCCGGACATTTTATCCTAGGACATTTTAAACTTCTACACCGGCACCAGTTAGAACCAGTCCATCAAGGCTGACGAAATGAGCTAGAGGGATGGACCAGTCGACCTACAGTTACAACATGTGACAATATGTACCAATGAGATTATAAATTGAATTGCATTGAATGGTATGCGCCATGGCATTGACAAGTCTTCTTCATTCTGCACCAGAATTGATCAAAAATCTTTCCAAATGCACTTGAAGAGTAGCCTACTGATGAGAGGGCAGGTGATATATTGTCAATAAATGAATGTTAATTGTAACGGGTTCTACGTAAAATGCAACAGTGCCTACTGATATCTTCATGTGAACGGCATGAATATATTGTCCACATGCATTATGATTATGCCACTTTGATATCTCCAATTAATATTTCGAAAGAAAAATCAATTAGCTTGGTTCTGAGTGCTAAGAGAGAGTGTCCATTTGGTACGACCCAGGCCATGGTTTCTCCTGTGACGAATATGCTTTCGTTCTTCCTTCATTGACTCTTAACCGACTTTATACTGACCATTGTCTTAAACTCTTCACTGACTCTCAACTGACTTAATTATTGACCCATGTCTTAACTTTTCAATTTCGTTATCGTTACAGGTGAGACAATTATACCCGCAAAAGTAGACCTAAAATCTACCAGTACGCCGCTAAACCGATGCCATCAGGACCATAATTTAGGGAAGAGGCAGTACCAGAGATATTTGATTGAAAATTGATTCATGTATTGATCACCTATATAGATTAATTCAAAACTAGATACAACTGGTGGGGGTGGACTGATTTCTGTGACAAGCGGAGAACCAGATTGAACTTGATTCAACCGGACTGTTCCTGCAGGTATTGAATATTCGGTGATGTGACTGATGGGCGTCTCTGGGTAGTTTAACACTGCATGGTGAGAGAAACAGCGCTTTGAATCATTGCACCAAAGAACTGTGGACTCCATGTAGTATTTGGATGAGGGCCTTCCAATGTGGCAAGCCTTGAGCGGACATTCAACAGGTGAAGGAAACCAATATAAAAAACTTGAGCGAAATATTAATGAAGCTGAATTAATGCTGATATTAGTATAGCAAGGAATTTTAATTTCACCAGTTTTGTGAAGATAACATAGGTTAACGGAATGCTTTGAAAGGCACATGTGACCAGGAACAAGAATGTGGATAAGATCATGGAAGTTTCCGAGGGCCTGACATTCTGAAGGAAAACCAACTGGTGCAGCGAGATAAAGGATCTCAACTGATGTAATTGTGTGAAACTGAACTGAGATTTAGAAACAGGACAACAAACAACAATGAATGACGAGGGCGTTGTTGATGAAAGCGGCAGGCGACACGCCACAAAATGGCAGATGACCCGAATTTCCGCTTTCATTTTGGGCGGCAGATTCGCCTACATCATCACGTTCGTGTTCAACAATGCTGTGCTTCAGACCAGAGGCGTCTCGGAGCTTCTCATGTCAGTGTCATGGGGCATCGCCGGTCCGTTGGGGCTGGTGTTTATACCTCTCTTGGGGAGTTGGAGCGACAACTGTAGGTCACCCTACGGGAGACGGCGGCCTTTTATCATTGGAACAGCAGCTCTTTTGGTCTTCAGCCTGGCCTGTGTAGCTTATGGCGAAGAGCTAAGCCTTGCGTTGGGATTTCGCAATTTTTACACCAGCAAAAATTCGACGACGCCTTTAGAAGGAAAGTATTCAAACAGTACAATCCGTGCAGCTGTTATGCCCATGTCGAAGCGTGAGTCTCTTCTGTCCCGTAATAAAAGGCACGCTGAAGGGAGTGAGATCTGGGTCGATGAGCATGTCACGCACAACATGTTTGGAATAGTCGTAACTTTTACTGGATCGATCATCCTCTACGTCGCCTTGAAGTTGAGTTGGTCGCCGTCTCGGGCTTATATTGCTGATGCGTCCACCCCCGACACCAACACTGCTGCCATGGCCATCTACACCATCATGAGCTGCGCGGGAAGTTTCTTAGGTGGGGTGTTCGGAGGCATTGACTGGAAGCAAACACCGCTGGTACACGTCTTTGACGATGTGTTTGCATTCTACTATACAGTGACGTTCGTTATTGTGATTATATGCACTGTGATATCCATAACAGCATACAGAGAAACGCCACTAAAACCGAAAGATTCTTTACTAAAAAACAAAAAGCAATCCGCTGACCCAATAGATTATGACACCTTCACGATATCCGAGGAGTTCCGGATGCGGTCAAAGTCAAATGCAACCAGTCCGCGCACCAAGCGGCGAGAAACAATAACAAAAGACATCATCCTCATGGAGGATGAAGAAAAGGAGGAACCATTCGCCTTGAGGCGATACTGCGTCGGCATGTTCTGCATGCCCAAGTTCCTCTTCCTTTTGTACCTCTGTACACTCCTTGGCGTCTGCTGGTACAGTTTCTATTACATCTACCTGACTGACTTCATCGGAAAGGTCGTGTATGGAGGCGACCCAGCCAAGCCTCCCAATACCGTACTTCACCATCTCTACGTCGAAGGAGTTAGACAAGGGTCGTTCTGTATGGCCATAGATGCGGCTGCTGCAGCTTGTCATGCGTTCTTGTGCATAGAACTCGTCGACAGGATAGGTGAGTAACCACAGGCGCAATCATGGCTGCCCAGTCATGCTAGTCACATCGGTCTCGGTTTAAACAGACCACTGGTTAGCAAAAGGTAAACATTCCCGCTTCGAAGTTTTACAAATGTCTTCTGAGGCTCTTAGAGGTTTTCTTCAATCAAAACTGATGATATTTTAGTACATGTATATAGACAGTATCAATGAGGCTTTCTCCTCCAATGGCGAGGAACACCTCCTTTTCCATTATGTGCCCCTCCTCCTGCTCACCCGGTTTCCACTCGGACGAACATTCCTTCCTTTTCCCTCTAAATACTTCTAAAATTAAACGAAGGAGATATCCCTTCTTATCCATATATGTTCCCTTCCTCTTGCTCAGCCCGTTTCTCAAATTTGACTTGGAGATTCTACAGAACACATCCAACTATACCGCTGCTAAGGATAAGGACTAATTGGCGAGTTTACAAGATATCGTTTGTACACCTAGACTAGCATTTCTTTACAGCTGAGGTAAAATCATCTACTAGTCTTCATTCATGTCACCGAGCTAGAGACTGCCACGGCACTCATGATATCATCCATTCTATGTATCGTGACTTGATATCATCTCTCCCTTCGTTTTAGGCATCAAGCCCCTTTACATCGGTGGCCAGGCCCTGGGTACGCTGACCATGATCCTAATGGCCACCCTGAAGTACCCCAGCGCCATCTACGTCCTGTCCATCTTCTCAGGGATACAGTACTCCACTATCATGACCTTTCCCTACCTCCTCCTCGTTAGGTATCACAAATACGACATGGTAAGTTTAAATTCTGTGTTGGTTTACCACTAGAAGTATGTTCCTTGCATGGGGTGTATACCGTCGTCGAGACCTTACTAGACGGACCATAACTCTTGCGACATCACCTGCTGTAAATTTTACCAGATAGACCATTATATTGGCGGCCCTACCGGCCGTCAATTTGATGGCATGCCTACCAGATAGACCATAACTCTGGAGACCTTCCGCCGATAATTGGATCCCTCGGTAAGTAGTGATGAAGTGTTCTGGGGAAAGACTTGCTCTGTCCGACATCAAATTGGTTATTATAACGTATAGCTAATTATAGCAAATATGCTGTTATTCTTTCAGTTTGTCGACAGGACGGGTTATCACCCAAGCCGAGAGAGAGGCCTTGGAACTGATCTCGCCATCTTCACCAGCGCATACAGTATGTCACAGATCATCGGTGCCCTAATGGTTAGTTTCCTATTGACACTATTCCATACAATCGCCGTGGCCATGTGGTGCGCAGCCGCATCAGCTTTCCTCGGGACGATCGTCGCCATCTTTGTTGTTTACCTTGAATCAGACGAAATACACCAGTTGGACAGTCATTTCAATCTCACCGATAAGTGGGATGAGGAGGATTTTAAGAAGAAGATGACGTCGGAATCGGAGAGGAAGGAAATGGAACAGAAGCTATCGTCTACGAAATTAACTGTCAGCGGGAGGAAACCATCTAAGGTTGAATCTGTCGTTGATAACAAATCCGGCTCAGATGTTAACAAAACACCCGTGAATGGGTCTGTGAAAGAGAACGTTGATGAAACTGAGTCGGAGGGTCAAGGTGATAAAATGTGATTACAAAGAGTAATTAGAACTGATGGAATTCAGTGTCACGTACGACCAGCAATTGAAATAACCAAATACCCGCTGGTACCGAGCATAACTTTCCCACAGCAGCGTCTGCAGCAGGGACGCTGACTGTTGTGCTAATAGAAAAATCATATATAATCATAAATACATGTACGTGCATATTCTGTAGTTAACGTTTGTTGCAAATAAAGTGGTCATATGTCATATGTTAGTGATTGATTTCAGTGTTTGGTTCAGTTGATTCAATATTTCCGTTCCACTCGTGGGTGCCGAGTGCGGCGTTGTCACGAACAAAAGCATTTTGGTGATTTGCGCCGCGAAGCGCTATTGATGAAGGCATTACAGTTTCATTACTTCCTTGCACTAAGCAATGGTGGGAAAAGTCCTCTTCCTTTCAACCAGATGGGTCGTTTACACGAAATTATTGTATCGACTATAATAAAGACAGCGTACACACAGCGGAGCAGCAAGGGCTTCCGGTTGTGTACTGGTCAACGCCAGAGGAAATGACGACATATGTCGTCAATTCCTTGGCTTGTAAACTTGATGTCATTCTCCACACCGGGTCTACGAAGATATGAGAGTCAATATATGAAAAGGAAGGGGTGGGACAACTATGTCGGTCGTTCACCGGCAAGTTCATCCCAAAAGGTGTCGCTGTCCCTCACATTACCCAGGATGACTCTACGCATTGTGCCAGCGTGATTGCTATATTGATCCGCTGTGGTCGACCGAGCCCGTCCCTTGCTATAGACGCCCACTTCTCCATACCTGTGCCCGTCCTATTGCTCGGACATCATAAGATCAAATTATATGCAATATATGGATTTTTGTCTCCTTAATCCCCGACCGATATTGCAACGAACACGATAAGTATCAGTAGGCATCGGATGGCTTACCCATAGTTTTGGATGGCGAACTGATCAAAGCTTCGCGAATGAACGAATACTCAAGCACAGTGAATGGCCATCAGCGGTCATGTGACTGCTTGGTTATTTCTATTTTGACCTATAGGATACATGTGCGTGCACGATGTTTCTACATTGGCATGAGCATAAATAGATAGCGTTCGATTGGATGGCCAATAAGAGTAGACTCTTCAATCGCCAGAAAAAAGAGTGCAATTCAATAACCAGCCATTTTAATAGCAGAAGCCACCTGTCCGAGCTATCAAGAGTAGGAAATCTATAAGATTTTATTGATTTCATCGAATTAATTGAACTAACGAATCTTCAACTGATGTAAATGATACATGTACATGGTCTGTACAGTGATTCATACATAGGGCCTGCTGTCGATGGAAGTATTTTCTACCTTGAGGGCCCACACACCCTTCGGTTAATCACTTGCCAGAGAGTGAGAAGCGTGGACCTCTCTTGCCTGTTTCTGCCATCCAGGAGAGGATCCGGCCGTTTCGACTCCCACGCTGGTGTACGTTTGACAAACGTATCACACAGATTAACTGTAGGATTATCAATTTGATTATCGAATCGTTTCGATTTCTGCAGTGCGTTGTTAGTGTTTCTGGAGGTGGACCTTTCAAGGATATTTCTGGCGTCAGCAATATTCGTGCCACACAACTTCTTTACCGACGTTTGTATCTCCGTCACTCCCAACAACGATATCAGACCTTGCAGGAGACTTCAGCAACCCAACGACAACAAACAGTAACCTGCCACTTCGTGATTCGGACAAGCTTTCCATCGCTTTTCAGTGGAGCCCTGTTTGTACGTACAGACAGTTTATGACGCTGTGGATCAGCATATAAGGGCATTCATTTTCTGGCTTAACATTCCTTGGCGCCGAAATCACCAAAATGGCCTCACCATCAACACAGGGTGCCTCGAACTTTCAAATGGCGCGAATCTCCAGTTTTATTTTCGCCATCAAGTTCATGTACGTTATTGTTTACGTCTACAGCAACGCAGCCCTGCAGTCCAGTGGAGTCTCGGACTTCCTGACCTGCGTCTCGTGGGGAATTGGTGGTATCCTTGGCCTGTTGGTCATCCCGTTGCTGGGTGCTTGGAGCGACTCTTGCAAGTTGTCATGGGGACGCAGACGACCATTCGTTGTTTTGACTGCGGTGTCTGTGATGATATGCATGCTGCTGGTGTCGTATGGTGAACAAATCAGCATGGCTTTCGGTCTGGCGCCTCCCAAACATAACATCACAGCAACGCCGCCACCACCGGGAAATAATGCCACAGGAAAGAAAAGTATTGAACACATCCCGAAAGATATCTTTGGTTTCACCATCATTTTCACATCGTCGGTCGTTTTGTTTATGTTTCTGACGCACAGTTGGTCGCCATGTCGAGCCTACATCGCCGATGCCTCGGTCCCTGAAACAGCCACCTCGGCCATCTCGATCTACACCGCCATGAGCTGTCTGGGTAGCATCGTTGGAGGGATTGTTGGCGGGATCGACTGGCGGTTCATCCCCCTGGCTAGGACATACGACGACGTCTACTGGTGGTACTACATCGTCACCGTCATCGTTGTCGCAGTCTTTATGGTAGTCTGCGTCACTGCGTACAAGGAGGTGCCTCTGGGTGCAAAAGATGCAATGGGAAGCCAGAAGCCAGATGAAAACTACAAGACATTCTCAGAGTCTGAGGAACTGAAGATGAAGTCCCGAGGACGGAAAGGTCGGCGGGATACGGTCACCAAGGACATCATCCTGACTGACCCGAGCGATAGAGGCAAAGGCTTCAGTTTCTACGGGTACTGCGTGAGCTGCTGCGTCATGCCCCGATTTCTCTTCGTGCTGTACCTGTGCACTCTGTCCGGAGTCTGCTGGTACAGTTTCTACTACATCTTCCTGACTGACTACATCGGCAAGGTGGTCTTTAAAGGTGACCCCTCCACTCCTCACAACTCTATTCTTCATGGCCATTACGTGGACGGCATCCGGAGGGGATCCTTCTGTATGGCCATCGATGCAGCATCAGCCGCCTGTCATGCCTTCATCAGCATGGCAATCATCGAGAAAGTGGGTGAGAACTAGTGTTATTCATAGTCCTCATGAATGAAACGGCTCCTCCTTCTCCATATATGCGCCTTTCCTCTTCCTCATCCTCTTCCTCTCGTATCGAGCGCGTGAGAAACGCTCCTTCTCCATGCATGCGCCCTTTTCATTACTCATGATGTACAAAGCAGGAAAATCTACTTTTCTTCTCGCATCCAGCGAGTTTGACTCACTCACCTTCTCCAAAGATATATCGAAGCGATCGACCACCCAAATGTCACGAGATCTCGCAGGGAGGCGCGTGGTTTTACCAGGCTGGGTCAGGACAGTATCCTTTGGCCAGTATTCCTGCTTATTCTTCATTGGGGAGGAAACGCCTAGGTTCAAAACGTTGATATCAAAAGTAGGTTGGCATGTACTTACAAAATACTAGTTCATATCCGCTGGTTTCAGGTATCAAGATTCTCTACATCGGTGGCCAAGTGTTCGGCATCGTCGCCACCTTCTGTATGTTCTACTTGTCCTACACACCACGGATCTACATCCTGTCCATCTTCTCCGGCATCATGTATTCCACCATCATGACCTTCCCCTACCTGCTGCTCGTCAGGTACCATAAGACAGACGTGGTAAGTTATGGCCAGGCCAGGTACCCGGCCATCTCACGCTCGTCAGGCACCGTGAGAGAGACGTGGTAAGTTATGGCCAGGCCAGGTACCCGCGGCGGCCATCTCACGCTCGTCAGGCACCGTGAGACAGACGTAGCAAGTAGGCCAGGTACCCGGTCATATCACTTTAATAGTCACTACACTTCATAGACGTAGCCAGAGGGATCGGAGTACAACGCATACCCCTTGTGAGGAAGAAATCGCTGAACTTGATCGGGAAAACAACCACAAGATGTCCGAAATTGACCGTAAGTAAATACATGTACGTGGTAGCGATAACCCCTTCCTCATCTCACCTAAAGCGGCAAACGGCCGGCTGAAGAATGAATACTCTATTGACAGAACCCACCTCGCCATTTCACGTCGTTCACGTCGTTGTCGACTGAACACATTTTTCTTGATATTTTCAGTTTAAAGACAAGACGGGTCGCACTCCGGGTAGGAAAAGAGTCCTGGAGACGGATCTAGCCATCTTCACAAGTGCCTACAGCATCTCTCAGATCATTGCCGCGCTATTCACGAGCCTCCTATTGATGATTTATGACACTATGACGGTGGCCATGTGGAGTGCAACGGGTGCAGGTCTTCTGGGCCTGATCCTGGCCTTGTTTGTCAAGTATCTTGAGACGGATGACGACTTGCACGCGTTCGAGGATCAGTTCAAGTCAAGTGATCGCGAGGATGAGAGGATGAGGAAGGAATACGTGGACAACCAGATGCTGGAACGCTGAGCCGAGACTGTGAATGTGCAATGATGGTGAAGATACATTAAATATAAATGTATGGCTCTAACGGACTAACCCTGCCCGTATATCGGAGGATAATGCCATGAAGGAAAAACCAAAGAGATCTCACTAAAATTTACGTTATTATCAATAATTTTGACAAGTAACTTTCAGTGAGACCATTATGTTTATTCGTTTATGGTAATACTATTGCGGTATAATAGCGCTGGGAGTCTCAATGACACTTGTCGTGGACATATGTTATGTGATATAGATGTGATGTATTGGACAATTATATACCATGCAGTATGTTGTGGGTACGTGTAGAGGATGGTTATGGGTGTTAAGCACAGCTGTTTATTTATTTAATCAGGACTGGGGATTTCCGTATACTTGACTGGAAGATGAATTCAACGGATTTATTTTCAACATACATATATACATATATATTTTCAATTACAGATATAGGACGAAGGGCTGTTGTACATGTATTTCGAATGCAATTTAAATCATTTCTGGCGTGGACATTGGTGATTCTATCAGAACTTTGCAATCGACCACAGTCTCGTGTGATTGATCTCTATAGCCATACAATATTCGACTTTAAATTGACTTTAAATTATGATCGACCGATCTGTCAATCATTGACGCGCTGTTGGTACCACAGTATGATATGATGTCCAAAATAAAGATATCTATCGTGTCTGTCAGTTTTTCCTCAATCTGTTGAACCCCTTCTACTGGGCGCATGAATGCCAAGGAACTAACAATTTGGCATGAAACTGAATTCGGCTTATATTGCCTGTCCGTCCTCTATCTCATTGACATCACAATGGCAATGCGGACTAGTGCGCCGTCATTTCCATCGCGAGCAGTGAGGACAGTGCGCAGGATGTGTCATCGAATGTGGCATGCGTCTGAGGGAGGTACCCAATGCGAAACAAGGCAGCGGCCGCCGACATGAGGTGGCTCTCGCTCACCAAATCGTCAGTTCCAATACTCCCATGACAATCTAAGATGTCTTCAACATCCTGTTCGTCAAGCAGAGGCAACTCTGGTTCAACCATCGACCGACATATGGTAGCACATTCAACATCCGGGTTAGTTATCGTTTGCAAGATCATTTCCTCATTTCCGACCCTGACGTCATGAGGCTCGAAAGGTTCCGCTTCGGATTTGAGCTGGTGGTAAATCCGCTCATAACGTTGTTTCGGAATCATTCTATCAAATCTATCCACCTTTGCGTCCAATGTCTCCAAAACCTCTAGGACATCTGTCAGCCTCCTAGAGATTTCGTCACACCCGAATTCTAAGTTTTCAGACATAAGTTTATCTAAATAGTCGTCATAAACTGCCGTTTTTGCAGCAGCAAGTTGTGACTCTGCACTCGGCTGACCTGGAACACATTTCGGAAGGGTTGATTGAATATCGTAGAGCTTCATGAAGAGCAGCCTCCGGCAGATCGCCTCATAATCCGCGATCTTCCCCTTCTGTCTCTCAAGGTGTCTCTCAGTACTCTCCAACGAGTTTCGAAACGCTTCTATGAAACGTTCATAAGAAGCTGGCGTCATCTTTCTTCGAATCTGCAACAAGCGTTTCTTCAAAAACACATTCTGTCGTTCCGCGTCAAGATTGAAGAAATCGTCCTTCTCGTCTGCTGCCCGTGCCTTTTCCGGTGTCGCATTTGGCCGTTCTGTTTCACTGTTGTCTTTCGTTTCTGAAATAACCAACAAAAAAAAACATTATCATTTCGAAAGGGGGGGGGGAGTGAATAATGTAGAAAAAGAACTGCCCCAGGTGAGGATCGAACTCACAACCTTCGCATATCTGAGCCTGCCCATATTGGGCTAGTATACTGCTTATAAGTACGACGCGCTGACCGATTGTGCTACTGGGGCAGACGAAGAATTGAGAAGACATTAGAATAGAAACCAGCTCGGGCGGTCTCTTCATGTGCGGTTGTCAATGAGCAGTGATAAAATTGACTCGCGAGGGCCGACGTCTCATTTCACTTCTGACGACTTCTGCCCACTTAATATGATCGGTTGGTGGTATTGTTCATAAAAAGCGCTGACAGAAAACCATACGTTTTGTCAAGATGAACGGTTAAATAAGGATCGACTTACTTTCTTTGCACTTGGTCTCAGTGTTCCTCCTGGTGCCGTCCATCCTGTTACAAGTATCAGCCCTCTTCGCCCGGGTGAAGTACTTGGTCTGCTCCTTCTCCCCCAGACACACCCATTCCTTCCTCAGCATGTCGGCCATGTCGGTGGGGTGGTCAGACTTGTTTAGCTGGTGAAAGCGACGACGCTGCTCACTGGAGACATGCAAAAGAGGTTGATGTGAGGGGTTAGGCGGAGACCTTCCTCAGCATGAAGAGAAACGAAAGTCGTCACACGATTGGTAGGAAGTAATGCTTGAAGCGACACTTGATGTGTTGAAGAAAATACACGGCTGTTTGCTGGTGACGTTCTGGAGGTGTTACTAAAGTGGGCAAAGGAAAAACAGGAAGTCTTTAGCCCAGACTTGATCCTATTGAAAGGGTTAATAAGCCCTTGCTAGCATATGTTGGTTCCTATTTCAAAGGGCACGTTATGCCAAACAAGACGAATTAAGGGGCAATGTCATGGTTCTGGAACTTCTTGACCTCACAATGGTTTGTGCCAACAGCATTAACCCATTCAAGAGTGAATGAACTTCCAACCCTCTCGCCAGACCAATACCATTGCTGGCTCTATCAGCTGACTGAGAGTGGAACGGTCGCCTCTTTATAAGAGACAGTGGGTCTTGGATCACAAGAACGCTAACCTTGACCAGAGAGTACAGGCATGCTGCATGAGCCTGGCATAATTGACGTGGTCGGCTGTGATCTGCTGTCTTCTGTTTGTCCGCGGAGTGTCTGGGAGCGCTTGGGGTTTCCCTCCAAGGCCACCCTTGCCTGTTCCGTCCAACCTATAAAGACAAATACGAAACAAAGTCACATCTTGTTAATCCAGTTCCGAATCAAATTTGTTATTACCTGATGAAATTACCAAACGATGTTTGTTACAGAAAATGAGACAGCCAATTCAACTGCGACGCTACATATGTACACAAACAACTTTGACAACGTCATTGGTCGTAGACTTCGATATCTTGAAGAACACGTACGAAGATTGTTGACAACGTCCGCTCGTTTGGCTTGTTTCGTGCATTGTTTTGCAAATGTGAAATGATGAAAGTTTCGCAGACGATGGATGTACTCACCGCGACGATCGCCTGACTGGAGGAGTTGCCTTCTTCAATGTGGAGACCTTCTTTATGATCAACTTGATCGCCGGGCGGACAGCGTTGCTCTCATCTCCTTCCGTTCTTTTCGCATCACAGCCATCAGATGAGCCTTGTTTGGTTGCCATCTCACCGACTCCCTCTTTTTCATTGTGTTCAGATGTTGGTTGTGCCTCGCTCGTCTGGGAAAAAATCTTATCGCGTGTCTCTATGTCTTCTTGATTGTCTCCGGTGGACGCATCGATCTCATCAAACGGACTCCCGGACTTCATCTCGGCAATGAAGTCTTCATATTTGACTACAACAGGACCATTATCCACGTCTGTTCCTTTGGGTATAACACAGCTATATAGATTCGGCGACGTCTCGGTTGATGCAGGTTTCTTCTGAGCCACGGGCTTCCGTAAGGGGTAGTAGATAAAGTCCTCACAATCTGGCTTCTGCAGCTTGTCTTTCAGTCGGGAGCTCCTGCGGCCCACAGTAGGCTCAATGGTCTCGACCGCTTGGCCAACAGCAACGGCCTGACTTGTGTTTTGCCCAGTTGCCGCACGATCTATTGATTCATCGCCATCATCGTTTAGCGTCTGTTCTGCTCTCTCTTTGCTATTTGAGAAGCTTACGGATGGGACGGAGATTGGTACAGCATCGCTCGGGACAACTTGGTCCGGGCCCCCAGAGGCTGATCCCTGTCCTTCTGTGTCGCTGCAATCATTCGTCTCCAACGGTGCATGACTCGATTTCCCATGAGTTTCTGTCTCGCCATAACCCTGACTGTCGTCAGACAAAAACTTAGTGAAAGACATTTTCAATGCTGTTCCGTTCGCACAGCTCTGTACTACAGTACTCTGGGTGCCCTTGCTGGTTTCCAATGATGGTATCTCATCTACCAGCTTGCAGTCAGGTTGTACCTTGTCTCCAGTGGTCGTACTCCCTTTCTTGCTTTCAGATCCTGGAGTCTCGGGATTCAATGAATCAGTTATCTTAATCTCTGTATTACCAATGGCGTTCTGACTGCTAGTAAATACTGTCGTCTCTGAAGTGGTGATGTCGGTCGTCGGTGGTGAATTTCCACCTGGCATTGACCCTGAGCAATCTGTTCCCGAGGCTTCATTTGCGCCTGGCGTGTAATCTCTTACCGATATTGAAGCTGTCTCTGGAATCACCGCGTCATTTATTCTCGGTGACGAAATTAAACTTCCTGAAATCGCGACACCAGTCTTTCGCGACAGCTTCGTCTCTGAGCTTGGACAGTCATCAGACTCAACGGGCAGTTCGCCTTCGACTGTCAAATCATCTTTCTTCTGATTCCGATCGCACTTTTTCCTATTCATATTTGGTTCCACTGAACCGTTATTCACACGATTCTTTGATCTCAATGACATTCTTGTTGCATTTGCTACCTTGGCAGGCGGATTTAGCTTCGACTTTCTCATCTCCGTCACTTTGGAGGGACAAATGAGACCCTTTTTCATATCCATATCATTTTTCGAAGAGGAATTCGTTGCTTTGGGGTTGTCTCCTTTCACTTTCAGCTCAAAAATCTTGCCAATGTTTGCGCGACCGGCTGCGGCGCGGGTTTTGCCGAACGTTTGTTTAGTCGCTTCGTTCTTGCCTTCATTACGTCCTACATTTGTCGCCTCAGTTTTGCCACACTTCGATACATCGTTACTGCCTTTCTGAGTGGCGCCACTGTCTTCAACGGAAGATTTATCATCGCTAATACATGGAACGTTTTTGACAGGACAGTCCTTTTGAAGTAGAATTTTCTTCTGTTTCGTGTTGAACTGTTTTCCACTGCGCATAAACCTGCGGCCATCACCAAGGATGGGGTACTTTCTCACAGTCCAGTAGTCCTCAAGTTGTCTCAGTTCTCGTCGCTGCCAGTCCTCCGCTGTCACGTCGTGGGCCGAACCAGACGACACACTCTCAGCTGAAAGAAAGATTCACTAAGGGGGGGGGGGCAATCATGGATGACGGGGTCACAAATGTTACAGACTATATAGACTCCCGGGGCAGTCCTGTCCAGTGGTCTTCCCAAACATAGTCGCCTCGTCCCTCCCCAATACACTGCGTCCGGAGTGTACAAATGCATACTGATGGTGTGTCGCCTCACGTGTATCAGCCGATGTAGCGGCATTATTTTGGTGTCACCTTTGGAGCTGCGTGTGATTGAGGATAACGAGATATCTGTAAACCACTTCAAAATATAAAGATTCACATCAATCTTGGATTCACTACACCTCATTTTATAGTACTAACATACCTTCTTGGTCTTCCATCCCTTTTCCTCTCTCATCCGTCGTTTCAGTTGAGGTCTTCGGAACTTTACCTCTGGCGGTGACACATATTGGATGACCATTTGTCACAACCTCATCTTTGTCAGCACAAACAGACGCTGCATCTTTTTGCGGCGGATTCTTGCGCCGGCTTCTGCGCTTCATTGTGAAGCAGGAAATCTAAACTTCCGTGGCTGTCTTTTTGAGAAATTCGATATTATTTGTGCAAACTATGGGAGGACTTTCATCGCATCGTCGGTGGACCTTCGCAATGTGACGTCAGGTCGAGGACAACAGTGGCGTCGTCTTCTTGTTACTTGAATGACGTCGCATCACCAACGTTGTAATAAGTGACCATGGCGGGATAATTTTGGCGGGATAATACAATATGCATGTCTAAGAAATTCATTAGTGTATCTGCTGTCTTTGCGCCCTTTGTGAAATATCGCATGACTGTGCATTTGTCACTATCACAGAACTTACACCAGTTGAGTTTAAGAAACTGAAATTCTTGATCAAATAACGACAGATTGTGACATGCGAAAGTCATTTGCACACAGCCGGGTCGGAGGAGCGAACATTCACCCCGGAATCCAATGCTGCTCTTGGTATCATTGGCAGCTTCGTCCTACTTGCTTTTACCCGTATTACAGATCACTGGATGAAGAATTCATGTGAAGAGTTCCCCTAAGGCCACACCCTTCGAGACAAGATGAAAGTCCAACTCCCAGGGGTCTTGTTCAGTTGAACAACTTTTTTCGAAAGAAAGAAGGAGATCGCACATGTGACTTTCTGTTACAGTTGGCAAGGTACAGGTTGTGACATTGTCTCCAGTTCAGTGACCTTATCCCCATATTCTGGTTGTGATGTCCTTGAAGACAACCTATTTGATCCCCAAGCTCCTGCCTATAGCCTCTTTAAAGAGTGGATATTTTCCTGGAAGAAATCATTCTCAACAGGAGATGAAACACATTAACATTAAGATATAGTTTCATATACAAAATAACAATTTATTAGCAAATGTTGTTCACTTAGAGAATGACATTTACAGTGTGCATAAACTTTCATGCAGTGATCACATCAAGCAAAAATATCATGATCTGAGACGGATGACGCACAGGTGAGAAAAACATCAATTTCAACTTTTTTTTGTACCACATCCCAGGCATGGCCATCTTGACCATCAATGTATTGACACTGCTCAGCTTCAACACAACTCGAGGGCGGAATCTACAGAGGCAATCTGGCTGGAAGTTCAGTATGAGGCTTGCCTGGCATGCTCAATGGGCTGATGTTTCCCCCACGGTACTAATAACTCAGCTCGACAAAATCCCACGGTGGTCAGAAATAACTCATACATAATTGTCAGCAACTGAATGAGTATCATGGAATGTGAACATAAGTGAATGCTTATGTGGCCATCTGATGGAGAGGACAGAACCAATTAAATTGACCTCCATCACAATGACAATAACCACATTAAACCAATTATTCACATGCAAATGGCCAGGGGTTGTTATAACAACGGGGAGTTTTTATAAACAACTAAAGTCACATTCATATCATGTGTCTCCACAAGGAAAAGCAAAATATGCAAAATATATAATTTTTCTGAAAACTTTCAATATTGAAGGCAAAATGCCCTCACACACCAAACTACATTCCATTCCATTGAAAAACAGCAGCACATTTCAATTCACAACAAAATATAAATGAAGTCAACAAATCGTATTGAACTAAAAACGGGGAAAACGCCACTGATAAAAATGGATATGAAAAGAGCATTTGATTCTATTGACTATACTTGACCCGAAAATAAAGGCAGACCAGGCGACACTCATATTTATCCTGTGTACAACCAAACAAAGCCCCACAGCAAAGGCCATCAGGATTTTAAACTATCAATTGCAGCAGTCAAGGTGGGAGTTCAAGGTCTCCTGAAGTAGCTGGCCATCAACTGGTGAAGAATAAATCCTATTTTCTCAAAAGAATTATTGTGACACACAAGTTATCAGCCAAAAGATAACTGCACAGCACATGACACCTGCACTTGATAGCATATCTCTCAAAAGTCTGACTCCTGTCTATTTGAAATGTGGTTTCATTCATCGCAAAGTTGATCTCTGTTAAATTCCCAGCATTCAATTTTCAGGTGGAAAAAATACTTCCTTCGACTGAACAATCATACTGCACCATGATTATCATCTCTTCACTTCATTTTCCTGGCTTCGTGCTTTTCTACCCAATAGTTAGGATATATTACTCTACCCAGCTACAAGTACAACGATACATTTCTTTCAGAAAACTGCTAGAGTGGATGATCCTAGTCACCAGATCGCACAAGATGATTTTCTCCGGCAGTGAAAATCATCAAGTGCGATCTGGATGACGAGGATCAGATACAATGACATGATCACTATGGAAGTGCAAAAAAATAACTCCTTTATCATGATAAGTGAGCAATAAACTGATCTTGGTCCGGAGACCAAGAGGAATATAGGCAGCAGCAGGTGGCCGACTTGGTGGCCGACAGGTTACTCATATATGCACAGTTTAAGTACTGGTTTCTGGTTGAGTAAGTGATGAAAATGTCAAGCATGAACTGTGAGATAGCAGAGACACCTATCTACAACTTTAAGTAACTCAATCCAGCCCACTGCTCCTGCCTATAGTTCCCTTTAAAGGAAACCATTTAAGTTATGTTGGCCTTTAGGGGCGAAAGGTGACTCTGGAATACCTCAAATAAATAAGGTGAAATGTTTTCAGTCATGATCAAAACCAGATCAACAATTGTTGCACATCTATTGGAGCACAAGCTGGCTCATTTGTGAGAATGACCAAGGGCGCTCACTCACTCCTCTCCCAAGCATCAAACACACATAAATCAAATTCAAAATCAGACTAAAGCCAACATTATAAAGCCTTGAGAAAGTTGGAATCAGACAATCTCAGTTCACACAGACTTTATTAGGGGAAGATAATTCTTGGGGAAAAGAACCCTACTTCTTCCTACTCCTACCCTACCCAGAAGAGTTAACATCATGCAAGAAACATATGGCATAAGAAGCAGGACCCTTATCCTCCCCCCCCCCTGCTGGCTCTCACTTTTCATCCACAGCAGGTTCGGATGAGAGCCCAGGAAAACTCGATCAAGTTCGAATTCCCACTCATATCACCCATACTGGCTTAGTCTTATTTGTTCCATCCATATTTTTGAACCATGCGCTCGAATGCTTGCTTGGCCTCGACCTCATCATATGGCTTGTCTGGCTCACGTGGACACAGGCGAGTATTTGGATCACTTAAGATTTCACTTCGGATCTGAACGAGGATTCCCTGAAATACAAACACAATCAATAAATTCCTCACATTTAAGTTAAACTTACAAGAACTACTGTAGGTTTGCACCCCTCTTGTAAGTGAACATCACTGAATTTGTAAGTTGATCCAAGGTCTGGTCGAGTTATTCAAACTTTTCAGGTTATGGGGGTTTGAATCTACAGCAGGTAACACAATTACTGCTAGAGTGGTATAAGCTTGTCCAGGCACAAGCACTTTGCAACCAACTGACACCAACACTGTAGAATCCAAAGGAGCTGAGGCACCTAATACACTGTCGTAGAGTGTGTAGGTTATACAGCTATGCAAAAGTGCTCTGCTGCAGGCTTTTCTTGGCATCACTAAAACAGTTGTTACTCTTACCTCTAAATCATTCGTAGGCACCCAACCTGACTGAGTTAGCAACTGCATACATATGCTGCCCCCTATTGTTATGTGTCCTGAAATAGACAAGACAAGATGACTGAAATATCAAATTTATGAAGAAAGTCGCCAAACTGAAGAGAACAGGGTGTCATGTGATTGTAATCTCATGAGGCAAGTCTCAAACCTAGGACAACACCCATGATCAAGCGATATGACAAGGATCCCATTCAGCCTCAGTTCCCGGCTTTGTCTCGGCAAACACAAATTGTAATAGAATGTAATTTGATGCATCTTATCCATCCAACTATCCAAAACAAAATTCATGTTTTTCTGATAGTCTCAACATTAAACCAAGTATCCCAACATCATGTTGATTTATGCGGGACAATTATGGTGACTCACAAATTGAGTCCCGTTATCTAATTGCATAATGTGTTAATGGTAGTGCTTCCATCTCTAGACCAAGCCTTTAACTAAAACTGGAGAATCTGACCAAAATATGTGCAAAATTCCCAAAATAAAAAATGACTTGATGAAATAATTGGTTATAACATTTCATTATAAACTGCAATAATGAAGGAAGAGGTCATTGACCAAACACTGTGCGGTTTCTTTCTTATGAATTCTGCAATCTTCCAACAAAACAGTATGCAATGTACAAATACCCATACCACGAAATTAAAGCAGACTGTTTAGAACCTCATCTGGTTGCTTGGCAGCTAGCGGTTACGGACGGAAAGGTTGGACGGAATAAAAACTCCTTTCCATAAATTTTGGACCGCCAAGGTAGCCACCATATAGGCATCTTGGCTGATATACTCAAAGAATGTTAGATCAGTGTTATCAAAAACTCATTACTTCAACGTAATGGGTTTTTAGTGTTATGCTAAGCAGACACCATGTTTCTTTAAATAAGTTCCAGTGTCCCTGTCCAATCATATTCCCAACTGAGTCTATCTATTTTACAACATACCCGTTAAAAACTTGAATCTTGGTCTAACAATTCGAACAAATGGTGGCCCCATTGGGTAGTCTCTTGGGAACTTCATCTCCAAGAGTATAACTGCCTGAAGAATAGAGGTTAAGATATGAAGTAAGCCAATCTGGACTTGGGTTTCTATAGATGTACAACAGTCACTGTAATCAGTTAATTGGCGAGTCATCTTAGGATCAACTTGATTGTTTACTGTAACTGACACTCAAACATGACTGTATATCCTTGTGACGCCTCAGTGACAATAAGGAGACCACTGCGAGATGATACACGATCACCAAAATTCTTTCATGATACTAAAACCTACCTCCTTTTTGTATTTGGAGGCAAAGCCTTGTAAATCTCTTCCAAGGGGGGTATCTTTTGGTAGGTCTGTCAATTTCACATCCTAGAATAATAAAGAGTGAAGTTTGAATCACAGAATTTAAAAAAAATTATGTTAACCATAAACTCGAATGGTCACTAAGGTTAGGATTGGTCAATTCTTTTCCAAGGGCCATCTGTTTCATCAGACCTCATTTGATACAATACAATACAGGATTTCATTCCATGATTACATGTTATACAACAGGTTTTATTGCCAATTAGTAACGATGTCTTACCCATATAAATATATTGTCCCCTCTTGGACTTCCTTCTATACCAAATTTACAAGCATTTGTCTTCATATTTTTTAAATCTGGAAAAAAAACATTACATGCAATGAACAGAAAAAAAGAAATACTGATACTCAATCAAGGAAGTTATTCACAAATTGGAACAACACGTTATTATCTCACTCTAGCATAGTCGATGAATAACATGAAGAAGTGGTCCTGACAGTAGGCACCAATTCAGGAATATTACAAATCCTCACATTTATTCCATATTCCAAGACTTCAAACAAGAGAACTGGTCATAATCTGTTACCATCATCTTTTTCACCATCTTTGCAATATTTCAGTAGTCGTTTTAGGCTACATCAGCATGCAGAATTAAAATGAAAGGAAACCCTCTAACCTTTTGTAAGTCTATATACAGCAGTTTTGCTTCCACCACCAGTAAAGAATTTATCAGCTGATTCCTCATCCCTGAAAAACATGACAATATTTCTCAGGTTTGTGTGATCGTATCATCATATTTAAAAAGAGAGCTTAATCTTAGCAATAAACTGAAATGATTCCAGAGTTTAATAGCACATACTCATCGGGTAACTGGACTGTGTTGTCAGACTCAGCATCGTGGTCAACATCCTGATAGTATCCATCATCTTCATCATCTTCGTCATCATTATCATCTTCTCCCAAGAAGTCACTATCGTTGGCGCTATCGTGATCTGCCTCTTTCTCAGCAGGTGGCGTCACTTTTGCTCCAATTTTATACTGTAAGTGAAAGAACTAAAACATTACAACTCTTTCTTGGGAATATTTCATTTGAAGAGTCAAGAATCAAGTACGGAAATAATGCATGTGTGCAAACTTCCTGGTCTTCTTCTGCACTCAGTAGGTTATGCTTTTACATCATTTGTCGTAAGGAAGGTGGAATTACATACTTTGAGACCTGTGCCTTCCCAGACTGTCCACAAGTGCTCTGTATGTATCTCTGTAGGCCTACCTGGTAACTTTACACTTCGCAAAAACAGTTCACCCTGTTCTTGTCACAATAACTTTAGTTACCTGTTTGAAGGTTTTGTTGACATTCTCTAAAACCTCTTCTATCTTTTTCTCTTTGCACGACTGTATGTAATCCTGGACATGAAGAAGCCGTGGTATGACACTGTTGTCATCACTCCAAACAACCTGTAAACAAGAAAACTCAGTTCCATATTTTCCTTTTGTTGCAGTTTGTGCACTTGACTTACTAAATCAAACCGAACTTAACTACATCAATCATTCATGCAGAAAGATAATCATGGCATTAGTCATTAGTGGCAATAACGATAATGGGAGATTCTTGGCAAAATTGGGTGCCCAGCCCCGACTTTGAGAAGAAAAATGACATGCCAAGAGAACACCCTCCCCTTCTTTTGTCCATCATCTTTGGGAACGACAGGACAACACAAATCAATGAGAATTTACCCAAGATCCGTCTGACTCTTTTGGTGGGACAATATAGAATGTATCACCACTATCTGCGAGACTGAAAATGAGCTTTCTCTCCTCATCAACAGATGTCACAAAACCGAATGAGGATTTGGCTTCTTTCTTTGTCCACGATTCAGCTTTTTGTTGGATTGTGTGAAAATCTAAGATTTTTCCTGTGAAGTTTGAAGCCATTTTCAATTCAATAGCAAGAGCTTTATCAATGTCTTCCTCATAAGTTCGAAACCTTTCAATGAAACTCGATATTTTAGGCAAAAAACGGAATGTAAACCTATCTTGGGGAATCCCACAAGATAGTTGCGTACATATGTACATGAATCGACTCCGCCAATCAGAGAGCTTGTTACTATCGTCAAAAACCAAAATAAGTCTTTTTGATTAATATTCTTCATTTTCTGATCAATTGATAACTTTACAAAACTATTCTTTCAATTACTCCCATTTAAATCTATTTAATACACTCTATGATTGTAACGAATGGCAAATATCTGAGAATTTTGTATAGGATTATTGACTTTATAAATTTCTTGGAACTAGAAATTCGCCAGCGTCAACATGGCGGCCCAAAATATGTTTTTTCAGAAATCTCTAACTTTCTACGCGTTTATTGCCACTTTTGTGAGGATTTTATTCATGATGTATGGGGAATGGCAAGACAGGACCATGGTTGTCAAGTTCACTGATGTTGATTATTATGTGTTCACTGATGCAGCAAGATATATGGCAAATGTTAGTTTTATCCGACAATCAAACTGTGATATTTCCACAGAATGTTCTGTTGTTTGGATCTAATTCCAGACACTCACCTATTTGGTTATTGTCATTCTTTACTCTTCTGGTAATCTTTGTTCTTGTTTTATTGACCACATGATGTAGAATTGCGAGTAATGACTGATGAGCTAAATAAATTACTGTGTCGCTCTGTCACCTATAGTATAGGCTATGGCCATACAATTTGGCGATATGCCATGTGACTGTGATCGATATACTTAGTAACTAACTAACTTACTGTAATATGTATTTTCAGGGCAGATCGCCATATCTTCGGGCCACATATCGGTACACTCCACTTCTGGCTGCAGCCTTGCTACCCAACATCTGGATCACAATGTTCTTTGGAAAGCTTCTATTCATCACATGTGATGTCGCCACTGGTGTTCTCATCCACAGTCTGTGCCTCAAAAGATTCTGTAGTGAAGAGACAGCTATTTTCACTTCACTTATATGGTTGATGAACCCCATGCCAGTGACAGTTTCCAGTCGAGGAAATGCAGAATCCATCCTTTCATTATTGGTGCTATTGACGCTAGTGTTGCTGATGAGTCGGAGGACAGTCCTAGCTGCCATTGTCTATGGATTATCTGTGCATATTAAGATATACCCAGTGACTTACGCTCTGCCAATTTATCTCTTTCTGAACACTGACTATGACCAAAAATGTACAAGAAGAGATATGACATTAACAGGATTTCTAAAGGATCTCCTCCCAGGGAAGACACGTTTCCTGTTTATTGGAATATCTGTGTCAACATTCCTGGCTGTGACTGGAATCTGCTACCACTTGTAAGTGTAAAGTACACTCTGCTTTCATAATAATTTATTTACATCTGAATGTGACATGTTGCTACTTGGATGTCTAGTTTGTTCCGATATTTGAACTCTTACTACAGCATAAAACACTGAATGTTTTCAGGTATGGATTCCAGTTCCTTCAAGAGACTTACCTCCACCATGTGACCAGGCGAGACACCCGTCACAACTTCTCTGTCTATTTCTACATGCTGTACCTGACCGGTGAAAGCTCCTCTTCCCTTCTTCTCGGACTGATGGCATTCATTCCACAAATGGGGCTGCTAGTTATCCTGTCCTTCAGATATTATCAAGATCTACCGTTCTGCTGTTTCCTGCACACTTTGATATTCGTCACATTTAACAAAGTCTGCACTTCTCAGGTAATCATTAAACTCATCTTATCATGGGACTTTGTCCTGACTAACTTTGGAGAAATGTGAAAAAAAATCGAACGCCACAGAAGCTCTTTGTGCAATTTGAGATAGAAACTGTAAATTCCACTAGGTCAACTATAGAGAAGACTTTATCAGACAACTAGTCAGTTTCATGAGACAATACAATCAACTAATCCATTTCTATTCTGTTTCAGTACTTTTTGTGGTACCTGTGTTTGCTCCCTGTAGTCATCCCAACATTAGCCACTGGTGCGAAGAGTGCTATTGCCATGATAGCAGCTTGGTTTCTGGCTCAGGTTGGTACATTGCTAAAGTTGGTTCACTGTAGTGTAATGAAAGGCCAAGAGTTGATCCCAAAGTGCTATCTCTACATCTGGAATCCTTTCAGAAGACATGCACAGTGTAAATGATGGTCATCATCATCCACCAGGAAGAGCTCAAAAGAACAAATATTACAAGCTCACAGCATAACATTTTACTGTTTTTTAACGGTGAAATTGATACATTTTAAACTGTGCAATATCTTCATTTCAGGCCTTATGGTTGCTCCCAGCCTACTTTGTGGAATTCAGGGGACAGGACACCTTCATTTTCATCTGGCTTGCAGGGCTTCTCTTCTTCACTGTCAACATTGGGATTACTGGACAACTTATTCAAGACTACAGACATTGTCCTGTGTTTGTTGATGGGAAACTTCACCAGGAAAAAGTCGAGTTCTCATATCCTAAAATTCTGTTTCCATCGAAGAAAAAAGGACTGTGATTCTGATTTGACGCCAGCTCATGCTCCCTGGCTTTGGAATGTTCTAGCCACCTTAACAGGAAATGTAAGGATTTGCCATAGATTTCTTTTCCATTCATTTTGATTGATTGCATGAATATGTAAAAGTATGTATATGTGATTAATACATGAATAAAAACCATTTATTTTTTGGAAAAAAACACGATTTGTTTGCTTAAGTGAGTGTTAAAATTCTTCTGTGTGGCTCAGTTAAAAGATGAATACAGTTGTAAATCAATTTGTAGCCATGCAAACTTGGGAGGAATTTAAAAGTTTGTCTCAACTGATGAGCTGATATGTCTCAACGTTTCCTCGGTTCTTCTTGAAGATAAGGACGTCTGCCTGTTCCCAAACGATGACCATGAAAGACAACTACAAGAATTTACTTTCAAGTTCTTGTTCTATATTTGAAATATACTGTGAACAACATATACCTTCTCATAAATATCTCTGAACATGATGATTTACACTAATCCATGCTTCAATCTAAAACGGATTCTCACTCAAACTCAAAAGCGAAAATACATTATAAAAAATCTGATCACAAAAATTCATTCTTTGTAACCAACTGGAGCACACAATGCTCAGCTACCTGTAACCAACTTGAGCACACAATGCTCAGCTACCTGTAACCAACTGGAGCACACAATGCTCAGCTACCTGTAACCAACTTGAGCACACAATGCTCAGCTACCTGGTATATTAGAAATTGTTCCTCTGCTGTACAATTAATTAAGTTTAAAAGCATGACAACTCAAAAATTTTCATTTTAACTGAGTTCTTCAGATTCTTATGCTCATTCACAAAGTCAGCCAGTAGTCTCATCTCTTTAACCATTCATACAACATTAAAATACCATGACTAAGTGCCGTCATTAGAAGTGTCGGGAAACTCCTTTGACTGTTCATCCCCCGACACAGACTGAAGATCTATCGCAGCACCATGCTGGTCTTTACGATGATTATTCAACTGGATCGGCTGGTTGAAAACCTTCCCGCAAATACTACATCCCATCTGCTTGCCGCTGTGATGACGTTTCAGATGTATCTTTAACGTGCTGTTCTGGGCCGTGGCATATTCACAAAACGTACACTTGAACGGCTTTTCACCTGTAAACGAATAACATTTTGAGTTTTATCAGACAGAACCAACATCCTAATCTTGCACTCTAAAAGCCCCGTCAGGCTTTCCTGGAATGAGAAGAACCAGTCCTACTCACTTTCGTATCCTAGTCTAACACACACTTTGTTGGGTGTTGAGGTTCATTCCGACCCATCAATTACACATTTTGCTGTGATCACTTGCCCTGGCGCATCCTTTCCTAGCAACATGCACATGTACTGTGGAGTGGACAGTGAGATGGTTTTTACATTTTCATCCCCTTCTGCTGAATATCTGTTATTTTGAAACGAACAACATTTTCTGTTTTTTCTGGCTCGCTCATAGAACAACATCTTACCTGTGTGTATTCTAATATGAACTTTTAGATGACTTCTCTCGACGGTTGAGTAATCACATTGTCCACATTTATAAGGTTTGATGCCTGGAATACATAACATTCACAAGCTTAGACACAAAATCAATCTTAGTCTTAGCAGTCTCTGTGAACAGAGGGTCAAAAGTTTGAGCCCTGCTGGTATTCTCTTTCTGATGCTAACGATAGCTGTCAGCTAGTTAAATATAAGATATGAGGTACAAACTGCCTCCTCGCCAGGGGCCCGACATTAGAGAGAGGAGTTTGGATGTACAGAGTGTCTCACAAGCCAATTTTGGTCGGATGACACTATAAAAAACTTTGTCGTACTAACCTGTGTGTTTACTTAAGTGTTTCTTGAGATGGATCCTCTGGTTGAACGAGTTTCCACATTCGTCACATTTGAAGGGACGAGATGTTGGGTAGCGACGTTTCTTGCCACTGGCGCGTAAATCTAGCGATTCATCACTGACGGACTTGGAATCCTGTGGAGAACCTGGAGAAGAGAACGTAAGGCTCGCCCCAGGGTCGTGTTGCGAGATTCCATTACTTGAAAGAGTCTGTGTGAAAGGCTTGGAAGAGGTGATGAAGAACTTCTGAGCTTTGTCACTACCATTGGTACTGAAGTTAATACTGGTGATGTTTTCTTGCTGATTAAGTTGTGGCGATGTTTGTGAGTTCAGTAAGTAGGGAAAGGTTAGCACAGCAGGTAATGAGTCTGGGGTGTGGTTAGTGGGACGTGGTGCTAAAGGCGTCACCACAGACGGCAGTACAGTTGGCGTTGGAAACACCGGCTGATTTTGAGGTGGAATGGTAACAGTACTCCCAGGCTGAATGATCATCGAGCCTTTGCTCGTACAGGACGTTCCTGAAGTTTGTTGCAAACCAGAATTAGCACTGATCATCACTGATTTGTTACTGACTGTGACTGTCCGGCTGAATTGATCATCTTGATCGGCAGGCATTGGTGACCCCTCTGGTGTGTCCTGAAACTCATCACTAACGTCCATATTCGATTCTGTAACATCGATGAAAATAGTATCATTGTTGCTACTAATGCTGTATTGACGGTCAGCAGCCCTTCTCTGTAGCTCTCCCGCTCTCCGTTGCTCTCCAGCACGGCGTTTCTGACTCCGAGTTGACACTCCTGATTGACCAGACGGCATGTGTTTTGATTCCATATGTTGTTTACGTTTCTTTGGCACAATAGCACTGCAGCACTTCTTAGGTTTCTCATGCGTCCCAGGCATTATTGTTATACAACAATTCTGATCATCACAACATTTCATTTCAGCACAATTTTCAGAATTACACTTCCCGTCAGTACAGATCTGCATCGCGTCAGTTTGAGTTTCTGTACTAGTGACCATGACTGTTGTGCCCTCTTTAGAGCGTTCACCACGAACGTCCTCATCTTGCAGCTTCTCTACCTGGATATCCTGAATATCCGACGGCGATATATCGTCAAATGTATCACCCAGTCCCAGCATGCAAAGCGATCGCACATCAACACCTGTTTGTTGGACAGAAGTAAGTGTGCCACTGGATGTTGTCACTGGTGGTCTGTGTGATGTCTGCACATGAATAGATTCAATTCCCGGCGTGTATAACTGTAACGCTGTATAAATGTTGGGGATGTGTCGCGTCTGGACATGTTGCAGCAGCGCCCAGGCCGTGGCAAACTGTTCTTTACACTCCTTGATCTGGCAGATGAGGCGGTAGTAGAGGTCAGCAGAATCTGCAAGAACAACAATGATGGACGCCTTATGGTAAATGGGTTAAAGGTCAAAGGTCAAGGAGCCCTGTGATAGTTGACGGTGATTCTCACTATAGACATGATATCAGCCTACGATGGAAAAGGAAAGCATTGATCATGTTTTGAAACTTGTCTTTTCCTAGAAATTAACCGCAAAGGTCTACTGACAATGACTCAGCAAAGCTCAGTAGAATTCCACAATTAGAACTTTTCTGTTGTTGTGTAAAAAAGATTATCTCTTCTATCCTATTGTGTAACCATTTTGCCAACACATGTCAATACCGTCATACGAAACGTTTGTAAAGAACTGACAACTAAATAGGCCACACTTTACTGAAAGATGGGTGTAACATACTCACCAGCAGTACTTGTATCATCACAGTCCAGCTTCTTGTGACGCATGAACGAGACGATGTTAGAGAGGAGGAACTCTTTCTGGCATGAGCCACACGTCAGGAAGTCCACCTGCCTGAGGTCATGCATGTTGCCAACGACCATGCAATCTGAAAGAAACAAATGTTTTCTATAAAAGTCTGGCTTTTATTCCCAATTCATACCATTCAGTAAAGGCAAAACACTCCTGTTCCAGTTGTTGTAGCTAGCTACATTCAAGGAATCAAGTACCACTAAGTATCTTTGAATCTGACCAAGAAAATCCCCAGTGCTAAAGATCTCCTTGAACTGACCACAGTAATCGCTTGATTTTGGAAAAACAACCCTCCTTAAGGTAAAATGACCTCCCATCTTTGAGACATTTGGCTGTGTCTATGGTAATACAACAACGGATGCTTAGTTTTAAAGAATAATTTAGAGTGAATGTGATTTACAATAGGTAAATAAGATGTTTTATGATTTTTAAAAATAAACAGCCAGCATAAAATGGGTTGTTTTTGAATTAACAATAATGAACCACGGTTCCAGAACTTGTCCGTTTTTACTTATTTAGAGTTTTTATTCTTCACCATTTCATCCGACCAGAAGCAAACGTACCTCCGATTATTAGCTGAAAAACATGGCATCAACTCCCCAAGATGTGGGTCAAATGCCAATTTCACCATCTGCCAAAATATCTTTCATTGTGAACATAATCAAAGGGAACAGTCGTGTGCAGAACAACACAATTGTCCTCAGCAAAAGAAAAACATTTTGCTCACGTTACACTTTTCTGCAACTCGCCAAATTTCACCGCATCACTGCAGGATTTGCACCCTGAGCACAAAATAGTGTTCCGCTAGTGCCGAGATGTGAACAGGGTGAAGGAGCACTTGCCATGTAGAAGCCTACTTGAAACACTTCAATTACATGCCCGCATCAAATGTATTCAAATCGATTCATTAAAATGATGTTAGGCATGGGAATTTTAATGTAGTCTTAACTGATTATGCGTCTGTTATCATAGGATCTCATAATTACTCCAACTTTCACCTTCATATGAAACCATTCTGTCTATGAAAATATTAGAACAGCAGAACCTCTCTATTTTAGGACACCCTCAGGACTGAAACTGTAGTCCTATATTGAAAGGTGCCATCATAGAGGTTGAATTCAATGGAAAATGACCATGAGACCAGGGCAGGGTGTCCTTGATAAAAAGGTGTCCGCTAAGGGAGGTTCTACTGTATAACACGTGAACATCGGCAGAAAGGTTAGGGACTTTCAGAACGAGCAAAACTGACAATGTGACAACGTATTTTGAACAATCATTCACAGATCTCAAGCTGGTCACATGTTCCCACCTCACTCCTTGAACACATTCTTCTTTTCAATGAATTTCCTGGGATGGGAGAAGTTACACCCCACCTCGTTTTAATCATCATTAATCCATTATTGTCATCACTGAGGTCATTGACGTCATTACACACCCAAACTGACTGTTGTCATACTTTTTAATCAGATTATCAAAATATCATTTACATAATATGTACAAGGATACTCAATCATGTGATATGAATTGTTTACAAGATAATGGGTGATATGAATAAAGACAAGCAAGTGCTTTTATCTTAAACTCCATGTGCATTTACACTAGGCCTTTCTGTACAAAATTGAAGTGAAAATGTTTACTAGACTTTATTCATATCACCAATTGATTTAGAAATGTATAAAACTTTTTTTCATTGCATGATCAGTTGTACCAGTTAATCTCTACAGTATAAAAGTTAAAACTTTATATTGCTGCACAAAAAAGAATTAGCTCTCCACACTATGGTTGGACGCACTCAGCTGAATGTGATGACCAACAAGAATGTTCATTAACCGAGGATGATTGCCTAAGGATATTGACAGTCAACAGAAGACAACCTAAAGATGTCCTAACAGTCCGTTAACCTTCAGAGACATCCAGTAGTTGAAGACAACAGGCCAATCTCTGAAGACTATGTCTTTCTTGGTATTGGGATCACTAAGCATTGTCACAGCCTAGGACTACACTCAAACCAGTCATTAAAGATGCCTGACTAGCACATTGAAGACATCATCAAGTATGTCTCTATACAGTCACAACCTATCAGCGAGGACATCCTTCGACTGAAGACAACATGAACAGAGTGTCCAGTCAGTGAGCCACAACCTAAGACAATTCAAGAGTTGGCTGAAAATGACGTACAATAACGGAATGTCAAGTCACAACCTATTAGGACAATCCTTAGATTGAAGACGATCTATCGAGGACGTCATACCATCCATCAAGGACATCCAAGGCCAATAGGATAACTCTAAGTAGGCCTACAACAAATAAATGAAACAATAGCAAGAATCATTGTACTGGTAAACAGTGTGGTTATCCAAATGCTAACACACTGGAAACCCATTGAAAACCATTGCAACACTGTATACGCATAGTCGTGTGTATACCATGTACACGGTGTGTAGTGCTGAGACAGTGCACACTGACATAGTTGAGTTAGGGAAGATGGAAATTCAGAAAGTCGGGAGCTCACCTGGACCTTCTGGTCCCCGACTCCTTATTTTGGACATCTTGATCGCCTTGTCAGCATACGATCTTTGACTTTATTAAGCAATAAATCGGGAAACGAACAGAGCAGAATGTCACCAACAACATTCTTCGAAAAAAACACAAATTTGCACTCGGGACCAATATTTCCCCATTGACCAGTGGAGCCACCTTTCGGATTTATGACAAACTGGACGAAAGTGTCTTCACAGAAGTGTCTTCATGGTTGTGACAAAGATACCTGGGCCATTAGAACAGCACAATCCGTTGCCCTGCTCAGCTTTAGTAAGATATGATAACATGGATAATATCATCTGAGATTGATTGAAGTAATTATATGATAGATAATGTGAGTTCCTTTGGTCCCATATCCATGCAGCTGACCTACCTGCGTTGCGTTTTTATCCATCCTTTGTGAAAAGAGAAGGACCGATGTTCACTGTCACAGCAGTTTGGTGCTGTTGCTATGTTATGGGAGAGTAGGGGTATAACTTGTACAACCTAAAATCAAAAATAACATCCAGCCAGACACAAATTTCAAATATATAAAATTTATTTCACAAGACAATAAGAATCCATTTTGTCTAAAAACATTTCATTTGGTCGGCAAAATGTATCCATCATTTCGCAAATACAAAAATAAATACACCTCAAATTCTTCTACATATTATTTTGCATAAAATATACACAAGAGCAGGTTGTGTTCAGTTGGCAGTGATTGATGTCTCATGGACAAGGCAGGACACAACTGTACTGATTCAATGATGCTCGACACTAAGCCAAGTAATTATCCTGGCATTTAATGAGACAAACAACCCTATGGTTGCTCCATCAGTAACCCGCACATCCATGAAAAGGGCAGAGATAAATGCCAGAGAAAATGCACTGAGCAACCTGAGATTAATGCAATCTTATAGCCAGGGCAACCAAGCTTAGAAAAGTATCAACACAGGAGGATGGAGGGCGCTGATTATGTTGGTCTATTGAAGGCAATTGCACCTTAGTCGGACATAAAACCAATTGGTAGAAAACCCTCACCCGTAGCCAGGATATATATTGGTTGGCTTGGCTATTTACAAAGCAAACTACATGTACATGTATTATAGAGAAGCAGTCTAGAATAATGTTAAAATAAAATGAAATGCCACACTTGGGATAAATGCACAGTGAGGTCTGGTATCAATGCACAGTGAAGTCGGTCATAGAGAAAATGTCGTCCCTTCTTCAGGAATAAATAAATGCAGGAGTTGCATTGCCCAGGATGATGGATGATAAAGAAAAACGGGGTGAATCTAAAAGCTAATCACATTCTTTCTAAAATTGAGTCTTCGCAGAGACATAAATTATACACATTTTCACCAATTGGCAGAGTTGACCCCACAGTAAATACATGTATCAGTGAGTGGCAGTGTCTAACATCTTAGATCGATTCTACATTGTACATTCCCTTGAGTAACTCCAAATTCATCATGAATTTGATTGCTAGGCTTGCACAGCAAGATACAACCAAACCCAGAAAAGGACATTGTCACAATCTTCACAAGACCACAACTTACAAGGGAACATACACAACTAAAACATAATTTAAATACTAGTAGTAAAACAGTGTGCTTATATTACATCAAACACGGTTAATAAATATTAAAATCTAGTTTAATAAAGGCATATGCTATACCCAACCACAGTATGGCAGATTTGCATAGTTAAGATGATCTCTACTTAGAATCTGATTGCTTTGACATCCTTTGGAGCCACCTGAACATGAATCTAGTACACCCTGAAATACCCATGTTCAAAACTCCTCATTCGAAAGTTGCATTGGTTTAGAACTATTTGAGTAAGCTGACACCAATATGAAATTAATAACAAGAGCAAATTTGCTCTACCAGGCCTTTCGATTACATCATTTTCACACCGCTATACAGTGTAGGAAATTTGGCATGTCCCCAAATTAGGTCCTGCAAAATGTCCCCAAAATAGAAAAAAAAAAAAAAATTTATTAAGGGGTTATTTGACCCCCTGAAGCGTTTTTTGACACCTTAAATGACCAAATCTCATCCTAAATGGCCTAATTTGATACTTTTCATCGCAAAATTATGAGTTTTCAGGTGCATGTGACAATGTCAGTCAATAAGGACGTCGATGTTCAGGCAAATTGGCACGATGAAATGTCCCCAAATTAAGCTAAAAAGAAAAAAAATTGTAATTGAAAGGCCTGTCTACGCTACAGCCCAATATCTAGGACTCAATATGACAGGTCAGCACTTTTTGTGACAGCACTCCTGAGTCCTGATGTAGTAGCACTCCATGGTCTACATTTAGAGGACAAGTGAATATTTCCACCCATTTCACCAAGGATTAAACACCATCAGGAAAACTTACTTTCAGCGTCAACCCACATTCTGAAGAGGAGAAATTTCCCCGTCACCCTCAGAAGTAAGAGGGTGAAGAGCAACACAAGACAGACATTATACAAACAATACTTTAGTTAAAACCACTACAACATTGTATAATATTTAGAAATGGTAGGACTCATCCTATGAAATATTACAAGTCTCACTCACTCACTTCTGCAACTTGACATTTTTTATGTCACTCTGCGCCACAAAGTATATCTTTTTACAATTAAAATGGCTCATAAAAATATGAAATTATTAAAACATTTGAAGTCACAACCTCTAGAACAGGTTGGTCCAAACTCAGAATATCACATCCCTGAAGTAATTGTTATTCCCATTTATCACAGGTGCAAAGTTTACAACATCTCTCCTGTAAATTGATTATGAAACCAAAGAAAATTGATTTGCTATCAACTCAACAGTAACTGTTACCAACAAGTCAAAGGGCTGGTGCTGAAGCAGAATCCTAAGAAGGACTTTTACACTCTCTCGTCTCTATCAATCAGCCGCCTCTACAAACGGAGAACAGCAAAATCAGTGCAACTTGATGACACATTCTGCTGTCTCGAGTTTACAAACTTCGCACTGCAGTCCACTCATATTCCTTCTGTTACTCCACTCCTCAGGATAAGCATGTTTGGTTCTATTTTAACTGTCAATACATTGAGAAAAGTCTTACAAGCATCAGAAAGCTTCAGGACCATAACAAAAGTTTAAAACTTTATCAGTTAGATTCATAGATCATCGCCGCTTGACCTGAAACTGTAGAGGCTCAGTTGAAGTTGAATCGAACACGCCTACCCGATACGGTCGATCCTCACATCTTTACCACCACTCCGCTGCCTCCATTAGCACGACTAGCACCCTCTATGATCACAGTAGTTATCAATGCCACATGAGAACCTTAGCGCTCCATCATACGAGACTCTCCTGGCACTTCTTCCCACTCTGTGGCGGAGTCAATACTCCAAGCTTTCCAACGTCAGGACTGGAGCGAGACTGGGAGGCCATCGCTAGCACTTTTGATTGAGCCAATTCCTGAAATGATAAAACAAGCCGTCAAGAACAAGCTACTGACTGCTACTTTCTTCAAGGATGTGAAAAGGGTGTCTGGACTATGATTAAATCCATCCAGTCGACCCAAAGAGTCCATTGTTTTCATCATGCAGGTCTCTCTACATGAAGACAAGCTGAGTGCACCAAGAAGGCTTTCCCTGTACTTTAATGAACCTGGCAGTCAAGAACTTCTAAAAACCAGTCCACACTTACCAAATGTTCCATTCCTACATTATGCATCTGTATATTATGAGCATCGTCAGGACTGATGTTAGGGAAGTAGCGCAGTTCGGTCAAACCCATCTCATTGACGGTCATGGCGAATGGTAGCATCCATTGATGGCACGCAGATATGTCCATCTTCTGATAACCTGGAATGGAGGGATGGGGATTACTTCACTGGATTAAGAAAGAGGATTAAGTCTGATTAAGAGTTCATAAGTAAGAGCGACATCTCCATCTCCTCACAACGAGTATGACTGGAAAGTACATGTACTCGAAGCTCTCTTTCCTTGTTTTGAACTCTCAACTTCTAACCACATCTTGCAAGAGAAAGCAGCACTGCTGCGATCACCAATATTTAGCAACAATAATTTGGTTCAATTGCTTGGTGGATTGTCTCAATTCAATACCATGACTACTGGACAATCCAACATTTGCATACCAAGTCGAAGGTGGAAAAGTACTGACTTGGAGGAAGATGACCATCTCTGAGATGAGCAGAAGAAGACTATCCCCTTGACCCTATCTTCGGAGTTGAAATATTGGCCATCTCAAACCTCCCATTTTGTGACAGTCAACCAGTCAGCTTTCGTCTCTCCCAGCGATAACGACTCTACTAAAGTCAGTAAAAATGTCTTCCAAGGGATTTGATTATAGCTTTTCCTTGTCTTTCCCTTGAAGATTACCCATGAAGTAAGACCATTCAGTCAACTTACCTGATAAAGATAGAGCTACATTTTCTGATAACATGTGGCAAATGGCAGTCGTAGCTAGTGTACTGTAGGTGAACTGGAGAGATCCAATGTCGAGCAAGACTAAATCTAGCAGCTGAAAGAGACAAAGGATAATAAGCAAAAGTCAAAAATAACATTTGATTTCAATCAACAGTCCAAAGTTACAGGGCAGATACTTTTCATAGCAACTCGACCAAGGAACCAGCTCTTGGAATCTCACTCGCTTCTGACATGTTCACAATTTTAAAATCATAACTCACTGAACATGAAGTAATTTCTCTCACTCACCGTTGCTATCTGTATAAAGGCATGAGCTGAATACTGGGGGAAGATAAAGCCATGCTCCTGGTCCTCAAGGTTCTCCATGTTCAGCAGCTGGAGGTAGAGATTCAACCAGGCATTCACAGTCACTGGAGTCAGATCCCAATTTAGAACCTGGAAAAAGGAAAGCAGAGCATAAGTTTTCATAAAGAAGTTCAATCAGTCAGTATGGACAACACAATTAGGTTTCTACATTTGATCTTTAGACAGAATTCCTCATTTACAAAAAAAATGGACCTTTGTGATCAGCACACCTCTTTACTGAGGACAGCATCTGTCAGTCCAAAGGGTGTACTTATTAGAGGGGTCTACTGCACTCTAGTAGCAAAACTAGAAAAAATTGATTCTGCCATTGTAAACATGCCCATACCTTTAACATGACTAATTCTTTCTGTAAAATCTCCTCTTCTGAACAAGCACCGTCTGTGACGTATGCAAAATCAGCCAACTTTGGTGGGTAGATTTCCTGAAAAGACAAGATTTTTTCATTTAGTATTGTTTCAACAATATAATCTCTGTTTCAGAACTACATACAGTTTTAGAAAGCTGTTGGTACATGGAACCTACTCGGAGTTCGGCCCAATCAAGAATACTGTCGTGTTGACCTACTAACTTTGTGCGGAAACTTTGGGATTAATGCTCACCGCCGGTAAGTAAGCATGGAATACTGTCAAAGATTGCTTTTAAGACTTGGAATATCACAAGTTCCGTTCTGACAAGGGAGACACATGGAAAATCTATCAAGTCAGTGGAGATGAGCTAACCGAAATTTACGACCTAATCTCATCTGGCTGACTTACCTCTGCTTTTGCTGCTATAAATAATGATGTGATGCCGATGAGCTGCAACTGCTGTTTGACAGCATCTCTATGGTTGGTGAGGAAGCGGTCGATGAAGTCACAAGCGAGGTAGTAAGTCTCTCGATGCAGCCGGTAGACTTCACACACCTACAGGTGCAAGAAAACAATTCATATTATCATTTCAATGAAACTTAACAAGGGAAGCATAGCACCGTAATACAGGACCTTTCTGGAGCCTTCCGTACCTAATCCTTGGAAAGACGTACCTACACATCATTTTCAATTTTGGGTGTTTGTGTATCCTCCTTTGGGCAGAGATTCAGGTCCATCAGGACGTCAGCTTCTTGAGACATCATGAAGATGGCATAAAGTCTAGTTCATGTCCGTACTCACCTCTGTTAGCCAATCCAACAATATCGACCTCATCTTTGACTGGAGCATCGGATGGCGAGTTAAGAACTGCGGATCTCTATAATACAGCGTGTCTTTCTTCAACAAGGCCATCCAGACTTCCCTCGAATCTGCCCAGTCGAGACTCGGTAACGGACATGGTCGCAATGAGATCGGGGTAGTGAAATGGTTCCTGAATCGATACTGCGAATGCTGGCTTGGGTCAAGTGGGGACTGGTTGCAGAGTTGACGGTCAGCTTCTTGGCTTGGTATGATGGCACTGGTGATGATAGATGTGTCTTCAGAGATTGGCACCCATTGATTCTGTAAGAGAGAAAGGACAACCAACATTAGGATTTGGTGTTGTGGCAAATGAAATACACTGTACTAGAAAAGCTTCTGTTTGCTGGCCATCCTGCATCATCCTGCAGCAGCCGACTTTGACTTTTCTATGGAACGGAACCACAAATCTCAATCAAAGCTGAAATAAAATTGGCTTTAAACCTGCATCATTGCTTTTGAATGATAGACAATCATTCAAACTCACAGTAACATCCCCAAGTGGCATTCGTTCATTCTTCTCAGTAATATTGTCTGTCTCTGCTCCTGTATCTTTGTTAGAATAAGAAGGTGGTCCATTTTCATCCGAGGCATTATTTCCAATCTGCTCCTGCGTTGGAACAACCTTTACGTTATTTTCCGAGGCAGTATTGTCATTAAAACTACTGTTCGGCAGAAGACTTGCACAAGATAGCATAATTTTGTTCCTGAGTGCTGGATTTTTACATCTGCGGAAGACGGGCGCTCTTGGACGAGGTGTCTTCTTATCACTGCTTGTTGTCTTCTTGGAATAAAACTTGGACGATTGGAATCCAACAGACGGTACGGCAGAAGGAATGCTGGGATCATCGGTGAAACTGTCATCTAAGATTTCACAACTCTTTAACATGTCCGTCGGAATATCACAGTCGCTAGAATCACTTGCTGCTGGACTAGACGCCCGGGATCGAAGCTGCATTCCTCCTGTTTTTGGTTTCGCCTTCAGTAGACTAGAGAAGGGAGGTAGGCACTGTCCCTGACCAGCAGGTACATCCAACAGCAAACCAGAAAATTGTTGCCCGGATGTTGATTTCTCCATTCTTGGAACAGTATCTCTGATGAAAGTCGCCATTGAAGGCAGGCCGATGCAGTTGTCCACTTCATCCATTGTTGTCCAAGTCCACAGAATGACAGATTGATTTAATTCGAAAAATCCTGAACCAAAACCGAGCGCCTTAAAGCTTGCGAATTAGAACTGGTCTTTGAAGGAAGATACAAGAACACTGGCACTAGAACTCAAACTGTTATGAAAGCACTATTCAAACCAACCAATAAGAACAACAAGAATAAAGGCATTAGCACCCTTTCCCGTCGGACAACAACTTCACACTGCAGACCAGGGTTGTATACTGAGTAAACCTGGATCTCCTGGTTAAGTGGATAAGCTAATCCATTGAGAAGCCAAGGTGTGAAGTGAAGTAAGCATTGAAGTATAGCAGGCAGCTTGGGGGGGAATCCAGGTTACGTCATCCCCAAGCTTGCTCACAAGCTGCACAGTCAAACATTCAGGGCTTGGAGTTGTTTTGGCAGTGACACATGTAAACCACCTAGATGAGGCTTGAAAGGGCTGTGCAGCACTGATTGCAACCTCCAAACAATGAGACTATTTCTGGTTTGTTCCTTGCTTGTGGGTAACAAAGAAATCAGTCAAGAGGGGCTAATTGGTGCCGAGGACAATCATTGGCAGGAACTGTAATTGGTCCCAAGTAATCAATACAACATGAATGTCTACACAATATTACTATTATACTGTGTCAATAAGTCTTCCTGATCTGATCCAAAATGCCTGCAATGTATTCCCAAACCAGGAACTTCTTTCAATATATTGTTTATACAGTTTTAGTTTATTTGCAATAAACAATTGTAATTCTTGAATATCCATTCAGATTTGTTCCAATTTTAGATGAAATTACTTTTCCTTGAATTTACACTACAGAAAGTCCTTTAGTTAATGCAAGTGAGGTCTGTCTATCCACATGCTCCTCCACCTTGCATTAATCTTCTGATTTTCTTGCAGAGCAATATTTTTTCCATCCAGCTCCAGTCCAGAGCGGAAATTGTCAAGGGGGTCAAAGGGTATGCCCATTGTCAGTTGATGTGCAGCTTAACTGGAGAATTTTCCAGAAACTCCTAATTCTGTGTTTCTATAAATAGAGCCAACCATCCCCGTCTGTTGAATGGGGAATTGTTTGAACATGAAAAGGGTGCATGGAGAACCTTTATGGTTTTTATGTGAGGATACAAAATGAGAAGAGGTGATTGAGGCTGCAACACATCTGCCTCTGGCACGCGCCTGCTCCATGGCTATTTCGGTTGGTAAACTCACCCCCCTAAAAAGCACTTCACTTTGGGTTTATCCAATGGTTGAAATTCCACCAACAAAGGCAGATCAATCAAGAAAGTAAACGTTACAAAACTTTTTCAAAATGGCATGCTACTGTGGATGCAAGCTGAGGAGACTCTTGTATTGTGCTTTTATCCAGCAGGGATGAACTGGTTCTTGGAACAGCCACTGTTCACATCCCTATACAGGAGAGAGATGACCCAGGACGCGTGCCAAGCTGGCCATTCATTCCATCACTTCGATGGCTATCACTATTGTGCCGAGTCCCTGGGGGGATATATTCACATGCCATGGCACATGCCATGATTTGCATAATAATCAACACTGTAATTTGGTTTCAAGAAGCCTGATTCTTTTGAGAAGAGGGATGCTTCAAAATATTATCACACTCTGCCTGGTGCTGTGGGACACCTGTGCAGCATACAGACACATCATTCTGAAGGTCAGGCCGTTTGATTAAACTCGACTGGGGAAGACTGGCACCACAAGGAATGGAATAACATATTTTTGTGTCAAATAAAAAAAAGGAGTCGGTATGGCCATCCAAGCGTAGCTGTGCAGACAGGTGTTCAGACTGAAGGGGTAGGCTCAGAATAAGAAAGGTATCCAGATTAAAAGAGGTCAATTAAGAATGAGATAATTTTATAACAAAGGGAGTCAGGTCAACTCAGAAGAGGAGGCGTTCACACTTAAGTTGTCAACTTAGACTTAGCCATAGAAAGAGGTGTCCATATTAAAAGGGTAAACTTTGACTGAGCTGTATCCAGACTAAAGAGGTCAACCTTGTTCTGGAAAAAGAGATACTGTTATACTGTGTTCCTGAGGCTGAGGACACTGGTCCAAGTATATTAAGACATATATTTCAATCATCAATGATGAATGATATTATTTGACTCTGAGTATCTCTCCAAGTAAAAATTTGAAAAGACAACGAAGTTCAATTCAATCCAGCAAAAAACCTGTGTTAAATCTGAATGGGCATGGAGTGGAAAATGAACTAAATTTGCATTAATGACAAATAACACAAAAGGTGAAAGAGGTCATGCCCAACCAGGCAACATGATCTAACAAAACATTATGTTAATGACAATCAATTAATATTCATGAGGTCATTCAGTACTGAATGATTCTAGACCACTTGGTAACACATTTCCCGGCAAAAATGCAGCATTATACCACCAAATTGTTCAATGAAACCTGATGTGCGCTGTAAACTTAAAACAAGAAGAACATTTTGATACAAGTCTGAAGAAATTATGTCATGTTTTCATCAAGCTTTTTGACTTTCTTTCCTCTGTAAAAACGGAGGGAAACTCCAAGCTCAGTGTAAATTGTTAGCAGATGGCGGGAGTTGTTTACATTACTTATCCCAACTAAAATTCAGTTACGAGCGATAAAATCAACTTGAAATTGCTTACCTGAATTTGGAATTGATGTCGCCGTTTGCTCAGCATAGTTTCTCCTTCCAAAACCTAAAATCGGACGAAAAATAAGCAAGATTTTAGAGTTGAATTTTCGAAGCGAGATTTTTGCTTTTTCGGACAATGGCCGAATGGAACCGAAAATTGACGAAGTAAAATGTTCGAATAAAAGTGGCGCAAATTCGATAAACAACTCACTTCTTCTGCTTTTCTTTTCCTGTTTAGAATAATGACGGCCGTGGTTCCCGATTTCTTCTGTCCCTGGGCCTTAGAACTGGAAAGGAAGCATCGAAGTTAGGCGACATTTTCACCGCGTTTTGGCTTGGCATGAAATATCAAAATCGGAAGTTTAGGATGTGCCAAAAAGTTGATAAATCGAAGCAAATTCATATCGCAAAGTTACCTTTTCCTAGGCATTGTAACTGTAGACACCTTTTTACTTAATTATCTGCAAAAAATAAACAAGGTTCAGTCAAAAATATTCCCATTTCAGACGTGGCAAAGTTTGCCAAGTTTTGATGGTGGCGTCATCATCATTTCTACGCCGCCAACTAGCCAGATGAAAAATCGAGACAGAAATTACGTTGAAAAATATGCACAGCACATTCTGTCTACTGCAAGAAAGTCAAATCAGTCACCTTAATTAGCACCTAATTAACCATTCTGCCAAATCTAGATGACATCGGGCGATGCAAATTGTGATTTTACAGAAGGTTTTGAAATGGTCTCCGATGTGAATTGGCCAGAATTTTTCAATGGAACTCAGATCTCGTCCGAGGAGAGCACTTGAAAAAGTGCCTGCATATTAGTTATCTCTCACCCGATTGCCCCAAAAGTTGAAATAACAATTACATATTAGCATTGAAAAGAAATGAAACCGAAAAATCAGGACAAAACTGATGAAATCGGCAGAAAACATGACTTATATTGACCCACCTCTGATCGTCGATCTTCTCCCCGTATTCTCTTGACCAAGTCCCGCCAAATAGCTCACTGCGCATGTGAACTGCGCATGGGGATAATGCTGGTATTTCGCGCGAAGTTGTCCCTTTACTTCGGGGGACTATCCCCGACAAATCAGGCATAAAAAAAATATCTGATCGTTTTAGACTCATAAAATACAACATACACTAGGCTACTGCCCAACATATCATCATATCTATCGAAGGAATTGTTCGGAAATCAAAATAATGCCTTGTGCTTTCAAGCGGGTTTCCAAGTTCTTCTGGCGGCAAAGTTGAATAACGAATCGGCCTGAACCCGGGGATTAAGACGAGAATTTTGTTAGTTGAGTACGACTGAGGCGCCTTAAAAAGCACAACAGCCCCGACCCAACAAAAACTTTGAGCCCCGACATTGAAATGTAGGCCTCTGTCTCATCCAGTAAGGGCGTGGTCGGGGCATACTTTGTAGTAGGCCCAGTGCGGCGGACAGGCGCGTTTCGATTAAAAGTGTAAATCGGCACCCGGTCGAGCTTTCCTTTTTTGTCGAATTCATTATCTTATATCGTTTTGCAAACACCTCCCCCTCCCTCATCCCCCTGGCATGACATAGTCAGTGCTCCGACCCGGTCAGTGCGGCTATGGCTGGCCGCCGACTGAGTCAAGTTGCGCCTCTAAGACAGTATCCGAAACCATCAACGAAATATCGGAAGAATATATGGTGTCCTGATTTACCCAGTATTTTATATCAGCTTTGAGTATTCTCAATAAAATTTTGAGTTGTGTTGAGGGGTTATAAGTATTGCAGGTTTCTTTCACTTTTGTCGTGCCAACGTACCTGGGGCACCTGGGGCACCTCAGGCCTCATAAATGGATCGCATGTGGCCCCGGCATGTGACGAACTTGGGATCGATTCCCCATCGGCACCAGGGAAACCTTAAAGAGAGCCTTGGAAGCCGCAGTTATATAGGCGGGGGTGGTCCATTTGATATGGGGGCCCCGATGCGTTAGTAACCTGCCTTCACAAATGCGACAACTCACTATATACTGACAATCACCCCGACAATTACGTACGAATGTCATTCATCTAAACGTTGGTAGTTCCGGGGGAAATGGGCGATAACGTATTACGGTCGCCGTTCCAATGATACATTCAGAACTACAATTCGGCAATGTGACCTGGGAGGTGGACACGGATAAACTCAGTCCCCTTTGGAGAGCGATGTCATGACGATCAGGGGATTGATGCCCCACAACGATGAGTAATTTCGAGGGGAAAAAATAAGTTTGTCCGAGCGGTCCAGATGTCACAACCTGATTCGTGGCACTTCAAAGTCGGCAGAAAAGATGCGTGCGGTCGGAATGCAGGTCCCCTCAACTAAGTCCCATACTTGCAATGTCGTGTTTGATTTCATCGACAGAACGGACGGACCTGGGACACATTATGATGGTGTCCTCCTGTATCACGGGCTACAAGGTGGCATCTGGAGACACCAACAGAAGATGCGACAACATTCAAATGGCTGTGACTTCGTCATCGCTCGTCGGAATAATCAACAGCATGCTGCCAAATACTAGCAGTCCATGACAACAACGTTTAGTGAGGTAAAAGTCTTCACGAAAACCCAACTGGGTTCTTTTAGTGGCACGGGACACAAATGAAGGTGGAGCTATCTCACACAAACCAACTTGACTGGACGAGACACAAAAGCAACACCAAGGCCATAACGGTGAATTCATTTGAAGACAGATGGACATACATGTACTTCAATCACCTTTAAAAGCAATGTTGAGAAATATTTAAAGAGCACTTTGAATATAAACAAACTGAAACTGCAATTTGAACTTGATGGATCTCTGGGAGTGGCTGGCCGACTGACTCGGACATCATTGGCATGATGGCTTTGTACCTGCTTGTCTTCAGTCTCCTCAGAGCAACCCCTTTTACTTGCACTTCCACTTGCAGGGAGAAAAGTCACTTATGGCAAGAGTGCCTTTAAAAGTAGCACGTCATTACATGGATACGCGGTAAGCCGAGTTGTGGACGGACCGATCCTAGGTGGGGATAGGCAACCTGCACAACTGCTGTCAAGCAGGCCAACCCTTGGTGGGCAGTTGATTTTGGGGCAAGAAACAATGCACATGAAAACTGTCATGGGCCAAGATCCCAAAATCGCACTGAAGTTGAATTACTGCAGCAACCTGCAACCAGGAGAGGTGAGACCTTACAGCACAGCAAATACCTTGTGGTCAGCAGCAGAGTAGATGATGTCATGACAGTGTGCGAAGACAGGGTTTATCCCAAGGCTTAGTCTTAGTATCAGTAATAACTTCAGCCTATCAGAGCAAAAGCAATAACAAAAGCTTTCATTACAATATGATTTTTCTTTATTTGATATCAGTTCATAGAAATTCAATGAAGTATGTACAAGGTACTTCATAAAGTACACATTACCCAAATAAGACATTATATTTCATGTTTCAGACAGGATGCATAAGAGAAACTACTGTAAAATCACTTAATTTGGTGGACATTTTCACAGGTTTATATTTTTGCTATCTCCTAGCACCCCTTGAAATTCACTAAAATAAGTGATTTTACAGATCACTCTGCAAATTGTTGTCTTCTCAATCCTGTATTGAGACGAACTCTTTCATTATTCATAACGATTCACGAGGAAGCCAAGTCTCAAAAGGAGGGAGTAAATGTTCTACAGTCCATTCAAGAGCTTGTAACATTGGTTCTGGCACACCTCCCTCCCTCAAGTCCTACCCTGAATCCTCCACACCCTCACCGCTTACATCGGCCACACTCAACACTCCCTCACCACCCCGTGCATGGACATTCTGTATCTGTATTTGCATCTCTCCAGTGTCTGACGTCACTGGTACGACTTGTATTGCTTCAGGCTGGCCTGCTAACGACACTGCCATGTGAACACCCTCTTGGACGTCCTGTTGCATATGCTGGAATAGTACAAAAATATCATCAGTTCTTGCAGCTGCAAATGAGTGAACCCCTTACTTTTGACTTAAATGTGCTCCAAGGTGCCTGACAGCAATTGAGTGTGTTAAAATTCATAGCCTGTGAAACAGGCAAACAGATGGATGCACTTGTCATATGTCAATATATCAGGTTGTCCTCTGTTAGCTACCATCATCCAGGAAAAGCGTTAGAGTCAACTTACATGTATCACCTGATCTCCATGAAGTATTTGGATCTGATGGGTCTGCTGTAGTTGAGCAAGTTGTTCCGGTGTGGCATGTAGAATCTGCACCTCTCCTTGAGTGAGCTCACCATGCTCGCTCACCATTTCCACATCTTGAGCACCCTGAAAACAAGAATAGTAATATTGGAGCAAAGACTGGAGGAAGCCCCAACATCACAACTTAAACTGGCCTACTTCAGTTCTGAGAAATGTAGAACTTTTACTTTTTTTAGAATCTGGGCAATTGCCATTCCCAATTTCTCTCTTCAAAATCATATGGCCACGTGCAGAAGAGCGCCACCATTTTTGTCAAAATCTGCACGATCTCTCCTCCCTTGGCCATCTTTAAAGATGCCTATTTTCACACTTTCAAACGATGTCCTGATCACCACAGCACCACTCATATTCACCTCACATTCGATGGTCAAAAGCAGAACATGCACTGCTTTCAAGACCAGCTGATTGGAAACCTCAAACATACTCAGACCTGACTAGACCCCTCCTTTAAATAACCAAGTCTTTAGTTGAGGACCAATGAAGTCTGTTAGGGTACTTTTCCATGTACTATTGATAGTTGAGTCTTTTTAGATTTCACCATGCACGTGCCTTGACCTGCACCAATTAGCAAAGAGAGGCGAGTTAGGTGTAATCAATTCAGTACTCTGGTATTGTGTACCACACCTGATGAATATGCAAAGTGGCCTCAGGATCGTGTTGGAGAGAGTCGTCACTCTGACTCCCCATATCATGTGGATCACCAGGGGAGTCAGTCAAGGTATATTGAGGAGGCGCCTTGCCTCTGAATGCCTTTACCATGAGGGGCATGCCACGCATTCGCCGCCGAAATGCTGTCCGACATTTGGAGTCGATGTTTTGCTTTATCCGATGCCAGTCACTTTCGGAGATGCCAAATTTGTGAATGAGGTGACCTGTTAAGAGATAAAAGGCAAATAGTTGTAAACTGATGGCAGTGTCTTGATAGAAGGTGAAAGTGATAGAAGACAACAGGGAAGGTCTCCACACTTTTGATGCCTTAAACCATCACGCTGCAGTTAAGTAAAGTAGTATAAGTATTCTAAGGACCACCAATTCAATGTCCATGGAAAGAAGGTACAAAGCACTAAATCCTTATTGAAATGTGGTACAGAGCTTTCAAATGACCCAGGCACTCACACCACAAACAGCTGATTGCCATGTAAGACAGTTGGAAAGAATTATACTCACATCTTATGCCATAAATATACAGTGGGTCCAACTGCTTCTTGCCATGTTTGCCCATGCCAGATATATTACTGGAGGCTTGAGTATCACGGTCAAATAAGTAGTCTAGTAATGTCAGAGCCATCTTCTCTGGTGTGCGGAAATTCGACTGGATATGTAACATATCACTGGAATGAAAAAGGGGACAACTGGATATTAGCATTTCCATTACCTTTCATTTGGGCCATCCATTTAGAATCGGAGTGCGGACCCCGTCCCCTCAAATCTTTAATTTCCTGGACACTGTTGATAAGACAGGGATTTGCTGATACTGCTGGTGGGAAGACAACAACACGTGATTCCAGACAGTTGCCACACTGAATATCATCTTCTTCATCCGTCCGGAAAACCTTGGAACAACCATCTCATTCAGTCACAACCAGTTCAGAACTCAAGAATTAGCTTTACTAGAGAAAATCTTTAGATCTGTCGAATAAAGACTATACCTTGGTGACACAGGCGCTCGAACCCTCATCTCTGGATTGGTGTCGTCTCCTAACCAACTGCCATTGGGATGATCATCTGAAACAGACCGAGTCAACATGAAATATACTCTTGAACTAAGATATAGTACCAAGCTTATACAACTTTTTTCCAGTACTTAAAAGCAAACCCTGAAACAGAGCTTGGGTTGGTGAAGTCCAGTATTTGTCTGCTCCAAGGACAGCTCAGACAGAAACTGAAGAAAGCAGAATGCTATTATCGTTCAATTAGTGACAGGTGGGTTTTGCCGATGACCACAGGACATGCCTCATTGGACGACTAAGATAGAGTATTGACTTACCTTCCGAGTTGAGAGTAATCAATGTCACATTTGGACCGAGGTTCTGAACGTTGGTATCAATTTGTGCAATGGGACTACCATCGTTAATATCTGAAATATATAACAAGACAATTGGAATTGCCAAGATTAAGCAGTTGATTACATACCGTCCCCAAATACCAATGATTTCTCACACTTCAATCACAGGCCCTGCTTAAGGGATACTGGTCATTTTCAGTCAAACACAGGAGACAGAGAATCTTAAAAGTAGTATAGCACAATGGCCCAACACCACGGATAAGACCTGATGCATGAACTACCTGACTCAGACTTGACTTGGATCTGTGGCAGACCGACAATGACAGCACCAGATCGTCTTGTCGGAGCAGCACTGAAATGACAAACACGGGCCATAAAAACACCGACACTTCGGAAACAAAGGAAATGATCAAAATTGAGCATCAACCTTCCTCTGGATCAGTCATATTCAAAGGCCAATATCAAGCACGAAGACAAATTTAACTTACCGAGAGCCCTGAAGACACCACACCTCAGCCTTCCCAGCAACAGTTAACAAAGCTAGACAAAGCTTAAAAGAGACATACATGTATATACATATTTCCCTTGTTCTATTTTGTATAAATGGTCGGTGGTTGTGCTAAAGATTGATAAGAATTGATAGTACCGCTATCTCACCTTTTTCTTGATGAGGTGTCCTGAATAACAATGCCCGGGTTCTGTTTTATCTGTTGATGCATGGACTCAACTTTCTCCTCAAGGTATTTGGTTCTCATGTTGACCACCTCCAGCTTATTTTCTATTCCGTCCAGTCGCAGGCAGATGGCTTTGTTAATATTGAACAGAATTTGCTGAAAGTGAGAGGAATATTAATTTCAAATAGCACAGTGACGTGTGCGTTCAGTTTTCTGCAAAAGCTGTGCAACTTTTGAAATGAATGTGCCAATAATCAACTCCCGAGACCATTCATTCCTCTCCATCAAGCACTGACAAGAACAGAAAGTATCTCAATCTCCCCACCTGACAGTTACGGCTGTTACTCCTTGATACTCGACCATTCAGTCACTAAGAAGATATGAGGACCCATCCAAAATGTGTAATAGTGAAGTGGCTTACTTTTATAGAGGCATCAGCATCAACTTTCAACCTTTTCATGGTCGGCTCGCCATCTCCATCACCATCTGGAAACAGGGAATAAGATGTCAAATTCATAGAAAAGAACATCGCATTGCAAATGGAGATGAACAATGCAACACCTTTCTAGTATCAAAGGACGTGAAAGATGGATGGCCCTCCAAACTAAATTCTTCCTGATGTCACAGGTCTTTTTTTTCATTGGATAAAGTTTACCATAGACAGTCAATGAGTCATAGGGGCCTACATGTAATTACCTTGTCCTTGTGGAATTTCAATACTGACTCCATCAAGTGTGATGGTATTGAGCAGTTCTTGATGCTCTCCTTGCACTTGGACCACAAGGGAACCATCCTCATCTGTAGAGACAGCCACCCCAGCCGAGTCTTCAGCCATCCTACTCGACGACCTGGAAGTGAGATTCAGAAGTTACGACAGTATCACTATCGATCGTGGACGTAGGCCTACTGCCTACTGGTAGTGGTAGAGTGGTCGGACTTTTTGGCCTCTGTGGTTGGCAGCTACTAGTAGCACCACTGTCTCACAGGGCACTGGCACTTCATCTGCGATCGGATAGACTTGACTCGTCTTGAGACTGAGAGTCAGAGTGTGAAAACACTTACACTAAATGACTAGTGACAGTAGTAGTGACGATCGATAGGCCATCTAGGCTCTAGACTAGGCGAAATAACAATATTTCATATCAATTTTTCAATATCATGATTTATTTTATGCAATGGCGGGGCGAATATGCTACGATATATTCATCATGGACCGGACCTGCTGCTGTGAGGGCGATTGATACCATCACTACACACACAGCTCACAGTGCACAGCACGCATGCAATAATGCATGCATTTAGTAGTGTAGTGTATGGCATATGCCCTCAAAAAACTGCAAAACTGGAGAACCAGGCTAGAAAATGGCTGCAAAGAGCTCACATGATAAAACGACAATGAACTCGTGATGAAACACCGAAATCACTTTATTCCTAATCAATCTGATGCACTCAAACAGCATAGTTTACCTCCTAGCAGCCTAGCAGACGATTGCCGCTGAAAAAGTTGAAAATCTCCACGAAATCACGTCTTGATCAGGAATCCGCGATAATGGCGTCGAGCAACGCGAGAAAGGGCGAGCTTTGTGCGCATGACGGGCTCTTCTGACTATTGGTTTATCATCCCGCGGCCAGCAGGTGCGCGCTATTGCGTTTTTTAATTCGAAAAGGTAGCGACAAACTCATCATTGAGCTTCCATTTGTGGTTTGAAATATTCATTAACTCCTCCAACATGTTCAAGATGAAATTTGATGGAGGGGAGATGTGGGCCATAATTTTGAGACGAGTGCACGATCGACCACATGGTCGCGGACACATGGTTTTTCTTCTATACGAATACATCCATGTACTTTTTTTATAGTGTAAAAACAACGGTATTGACTGAAGCGTATGGATGGCTGTGTGTGAACATGGCGAATGGTATTTCTCCTCAGGCTGATGTACATGGATTTATCTGTCAAACTGATACCCCGAGTATAGTGCCCTGGTATGCACGTGTTTTCACCCATATACGGATACCTCAGCATTGTGACTATTTTTCCTCTCAGAGCACTATGACACGCTGGCCAGTTACATCGTATAGTTTTTCTCCCGTCTGGATACCTTTTCAGGGACGTGTCCAGGATTCCCAGCATAAGAGGTAGAGAGAGGTCTGAATGCAGATAAAAATATATCAAATCCCTGGCCTGGGGGCGAGGTTTTTTACAGGTGGGTTCGTACCATTGTGTACATTGACCGCCAATCAGGGCTTAGTAACTTCGCCTGATGTCATCAAGTAAGAAACGCACGTGTTGTTAGTCAGTAAAGAAGATCAGCGGTGCGAGTTCGAATCTTGGAAGGACCCAAACAATTATGCATTTTTTGTTTTTATTGCTTTTTTTTCATTTACTTAATTATTTTGATAATAAATTAAATGTACACAATGGTACGAACCTACCTGTAAAAAAAAAACTCGCTGCCGGGACTACTAGTTATTGTCCTCACTAAGGGGTGGCAGCATAGACAATTGACCTGCAACGCACCTGCTACGTAAGTGGGGTTAACACCATGGATGTAATGCCGAGCGATTTGCACAGTGGGTCTCGTTAGGTAGTGTATTAATAAGATAAACCACAGATTAAACCAGGTTCATGCTTGCTTTGACTTGATGAATGACGGATCTGAGCTGGTTCAGGGGTTCCAGCTGTAAATCGTCCCCCGCCCTAAAAACGGGCGATATTTTTAATTTTTAGTAATTGCCTAGTTCCATTTTCTTAGCTCAGATGGCAGCACCAGAGAAGATGAGTGTCTTACGGATATCGGCTTGGAAAGGATGTACCGGCGGCGTGTTTTTTTTTCAGGTAGGTTCGTACCATTGTGTACATTTATCCAAATAATTAAGTAAATGAAAAAAAAGCAATGAAAAACAAAAAGTGCATAATTTTTGGGTCCTTCCGAGATTCGAACTTGCACCATTTGTCAATGTGCATCGCTGATCTTGTTTACTGACTAACAACACGTGCGTTTCTTACTTGATGACGTCAGGTGAAGTTACTGAGCTCTGATTGGCTGTCAATGTACACCATGGTACGAACCCACCTGTAAAAAACAAAACTCGCGGCCTGGGGGCATGGACTTCTTACCTCAGCTGTCGCCTCGGTTTTAGTGGTCTTCATTTAGTTTCATCCACGCTATCATCTTTTACCGGCAGGATATCATTCAACTCAATAGGGCTATTAAAAATTTAATTTGATCACATTGTCGGCGGAACGAAGAAGTCCCACTGATTGTCCTAAGGAAATTAGAGAAGACTTGGGACAATGTTGTCAACAGATCAATTACCGGCGGATCTGTCTAATTTCCGTCAGTTTAGAAAGACACCCATTAGCGAGCAATGATCTCGCCAAACTTTTTTAATCGTCTTGAAAAGCAATTATTAGGGCACAACTAACATGATACCGGAAATTAAGAAGGCGGTTATTGTGATATTTCCGTCGAGTTGAGGATGAGCACATTCATCCAACTTTGGATTGATCGCAAATTGGCGCTGCCCGCCAAAAAGCGGATCGCGGCAAAGCCGATTGGCTGAGGACGGGGCTGATGACCGAATCGGACGACTTTCACGTGATCATCCACGGCCCGAGTTTCATATACATGCATAACCTGGTGGAGTCTGCGACCAGCAGTCCCTGTTTTCGGAGGAGCCGCTTCTCTCCGGCGGACTTTCGACGTCACATTCCAGGACATTTTACTGAGTGACAGAGGACGGCACGATCTCGCGATGTGAAAAAGAAGTGCAGTATGTCTGCACAGCTGGAAATATTCTTGAACACCTTCGATCATTGATTCACTGGATTTTGCCAACAGAAACCTCAACAAGAATAAGACATTTCACGTCAACATAATGGGTAGACTCTCCGGTGTGTTTTTCTCTTGCAGTTTCCTCGCGGCTTTGATCATACCCAACATTCCCAGCGCACTTCTACTAAGAAAAAGCGGTAAGTACTCTATCAGGCGTTGTTTCTCAGTTCCAGCTGCATCGAAATCCATGAAGCTTTAGTCAGTTTTCCCGCCAGTCAAGCATCTGATCATGAGAAACCCACATTTTTTTCGTGTTGTCTTCCAGATCACAGCAGCATTGTAATCGCTACCAGTTGTGACGAGACTGATATCAAAGTGATGACGCCTTTCCCAGTGACCTTCACCATCGCAGGAAGTTTACACAGAGTCGAAGTGGTGGTGAATTTTAGGTGCACCAGGTCAGTTTTGCTAAAGGTACTACTTTCTAAGATTGTGAGAGATCGTCTTAACTAAGGACGTGACGACGTTTTTAGCAAAAACCCCTCAAGTAACAAACGAGGAGGTGGACACTTGAATAAAGTCAGTCCATTCTCCGATAAACGGCCACTTCCCATTTCAGGAACTCCTCCACGAGCTATCCCTTCAACACCACGGTGCCTATTGGGTTGATATCTAACCTGACTGTCAGAGCGGCCTCACCAGAAAATATGTCCACGTTTTTACAAAAGGTAATGGGACAATGCCAATAACGCAAGAAATTAAAGCGTTTCTTTGATGTCAGCAGCAAAAAGTCATCTTCATGCCGGTTTCTCTGTCGCAGTTTAAGCTATGCGATTGCTTTATGTCCGACAGATTAATGACACCGGATCTTCTGTCAGCTGTCGGACGAACTCCGCCAACAATATCGACCGGCTATGCAGTAATGTCCAAACCAAGCATGATATTTCAAATGCCAACCAAGGATTGGATTGTAATTTCATTTAATATTCCCATTGACTTTCAGTTAAGAAATGTAAGCGTATGTGTACCAGCGACCTCGTCAACGACCGCTAATAAAGACTGCGTTCTCTTTACCTTCTTCGGGGGAACAAGAGGCAAGTACATCTTTTGCGTATGACGATGCTCGGTTCTGGGTTCCTCTGAGAAACCCACATTTGCGGCGATGCTGGTGCCCTACTGAATACTCCGTGCTGTAACTGTAGAAGCGGTCCTCAGGCTTGCATTTTGTATGTGTGGAGATTAAACATGTACGGTGGTGTCGTGATAAAATAGACTCCCGGCGGAGCAATCCATTTCGTCATCCGAATCGGATCGCCTGTACCGGGCGACAGGATGAGGCCGGTCCTCTGCGTCCGGAGTGTAGCTGATAAGGTCAAGACCCAGTCGGCCTACCTATAGCCTCTGATGGAGATTCACCTGAAAAAAGGCAAGTATAATATCCCACATACGTGAACTCCAGGCACACCTCTGGTAAAAAATCCAACAGTGTTACGACGCCGGTAATAATGATATATGACAAGTTACCTCCATGCTTGGAATAAGGAGCCAAAGACTGAGGTAAGTTGTTAACTTGATCAGTAATTGTGTTTATTCATTATTCTTGAATTTCCGAAGCCGGTGACAGGCAGGGTTGCTGATTGGCATTGGAGGTGATATTACAATCGCCTCTGGAAGCTGCAGTTGCGAGACACTTTCGCGCGGTTTTAGTGTCTCCACCTTTACACTCAGATAGCTCATGTCACAACATTGCCTGTGACATTGAACTGAAATACTCTGGTGCTATAGCCTGTGCAAGTAGACAGATCAGACTCGAAGGATCAATCAATATCCCCCACCAGGAGTCCATGTCTTCTTCTCTCAACGCAGGAATGTGTATGACCATTCGTATGAAGTTGGCGAGACCGCAAGACATCCGATCATCATACTCATGCTGCATACCCTTCTTGATATGCATCCCTAACATTCAAACTATCAAGACCTACACCATAACCCTTTGTTACAATGAGTTTAGTTATTTACCACCACACATAATTGAATCGAATGTACAAGGTCAACTACCCCATGTTAAGTTTTGGGTGATATAGCCTATAACTTCGATCCGACTCAGAGCATCGTTTGATACCATGAAGTGCAGCTCTTGGAATTCATGGCATACACTAGTTAAAGGTCTCTGCCAAGCCGATCAATCTCCTCGACCACGAAGTCCATGTTCTCTTCCGTCAAAGCAGGATTGTGTATTACCATTCGAATAAAGTTGACGAGACCGCAAGGCTCTAGAGGCTGATATCCGATCATCATACTTCCCTTCCTGATCATGCGCTCCTTTATAGCTGGGCCGACCTTAGGGGAGAAGAACCGAGATGAGAATGGGATCGGGTAGCAGTGCAGAGTGAAGTCGACAACCCTGTCCCCAAAATAAAGGTAAGATTCCTCGTACAATCTAAGTAAGATGTCTTTACCCTTACACACCAGTCATCGTTCCCAGAGCAATTTCCTGATCTATGCAACATTGAGAATATCCCCAAAAAAGGCGAAGTGTCCTAATCTTCCCTTACTTCAGAGGAGAAGCAATCTGTAGAAAACTAATTATCAACAGATGCAAGGTCAGAGGCGTGCTAGTTTCTCGAACACCCACCTTCCCAATCTTCTGCCACCATTCTTCCGTCTTCTCCTGCCCTCGCATACTCGGTGGAATGTAATAGAAACACACATTTGTACAAGTAGGCTGAAAAGACAGCGAAAGATAAGTCTGAGAGATTTTCTCAAAATCAAGATCCACCAACAACGGTGTTTGCGATGATGACGCAAACCTTACATATGCTTTACAAAAACCTTCCGAACAGAAATTAACGGAGACGGAGACAGTATAGAATGCAGCAGGGTGAATTCAACATGCAGAGGTGACTGTTCTAAATGGTGATTGTGAAGACAATCAAATACTTTTACCTCAAAAACGAGTCTGAATCCTTCAGTCTCTTTGACTTTCGTCGCGAGATACTGCGCCATGTCAAAGGCGTGGTCGACCCGTCTCTGCATGCCTACATCCCCGTGAGCCTTCCAAGACAACCAGAACTTGAGCACATCTATCTTCCTGGCGCACTGGATGGAAGCGTCACCGGTGTCGTAGGAAACGTCGTAGAACTTGTCTTGTTGGAAGAGGTAGCGGGCATCGGCTGAGAAGACTTGTTTGAGTAGGCCCTGGAACGAGAAAGACGTCTATAGAGAACGAGACGGATCCCAACAGATAAGACGGTCAATGGTAAAATCAGGCGACGTGGTTTGTTGCATTAAAGCCTGTAAGACAAGTACCTTATTCTTCATCAAGTGGGCACCACATATTTAATTATTCATGTTTAATCAGAGAAGATGTGACTACGACGGGAATTCCACTGGTTGACTCTACTGCAGCGTCTTCAGATGATACCGCTATTGCTGTACCTCGGCCTCACAACTTCGTTAGGTAGTGGTGCACTCAGTGGTGGAGTCCGAAAATCAAGATTGCTTTCTTATTGCGTTGGTTCTACATGTACTTGTTAGCTCTACTGACCTGGTGTCTTGTTAAAAATGCTGAACATTGCTGAGGGATCCCCAGCATCTTGTGTGGATTCCAAACCATAGAATCGGCCCTTCAAAAAGAACAACGATTATAATAACATGTAGTATAACACGTGGTCAAGTTTCCTTTCTGAATGTGGACAGGTAAAGAGGTGGGCTCTGGTCCAAGTTGACTTGCTTACCTTTCAATGCCTTCCATGACGCGTCTGTGTTTACTCGACATTAAGACGCTCCCTCCCCAGGCAGCGTCCACGTGCATCCACAACTTGTGCTTCTTACAGATGTCGGCAATGGCGTTCAGTGGGTCGTAAGCGCCAACGACGGTCGTTCCAGCTGTCGCGTTCACCATGAGGGGGTGGAGACCCTGAATGATGATGGAGGGAGACAGAAATCAGATACCACAGAGGCTAGCCCAAGAAGGGCCAAAGAGGTATTTAATTTATATTTCTACCTTCGTTTTGCAGTTATCTAAAACGTAAATTGGGCTGCAATTCTCCTTTATTACAATATTATTGTAATGACTCAACACAACTTGACCCAGGGATACAGTCTCTAAACCATCCGGGTGCGCTTCGTGAACGGAGACCTTGACCGTACCTCGTCCTTGGCTTTCTGAATAGCCGCCTCTAGTGCTCTTGGACACATCTTCCCGCCTTCATCGCAATTTACTGGAATGAGGTTCTTCGTGCCAAAGCCAAGGAATGCAGCACCTTTCTTTAGTGAGTAATGGCAATGGGTGGAGCTGAACACACACATCTGTGGCAGGGACTGCATGCCTTGCTCCTTGGCCTCGGGGAACTGGTTGAATCGGGCAAGATTCAGGCCGTACATGTTACTGATTGATCCACCTAGAAAGATAGAGCTTGATTGAACGGGGGCGTATACGAATGGGAAAGGTGGCCGCGGCTCTGCGGCCCACACGTTTCTTTCGTGCATGGACCAATTGCGTTAAACAGCCTGCGACAGCAGTATGGTGAGAGACGAGTCGGTCGAGCATACACCAAGGTCCTGGGCAGGAGTGAAGTTAAAGAAAGGAGAACCAGGATTCACTAATCGCTGCGACGGACACACAGGCCAATACATTCGATGCCAAGCAAATATCTTATTGACATTTCCAACACAAATTTGAAACAGTGTTCATCGAACAGCGATTGAGCAACGACTACTTCCATTGGTCATCAGTTGCAAGAGATTTGTGAAAGGCGTAGAGTTTGAGACTGATGAATATGAATAGAGGCTAAAAGGATATTTTTTGTACAAATTATTATCTATTTATTTCACAGTTTGCATTCATGGGCTTATGAATATGCATTTACAAAATAAAAATGTACGATATAAAACTACATACACAATAGTTTGCATAAATTTACATACAAAACGGAAGTAAAATTGCAACCAAATGAGTAACATACGATATTTTTATACCATCAGACTAAATGGTAAAAGCCATTACACTTGTTGCATAAAGACCCATTTCCACATAGGCGTTTTACATGGTGTGTATCTTTTTTTATTTAATGCTGCATTGCCAATTGGCAAAGGCCCTGTGAAGATTATACCGCCTGAAAATCTTATGAAGAGATGGGTCTTTATCTCTTTACGATCACAGTGCCACGTTCATACGAGATGTCTCGGAAATAGAATGAGTCAGTAATACGATGCCTGAAACGTCTGAAAAACTATCATGTTTAGGAATGTGTCCAAAATCACTGTGAACTTAATTCACCACTGGCAGTGAAGGCAGATCGTCCATCCTTCTTAGAAATCAATTCTGATTCCAGCATGAGCGCCGACTCCGCCGCCACCGAATGTTGGCTTGGCGTTGAAGTGAACATTCCCGCGCCTGTTTGACCAGCTGAGACCGCCTGTACCCACGCTCCATCCACGACCGAGGTCCCGGCTAAAGCCGCTGCCTGATCGGCTACCGGATCGGCCGATTCCTCGGGAAGAGCTACGTCCGAAAGAGCCTCGACGACTTCCGAAAGAGCCTCCGCGACTGCCGAAAGTTGACCTGCCTAATGATCCCCGTGGGCTACGACGTTGGCGGCTGTAAGGGAAGAGAAAGAAAATATGAAGTGACCACTTTCAACAAAGATCTTCTACCGTACGTGTTTCGGTCCAGAGACAGTTTCCCAACATCTTTTTGACACGAAAGGCCCAAGGGAAAACCTGTCATAGTAACGGACTGTCATCGTTAAAAAAATCAACATCTTATGGTCTTCCAGCTTGTACACCTACCTGGGCGTATCTTGCTTCTCTTCTTCCTTCTCACCCTCTTTCGTCTCCTCTTCGATCAGTGGTTCCAACATGTAGGTAGCATCTTCAAAACTCTCCTCAATCGCCTTGAACACAATGCTCAGGGCAGTTCCCTCGCTGCCGATTTCTTCCACCAGCTCTGGGAGCACTTGCACGATATCGGAATCTGGAAGGAGAGGTAGACATTTGATGAAAGGCATTATACAGCCGAGTGTCCTTTTCCAGCACAGGCAGTACAGAGTGTTCCCCGGCAGCACGGAGTTCTAGAGAAGTCCATGCTGGCCGGGTTTAGAGATCAGACAAGATTGTCAACATCAGACCAACACGCTCTTCATGGTGTCTTTAGCTCTTAGTCCGACTATACCACAGGCACAACTATTCAGGGACGAATTCGAAATTTCCAGTACGAATATCTTTTACATCATTGTAGCGATAGACAAAATAGTTCATTCAACGAGGCCCTGTCGCCCTTGCCAGTAGTGGTTTCAAATGGGTTTTTATCAAGAATGTTTCAATGCACTTACCGGTGACATCGTCAGCGAGGAGACTTTCAAGTTCAGAGACGGTGCCGTCCAAGACCTCCATGCTGCGGGTGAACAGATGCATGTTGATGCGCAGGCGCATGGTATCGGCGGCAAGTTTGTCGCCAGCGATCAGTGCGAGCTTGTCGTCCTCAGTAAACACTTCCAACCTGGCCTCTTCCTTTAACATCTCGACGGCACCTTCAGCCATGTCCTTGTAGATAGAAGCAGGAGCTGCAGGAAAGAGTAAAGAATGGCATACATGTATAAGGATGCATCCAACTGATGTATGTGAAAGAAGTACATGTATCATCACACTTAAGGGCCTCAGTTGCTGCCAGAAAGGTGTTTTTGGCCTTGAAGCAGGCTCTGTTCATCATAATTAGCGGGACTTCCAACTTTTCGCATGAGTACGAGTAGTTAGAAGGTAACGTGGATGGAGAAGGGGAAGCAGTTTGGCTCGACAATACCATTATAGCATTGGCGGCAAAGATATTTCAGGCTCACTTATATGTTTTGATACGAGTTGAAGAAATCACATAGTTATTTTGTGAGACGTCTTGAAGGGGTGATAGACCGTTCCCTTATAAACAAGCACCATTTTTGTACTCACCTCCCTCTTGCCCGTTCTTCTTCATCATCTCACTGGCTTTCTCGATACTCTCCTGGAATCTCTGCCGGGCATTCGCTCCTGATGACATGAGATTCTGGACATTGGCAGCATTGAGGCCAGTCTTTGAGGCGTCGAGGACAGTGTTGCCCCAGTTCTGTAGGAGCTCGCTCGACTCAAGTAACATTCGGACGGCATCCTGGAAAAGGGGACATGTGACATTGGAATAGAGTGACAAGCTACTGTAACTTAATTTTAAATGATAATACGGCCAAAGACTGTTAGCCTTCTTCAAAAGGTTAATACGAGGTCGCAGGCTGCCTCACATGTTAAAATGACTGAGGGATTATACATGACAGGATTAAGGCTATCGTCAGTCTGATAGTGATCTAATTCGGGGACTCGTTGTTCAATGCAAGTTGTATTCTTCGGTTAATAATAGAATGAAACTGCGGATTTGGACAAATAGCCAAGAAAGAGTCTTAGTTGAAGTATAAAGCCTAACTAACAAACTGAGATGATCTTATTGAGATGATGCTGTTATCGTTCAGGTTACCATTAAGGTTTCGCGTAGGCCTACTGATCGTGCATTCGGGAACAAAAACTGGGGCTTTTCAGCGGAACATGAAATGGAGAATATACGTGCAGATAAGTCTTACCTTCATGGACGGCTTAGGACTAGCAGTACTGGTTGGCATGGCGAAAGTGGCGGAGACTCCGACCAGGAGTAGAACAATCATGGACATCTTCATCGTGAAATATCGTCTGCTTCTTCAGGAGTGAAATTGTCGTGGTGATCTTCGTAGTGTTATGGCAAACTCTCTTCTTGCCGCGGTTTATATTCGCTCCGGCCAAGGCCTTGCGCTCCGGCGAGAGATCGGGTCCAAGCTAACTTGAACTAAGATGGCAGTGCGATTGTTTCAAAAATGCACACTGAGATTGTGTTCATCATGTCATGATTGTGATTCAAGCTTTTCTCAGAAAGAGGTCACTTCATTTGAAGTGTATCCTCAAGGTTCCAAGTCATGTTGATTATTTCAGTGACTAGGCAAGGTGACTAGGCCTGATAGATAGAATTAAAGATAGGCCAGCATTACAAGAACCTGATATGCGGAAATTTCCATCAATTCCGGGTTTATCTAAGTCATCCAACTCACTGTACAGACTTGTTCTGCCGATCTATCGGCGGTGTGATCATGGTGATGGTCGTACATCGTATTTTGTCGTTCGCGAAGGGTTGTCAAGATGTTTTAGGATTTCAAGGGGGACATTGATCCAGGTTACACGGCTGGGAATTTCGATTTCTGGCGATTTCAGTCTCCTCGCTCTCCAAACCTAGGTCGTTGTATGATCGAACCCACTTCCACATGCTAAGCGAGACATTCATTACAACTAGACGTTTTGTTTCGTCACACACAATAACTTTGTCGATGCCAACTAAATTTGGTTGTAAAATAGCGAAGATATCTAGGCCAATTCTATAAGATAAAAAATCTGAACCGGTGACATTATGTAAAGTTCACTAATTGCATGAGAGGTCGATCCGTAACAACACTCATCGACCTGGTTCGGAAGATCTGAGTCATTAAAACAATCAAACGGGGAAAACCTCTGTCGTATTGCCCAATCAGGATCCGGGTGGAAAACCCGAATTATGTACATGTACATGTTCTTCTATTTGGTAACTTCTCAACTTTTTTCAATGATACCTGTGTAAATATGATTGGAGATGTTACACCGGTGGCACCAAAAACTGACATCAGGTCTACCTGAAGGTTACTTTTAGAATGTGCTGAACAGATTATATGGCACCATGTGACAATCAGGTAATCATAGGCGGGCGTACATCATATCGATGCCTGTACATTTGTGACCCGTCACAGCAAAACCAGGCGCTTGTCGCTCAGAGCTTGGCAGGTTGAGACGGACTGTTTATTCATTTATCTATTGTCTACCGTTTGTGAAATATGAGCACATCAATTTCTTCTATTATCTCCTGGTGTCATTTAGGCTCATCTTCTGTTCGACATGCGCCTGGTTTTGCTGAGACGGGTGACATTTTGTGAGTATTTCATCCGTCCGATCTATATCCCTTCGTCAAAGCAAAATATTAAACTTCACTACCACTACTCATAAGTGATATGGTATGACCAGTACCTTGCAGAAACTGAGACCTCTGTGCATCTGCGAGACAGTTTATTAAACTGTGTACAAAAAATGTGAAATCTGGTGGTTATTGACCTTAATTTCTATGGCAACAAAATAACCTAATGGACATGTTGTGTAAGGCACATTAACCATTATGGTGGATTCGTATGTTTCCACTTATGCTTTCAGGGACTGGAGGCGATCGATGAGTCTCCTTCAGTCGATGCCTTTCTGTGGAGTCAATTGTACCTGCCTTTATAGGGCTGTATGTAAGAGAAGTGTCGAGGGCAAGACCGATATTCAACATGAACATCAGCGCTTGGTTGTCGTGGGTTTGATCCTTGGTCGTCCACTCCCATGAAGCCCATGGACAACACTCTCTCTCACAAAACGTTTTAAAGCCGTCCTCACTAACTGAAACAACGTACTGAGTGAACACCTCCACAGACTTAAGTCAAGACCACGACTTTGCAAAAGGGTAAAACAGAAACATGTCACTCTTCAGTTCTAGCGTTTCCTAATCAGAGAAACGGTCTGAAAGTTCCTTGTAGAAGGACACCTGCATGCACTGGAAGCCAAGCTACATAGAGTCTTGATGAGAGAAGAGACTTACCAGGACAGAATATGCCCTCTCCCTCTGATTGGCTCCATCCAGCCAGATCCATCATCTTCCTGAACACTAACTTCTCCATCAGGGTGAACACCGGGCCCATCTCATACGTATATCTGAAAAAAGGTCATTCAAGATACACAGTTATAAAACATACGATGAAAAGAGGCAAAACCATAAGACGAGCGTCGTCTGGAGTCCTGTGTCACAAAGGTCGCAATGGGAATTGGTGCATCAGGACACACATGAGCAGTGGTGCGGTCTCGGGTTTCCAAACCAGAGACCATCACTGTCCCCGCCTGTAGTCTGATGCCTCAGAATCGGCCCAGTCGTACCTAGACTCCGGACGCAGTGGACCGGCCTTCTCCTGGCGCCCGGTATCGAGGAAAGACGATCAGGATAACGAAATAGACTGCATAGGAGTTTATCTCGTGTCAAGCCAACTGGGCAATTGGAATACCGGCCGGATTCACGGCAAGTTGGGGAATTGATTCTCTGGGGTGATACTGATGATGAGATGCCAAAACTTTGGCGGTCAATATGAGTGTTTCGAAGAGGTATTATGATACTGGCACTTGACCTACGACAGGGATGTTTCATGTTTCTTGTAGCACTTACTGACTAGAATTGAGAGTTTCTGTAAGGCATGCTCCGGCAAGGGCGTATTCATCTGGTCCAACGAATAGTTGGTTGAAGAAATATGGATGAGCTGGAATGAGGATTAATCAAATGACCAGACATTCGTTTACAAGCAGAGGGGAATTGGTTGATCTAGAGGAGCAACTTTATAATGATTATACAAATTTCTTACAAACCATTTTTGACAAAAAAAGATGAAAGATGAAAAAAAATTTTAAGTCCAAATATTTTCTCACTTGATTTTTTTTCTTCTCAAAATGAAGAAATATCATCAGTCCCAAAAAGTTTTTGACTTTGAAAATTTTTTCAGAATTTTGAACTACCAGAGTAGCAAAGAAGGTCTGCCCTTTACACATAAAGGGGTGATATAGTCAATCAGTGGACAGGACGACGCCGTGGGAAGTGATATATGAGCATGGAGGCATTTCACTTACATGTCTTGACGCTGTATTTGACGACATCTTTCAATGTCTTCATGAGGTGCTCTTCACTGTCGCCCTTCTGTGTAATTTTCAGATCAATTTTCTCACGAAGTTCATCGGGCTGATAGAAATCTATCACTTTTCTAAATAAAATAGTCATTACAGTAATGGCAAATCAACAAACAACCACTGGCAAGCAACGCATAGCTTTCTAGAGAAACGTATCGGGTCAGAATTCCCTGCCCGGAAGGTATTTAAACAATCGACCTCTAAATCTTTGTTCGCAGTCCTCGCTGGGAGACAAGCCCATCTGGGGCCTCAGCTAACGATAATCTTCTTCTTCTTCTCGTTCGCTGGCTAACGATAACGAAATACATGAAATACATGATTGGGGTCTTACACCCCATTTTGAAACCATCCGTCGGTAACCTCCCCGCATGGAGTAATACATCATGAGGTCAGATTTTTGATACTCCTATCTCGTATACAAATATATTGAGAGGCGGAGTATATTCAAAACCACTGGTTATGTCAGGATGGAAGTAATTGAGTCCTCGGAGTGGATCCAAAACATGGGGGATTTAGACCCCTGTTACACCGAGAGCAGATGAGGTGGCTTATCAAATTACATCAAGTTATGGGAAGACAAGCAATTGCCCTGGCCTGTACAAAGAATGTGATAACTTACTGCTCTCCAGTGGTCGACTTCTTCAGTTCGTCCACCATAAATTTAGAGACTCGTTCAAGAAATGCGTATGGTTGTGCGTCGATGCTGTTGGTGGTATGGTCACATCCGTTTTTTCCTGTCGAGTCCATGGTGTACGTCCTGGAGGAGGGTCTCTGGAAAGCGGTGCATTAGTATATAATGTATATACATTAAAGGGATTTCATCCCGGCCAATTCTGACTGCCAGGGGTATAGAGGCCGAATGAATGAGAGCCTGGATTGCACTAATGAGGGGTAATTATTATGACAAGTTCGGCTAAAAGCTTTATAATAGGCGTACATACCCCACACCAAATCGGGGGCACAACACACGGAGGGTCCTTGGCGACTAAACTCTGGAACAGTGTGAATGCGAGTCGTCTCCCCGAACCGCCCCCAGTCATCATTTCTAAGAGGTCACAGGTTTATCGTTGTATGCCTTGTTTGCGTTGCCAATATTATGATTTGACCTGTCAATATCAATATAGACCTAATACATGTCATAGTGTCCATTGTTCCACAACAGTCCAAAGATGAAAACTTTTGAAACCGTAAAATATCATGATGTCATCATGCGTATCGATTTGGAATCGAGTCGAATTTTCGGATGAAGCACATGTCGATTCCACATGACCGGTATAGAGACATAGAGACGGCGATCAATTGTAACCATGGTACCAGTCAGGCGCCAAGCACGACCAATTAGCGAGTTGTCGTCAAATGACTGGTAACGGGGTTACTGACTGAGTGTCAGACGACTAAAATAAATGTGTTCTTGACCAAAATTGTATCAAAATGTGTGATTTGCCCCCCTCTCCTCGAGAGCCTTTTTTTCCCCGACCAAGAAGCTCGGGCATGGAGAGGCATCCAACTTCAGACCAACACTCGGCACTAACGATCGAGGTTATGTAAGCTCAGTAACATGTGCGAGGGGAGAAGCATACGACTAACCCGGGTTTCCCAGGATGGCATGATATGAGACAAACTCCGTTGAAACAACAAACTGGTCCTACCTACCTTCGTATTACCTTCCTTCGCATTTGCTGATTATTTCCCTGATCATGTAGGCCCTGGGTGTACACCATAGCACCCGATATCCAGTAGCCAGGTGAAGCAACGGCTCTTCTACGCGAGTAACGATAGAATGCCACGCGCCACAACGGATTCCCGCCAGCCGAATAAAATGTATTCGTCTACAAGCGTTGTAAACATTGAGATCATTGTGATATTGTGATCCATTGAGTGTATGCTAACGATATCTATTATACAGCGAAAATCTATGCAGAATATTTCTGCTAGTTTCAATGCAAAAAACTGCCACCTGGAAGCATTAACAAGAGCTAAACTATCAAGAATTCAGTCATGTAGGGGACCGCTGCTTTTTAACCTATGGCCGCCGCAAATATTCATGTTACTGCCATCTTTCATTTTACACGTTTGGTTCCATCTATTTCGAGAGGCAATCTTTCATCTCATCGAGACAATTCTAACCGTACTGTGTTTGTTTCTTAGAATTCTTCTCCGGTCGGCTGCAACCATGACAAAACAGAGACTCCTCATCACGCTCGACGAGCAGCGGGCCAACACTCGAACGGGGGACTGCGCTTTACGTTGCTCTTGTTTTTTTTAGCAGACTTGCAGTTGCAATAAAAACATTTCCTTGACAAGAATGAGTTGAATTGGCTCGGAAAAAAACCCCATCGTTATTCAAATTAGGATAATAATGGTCACATTGCGGAAGTATCGGACTTGATAAGAGTGGTTTGATCATGTGTTGGTTCTCAGCGCTTATATAAACAGCTGCGCAAACCCAAACATTCTTGGTCACCGCCAGCTCTTCCTGGTCGAGATCAACGCTGCAACCCGAAGATGGGGACCAAACTGGTTTTCTGTGTGGCCTTCTTCTTGTTGGTTGGAAGACAGGGGTTTGCTGACAGTTATGGTAAGTAGAGCAAAGGTACCCATCTGTGGTAGACTTCAGGACTATAGTCTTCGAACTTTCGGTGTGATTTCAAGAACATGTTTCACTTTCCTTTCGTAGACGCCGGCGGAGCAGTCTTAAATGTCCCACCTGGAAACATGTCGGCCGATGGTTGCATAGAAATCATGACCTCCAATACTTAAGATATTAATGCGCAAATTATTAGAATCTTTTTACCGGAGACACTAGGGCCGTTTAGACGACAGGCGAAAAGACCGCATTCGGATCGAATCTGGATGAATCCGGATTAAAACCACCCAAGGCGATGGTACCTTTTTAGTCCGGATGCAACCACATTGATCCGGATCTTTTTGCGTTTACACGACGAAAAATTAATCCGGATTCGGGACGCATCCGGATTTTTTCGCGTCGTCTAAACGGCCCTATTATCATCATAAGACTTTTGAAACTTACACCGGTTCCATGCACGCCTTGCGCATGTCGACGACTTGGTCGCATCAGAGTTTGCCTCATACTGAGGTATTGTCCTGCCAACGGGGTTTTTATCATCGAGTATATTGTCAAAAGAGAACAAGAGACAGAATAAATGAGGCCATCATGTGATAACTAAATTGAGAAAGGTACATATCAAGGCTGTGCCAACTGTTCGGGAACATTTGTGTTCAGCCCGGACAGGAAATTCTTGGAAACATCTGATATTACAACCATTGTTGCATTCGCTCTACATTTTCACGTGTCTTTATGATCAGTGATGTCGTCGAGGACAGCCTGCGTGGATGTGACGCGTCAGGGATGGCACGCCCGGCCTCCCAAGTCAACCAGCCCTTTGAACACGCCAGTCGGTATGGTCTTCATTCACCATTCAGCCATGATGCGTTGTTCTGACGTTAATACGTGTGCGGCACAAGTGAGAGCCATACAGAACTTCCACATGGACGTCAGAGGTAAACAGGACAACGACAGTCTCCACTGTCTTATTTGAAATACTTATAGCCCATGATACCTCATGGGACAGAGGCCCTCACTCTTTTTCTGTCTTCCGCTGCCTTGGCCCTCCATCACCATCTTGACCCTCAATGTATTGACATTGCTAAGCTTACAGACAACGCTCAATGGGTGGAGACAACAGAGGCAATATCTCTGGAAGTTCAGTATGCCCATCACAGGTAAACCCCATGTCGCTCAGCGCAGCTGCCGTCACTATATGGTCCTTGGGCAGACACGGTTTCGGTCTTTTGCCCTGTGGTGTCTATATCAGGGCAGTCCTGAGATGTTGTCCAGCTACATTCGGAAACATGCCGATGATATGCCGTCTAGTTTTGATATGTTGTGGGGTCTGTGTCCGACAAGTCACAATGACCAATTCTTAGCATGTCAAAGTGGTCCTTTACAGCACAACCCGTCGCTGTCCCTTAACCTTAACAACCAGTAAAAGGTCGACAACATGCTCGATACAGAATGATGCCACTCTTTTACAGGTTGGGATGATATTGGCTATAGTTTCCTGGTAGGTGAAGACGGGAATGTTTACGAGGGGCGTGGCTGGGACAGAATAGGTGCACATACGTATGGTTACAACGACGTAGCTATCGGTAAGTGAAGAGAGGGTGGATCGAGCTATAAAGCGAGCACCACTGTGTAAAAAGGACATCTTATTAAGCAATCTCGAATACCAGGGTCCGGGCGGTTGTATGCTCCTCCATCGCACATATGCTCGGCCAGGCGCAAAGTGAAAGGCCTCATCTTGGCTGACACAGGATGTGGTTGAAATCTTTGTTAGGTAAATTCGAGGGTCGAGAATAACCATTCAATTTGAGGCATGGATTACATGGTCAGATGATTGTCCTCAATCAAGTTCTGTTCTCCTCGTAATTGGATAGATTTTCAGTTTCTATCATGCGTCCCTTTCCTTCCAGGTATCTGCGTGATGGGAGACTTCACCACAGTCACACCCAATACCCAGGCTTTGGACGCAGTCAAAAACCTCATTGCCTGTGGAGTCAGGGACAGTAAGGTGACAACCGATTACAAGCTCTATGGACATAGGGACTCCAAGAAGTCTCACACTGAATGTCCGGGTCAGGCGTTCTATGATCTTATTAGAGGCTGGCCCCACTATGATACCCATGGACCACCTCCCTAACTTACGGTCATAGGGACGAAGTGACCCTGGGTGTTCAAAGGATAATGGGCCACTGGGTGGTCTGGGACAATTCAGGAGCCAAGAAGACAATTTCGAATCTTAGTGTTTTGGTGTGGTGAGACTTTACTAGACTATCATGTATATAAATACTCTTTCCAAATTGACAAGATCTCTGCTATGGAAATTTACCAAAGTTTGTGATTTCGCAAAACCCTGCGCGCACTGAAATGGTAATACAGCTCCTAGCCGATTTTACATTAATCCAGCATTATGCGCCCCAGGATGTCCATAATCTGTTTCACCAGGTGTGAACGGGCCAGATTTATTATAAAAGTTATTTGGAGGTTTTGGGGATGATTGATGCCATCGGTAACTCATGATCATCTTTTGTCACAGGATCCACTTATATAGCAGATATAGCATACATGTACTTCCTGGTCAGTGGAATACTAAATGGACAATACAGTCACTACTAAGGGAAATATAAAATAAAATGACAGAAAAGTATTTTGTTAGTGTTTATTTATTATGCAAATGGTGGTTTATAAACAGTTTATTGAATTACTAACCCTGTTAACTTCTCCAAGAGCATAAAAGTGCACACTGGGCAACGTCTAGCCCCCCCCCCCCCAAAAAAAGAAAAATTATGACAATAATAGAGTGATCAGAAACAGTACAATTTTCACAGTATAATTTGAGTGAAATTGACAAAGGAGAGTAGTTTTTTATACCACAGAAAGTGGCCACTCACTGCAAAGTTGCAGTACACATCATTATCTCAACGAACTTGGCAACACAAAATTAATACAGATATGTCTAAATCACAGTTACAAATACAGCCATAGTGAATGTGGTGTCTTGAGCTGTGCACAGGTGTTCCCTCTCAATGTCTGATTACTTTGTCGGCCCCTTCTCCCATATGTCAAACAAAGCAAGGCTACCAAGGAAGGAATGACCTGTCACCTAGAACATAGCCTTGATTACATCTCACTCAGCAGCATCACGAAATGTGTGTTGCAACCCAGTCCTTTTCACTAGCAAGGGCCACATAAGTTCATAAAGTTAACAGATTGTTTTTGTGCAGAAAGACATTATTAAGTATTATTAAGTACAAGCTTAGGGGAGTCTGTGAGTAATAGTGTTGATTGTTGCTGATATTGAAACCCTAAGGCACTATGAATATGAATCAATACTTTGGCCTTATCACCGGCTTACATAGTTACATAATCTTTGAAGTCATGTTGTCAAATTACTTGGGCGGTACGATTGGATCTGCATAAGCACAAGATTGCTCGATTGCCAAATTGTAGTCATTGCCTTGGCCATTCTTGTACTTGCTGGTCACTATCTGCATGACACCACTAATTCCCTGGTGAAGAAAGAACATCATTTTTTAAGCAACAAGGATATATACAAAAGGAATACACATAAAATGTCATTACTGGTAGGGCCAACATGTATTTACACAGTCATTGTATTCTGTGCAATACCTTTCAAATTCTCTTGTCTCAGCTTGGTGATCACCTGATAGACAACAAAAGCAGCTACTTTTCATAGGCCCAGATCAACAACAGTATGGATCTATGAGAACAAATAAGTCCAAAACTTTGAAAGAAAAGAATTTGCTCTATCGCCATTTGACTATCTAGGTCATGTTAGACAATGGCAAGCACAGTGGAAGGACTTTGGTTAGAAGCACACTTGACATACAGATAGATTTCCTCACTGAATGTTCAAGACTTTAATGGTGTTGTACTTGTAAAAGACTTACCCATGGCTGTCCCCAAGAGTTCCTGACCCACCAGAACTCAACTTTGTTCTTGTCCACTCCCCATCCGACTACTGAGACAATGTGGTTGATCTGAAAGAAATTATGCACATTTTGAGATTCATTTTTGGTCTTCACATGAATGAGTTGACATTTTTTTCGTTAAAAATTGACAAATCAGATTCGGCATGCAAATACACCAAGATACAAAGGCATGTGCACCACATTATCTATTTCCCACTGACACACTGATACAAAGAAGAAATCTTACCATTGCTCCCTTCAAATATTGGCTATAAACTCCACCGGTATATTTTTCCATCTCATCAGTGGCTGATATTCCGCAACTGAAAAACGACAAAGAGGTTTGGAAAGGAGCAAAAACATAGCCTAGTAACATTTGGAAAACAGTCCATGACCATGCCTATCATAAAGACTTCTGACCAGAATGATCTGATCCCAGGTGTTGGTTTGGGTCTCATTTCTAAAAAATAACCTTCCTTTATCTGTTATGTCTTCAGACACACAAAGAGATGCCAACAAAAGGATGTCCTCACACCACCTTCGTCTTAAATTACATTTAAAGTCAGTCCAGCACTGAGCAATTTCTAACCGACTGGGCAGTTTTATGACAACCTCACCTGATTGGTCCATTAATATAGATCTCGGCCATCATCTTATCCCGTCCTGACACTGACCCGTAATCTCCAATATACCACTTCGTATAATTGCTAATCGCATAGCAGTTGCTTCCAAAGCAAGTGCCACACTGATTGAACTTAGAACATTCTGAAAATGCATTGAAGTAACAACAGAATGTTTCATCAACCCACAGGGTAGTCTTATTTAGTTTCACTAGCTACAGATTGGTGGCTCACTCGAACAATGGAGATGGTACATGTTGATGGCACAGACACAAAGTATTTTTCAGATCTAGTATAAACCTAGAACTACATCACTGGTTGCTCAACAGAAATGTCTATATTTTACTAACCATGTCATGAGACAAAGGATGCAGAAGCCACATGAACTAGTTTCTCCTACAATGTAGGCATTGATGTGGGTGGAGCAAAGGGCAAAAAAAGTGAATATACATACTCTGGTTTTTGGCTTGGTAGTTGTTGCACGACTCATCAGGGATTCCTTGCTTGTTCACGTAGGCATAAACAGCTAGTTGTCCACCCCCTTGGCACGACCCTGCATTTCCACAGTCAATAACATTCTGTACGGAGAGATAGGTAGTTGGCCATTGGTTCTTCCTTTTTATGTTGATTCTGTCGGCAATGGCGCTGGTGGTTCCCATAGCCCAGCAGGAGCCACAGTCTAAAAGGACAGAGAAAATCTATATGCACAGGAAACAACATAAAGGCATATGAGTCACCATTGATGTCACATTACATGGTTTCATGTTGCAGGAGAAGATATTGTCAATTGAAAGGAACTTATTTTAGGCAATAAACATTCAGTGAATGGATAGGCCATATTCAACTATAATGTGATGTCCTTGACTTGAAGTTACAACTCATTGTCTGAAATGTTGAAGGATCACATCTCTTGAAGGAACATTAAAGGTAAATTGGATATCAAGCCACTTGAAGAATGTAACCTACACTGAGGTATATGTTGATTTCGCATGGGACTGAGATAGTTGACACCACCCATGTCACCCCAGTCCCAACTCTTTGGGATGGATGACATGGCAAGGAATTCATGGGGTCTTGGGTTTGTCCTGAAATGAACAAAACAAGATAGGAAAGATAACCCAGTATTTTGAAGATGATTCACTTGACATCTGGCTGTACAAGGTGATTATACCAACCGCATTTATCAAACTCGTCTTATAAAACAAACGTCAGTAGCAGTATGCAGTACAACTTAAATGCAGTCCACACCAAAGAGCATTTTGGACCCATAGAGGGTCAAGATAATAGTTTGAACAGGCAGTGCTGCTGGAAGACTTTTTTAGTCAGCTGACAGTGTTCCTTTTTTTTACACATTGATTGTGCCTGTCATGTCATCTATGATAGAGGAATTCGAAGAAGACGAATCTGTGCCAAAGCAAATCAAATACGCGCACACAGATCACGTCAGAACGCCTAAGTCGACTTCGGACAATGAAACGCATGACTGGTCAGTGCCAAAACAAACTTCGTCTATTCAATATTATATTCATCATTTGACACTCACATTTCACTTGCAAAATCACAGCAATCGCAATGAATGTGACGTCGCAACTAAAGATAAGTAAAGATCTACCAACCCGAAATCTTTGATTTTGAGGTCATATGTGCTGTTGTAGCATGAGCTACCCATCGACATGGTTGCAATCGCTTGGCTGCACGATATAGAGAATGTCAGCATCAAAACTAACGAAGATAACAGGGAAAACATCTTGATTTTCGCCACAAACATTGTTGGTCCGTCTACCATTTTGTTGTCATGTGCTCCGGTGATGAGCAAATCACGTGCTTTTTTAGCGCCTGAAAGCTGGGTCACACTAAACAGCGCCAACCAGCGTCAACCAGGTTTAAAAGCATACTTAAAGTCATCAAAATAAAATCATATGGTAATAAACGAAATAAGCAGGACATTTTCTAAATTTCCTGATCGTTTCATCACATTTGTGTGCTAGATGGCAATATTGCCAATTGGGCCGGACAATCACGAAAAACCCCAAATATTATACATTTCTTCCTGAATAATTCTTACAGTGACCATTCTCCCATGAAAGACAGTTGCTTACGCTACACATAAATCAAAAAAAATCGAGGGTCAACCATTGAACTTTTGAGATATGTTGAATTTTGCACAAATCAGCGAAAAACGCACCAACTGGCACTGGACGGCATTTCAACACGGGGCCGACGCACATTCCAAGTTCAGTGTACACATACGTCGGCAACAACAGAGTAACTGCGTAGTTTCTTGTTAACTGCCTATTGAGACTTGAGTAGCACTCTAGGTTTCAGAAACTCCAAAAAAACATGTCTTTGCCAAAACAACTGCTGACTCAACACTGACGTACTGTGAGGACCGAGAAATCAATGATTTTAGGAACTACGGTGAGGGGGGCATGAACAACAAAAACAAACTCCCTAATGCGACCTCAGTGTTACAGGAATCAGTGTCCACTGGGGAAATTGTATTGACGCTACCGGTGACGCTTTTGATGACCGGAGAAGTAATCTGTGTTGAACCATCCTGGATTAACTGAGCCTGTTTGAGAAGTGATTGCCCAAGACAAAATGCCTTACAATATAAAGAACACATTAGTATGTGTAACGATGATATCCCGCCCCTTGTAGGTCAAGATGCTTTTGGGTGTCGGTAGCTCTCGCCATCTACCAAGAATGAAAGAAACTAAAATTAGGAACTACTTGCAGTCCACCAAAATATTAGTCCGCACTGAATACATTCCTCTGACGATTAAATTTGTGAGTTTGAAACAAGTCTTGCATTATAATAATATACAAAAGAATCAATATCACTCTCTTATTTAATGTCATTTGGTAATCTTCGTATGTGTGTCGCGTTTTTCTTTTTATAGTACATGGTGTGATTCGGTCGAAAGTATCCAAAATGGCGAAGCACCGACGTGGCTCCGATTTTGCGAGTGTTTTCATCTGCATTTGTTTGTTATTTACATCAGCGATCGTTGAAATAAATGGTGCAGATGACGCCAAAAATAATGATAATGAAATCCTACGGCGGGTTAAGCGAATACCCCCACCGCTGGATCAGTTAAATGGCCAACATGAGAAGAATGACAATGCTTTGAATCCTCCTGGTCCTGGAAATTTTGCTGCCAAGCCTCTTCCTCCTCATCAGCCCCGGGCACCTGTCCAAGACGGCGGTGTTCAAGCAAATCGAATTCAGAGCCCTAATAACCCGCCGCAAATACGAGAGCCACAACACCCACAAGTTCAGCATGCAGATTTGAGGGAGAACATTCAAAAACCACGAAGGCCGTCTCTGAAGAAACCGATGCCAGTGAAAATTGCAGACCATCCGGCTTGCAAAGAAACTGTCAAAGCCCAGTGCAGTAAGACGTCTGCTTCAAACAACTTTGCTGTCTTGGATTGTTTGCAAAATAGTCCAAAGGTGAGCGACAGTCAATCAATGACTACATTTTCATGACTTAACATTTCATTTGGATTCCATCCAGCATTAGGCCTAGGCCTACATGTATCACATGGTCAATATTAGCCTATATATTATCGCAAACAGGATCAGACCAAACCGACTCTGCCTCTCAAACTAGAATATATGGCATCAAAAAGCCGTAAAACCTAAGACGAGTTACAGCACACCTTATGGTGTTTTGTTTGTTAGAACTACTGCGGAAAATGCCATGGCGATGGCTTGTAACAGTAACTTTTTGAAGAGAAATAAGCGTATACGCACTTGACTGAATGACTCGGCAGTAAGATGCATACAGGCTTCAAACTTATCTTGGTTTTTACTCTTTTGCTTCTCCTGTTTCAGCATTTGTCATTTGTGTCCCTTGTTTCTGCCATGAAAGCAATTTTATATTTATTGTATTAATGTGGTGTGTTTGTTTTCAGACTGAAGGTGATATTCCCAAGCTTTGCCAGAATGTAAGTACTTTGATTCTGAGTATAAACCATTTATGCAAACCCTGATTCAGATTGGACTCGATGGAAAATAATTGTTGCTCACAGATTTGAAAGTATGAAACCAAAACTGGCAGTGCCTCACCAAAGGTCAGGACAATGATTTCCTGATGTTGAGGTTGTTCAGATGAGTTTCGTTTCTTGCTGACAACATTTATTAGATCACAGGACAAACTTCTGTTGAATCTTCCTGATCAGGTGTTTTTCCAGGGTGTATTTTCTAAATACCAATTTCATGTTGTTTTGCAGTTTATTTGGCGGTATAAACGTAACCTGACAACTGATATACGATTTGACAGCGCTGCCTCTGAAGTCTGCCGTGACGTATTAAATGAGGTAAGAACCCTGAAGAAAACCAGAACATGCTTGTTAGAAGTTCCTGATCATTGTTATTTGACCTGAACCTCAGTTTAAATTCTACCAAGGCTAACAGAATGGCTCCTTAATAACGTGGCACCCCGAAGTGACCTGCCTCGAAATAAACTTGTTGGTGTCACCCTTGTTGAGACTCAGGATACAGAGATGATCCATGCAATTGTGACAGTTACCCCAAATTTATAAAAAGTTCTTATCAATCTTTCCAATTACTCACTGTGGAACCTCCCTTGCAGACGCCTCTGTTAGCAAGATGCCTTCTCTATGAAGGACACTGCTTTTGGTCATTTTCATTGAACTTTTTTATATAGACACCTCTCCAATAAAGACAGCATTTGCAGCCTCAATAATTGTCTTCATTAGAAGTTCTACTGTACATATTTAAGAATCGGCTCATTCCATCATATCCTATTTTGTCTCTAGATTCCAGAATGTGCCACCCTCCCCAAAGGCACCGGCCAGATCATCTCATGTTTGATCGAACACAAAGAGAATATGTCCATCCCCAACTGTAAACAGTTCCTCAACAAGATGGCCAGTATTGTGTTTGCTGATTATCGTCTCGTCAACAAGTTTGCCGAGGCTTGCGAGAAAGATATCGTCAAATTGTCATGTGGGAGAGTGCTCGATGATAAGGATGATGTAAGTTTTCAATCTGATCGTGTTTTATTTGACTTTATTTGACTTTTGAGATCAGTCAGTTTGCTTAGAAATCATTCCATTTCATACTTTCAATCAAACCATAATTCTTCATTGTGTGAATTCGACCAAAGTTGATCTTCATGTTGAACTTTTGTCTTCTGTGAATGTGAGAGTGACTTGATGATTGTTATAGGAATGTGTATTGCCACTAAATGGAATCTCTCAGCATCATAGTCATCATCATCATTTACTATTACTGGGGTCATCATCACATTTAGACACATGTTTGCAGCCAATGTGATTGTCTCGTCACACCTCACTTTACATAATCATCCTCCTCTTGAATCATGTCACTTCATCATTACATGTCTATCTGTCTGCTGCACACGCACTGTGTTCCTTCACAATACATGTACAGTTTCGCATGTACATCAACACATAACATGTCCATTGACACGTAGGCATTGTGTTTATCGTAAATTTACCTTTCAGCGAAATATATTTGGCACTCAGAGACAGGTAAACTTTGGGTTAGCTCTGTCCCAGTTATTGCTTTTAGACTTTATTTGGCACTATTATCCTGGAGAGAGAGATATATTACATGTAGTCAGTCAGTATCATTCAGAAGATGATTAACATTATCCAAGAATCTCTTTGAGATTTATCGCTATTTAGGTTGTTCACTCGTTGGATCGGGCTTTTTCCCAAAAAATATCTTTACTGGTGTTGCATGTCATTTCATTTGTTGTTTTGTTCTGTCACACCAGTGGTAGGCATCCATTATTTAGTTGCTACATACTATTCTTTCACTGCCACCCTGGAGAATGAATTCCCCTGATTGCCGAGCATCTTATCAGGCTTTCCAACTTACCGGGTAGACTGCCCTGGATAGCGCTTCTTGAGGCCTGGGAGAATGGTTGCCTCACAAGAAAAACATCCAAAATGTGCTCTCGTTTGTAAATTTTCTAAAATAAACTATGTCCATCTGGTAACATGGACAATATGTCATCAGATTATTTTTTTTATTTGACCCCAGTTGGCCCAAAAAAGCAATTCAGGGATATATATTTGCAAGTAAGCGGAGTTCTAAGGACAACATTTTCACCTGAAATATGTTTCAGTTGTTTTGATCTGAGCACTGTCGCATTTTGTAGATACCTCCAGAATGATATATGAGCCATGATTATGGTAAATGAGGCAACAATTTTATTTGTCTCGATTTGGGTTATTTTGATTCAAGACTGACACAGTGACAGAGGCTATTACCTGATTTTGGTTCTGTTTCCCAATTTCCTGTTAACAGACATGTATTAAAGTTTGGGAATTCAGATATGGTTCGGCAGAGTTGGCTGACTGTTGTTCCCTTTTTTCAGTGGAAATATACAATGACCCTGTTATGAGGCCTTTAGGGTAGATATCGCTCATTGACGAGGCAGCAAAGGCAGACTAATAACCTGATCTAATCCCATCTGCATGCAGATTGTAGATATTGAGAAGAAGAGAACAGCTCCTCTCTGATCAACTACTTATTGGTCCAAGGACTCCCTGGATACAAGGTTTATTGTGTCTGTGGCCATCAGTCTGAAGAGTGGCGATAGTGTCCCTGGGCATGGAACCAATAGAGAGTTGATCCTTGATAAGCTGGCCATCAGTCTGAAGAGTGGCGAAAGTGTCCCTGGGCACAATAGAGAGTTGATCCTTGATAAGCTGGCCATCAGTCTGAAGCGTGGCGATAGTGTCCCTGCGCATGGAACCAATAGAGAGTTGACCCTTGATAAGCTGGCCATCAGTCTGAAGAGTGGCGAAAGTGTCCCTGGGCATGGAACCAATAGAGAGTTGATCCTTGATAAGCTGGCCATCAGTCTGAAGAGTGGCGATAGTGTCCCTGGGCATGGAACCAATAGAGAGTTGATCCTTGATAAGCTGGCCATCAGTCTGAAGAGTGGCGATAGTGTCCCTGGGCATGGAACCAATAGAGAGTTGATCCTTGATAAGCTGGCCATCAGTCTGAAGAGTGGCGATAGTGTCCCTGGGCATGGAACCAATAGAGAGTTGATCCTTGATAAACTGTTTCTCCATCTCCTTATCCTGGTTTGGTCAACACGTCATCCATAACAACTTTTAAAATGTACTCTTTTTGCTGGTATGTTTCAGTCCCCCCACAGCCAAGGCAAGACAATCCAGTGCCTCTCAGAAAACATCGGCACCCTTGACAAGAAGTGCAAGGTTCAGATCCTCCGTGTTGCAGAGATGCAAGCTGATGACTTCCATTTGGACAGACCACTTTTCTATGCCTGTCGTGATGACCGGGAAAGGTTCTGTGCTCGTACGAAGGCTGGCAGTGGCAAGGTCTACAAATGTCTCCTCAGGCATAAGTTCGAAATGGACATGAGCTCTGGTGTAAGTTTTTCTTTCACTGAAGCTGTTATGTTTTAAAGTCATATTGTTGCCATTTGTTTATGTAGCAATGTGAATAAAGGGCTCAATTTCTTTTCACATTCTGAAGCACAATGGTATTTAAGGTCTGATTGTTTGGTTGTGTAACATTATGTAATAATAAAACACATTTCCAGTTCATTTGTACTGCTAATTAGTACAGTTTGTTGAAATCATTTGTTGAAGGAGACATTTTGAAGCTCGCAATGTACAATGTGTTTACTTTGGGGAGGAAGACTTTTATTAGTTCATGGCAGTACAGTATGGAGTGTATCAATGAACATTTCACTTGGTGAATCTGGTGCTAGATTTCAACTACGACACCATCTAACTAATCCAGCTTGAAGCATAGGGGTGACCTCTTGAGTGGAACAGGTGGAACTTCTGAGGGGGATTCACCTGGTGCCCCTCCATTGATTTGTACAGGCCTTGTCATTGTAATGAGCCAGGGAGCCCTGATGGAAAAGGTACATGTACAGCCTTCAAATTTTATTTTTTCCCTCTCAAGTATGAAGTGCAGTATTTTATCACAAACAATTGAGTGTCTGTCTCTTGAGAATGCATTACAAATCCATCTGAAATGTTCTTCTCTCTGATTCCTCTAGTGTCGTGAGAAGCTGACTATCCGTCAGAAACTAATGCAAGAGGACTACAAAGTCGACCGTTCGTTTATGGATGCGTGTCGTCATGACGTCATTCATTACAAGTGCAAGGAGAAGACTGATGGCATGCCTCGGCCACAGAAGATGGCGAAAGTTTTGCTCTGTCTTGAGGCCAAACAGAAGATGAGTAAGTAAAGTTTGTTTGGCTGTAGAAGTTAGTGGGTAAGATCCACTGCAACACATGTGACCCGCTCTACCAAAACTAGGCGCTTGTCGCATCTGAACTTGACAGGTTGATACGGACTTGTTGTTCATTTCCCTGTTGTAGACCTTTTGTGAAATGTGACCAAATCAGTTTGTAATAGATTTCACAAAAGGTCTACAATAGGGAAATGAACAACAAGTCCGTATCAACCTGTCAAGTTCAGATGCGACAAGCGCCTAGTTTTGGTAGAGCGGGTCACACATTCAAACAAGAGCTAGATATCTGATTGAACCTTGGCCATGTTGGTCAATCAGCTTCAGAGACAAACGCCAGCATTACCTCAACGGAGTGATATCTCATTCAGTAAATTTCATTTGCAAACACTGGTAGCATTACTGCTGACACTGATCAAGCAACCAAGCCCTGAGCATTGAACTCGGACAATAGGAAACATGACTACCGGAACAAGACCTGCCCGCTCGCTCTCTGCCTGTTCCCGAACTGGTTCCTATGCTCCCATGTTCTCCAACGATAATTTTGCAGATTGCTGCAACAAAAGCACTTTAATGCGACGATGCTATACTTTATTAATCATCAGTAACCGATGTAAATGATATTTTCCAGCTGGTCAGATCCGGGTTGAATGTGTCACCGAGATGAGAGATTACCGCAAAATGTTGATGGAGGATTATAAGATCAGTCCCGGGATCGTGTCGTATTGTCACCAGGAGATCACCGAGAACTGCAATGGCGGCATCGAGCGGGAAGGGAAGACACTGCATTGCCTGATGGACCTTGCTCGACCGCAGCACAAAGGAAATCGCAAGTTTAGTCCTCAGCTTTCGGATGATTGTCAGAGAGAGGTAGGGGAAACATTTAGAGTAGGGGATAACCTGCTGTGAGAGGGGGTTTGGTCCACATACAGGTATATCTATATGGCCTCGACCAGAAAAGTGTTAATTCACACCAAGGATTTCTTCAGAATCAGTGCTTACTTTGTCTGGGCAAAGTTCCAAGATAACCCAAAGGTGGGTGGGTGGGTGGGTGGGGGGGTGAGTGACCTTAAAGTTCTGATGCAATGATGGGCTTATTGGTGTGCTTGAATTTTTCTTTATTGAGAAAATATGAAAAGATCCTATGCAATTTGATGATGAATGAGGTCACATATCTGGTTTTGGAATTCATCTGCATTCCTAATGAAATAAAACATTTCTCGTCCACATTGTAGCTGAAGAACTTATTGACAGAAGCAGATGCGGGTGAGGACTATAGGATTGACCGAGCTCTCCAGGAGGCTTGCCAGCCCGTGGTTGATACAGCTTGCAAGGATGTCCCCCCAGGAGACGCCAGGTAGGATTTCATTTAAGATACACCAGCAGACTCTATTGATATCCTTCAAGACTCATAAGACTTTTAGAAATTTGACCACTGTTGAAAATATTCTGACTTGGCCTTTCGTACTTGTTTTGAGGAAAAATAGATGGTTCAAGTTCAGGTTTGTTTTCCAAATCTGGGTTCTCCAATTCAAATCTTTGGCTTAATTGTGTAGTTAAGTAGATCCCGGAGTGCTTCTGAAAATGTCTGATTTGCGACTTTTTGCAGGGTTTTGAACTGTCTAATGGATAAGATTGGCACAGCAAAGATGACAGATGACTGTGAAGAACGTCTGCTTGAGATTCAATACTTTATTGCTAGGGATTGGAAGTAAGTATGCAAAACAATCAATGTGGAGAGAGCGAACATTGAAGAAATGAAACATGGAATAGATCAATTATCAGACTGAGACAATGTACAATCCAAAGGAGGCACAGTGAGTCGTGTAACTTATCTAGGGCCGTACAAGGGGTGGTTTTTACACCAGTAACGAATGAGGTGAAATGACGATAGTAGTAATCCTGTGTCATGAGTTCCATCCCATTGTTGTCCTTGTGTTGTGGAGTCATTTGTTTCAGCTGCCGTTGACGTTGTCGTAACCGAGTTTTCACAAGCCCTGAAGCGCAGCAGTGTGCTCTGTTAAAAGTGTTGGATTATGACAATAATCCCTAATCTTATCTTCTTATTTTGCCAATACATGCTTTTATAACTTTGCTTTGCCCCTTGATTGCACCCACATCACCGGTCTAATGTAACAGTAGTACTGATATCAGAGATGAGGCTGTGCCAAACACCCTAAAAAAGGAAATGGCATTCAGGATATTTCAAAGTGGGTTTGGTAATGACCCTGTCTGGTTTATTTTCTCCACCTCCAGATATTTGCCTCGCCGCGTATCGCCAAATGACTTCAGTTGTCTCAAAAACTTGGTATCAAGGTGTAGAATGCTTGAAAGCTCTGAAAATTAGATTCCAGCCGATGTTCATATTTGGGTGTTTTGGCCTTGCCACATCTCTGTTGTTTTGATGACTGTGGTGGGTACTAATCAACACATCGGTTTCCAGGTTAGACTTGAGACTCTACAAAGGCTGTCGTAATGATGCCACCAGGCTGTGTCACGCTCACAAAGAATGGCACGACGAGACCATCGCCCCAGACATGGGTCCTCTCACCTTTAGCTGTTTGTACCGCCATTTTAAGTTGTCATCAGGAGACGTTTCACTGAGGGTGAGTGCGGGTTGTTTTCTTTCAGTTTACCCCTGTCCTGTTGGTGCACTAGGTCAGGCGGTTGGTCACAAAGGCACAGAAAGTAGCAGTCAACAGTGATTCAGTCATTCTAAACCCATTTTCCCAAGATCACCTACCGGTATCTCGAAATTGAGTTCAGAGTTGTACCAGAACTGGAAAATACATTCAGAATGAGAAGGGACAGCCCTTGCTCAAGGCCTGCTTGTTAGAAAGCATGTTAGCTTGTTACATTACTTGGACATGCCGCATGAATCGTGTTAGGCTTTTGTTATGTTTTTCTGATTTGATATCTTATTAAGAACGGAATGCTGCTTTCTGTGTTGAGGTGCCAGCTCTCCGAACTAGTGCCAACCAAGGTTCCATCTATAGGTGCCGGTACCGTTTTATTCAACCATGCTTGCCGTCTTTTTCACAACCAGATTGTCACCGCGCTTGTATCGGCGATGTATGAAAAAAGCTAAGGAGTTGTGTTTCGCAGGCGACTGGAACACGCCGTCCCGTGCCAAAATGAATAATCCCAGCCAGGGTCACTTGGTGATCTTCTCCTGCCTTTATCAACAGTTAAAACACGGAAAGGTTCGATGCGCTATTTTCAATTGCTGTCTTGTAGTAGTGTCGAGTAGGGTAGAGCAGGAGTCAGATCAGTTTTGTCATTTTTATCAAATTGATGTTGTTGGTGTGAATAAGAAATAGTCTTTGGGAACATTCAAGTTTTCAATTTCAGTAGCAAAACATGCTGGTAATGAAAATAACCATATTTGTTGAGTTTTGCCATAGTTTTCTGAACATCTTTGAATATTCAAAAATTGGCCTCAACCAAAATTTTGAACATTGAATGCCTATGCTGGCCGCTAAGAATGAATTCTGGTGAACTTTAGGAATTCAAATCGATGTGACCTAACATTTTTGTGCTCTTGTGCATGCTTTGTGCATCAGATTGTTGACTGTGGTATCATTGCTGTTCTCTGACCAAGTGATCAAGCGTTGAGAAAAATGGGAACGAAAAGTTATCACTGCTTCGTCTATTGTTGTTCTGAACACAAGTCATTCCTACATCACAACATGTCCTGCTGTCAAGTCCTGTTTCTTGTTTCTTTGTGAACGAAGACAGGTTATTGCTGGTGTTATGTTACAGTAGACATTTCTAAGTCTAACAACGTGCATGAGACTTAAAGATTTGAGTCGAGAAATATTGGTGATTTTTTTTCTGATATCCCGCTCTACCCCAATGCAAGCTGCCTGAACACTTTTGTTTATGCTTTAACGCGATAGTTTTACATACTTTTGGCTCGGCCATCTTGATATTAATCCCTAATGTTTGGTAACAACCTCCTGCCAGAAATTATCGTAGAATGTTCAGGGACGCATTCAACTTTTTTGTCCTGAGGTGGAGGGGCAATATGCTCTCTGGTGTGAGGAGTAGAACACCACTTTTTGTCCCAAATATTCTTGAAAAACATGTTTTTTGGAGGAACTGGGGTAGCCCCACTTACTAAATATGACCCTGGTGTTGTTTGAAGTTTGGCCACCGAGGGCCAAGTTTCATTCTTGGTCAGATATTTCCTCCAAAGACCACCTTTTTGGTGCTTTTAGTTGCTCAGTAATAATAGAGATATAAGATCGTTACTGCACCTCTTTATGTTTTGATGCAAGTTCCGGTACGGTTACAAACACATCTGGTCGCTGTGAAATCCAAATGTTGTGTTTATAATTGGTTGGAGATGTTGTTCAGAAAATAGTATCGCAAGTCTGCGTGTGATATGCCAAACTTGTTACAGGTCTGTGAACACCTTTGGGGCTAATCATTGCTTGCATTATTTGAACCACTACACTTGTTTGGTATGTTGCTGTATATCTAAGTACAGAATATTGACATTATAATTGTAGTCCACTTTGGACACAGTATCATATTCAGACAAGGGTTTATTTAGTCTTAAGTTTTTTCATCACTTTGATATCAATTTACACCTGTCAGAACAATTTTTATGCTTTTCTGCATGTATTTTTAACATCACCGGAGTTCTTGCTTCTAGTTTAGTCAGTGAGATGTGAACCCATTTGAACAACATCTAGAATTGTCTTAGATTCGCATCTGACTGAAATGAAACATTAACTCCTTCTGCAATTTGCTGCACTTGTAAATATTTCACTTCAAATATTGTGCCACGTTTTGAAAGTGTACATATTCTTTGTGTCATGAAGTACTTGTCACCCCCTGAGAGGACAATAGACTGTTAACTGATTATGTTCATAGTGCCTTGTTAAAAAGTTGGTTTTGGGGTAACAATGGTCTTTTCTGGTGAAGTCCAAATCTAAATCCCTAATTGTAGTTGTCAAATTTTCCGATTCCAAATGTTATCAGGGCTTTGTGTCAATACCACACTACTTATTTTTGACTTGCCTACAATCATGCTCGCTGAAGCAATCACATACACATGTAACACAACTTGTAAATACCAGCCTTTCAGTTTGACACCAGCTTTCAAACTTTATAAGATCACCAGTTCACCATTGTAATTGATTGAAATGGACATGACCTGGTCATCTTACATGCCCTGATGCATTTATTTTCATCCTTTGTTATGAGGCAGAAGCCCATGTCTTCATGACCTGAATATTTTGATTGCAAGTGAAGTGGATAACCTGCTATGAGCATATTCCTCAACTCATCCACCTCCCATCTCTTCCAGCTTGAGAGAGCATGTGGCCTTGAGATTCAGCGCGTCATGAGACAGAGAGCCATCAGCGTCGACCTGGAACCGAGGGTGGAGGAGCCTTGCCTACATAATCTGGCTGAATTCTGCTCTGACGACACTGCGAAAGGAAAGGTATGTTGAAGTAGCGAACCATATTGCCCACTTGAGGGCAAAGAGGCTTGAGGATACTGTAATACCTATTAACATGACCATTCATTGGAAAGTGTTCAATCATTACTTTGGTAAGACCATTTGTGACATGATCAATTTTGCCATAAAGACTTAAATTTTCTCTAAAGCTAGTTCTCTTTAAAAGGTTCGGATTTCTATTTGCTGTTTTCAGGAAATTGAATGTCTTCAAGATCACCTTCAGGATCTGGATAAACAATGTTTATACGCGATCGGTAACTTTACCCAAGATGAAGACGAGGATCCTCAACTGGACAGGATTCTCATCAAGGCCTGTACGCCAATGATCAAGGAGTTCTGTGAGGTGGGTTGCACTCAGCTTGTCATATCATGCCATGTCGAGTGTCTGAATTTGATATTGAGTTCAAAACCACAAGCCCTGCATGAGCACTGGCCTCTAATTGGTACGATAATTCCTGTTTTCTTGATTTAGGAGGTGATTAACCAGAACACGGAGCCAGGCGATGTGATGGAGTGTCTTATCAAATACAAACACCATCCCAAGATGAATAGCAAGTGTTCTGCGGGAATCGAACACCACCAGCTGGTAAGTGAGAGAGGATCAAAATAAACACATGCAGCTCATCTGATAGTTGGGCTCAATATCCTGAGCTTAATTTGGTCAAAATTTTGATTGCTATAGGTTTCGAACTAAGAGCTATTTCATGAAAACATTGATTTGGCTAAGATTCCAAGTAGAAACATGTTGGTTTGCTGATCAATGGGTGCAAGTGTTGATGATGGTTTGTTGGAATGGTTACATAGCTGTGATCAACAAACATATTCAAAAATTGCACTCGACCTAGCTTTGTGTGTCATGTGGCATTTCAACGATGAGCATCACAACAAATGATGGCTAAAGGTTTCTTTCTTTCCAATTTCAGTTGACTCTCAAAGACTACAGGTTCTCCTTCAAGTTCAAAGAAGCCTGCAAGAAAGACGTGCTCAAGAATTGTAAGGGAATCAAAAAGAAGTGAGTATCATCTTCTCAAGAAAGAAAACTTCACCCTTCTGTGAATTTCATGCAGTGTTTTCATACCTGCCCCACTGTGTGCACCACTAAACCTTAACTCCAGTTGTTAACCTATTCCTCCTCTCATCTTCACCGATAATGTCACCTTCTTCCACAGGGCTGACGTGATCAGTTGCCTTAGCGAGAACGTGAGGAACGACACACTCCTTGAAGAAGAGCATCGCATCGCCAAGGACTGTAGGAGGCAGCTCAAGTTTGAACTCCTACAGAGGGTGAGTACCTGTTGAATCTTGAGATGAAGTCCTGCCACAGATATGAGGACTTCAGGGTTGACCACAGGCACCACCATTTTGGCTGGAACTTGTGAAATCCTTAAGCAATTAGAGCTCCTTCAAAATGAAGTGAATGCCTATTTAAAACCTGGGAGGCTGTTCTCTGAAAAACCATGAACAGATTACGGTTCTTGAAATTTCAACAAAAATTAAGTTTTACAGTTACAAATTACTTTTGTGCTTATTTACTTAAAATCTCGACAACATCCATTCAAACATTGTTCAAATCTTGATTGTTTTCAGTCGGAAAGTATTGATTTAGACCCCAAGTTGAAGGAAGCGTGTGGTGGCGACGTCAAACTTTACTGCAATAATTTAACGCCAGGGCAGGCTCAGGTTATCGAGTGCTTGAAGAGCCATCAGAATAAGTTGACAAAGAAATGCCACAAGAAGCTCTTCAAGAGAGAGGTATGTTCTAGAATGTTTTTTTGGAACGTAAAAGTTTCTTGAAAAACGAAGTCACAGAGTCTATCATACATTGTTGTGTTTTTTATTGAAAAGTGAACACTGCTTTAATGCTGGGGCATATTGCATTGACGATCAAAGGAACTATGACTGTATGTTTGTATTTTCAGCGATTGGAGGCCGAGGACAGCTCTATAGACTTCGCCTTGATATCGAATTGTAAGGGGATGATCAAGGTAGGTAACACAATGACGCAACAGGCATGTGAACTTCTGTATTGTAATAATGGTTGGGTCACGATGTAAAAAGTCGCAGCACTGGTGAAAGAATGGGTTCGGATGCGGGATCAAAAACAAGGTGACAGTTGTGGATAAGACAGGCTTCCCCTGAATTACCATCGGTGCCTGATGATTCCAACATCACCAAACCCATCTTGCGTGGCAAGGGATGTCTCGTTAATCCTTTACTCCTGTGTCATCTCACCAATTGTCATGTTTCAGCAATTCTGTAAAGACACCGATCCAAAGGACATGTTCACCTGCCTCAAGCGATACAAAAACAATGAGAACTTTGATACGAAATGTCGGAAAATGGTGTTAAAGAGAATGATGATTCAGAGTAAAGGTAGGAGCTGACATCTTCACCTGTTCTTCTTTGTTCGAACTATGGTTGTGCGTCAAAATGCTTGTGACCTTGATCAGATCACTTTACTTCTGTTGCCACATCCTTTGATCAAGAGACGAGACGTCAGTTTTGTGTCAACAGAAGGAGACAGAAACCTTCTGTCAGGTTGTTTTAGGAATATCGACCCTGTTGTATTAAGTTGGGCAATTGATAAGTGTTGTATCCTTGCTATGTCTCCCTTACATCTATTCCAGATTACCGATTAAATCCCACACTCCAGAAGGCCTGTAAACTAGACATACCAAAGTTCTGTTCAGCTATTATAACTGCAGAGAAAAATGATGAGGAACTGGAAGGAAAAGTTGTCAACTGTCTGAAAGAGAAGTTTAGAATTAATGTAAGTGTTGGTGTGAAGTTCTAGTGATTGTTCTAGCTCTTGGATATCACTGCTGATGGCTCATTAGGCAGGCGTGTTCCTTGTTTTGTAGTTCTGAGTTCTGCTTCAGTCACTGAGGGATGCCAGTTCTCCCTCTGGCACAGTTAACCCAGTTGGCCCCTTGCCATTGTGATTTGAACATTGGACACGTATCAGTTCTCATCTGTTTGTTTCTATTTCAGAGACTTTCACGTGATTGTGAAGATAACATACGTTCAGTTATGAAAGAGGCAGCTCTCGATTATCGTCAGGATCCCCTTCTAGCTCGAGCCTGTCAATCAGAGGTAAGCTGCTTTTTGCCTCAGATATGGTAATGATGCAGTCTGCTGTAACTGCCTTTTTGTCTGTCCTTGGGCAACCTAGGTTGTCATCATTTGTCACCAAATTCATCGGTTAGTCACAGGTTCTGAGTTGATGCTGATCTTGACCAGTTTTTAGCTCTTAACAAGTTTCTCAAAGGTTTAGATTGCATGATTCTATGAACACGTATTATTTTCTTTCAGATCACCAAGTTCTGCGGACACGTTTTGAGTCGGAACTCTCCCGATGACACCAAGGGAAAAGTGGAAGAATGCCTAAAATTACAATTCAAAAAAGAAAAAATACAAGATAAGAATTGCCAAAAGGTGAGATATTCTATTTTGGGATACTGAGAAAAGTCTTCATACAGGTTTGAATAAATGTGCTAAGGAGTGTTAGATATACTTGACCTGATTGTGAAGTTCTGATCAAGGCAGGATTTCAATGAGTTTGGGAAGGACAGACGGAAAGCTGTTCCCGTGAGTCTGTACCACGAAGCAGCTTTCATGTCTGATAAGTTCACTCTCCTTCATCATTCGGGGAGCTGATCCCACCCCATCATTTGAAACTGAATACAAAGAATGTTTGCGTAGCCACAAGCTCATGGATATGCTCATATTGTACTAATCATCGCCCTTGCTGTCTTTCAGGAGATATTGCGACTCCTTACCGAAGGCAAATCTGATGTCCATGTTGATCCTTTACTCAATCAAGCCTGTGCATTAGATTTAAAACATTATTGTTTTAATGTGCCGCCAGGGGAAGGAAGACGTAAGTAGTTGACATATATGTGTCTGGTGGAGAGTTGGTGTTGAAGTTCTTTGAATGAGGTGTATGATGAAGGCATCTCATACTGACCACTGTCCACCAGAATACCCAAGACCTTGGTCGATATGAATAAAGACTAGCAAATGCTTTTACTTCAATTTTGTACAGAAAGGCCTAGTGTAAATGTACATGGAGTTTTAGATAAAAGCATTTGCTAGTCTTTATTCATATCACCCCTTGTCATTACCTGAAAACAACAAAAACAATTCCAAGGCAATTGTTGATATAGATGTGATGAAAACACACCAAGAGCAATGCAGACTTTGTTGTATTCTGAATAGTGATCTAGACCCTGATTCACCCAACTGGTACACACCAGTACGTGATGTGTGAAGTCTCCTAAAAATGCTCATATTCTACATTGTTATGGACAACAAATGTGTAATCACCTCTTCTCTTTCAGAAATGTCATGTCTTTTAGCAGCTCTGGAGGATAAGACGATACGCCTTGATCCAGGATGTAATCAGATGTTACGTGATCGCGTAGAAATGTGGGAATATGCTGCTAAGGTATGTTACGATGGATCAAGGTATAAGTGAACTTCGTCACTCATTCTTTAAAGCCTCAGGGACAGCGTTCCTGTCTATTGGTGTAAAGAGTGGATGTTCTCATTGAGGCACTTTTTATTTCACGAGAAAATTCCAAGTGGTTCAAGAATAATGGGCTGTTTTGTGAATGTTGTGCTATAACATTTCTGACAAACACCTCATCAAACTGTTTTGTGAAAGCCATGCTTTCTCTTAAAACCTGTAAAACATTTGTTGATTTTCTTTCTTTCCATTCCAGGTGGCGCCACCCGAGACTGTGCAAGAACTCGTTGCACAAATAACAACATCACCTGCCAAAAACTATTTCATAGGCATAATATTTGCTGTTATTGGGACAATATTTATTGGTGGATTATTCTGTGGTAGGGTTACGAAGCGAGTCCGAGCGGAGATGAAAAATAAGTGATCAAAGTTGAGACATAGGTTTTATAAATTTTAAGAAAAGTTGGGATAACAGTTTTTGGGCAGGTTTGCTCTATACACTGCTTGGGGGCATTGGTAGAATGAAGAAGTTTTAAAAAAAGATATCTCTCAATATCTTCTAAACTCAGCCTATTCCCTTGTCATTGGTTTTTGGGTGAATTTGAATTTTTGGGGTAAGCTTTGCATTCCAGCTTAGGTGAAAGAATTCACCAACAGTCCTCAAAGTTTGATAGTGGTTTTGGAAGCAGTGACTTAGGAATCTGTGGTCCACTTGGCTCGCACTTCAGCCGAAAAAGTCTCTCTTGTGGCTCTTGTGGAGTTAATGCTAGGTGACTTACTTGTGCAATGAGTATATATCTAATGTACAGTGGACACTGGTTAGGTTAACTTAGAATTTAGAAATCAAAGCCAGTGTTTCGTCAGTATGTGTCCCAGCCTTGGAGCACCCAGCTGTATGGGAATTCCGGCCTTGAACTCGAGGCCTCCGGCTATGGTTCTCCATTACTAAAAAAACAAAATACAACTTGGTAATTTTTAAGAGTAGTGTTAAATCGGGTGTTTCGGTCAATCTGATAAGAATGAAACGCCCTTTGTTAGAAGCCTTCGAGCTGGCCCACCCTCACATGGTCATGTTGGGTAGGGAAATGACTGAGGCAGTCTTATAGACAAGCCTGGGAGCTGCCCCACTCTGATGTGATTGTGTCAGGAACGGACATCACTGAGGCAGTCTTATAGACAAGCCTGGGAGCTGCCCCACTCTGATGTGATTGTGTCAGGAAGGGACATCACTGAGGCAGTCTTATAGACAAGCCTGGGAGCTGCCCCACTCTGATGTGATTGTCAGGAAGGGACATCACGGAGGCAGTCTTATAGACAAGCCTGGGAGCTGCCCCACTCTGATGTGATTGTGTCAGGAAGGGACATCACTGAGGCAGTCTTATAGACAAGCCTGGGAGCTGGCCTACTCTGATGTGATCGTGTCAGGAAGGGACATCACTGAGGCAGTCTTATAGACAAGCCTGGGAGCTGCCCCACTCTGATGTGATTGTCAGGAAGGGACATCACTGAGGCAGTCTTGTAGACAAGCCTGGGAGCTGCCCCACTCTGATGTGATTGTGTCAGGAAGGGCCATCACTGAGGCAGTCTTATAGACAAGCCTGGGAGCTGCCCAACTCTAATGTGATCAGGTCAGGAAGGGACATCACTGAGGCAGTCTTACAGACAAGCCTGGGAGCTGGCCCACTCTGATGTGATTATCAGGAAGGGACATCACTGAGGCAGTCTTATAGACAAGCCTGGGAGCTGCCCCACTCTGATGTGATTGTGTCAGGAAGGGACATCACGGAGGCAGTCTTATAGACAAGCCTGGGAGCTGCCCCACTCTGATGTGATTGTGTCAGGAAGGGACATCACTGAGGCAGTCTTATAGACAAGCCTGGGAGCTGCCCCACTCTGATGTGATTGTGTCAGGAAGGGACATCACGGAGGCAGTCTTATAGACAAGCCTGGGAGCTGGCCCACTCTGATGTGATTGTGTCAGGAAGGGACATCACTGAGGCAGTCTTATAGACAAGCCTGGGAGCTGGCCCACTCTGATGTGATTGTGTCAGGAAGGGACATCACTGAGGCAGTCTTATAGACAAGCCTGGGAGCTGGCCCACTCTGATGTGATTGTGTCAGGAAGGGACATCACTGAGGCAGTCTTATAGACAAGCCTGGGAGCTGGCCCACTCTGATGTGATTGTGTCAGGAAGGGACATCACTGAGGCAGTCTTATAGACAAGCCTGGGAGCTGGCCCACTCTGATGCGATTGTGTCAGGAAGGGACATCACTGAGGCAGTCTTATAGACAAGCCTGGGAGCTGCCCCACTCTGTTTAACCTTATGTGAAACAGCATGAGTTCAGATCTGTGTTGATCTAAGAGGTGTTTCCTATCTTCTCGCCACATAAGGATACGGGGAAGATAAAATTTTTGAAAACTGTAAATAGGTACATAGTTAAATGTACTGTATCAGTTGCATGTCAATCTTCAGTTAATGTGTTGTTAGGACCAGCCAATGTGTGGTTGACTCTTCTGTGTATCTGAGGAGTATTGGCACCAAGGAAGTCCTAGCACTCCCAGGCAAACACAAGCACAGATGCTACATTTGACCTTGTTTCTCCAAAATTGATGAGACATTTCCTTGTTTTTTTCATAATATTTCTTTTAAAGCTGAAAAACTAAATTTCTTCAAATTTGATATAACTTTGCTAGTTTTTCCTGTTCGAAAGAAGATAACAAAATTCAAGTTTCCTGAAAACATCTAGTTCTGGATGAACATGCTGAACAGACTTGATGTATTGAGCGGGAATGGATATGATGGCTCCCTGGGGCTGGATTAGCTTCCCATACCAAGCCATCATCTGCTCGCCATACATTTGCCTGTGTAAATCAATCACATCAAGACTTGGGACTAGACTTTATTCATTCTTGATCACATGTATGTATGATAACCATATTCTGCACATTGCCACTATTCCAGTTGACACGAATGCAACAGTTGGCTCTATGATGAAAACTAATTTTTTTATTTTGAGAGTGATTTGAGCCCAGCCATGTTTTATATTAATGAACCAGAGGTAATTCTGAGACTAACATGTATAAAGTAGAATTGACTGTTGTAGTTAGTTGTCTTAATGAAATTGAACTTATTGGGTGTCCTAGTCTGACACTATCGACAGAATCACCAGTCTGTAAAATGATTATTCTCCATCCTGCTCCCAGCACCTACTCTACGCATTCAAAATGCTCGATCCTGTGACAAGTGAGTGTGAGTTAATAACTGTATAACAGCAATATGATTTCTACATTCCTAAACGGGAACGGCATACGCCTTTATGGTATCGAGTGTCAAACCATCAACAGTGCCGTGTATATACCGGTACTTCATCTTATAATCTGTGGCCAAAACATAATCAAGGTGGTGGGTATCGACTTCTATGTGCCAATCCATTGTGCTCTTATAACCTCAACGCCCTCATTTCAAGCTGATTGCTGCAAACCATCGGGTTCCATTCTGATGTGTCATTTTCCTCCAGTTTCTGTACAGGAATCAATATGCAGTAAGAAGACTTAGTGCTGATCAATTCTAAAGACTTTTGGTTAGAGTTGAGATGTTCCAAATTCTTAAAAACTGATAAAATACCTTTGCACATCGTTTCTGCACCTGTGAATATTTGCATCACTTGTTCCAGTGTGTTGTGTGGCTTTTCAGGATTGTGTGAATCATTATATCTAGTGCCATCAAGTTATATTTAATGTATTCAGGGGATCAGTTGTAAATGTCTTCAGTTCTTGACCATCGGCTTCAGTGTTGCCTTAGTTTAGTAGCAGAGGTGGTGTTTCTAGAAATTCAGATTACTTCATGCATTTCCCCCGATTCTTTTCTCATAAGTAAGCCCTCAAAGGGTTAAATGGATGTGTTAGTGAATCTTGTGGACTTTTACATGAAAATATCTTGTATTTTCTCAGTTCTTGTTTGTCAGGGGTTGTTTTAGATGCCCGACCCTGTCCCGCTCACTCGCAAGTCTGAGCCAGATGTGACAATTTTCAGTCGTTTGACAATTTATTGAATATATGCACATTTTATTTATAATCATAGGACTGGTATCTGATTTGTCTATTATTTTTTACAATTGTCATGTACCCCCATGGCAGGTAGTAGTTCTTTGTTGAATGACATGATGTCCTGACAGCGTTTTCACCGGGATTTGTTTTGGATAATAAAAATATTCCTTTTTTTTATTGATTGAAAATGCAGAAGGTAAGTGTTACGACTAAAGCCCAGGTACAAATGCCCTTAGAGTGCAGAAAGCTGCTGGCAATACTTAAACATCATCTGGTAAACTGTCTAAATGGTGGAGACCCGGCCTGTTTGTAAGGTCTGTCCCCTGACGAGCAGTGACCCATTATTTCTGGTTCGGAGAAATACATGTAAATCAACCTTGGCTACTCGTGTCAAGGCAAATCAAAATGTTTGTTGATCATGGCTGCATGATTTGATTGAAAGGTCTCCAGTGTGGGAAATCAATTATATGCATAGATTTATTTATTTAGCGTTTGTATCTGAATTTAGTGTTTATGATTTAATACCATGTATCCTTCAAATCAACGAAGTCCTCGTTGTACTTATTGTGAAATGAGATGACTATATCAAAAGAAAGAATATTGTATAACCAGCTTCTAAGATGATTATCTGAGGTCGAGTTTGTATAGTTTTAACGGACAGGACGTCAGATTAATGACGTCTCCTCGTGAAACCAAATAAAGTTGGCCATGGCGTGAAATATTGTTTTTTGTTGATTTTGGTGACAAAAACAAAGTTGATGTGAAGTGAAGTTTGATTGATCCATAAATTGTTTGAGGCTTGAATGTTCATGTTAGAATACTGTATTCAGAAAATAATTTGTTCCGAGTGAATTGTCAACTTGCCATTCACCGCTGATATTTGTTAGATTTCGATTGACGCCATCATGTCAGCTTAAAGCAGAATTTTGGGTTTGTTGTGGTTGATTGTCCAAGCAAAAAGCAACATTTTGTGTCTGCTGCCTGTTGGAGTTCATTTACAACAATCCATTCAGAAGGCTCTATTTTGGGGTTTGGTTCGGTCTAATTCTGCTATCAGAAATTGAATTATGGACAGGTGTTTGCCACAATGCCTTGGAAAATGATTTGTAACTTATGTTAAAGGAACTATAAGCTGCCGACTTGGCAGAGACCATTTATTTGCACTTGTACAGTTGATGTATTGTATCAACAGTGAGTAAATATTTCTTCTTTTCTATAAAATTGACTTTGTCCTTTATCGTTTTTGTTGTCCATCATCCTCTCCATCCAGGCATCTCAGTAATTGAGGACATTGCCTCGCTCAGGTGGGATCCTATTTAAAAGTGGCACCTCTGTACTGTACAGTCTAGGAGATTGTGACAACCAATCTTGCCCTTGGCCAACAAGAAACTGCCCAGCAGTCAGTACCACAGAGGCCAAAAAAGTATGAGGAAAATGAATAAATGTTGTACCCTAGCCTAAGTACTTGTCCCAGGGTTGAAGATTGCTCCTAAGTACAATAGAATTATATTGTGTAAGGGAAAACCTTTCTGGGCCACCCTGTAGAGGTGTAGACCCCGTGGGCCAGAGGACCTCAGCTGGCAGGTGCTGCCATCTGAGCTAAGCGAGTGGAACTACCGATTTCTACTTAGAATTAAAAATTATCCCGTTTTACCGGGGGAAATGGGGGACGAATTAAACCATGAACCCCAGCACGAATCAAAATGTCCCCAGTAGCGATCACTCTGCATTTTATCAACCAAAGGAAATCAGGGGTTAATGTTCGCCTGTGTGCAGGGCCGGAGAAGCGAACATTAACCCCTGATTTCCTCAGGATGCATTTTATAATCATCTCCGAAGTAGAGCGAAAGGACTGGGGCGAAAGGATCAGGAAGCGAAACGACCGGAGACCGCAATACACTGTGTTGGGTGGTCGTCACATGTATAACTTCTCTACGGCAAAACCTCATAATTGACAGTCATGGCTGAACTAAACATTGGCGAACATTGTTCCGTTCATTCCTGTCAACAGTTGGGTAAGGTTTTCTTGCTTTAAGTGTGAGAAATAATTATTTCCTTGTCACATTTTGAAGTATGCAGTTTCAACTGGTTTGTCGCGCGCTGTGTTTAAAGGGATCATTAGACAGGGTGTTCCAAAGAAAAAAAACAAAAAAATTGAAAGGTTTAGGAGAACATTTTCAATTCTACAGTATTCATGAAAATTTATTTCAGATTTCTTACCTTTTGAGTGCAAATGGTGTCATCAGATATATTGGTAAGTTTGTTATCTTTAAGACTTTGTTGACATGTTGGCCTACAGTCTAGAGTGGGAGTTGTTGGTCTGACAAACGTCAGTGCTGTTAGTGTAAGGAGATGCGAACTGGTACTAGACCATAGAATCTGATGATGAGAGACTAACTCCAGTCCAGATATGTAGCAAAAATGGAATCGATACTTTGTTTTTAACTTTACATCCCTTTTGCTTACAGTTTGAGCCATAGATCACCAGATGACCATCAGTGCAAGGAGGTAAGGAGTAGAAAATGGAAGAAAATTTGGGCTGAGGAAGAAAACGCAATGAACTAATATACCAATGTCTCACAGAGAAGATCGATCTTCCCACTGCTTTGCCCTAGGCCTAGTGTATCTATAGAGTGGTTTAACGGGACGTCATCACCTGCCGTGCTGGAGGGACAGACAAAAGAAAGCAAGTCCAAATGATCATGACAACATTTGATTCAGTTAAGTTGGGTGCCGCTGCGATAAATCATTGTTTCGCTCTCCAACATGGCCGACCGTGAAAACACCCTATAGGTCACCAAGGACCAATCCAATCCATTAATAGGCGACATGATCTCAGTCAAAATATCACTTACTTGACGGTCAAAGACAACTTTCAAGGAAAAACTTTTCATTCTTTGAATTTCAGTATGACAAGGTTGACCTGCCTACCTATGATGGAGTGAGGTCGTTACCTTGTTCCTTGACAGATTGCAGGAATAATGAACTCGTGCCAGTGGTCTGCGAACACTGCCGAAAAAACTTTTGCTTACAGTGAGTAGAAATTATTATAATTGTGTTAGCGGATTAAGTCTTTGGGTACTTGAAATGCTTTTTGCCTCAACTACAGTGTTGGCTTTTTCAAAAAGTGGGGGACGATTGCCTCACTTAACTGAGAGTTTCATGGCAAGATTCAAATCAAGTTGAGTCAAATTCGGCTGCACAGGTGATGTCACAGCTACCTTTTGGCACACTTGATCTGTTTGTAGTAATTCACTGAGTCTTGCATGAGATTAAACAGATTACTCTGATCCGTTCTGTGATGTGTGCTAATAGTCTCTCATCTGAACTTTCAGGCACCGACATCAAGTAGATCACAACTGCTCTGAGTACAAGGTAGATTCAGGGGAACCCTCGAAAACTGCCCAACATATCAGTAAAATACTGGGTAAGTCATCCTCACTTGTTGGGGACAATTAATTGTCAATTGTCAATTGTCAATTGTCAATTGTTCTATCACCCATAATTATTTGCCAATGTAGAAATTGGTATCGTCTAAATTACTATTTTTCAATACCAGTGCTGTATCCTTTCATAAATTATTTTCTGTTTTTCCAATAGAAATACAAAGTGCAAAAGCCCCAAAGAAACCCATCGGTCGGAAGTCAAAAGCAACAGCCGCCAAAGTGGCGTTGATGAAGATTAAGATGAAGGCAGTTGGAGAGAAGAGCATGCCAGAGACAGAGAGGGTCTACCTTCAGATCATGCTGCCCCTTCAGTGTACAGACAGGATGAAACCAATGTTCTTCTCAAAGGTATGTATGAGTCATCAGCTCAGGTTACCATCTTTAGACTCCAAACTCAGCGGACCGGATGGGCCATCACCAATTCTACAAGTACTGAAATAGGAAGCAGAGACCAGTTCTTTTGCAGCAGGGATCGATGACAATGAGCCATGTACTACTGCTTGAAGTTGATCTATTTATCCTGAGTGCCATCTCATGGTCAGTGTCTCTTCTCCTTCAGAAATGGACAATAGGTCGCATTATTGATGGAATCACAAAACAACTCAAACTCAAGAATGAGAACAACATAGCTGGTGCAAAGGTAAGAGCTTACTAATGACTGAAAGATCAAGTCATTAGGACACAGAACTAGATTAATGGAAAAGTTCCTGGAGTTGGTTCATCCCCTCACAGCTGGTCGGGTCTGTCATTGAATGGATTTCTGGTCAACATTTGGTTCCTGATGTCCCTCGTTTAGACACCACGATATTCTTCACATTTGGTGGTCCTAATAATGGGTGCTCTGAGAGAAAGAATGGGGTTTATATCCAAGTACATTTAGCTTGATACGCTTTTTGCTTCTCATTTCCAGAAGTTGCGATTGTTCACTGATGATGGCAGGACGGTGATAGCAGCAGATAAGACCTTAGAAAAATGCATGGAGGACATGGCGGAGGATGTTCTAAACGGATGTGCTGTGATATTAGAGTATGTGAATGAGGATAGTCTTGCACTTGACGATATTAGTGGATACACTGGTAAGACATGATTGTGAAAGTTGTGCTCACTTGTAATAAACGACTTTAGACGCTGATCAAGGATTGCCTTTGGATGTCCTCACTACTTAGTAGACTTCTGTAAGCCAATGTGTTCATTTTCACCAAATAAAGTTATTTTGTGTAAAAATTATGTTACAATTGTTTTGTTTTTGTAGAAGATGCGATGAATCTTCCAGGTAAATGCAATCGCCAAGTAACCAGATGGAAATACACATCGAGTAGCTCATGTACCTGAGGTACCTCATACATGTATATCTCGTACAGCATCGTGGCCTTTCTGCTTGGTGACCCTATCTCACTGTGCTCTTGAAGACAGATCAATTTCTCTGCTCTTGAAGACAGACCAATCTCACTGCTCTTGATGACAAACCAATCTCACTGCTCTTGAAGACAGACCAATGTCCCCCGACTTGGCAACTCTAGTAGCCTACTTGGAGTAGCTCATGTACCCGAGGTACCTGAACTTTTGAAGAGTCACATGTACCTAGGACAGCATCACACCCCCCCCCCCCCGTCTCTGGTAGATATTCTATATCACTGTTGCTTTAAGACAAGCCCAGTTCTCCCACTTCACAACTCTACTGGGTGTCTTTTGCTGAACAGATGTACTGGTATATAGTATGTGAGCTATCGTAGCAGCAATTCCCTCTATTCTTTCAGGCAAAGATGTCTTCTGATGGTCTTGTTGTCCAACTCACAGTGTCAAGAGGAGATGTTCCAGTGGAAAAGCTTGCAAGACAACAGACTGGACACTGTTACCATGATTGTGATCATTGTACATGTGTTGTTCATCTAGAGGGCTGTGGATTAAGAAGGTGAGACAATGTCACATCCAAGATTTTTCTAGCTTCCAACACACTTAAATGCCGTCTTGCTCTAGAATCAAAATTTAGTGTGCTTCAGAACACACTTCACACATCTGAGCATTACAAAGATGGCGATAACAAGAGATTTTGACAATTTGAACGTTTTGAAACAAGCAAGAAAGATGAAAATGCAATTGATATGAAAATGTTTATTACTTATAAATAATGTGTCCTTCCAACATGATTACATTTCAAACTCTGATAAACTGCTAGTTAGAGATAATCGTTACGGTAGAACAGATTAACACCAAAATACCATGAATCGAGAAAACATTTTAGTGAAAATTTAGCACATAATTGCTCCAATGGACATGGCATAGAACTATAAGGCAAATGCCTTCCTTCTGAATGGCATTACATACTGGATTTCTCATGAAAATTTTTCCTGTAGATATTGATTAGCACATTATCACATAGTTAATTAGCAACAAATTATCAGGAGCTGGTAGCATGGCGAGTCGAGAACACTTGAGTTATTTACTAGAGTTATTTCTTTACCAATTCACCAACAAATATCATTACTGTACTTGTGTATTAGAACTGGGCACTTGCAGGCGTTGTTGATGGGGTAGAAGTGTGTGTTTGCAGAAAAACGTCACATTCACTGACAACGTCCATTTATGGAGGGGTATGCATATCGAAGGATGTGTATAATCCTGATAATATCCATATTCGTGTTAACATTTCTCTTCTCCTTCAAAAAACCGGAAGGGCCGATGATTGGAAGGAATGCCACCAGCACCTCACAAGAACTCTTTAAAGGGACATCACCAATGCCAAATAGAGATACATGTTCAGGTAGTTTGCTTCCCTATCTTCTGCTTGCACATCAATATCGCGTGATGTCCCTTTAAGTCAAAAAGAAGAATGTCTTGAATACTAATAGTAGAGTAATCTATATATTAGACTTGAATAAGAACAACATAGTATAAATTCTCTAAGCTTTCACAATCATTTAAACATCCTACATACACCTTACACTTTTTATACAAATCGATAACAGATCTTAACTGACAATGCATCAAGTCAGGTGTGTGATTTAAGCGGACTCCTGCTGAATGCTCTAGCATTTATAATATGTGGCTTGAAAAGAGAGACAGCTCCTTTATTGGTTACAATGAGATTTATATCAGTCCCATTCACAGGACTTGTTAGAAAGGACCACGAACTATATTTGAAAGGGATTGTGTCATAGCCTATGTAACCTTGAAAGTAAGTCTTCCAAAATGGAAAAAAAACTCTTTTTTCAAACCATCAAAAGCACATCTATCTAGAAAATACTTTACAGAGTACGAAAAATAGATAGTTAAGATGATATCTATTCCTGGTCATGCAAACGATGACATTTCTATCTCTTCGTGGAGAAAGCGAGCGTGAGGAATTGTTCGTAATTGATCTGGATCCAGCCGTTCCTATTCGTGTCGTACGCTTGGAAAGATGCCGTCAAGGTCTGGAAAAGTTACAAAATGTCACAATACATATGACAACACATATACAAAACGTATAAAAAACATGCAAAAGATTTCTTTCACCATACATTCACCTCACATCTTGAGGGCAAAAGCACATTTTAGAAAATCTTCGTATGCTATAGTTATGATACCGTCGTGGTCTGTGTCGTAAAACCTGAATGAGGCTGTCAAAGTCTGAAAGGTAGAAACAGAAATCATCATCAGTTTGTGTCTCAAATTGATTTGTTGTATGCTGCTGTCATTACAATCATGTCACTTTCATTTCTGTATATTTAACGACCCCTTCTTGATGACAGACGTTTCTTTGAATGTCAACACCAGTACACAGCACGGAGGTCATTAGGTGTTCAACCCAAATTTAAATAGCCCAAAATTATCCATTCCCAGTAAAATTCAAAACTAAAAGAAAGGCATGTACTGAGCAACCATCATCATGCAAACAGGCCTCATACCACCCCTCCCCCCCCCTTGGGTGATGCAGTTTTCTTTTCAGTCATCACTACAGTCGGAGCAATCAATCCAACAATCCAGTGCATGCTGAACCAAGCTGACACATGGTCAAGGCAGGAATAAACAAAAAAACATTTCACTTGAAGCAGCTACCGGTACAGCTAGCTCCAGTAACCCCCATCGCCACCCCCCAGGATATTCTAGCCAGGTTTGATTACTGCTAAAAAGAAAAGAAACGTCATACTACAGTGTAATGTAGGCCCCAGCCCTCCCCTATCCCACCCTCCATCCCCGGAGATACTTAAGCCAGGTTTGATTACTACAAAAAAGAACACAACACATGTCAGAGACAAGGTACTGACAGTCGTACTACAGCGACTCAGGCCAGGTCACATTCTCCCTAATCTAAACTAAGAGAAAAGAAGACAATTACCAATCAAGCATTCACAATATAACAAACAACTTTAGAAACAAGCAGCCTGAAGTGCATGGCTTCTGTATACAATACAACATGAGCTACACAACCTGTAAGATGAGAGGAAATATGCAATACAGCATATCTGTACGAGGTAATCAAACTTTAAACCACAGCTAATAGTATCACCTGACGCCGCAAGCATGACAAAATGCATCAACATTGAAGAGTGGACAAAAGCGAGCCAACAACATTTTTATCCAATCTGAATTTCTGCACGACGTCCAAACAGACCGATTGAATGACCAAAACAAATCGATGCAGCAACACTCACCTGAATAACGACACAACACTGGATGAAGTCATCAAAGTTTATACAGCCTCGTCCGCTTCTGTCGAACTTTCTAATCAGGACGTCGTACAGCCGATCTGACAATCGGTAACCTGGAGAGAGTGAACATGATAACAATTACAGTAGAGACTTGGTTTCCAACCATGGCTAAAGGGGGTTGGTCCCATCACGCTCCTACTACTTCAAGCAACAATACATGTACATCTCACCCGGTTCCACCTTCAACTTTTTTTCAATCAGTAAGAGGCCCAGCACCATCATACCTCTGCATTATCCTGGCATCCTAGGACCCTGGGTTGGAAGTCAAAACATCCTGGATATTGCTGTCAATGAGTTAATGGTGCAAATTTTACGCAGAAAGCAGACGAAAAAAACCATATTTTACAAACTTAACATCACACAGGACTGGAGGAAGTAACCACAGGGTGTAACCAAACTGAACCAATCAATCTATTGACTTATATTCTACATCTAGTATTGGACTTACCAAAACTTGTTAATGCTGTTTTTAACTCATTCCTATCAATATTGCCAGAGTTATCTCGGTCGTAGCTTCGAAACGTGTTCTGCCAATCTGTGATATACTTCCATAGCGACTGGAACTCATTGAAGCCGATGGTCCCATTACGGTCACGGTCAAACATTCCAATCATGAGGCGCACTGTCTCTGGATTGAAAGGCGTCCATGTTCCTGCAGGGAAGAGGGGACATTATGAATGATGTACAAAAACCTGAGTGACTGAGAAATGTCTCAGTGAACGTGTGAACAGACCTTATAAGGGGATTGAATTTACATAACACCCTCGGCATAATCCAAGGAACATTATATCAAGTTATTTTAAATGAACAGATTCAGATGCAATGATAATGAAGATTGCCTAGTATACATAACATGTAACTGCCTACAAAGGCAAGACACAAATCTCTTTCTGAACAGAACACCCCAGACAAATCACAGTTGCTGGTGTCAAAATGGGGAATGGTCTAAAATGTATTGGGACAGCACCACTAAAAGCATGGAAATTAGTCAAGCGTTAATTTCATCAGAAAATATCCAAATGCAACATTGTTTGTTAATGGTGTTTTCTATGATAGATTTTCTGGGTGGGTCAGCTATATAAAAAGCATTGCAAGAGCATGTTATGTGAAAATCGAAGAAGCAGTGCATACCACGAGAATTTGCAACCCGCAAATAAGAGATTTTCATCACAGAGACATGCAATAATTTATGCTGCAATGTGGAACAAAAAGGATCTAGCATCTTTGGGAAACTAGTAATCGTTGATATCTATCAAAGGATACAGCAATAACAGCTTTTGTTGCAGGAACCTGTGATGACCATTGTAGTGTAAACAAGATATCATGCGGTAACACTCAGTTGCTGGTCACTGCAACAAATATCTCATATTTGCAGGCTACATCAAGTGCAGTCAGTTCGTAACAATCATAACAGGCATGGCTATCAAAATATGCTTGGGACAGGACACGGAGCTGTGTTAGAACATTAGCAGATCAATAACTGATAAACACAATGCATTCCCACAAAAATCTTGGGCATCTAACTGGCACTACCAGCATGAAAATTATGTCATGTACTGTACATAGGCAGATTACAGAAAAGAAGTGATACTGACTAATTACTACTGCACGAGTCATTCTTGTACATTAACTGAGAGAGTACTCCCCCATTACTTTACTAATACTACATGCACTACATCTAAATGTATACTATTAGGGAGATGCCAAAAATAAATTGTGTGACCACTCCTTCAGTCACGGAGTATTCTTTTACTCTCAAGAAAGCAATGTTTCGGTATTTCAAAATGATAGGTTAAACTCTTCTCCTAGTGAGATAAACCAATTAGGAACGATCTGGATTTTGAGCGTAAGAAATGAACCTCCCCTAAGCTTACCATTACTGAGGGCCCTCTGAAGTTCAATGCCATTTATCGTACCGCTACGGTCCGTGTCAATCCTGACAACGAGCAAATGAGGAAAGCAATTAGCAGAGCTTCGTAAACATATCTAACCCAGGAAAGGATGTGATAGGAGGGAGTTGAATAGAGGATAGCGACTCATAACCCTGGAGAAAGCGTCCCATTCTAGCAATGCCTACTTTTCTGAACACTGCTCCTGGAACAACTACCGGGAAGTGCATTAACTTTTCCCCTCATTTTGCTTACCGTTGCTTAGGGCGGTCTGTAGCTCCACGGTAGTGATGGAACCACTTCGGTCTTTGTCCACCCTACCAACGAGCAAATGAAAGCAATCAACTACAAGACATGCATACATATCTCTGAACAAGGTCCTCTAAACAAGGTCCTCTTAACGAGCCTTGATGAACGGACCTCAGGTGGTCACACCAAATCACAAACTGAACTTTGAGGGGACGACTTCAGAGGCTGTGTGACAAGGGATGGGCTAACCTAAGGGCATCTTACAAGGTCAAGCAAATCAGTGTCCTGGCAGCAAGTCTGAACAGAAGCAAAAACGACAATGTGAATGGAATTCATTGAATTGAAAGCATCCACACGATACAATATAGCCATGCCTGTGGAGAACATAAAGTGATATGTTAGTAACGAAAGCAAACAAATAAATTAAGCAATTCCACATTGCAATCAACATGAAGTAAACACAATTCAAATCAAAACTCAAGACAACACAGTGATTTAAAGCTGAACTGTTCATTGGATTTGAACATCTCCAACAGCCTTGTATTGCAATCACACTGAGGCAAGGCACAATACTCCTTTGATGACTATGAATCAACCAGATAGGCAGAAATTGGAACATATTTTCTCGATTATGTTTCCAGCTCCCCATGAACATGAGTAATGTATTTGTAGCAGTCTGGTGGTAGTATTTGGAACTACTGTCGAGGATAGCGGCTGATTGCAAGTCCTCAAAGGAGTACACAGCTGAGCAACAAACAGTTCAACTTTCATTTTCATGCAGAGACAAATGCAACATTCATGACAAAATCCTGACCCAATCCTTACCATTAGAGAGAGCTTCCTGGAGCTCTTTAGATGAAATGGCACCACTACGATCTTTGTCTACTCTGGGGAAGGCAAACACATTTTAGTGAGATCAACTGTGTAACAAGTCATGCATGAATCAACATGTGCGGTGAACGTCTTTAACTGAGGTCATTCTTTGATGCAAAACGAAGGGGGACTACACGCAGCTTGCTGCCGGGGTCACTCGTGTTGTCGACTTCGTGTAATTAAAAATCTGACCTCCCTAGCGCTGTCCACACCTATAGAGGTTCTTCATGTGACGTCACGACGTGACGTTTCGACGGCCACCTGCCAATGCATTTCCTTTACGTCCGTAACCACGTGTGACGGCCAATATGGCAGTGCAAAACAATTGGCAACGTCATCAAGTGACGTCAGTCAGTGAAGAACCTCTATATAAATGTTGTGCTTACTAAAATATACCTTACCACCTGACTATTCAGATTCTCCCTCTCAGACCCGTCAAGACGCACAAATATTATAAAAACTGTCGGTGTCACCCTTGAAAACTTGAATCACGCTCCAACTGCCCAAAGAGCTAAGTAACACCTTCGTGCCACCCTCTCGCGGCGACTCAAGACAGAAGAAAACCAATGATTATTCCTAATCCTTGTGTGCCCTTTTACGAGACCTGCCTGCCAGGTTGTTTTGGCAAAGGGCTGGGTTTTGGGGGACTTCACTCCTCGAAAAGTCAATCACCATCAGTATAAAATGCAGATCAAATTATATCAGATGAATCTAGGTGATATATAGAACACAATGATGCACATACTTTTGAAAGATGTTCCATAGGTAAGCCTGATCCGCTCCTTGTTGCGGCTGACCATAACCACCGCGCTGCTGTTGGTACGCCATTTTGGCATGAAATTGATTTACCAAAAATATCTGACTCTGTCGTCCTGGGAAATGGCTGCCATTCGTTGCTTGGACTACTTTTCAATTCTTGAAATATAAACAAAAAACGCATTTAAAACACAAAGTATTAGGTAGATAAAAAGACACAGAGATAATTTGGTGAGCATTTCAATCGGAAAAGGCATTGCTGAAAATTGTGGAATTCTTGGAGTTATTTGGTGCGGACGTAGAAAAAACATTTGAGGTAATTTATCCGCATACAACTTATATAGTAATGCGCACCAATTTTAACTGGAGGCGAGGTTGCAGGGTGGCAGAGGTTAAAGTGGTTCGGAAGTGGACGGCGCTACCCTGACGTCACAACGCGGAAGTGCCACTGCACACTTCCCCCTTATTTTCTTTTCTATTTCTGATCAATTTCAATCTGTATTCTACCAGATTCATTGACTTCAGCCCTTCTTTATTCATTATGGAAGAGAACACCATTGATACCATTCTCGTTGGATGAGGATAGATCAGGTAAGAAGCCATACCATCCATGACTAAGTCTAAAGATACATGATACATTGCATGTATGATGTAGTAGATGCATACACAGTGTATACATGATCATGATGCCTGTGTCTGTTGTGTAACAGGAAATACTGTCCTTCTCTAGGATGTCTTGGTCATTGTAAGATTTCAGTGCGCATTACATTTGCACTTTGAAATTATGTTATGTTGTGGGAAGCACATGGCCATGGGTCCTGATGGCAGTGATGCTGATGACTAGATGAGATTGAGAGACCACATCCCCAGGGCGGTCTGGCCCTCCCGCAGAAAAGTTTGATCACTATTTTGCGGGGCTCTTTATTCTTCTGGCTGCAAAGACAAAACTGCCTCCCAAAACACAAATGAATGGTTCCAGTGAAAATTCTGGTAAAAACTAATTAGTGAATTATAATTATATGCTTTCTTGCAGAGAGACCATCATCATGGCAGTGGACATCCCCAGCTACAGAGTGATTCTCTGTGGAGAATATGGCGTTGGGAAAACAGCATTGTTTGTGCGATTTAAAGATGACAAATTCATGACAGACGAAGATGATGTCGGCCATGATCATGCTTCCAAGACTTTCACAGTAAATGGCAAGAGAGTCATGGTAAGTTGTAAGATTTTGAACCAATTACCAGGGGTTTAGGTTGGTATCTCCCAGTTGAAAACTAAGCATTGAATTGACTTGAATTAAAATCTTGTATTCTTGCATCCTGGACATGAGCAGACTTAACTTTCAGAACAATTAATCTGCCTTGTTCCCTTACAAACTTATTACTGTCTTGAAACTGCTGAACCTTTAGTTAGATATTTTGGGTTAAGATCGTCTTATTTATTTATATTTCAGATTCAGCTGTGGGACACTGGTGGTATGGAACGTGTCGGTTCAATCACTCAGGCTTATTTCCGTAATGCTCATGGTGCAATCCTCTGCTACAATCCAGCAAATAAGGAGTCATTTAACATGTTGTCAGAATATATCCTTCAGGTCGCCATGTTTTCACGAAACGCTAAAGTATTTTTGTGCGGGACTATGGCGGATAGGCGCCCAATGTCGATGGTTGGTGCAGGCGAGGAATATGTTCGTGAAGAAGAAATTGAGGAGTTTGAGAGATTCTGTTCGACTGCATTGAGCGGCGTTTTTAAGGTGTCATCACGGACTGGAGAAGGTGTGAACAGAATGTTTATGAAAGTTGCTGAGGGTATTCATCGGGATCGAAATGTAGACACAATTATGCAACAGATGAAACAAAGGGACTCGATACACTTGAATTCAAATGGTGGTCCGCCTCCTGGGAAAAAGTCTTGTTGTCAATGACGACCCAATGTGCTGCTGGTGTTACCGCAGTTACTGGTTGTCCTGTGGTGGCCATTTCTGTAGAAAAACTTGCGATGTTTATCATTGTGGTACCACCCTGCGGGGTTTCTATTACATTCACAGCATCAGTTTCAAATTGTGAGGAATCCAATGTAGCAAGTCTTTATCAGCCTGGAGGAAGGGGATATCATTTAGGCGAGGGAACTCGCTTGGTAACTCTTTCTCCAAAGTGACTATGGGTGCAGCATTTTCAGACATTTACATTTGTATTTTTAGTATTAAAGACCATTTAGTTAGTCTTGACCTCTGTGGGCAGTACTGAGAGAGAATTGTTGCCAAAAGACCAATACTTATTGTTTTGTAAAGCTAACAACAACAACAAACACAACACACTGACCTGTAGATAATTCATGTTTAAAAACTGCACTCTCCAATAATTTTGATAATGAGTTTACACAGATCATTCATAATAAACTAGTTTTTCAGTACATGCATGACATGTACATGTATGGGACCCATGTATGTACAGTATTGTAAGAACGTGTGTCTTCCCAGCAGTCACTGTGCAGCAAACTCAACTGAGTTCTCATATTTTGTATTTTCACTTTGGAATCATTGTTAGTTCAGGTGCTTTTTGATAAATTAATATGCGTAAATCTGACCACTCTGATTAGTTTATTCAGTCTCTTTTGTGAAGTTGAAATTTTTTTTTAGTTTGTGTTGAATTTTGATACAGCAAGCTAATTGTTGAGTATCTGTCTGCATCGAATTTGATGGAATTGAACTTGAAGTGTAAAGACATGATGTATTTGTTGTAAAATTGTTCATTGTGGTCTTGGAAGTGTTATAATTTAGACATGATAAAATGTACATATATGTCCCTTTAAGTGTCCAAATTCTAGCTGTGTACAGGAATTGAATTTGTTTTGAAGTTGAATGTGATAGTGATTATCATGGTGCTCCATTCTCGATAACCTAGGCTATAGTAGACATGTCAAGATGTTTTATGGAGTAAGTAGATTAGAGCCACACTGCTTTTCATTACTGTAGTCACAGCGAGCATTTAAAATGACCAAGAAACTTCAGGTCGTATATGACTTCTATCAGCCCATGTACGTTTGGCAATTCCCACCACAAAAATGCACTGGTCCATGGAGGCTGCCATTTATATCATATGTCGTCACAAAATTGTATGTTATTTCTCATCGACCTCTATTGCGTCGAGGTGCGTAAATTTCACAAGTACCCGACCTTTCGAACGATTTTTTAACGGCTTTCTGCTTACTCTTTAAGTCATTTAGATTAGAATGTGAAGTGTTTTTGGCAGTTATAAACTGTTTTGATAGTACCTTTAAAAGTTAAAATAACCTGGTCTGTTTTTTTTTGAAGAATTGGAGTTTTGTCAACGAGTGTATGTTTTGTCTTTGTGTGACTCATAAACAACCCACGATATGATCATTTGTATTTCCATATGTGCCAGAGATCCTCTAGTCTACCATGAATAAGTGTTTACTCTTCACACGATTTTGCCAATCTTTGGTCAAATTGCAATATAGTTTGAAAATTGTTCTTCATTATTTTGTTTCACTGTTATAAATGTGGAGTTAAGAATGGTTGGATTTGCCAGTTTACATGTATGTACTTTGATGGGCAGCATCAGCAACCTTGAGGTGAGTTTATATCATGTCTGCCATCCATGTTTAGTTAGCTGGGCTAAGTCTCTACAAAACCTCCACTTATCAGAAAGTGTTGATAGAGAATATTGCCGTAGAAAAGTTGATCCCGACATCTTTCGCTTCTAACCATACCAGAATCGACAGTACATTTGTTTTAGAAACTGCTGTAAATGTACATGAATCTTGGCCAATTTATGCTGAAACTAAGCCTAGGAATCATTGAATTGAACACAAGTGGTTTATTCCATCAGACTAGGCCTACCTGATCCAATTACCTCACAAATTGGCAGAATGTGTTTCCTTTAATCTTGTGCTGATGAAACAAGGTAATGAGCTGTCTTATACCTGCAATAGTTATAAACATGAGATTAGAAATGTACTTTGTGATTAGATGTACATGTATGTTGATTGGTCACTCAACCTTGTCCTCTCTGGAATAAGCTGGGAGTTTTTTCATATTTTTCTCTTTTTAAATATTCTTCACTTTACGTCAGACCAGTACCCATTTAGTGTGCTCCTTGGTTGAGAGAAGTTAAGTGCCTTGCTTCAGGACTCTGAACCAGTTCATGGTTCTACTGGGAGTTGAACCCACAACCTTCGGGTATACAAGTCTGGTATCTAAAACCATTAATAGCTGGATTTACATATAGCTATACAGAATACGAACAAGATGGCTTCACAAATGGTTCATAGCCATATAGTCCGGGAGCCAAAGGCTGATATTTCCTTGAACCTGGACACCCGGTGCTTGTGTATAAGCATAATATACCTCTGAGTAAACCTGGCCTAAGGCCGACTCCAGTGATAGATAATTTGTGGCTTATTTTGACAATGCCACCATCATGTTTCCTTCATTGGTAGAAGGTGTCCTTGCCAATAATTCAACCAGAGCATGTTTTAAGGTATAAATTCGCCTCGAAGACTTGTCATTTGAAAATATGAATGTCTAATTTTGTGCAATGATTATTGCAAGCATGATTAGTCAATGCCTTGAAGAATGCTTTATAACCTTGATTAGGTTTTTAAATATTTTAAAGAATGCATAAAATCTTTGATTGAATGAGATTGTATAATGATGATCCATGCTGTGTATCAAGATCATTATGAGCTTCATAAGACCAGCTCATATGTTAGTCTTTAGAAGTTCTACATTTTTCTGTGTCAATTGAGAGCTGCCATCTTCACTGAGATGTTCATGATCCCAGTCAAGTACTGTGAGAGAACTTGGCCTTGAGTGCTAATCACATGAGGCCAGTGATTCCTATGGCCGACTGTTTTGTAGATTCTCAAGTGTAGATTTTCCTGTTTTCCTCATGCACCAACATCATGTGTATCATGCTCTTGGTGTTATTAGCTGCTTGTGGCTTCAATGCCCCTGGCGTAAGCGATTAGGTAGCACACACCAACTGACAAGTTGTGAGTCAACACCTTCTGTTTTTATGGCAAAAGATCATTTTGTGTGCTGGCGAAATTTTCAGATGCTGCTAACCAAGATGAAAATTTAGGCCCACTCCTGATTGGGTTCGTGCAGTTTTGTACAGTGTTATCATATGAAATGTTTAAGAAGCTCCGCCAAGATAGATTGAGGTGGTCTTTGCGTTCTTCCAACCGACATTGTGTGCCAAATAAATGTACTGGTTTGTTTTGTATGGTTAAGTTGGAGTAAACCAGTTTATGTGGTGGCTTTAATGCATTTGGTCCAATATTATCTGGTGTAGGTATCTTATTACTGCCGACTGTTAGGCCATGGGAACTTATTCCAACTATTCTCTGCTCATGTCCCAAAAATGCCAAATTAAATCATGCCAAATGAGCTCATTCACAGTCAGAAGGATGGTTTCCAGTATCCAAAATAAGATTAAGGTGGGCAATTGACGTTTTTGCACTTTTAGTCTGGGTTGTCAGACTGGCTGTGTAGTAGTTTCAGAGCTCAAGGTATTTGTTCAGAAAAACCTGGTTGCTGAAATGTGTACCAGTGGCCTCGAACTGTAATGAATGGGAGTGCCGATCATTAGTATGTTTGTAAGGCTATGCATCAACTCGACCACTAACAGCTGGCTACTCTATAACCTAACCGTGTTTTTTTCTGTCAACATGATTAGTATGCGGTGACCCACATCTAAAAGCTTCCTATTGTTTTATTAACAGTAGTTGTTTAGTTTTGTAACTGACTCCGTTTGGCAGTGCAGTAGAGAGGTCATGGAGAGATGTGATTCAGGCATCTGTTTTGGGGGTCAGTCCTTGTTGTTGACCCTGCTGACCTGGCCAACAAAGTGCACGCCCACATGCAGATAACGTTTCATTTGAAGTCACTGGTGTTTTGTTGTACCGGTATGTTTTGTATAACTTGGTCATTGAGATTCTAACAGTACAAGACAAGTGCTGCAGTTGTCTGTGAGGGACCGTGCCTTTATATTTTTTTAAAGGTGCAGTTTACATAATGCTCTTTCTCATCTATTTTGATACATTTGTATGTAGTGTATAAGATGTAGGTCTACCGAGTAGTCTAATGACTAGCTCGGACTCTATTTTACATCCTAACTCGCATCCTTTGTTCAGAGCCAGCTGGACAAAATTTGTGTCAAAGCTCATAAAACTCTAAAAATCAGTCCCTATTCTAACCTGCTGGAAGAGTCAATTGGTAGATTGATAACCAGCTGTGAGAATGGAATACCTGGAAGATTGATAACCAGAACAAAGAGTTAAAACCAGCCAGAAGAGTCAAATGACCAGGAGATTGATAACCAGCTGGAAGAGTTGATTTGCCAGGTTTCGACTCTTCCAGCTGGTTATCAATATACCCGATTGTTTTTGAAACCTCCGTGATATGTATTGCTGGCATTGTATACAGATTATGCATGGAGTCCCTAGTTTGATCAAGATTATGCATGGAGTCCGAGTTTGATCTAGTTTTCACATGTTTGGTACTTAGTGTATTTTTATGACAATGATCCAAATGAGATTTAAAACCCTAGATATGAGACCAATTTGTATGTTTATAATCAAAAAGATAAAATCAATTAAAATATGCATGTTATTTCACTTAATCTGGTGACTTATTCAGTTCTTATAAAACTTGAAGACACCCTCCCAATGTAGCTTAAAATCTTGGCTATCACCAATAAAGTCTAAGTGTTCGTCCTGTGGACTTGCATGAGTGGTGGCTATTGGTTCAACCCGCTTCCCCCATTATTGGTCTTGTTGCCAGGTTGTGACAACTATACTCAGATTCCAAAATACTGTGTTGTCTTGAGCACATGTAGCAAGTGACAATAATGGGAAGCGAGAGTAACACTAACAGTCTTTGCGTCCAGATTCCCAGGTTTTGACTCTGCAGAAAAGCAATGATACAACCACTTTTCCTGCCGAAGTCTTCAGGCCTAATAATGTCAGTAGCACACTGGTGGTCCTCCATTACCAGTTGGCCACTGGTGGATGCCCCTCACTCCCCTCATTTGCCACCAGAGGCCCACCGATGAGTGCTGTCTGGGACTATACCTCCTGCTTTACAAGCTACCTGTAATGAGAGACGGTACCAAGTTGAGAAACACACAGAAGACCATAATTTATCCTGCTACACCAGCGCAAGGGACTGATCCTCCTGCCATACCAGCGGCTCATTGTGAAAGAAAGGGGATTGAACCCCTTCTTTCACCAGCCACAGGTTGTGACCGACGAGGGACATAGTTAATAAATGCACAGAAGACCATTTTTCCTGCTACACCAGCGCAAGGGACTGTTCCTCCTGCCATACCAGTGGCTCGTTGTGAAAGAAAGGGGGTTAAACCCCTTCTTTCGACAGCCACAGGTTGTGACAGACAGGGGACAACGTTAACAGAAGACCATTCCTCCTGCTACACCAGCGCAAGTTGTGAAGGACAAGGGACTGTTCCCCCTACTATGCATGTACAAGTGGTTCATTCTGAAAGAACAGGGTTCATACATCCTGTTTCACCAGCCACATGCTGTTAAAGACGGGACATTACCATGTGCTTCAGCTCCTACAGGTGGTTTGAGACAGGCGACCAATTGGGACAAGTCAGAGGACTATTTAACTTGCTTCACCGGCCAGAGGTTGTGAGAGATGAGGTAATGTTAAAAAGACAGGGGACCATTTCTCCTGCTACACCAGTCAAGGGTTGTGAATTAAACACTGGTGTCTTTGCCGAGGAGTTGTCCCTTCTCTAACGTGCATGCCTCTATCCATCTGAGAACATGTCTCATCCAATACAAAAGGGACAGGCTTCTACCTCATCCCTACCCCTTACTTGGGGAGGGATGGGTTACTCGTATACAGAAGTTTGAACATCCTGGGAATATATTTGACCCTTTCAGGGTTCATACATCCTGTTTCACCAGCCACATGCCGTTAAAGACGAGACATTACCATGTGCTTCACCTCCTACAGGTGGTAGGAGCCAGGCGACCAAGTAGGACACGACAGAGGGCTATATAACTTGCTTCATCAGCCAGAGGTTGTGAGAGACGGGGAATGTTAAAAAGACAGGGGACTATTTCTCCTGCTTCACCAGTCAAGGGTTGTGAAACACTGGTGTCTTTGCCTAGAGGTTGTTCCTTTCTCTCAAGACCGCGCATGCCTCTAACTATCTGAGAACATGTCTCATCCAATACTAAAGGGACAAGGGGCTGTTCATCCCACCATACCAGTGGCTCATTGTGAAAGAAATGGGTTTATACCCGTCTTTCACCAGCCACAGGTTGTGACAGACGGGGGACAAAGTTGAGAAATGTACAAAAGACCATTCCTCCTGCTACACCAGCGCAAATTGTGAATGACAAGGGACTGTTCCCCCTGCTATGCATGTACAAGTGGTTCGTTCTGAAAGAACAGGGTTCAAAAACATCCTGTTTCACCAGCCACAGGCTGTTAAAAACGGGACATTACCATGTGCTGCCAGGCGACCAAGTAGGACAAGACAGAGGACTATATAACTTGCTTCACCAGCCAGAGGTTGTGAGAGATGAGGGAGTGTTAAAAAGACAGGGGACAAGTTGTGAAAGACAGGGGACTATTTCTCCTGCTTCACCAGTTAAAGGTTGTGAAACACTGGTGTCTTTGCCTAGAGGTTGTTCCTATCTCTCAAGACCGCGCATGCCTCTATCCATCTGAGAACATTTTCATCCAATACAAAAGGGACAGGCTTGTACCTCATCCCTACCCCCTACCTGGGGAGGGATGGGTTACTCGAGCTCCTATGCTGAAGTTTGAACGTCCTGGGAATATATTCGTCCCTTTCTCTCAAGAACATTCCTCTTACCGACGGACAAGGTTGAACATACAGGGGAGAGTTTGGTACCTTTCTCTCAAGGGGTGCACTTCCTCGGATACCAGGTGGGCATTGGAGATTCCACTGCCTCTCAGTCCTCTCATTTGCCACCATAGGCCCACTGGTGAGTGCTGTCTGGGACTATACTCCTGCAGTACAAGCCACCGGTTTTGAGAGACGGTACCAAGTTGAGAAACACACAGAAGACCATTTCTCCTGCTACACCAGCGCAAGGGACTGATCCTCCTGCCATACCAGTGGCTCGTTGTGAAAGAAAGGGGGTTATACCCGTCTTTCACCAGCCACAGGTTGTGACCGACGAGGGACACAATTAATAAATGCACAGAATACCATTTTTCCTGCTACACCAGCGCAAGGGACTGATCCTCCTGCCATACCAGTGGCTCGTTGTGAAAGAAAGGGGTTTATACCCCGTCTTTCACCAGCCACAGGTTGTGACTCACGGTGGACAAAGTTAAAAAATGCACAGAAGACCATTCCTCCTGCTACACTAGCGCAAGTTGTGAAGGACAAGGGACTGTTCCTCCTTCTATACACGTACAAGTGGTTCGTTCTGAAAGATCAGGGTTCATACATCCTGTTTCACCAGCCACATGCTGTTAAAGACGGGACATTACCATGTGCTTCACCTCGTGCAGGTGGTTGGAGCTAGGCGACCAAGTAGGACAAGACAGAGGACTATATAACTTGCTGTCGTTTCCAAACGTCCGGCGAAGACAGAATGTGCAACGACGACCACAACGTCAGACGCGCAAGCCATCGTCTGCTACCGGAGGAAGAGGTCCTCAAATTTCAATGACACGTTTTATCCGTATAGGGCGGATTTAATGTGCTAATGAATTGACAAGCGGTTATAAGAGGAAGCACAAGATGTTAGGATCGAAATGATGATGATATTGATAAGCCCAAAGGTTTTGTAAATGGTCGGAGAATGTGTTTGACGCCGTCATGTCGACTCCATGCGCCTGCGTCGCCCACTGTCTCTCCCGTCGTTCAACTTAAATACATCTGCTGTTATAATTCCTTCGTCACCTGATTTAAAACTGTTTCCTAATGATGCTCTAGATGTATATCGACAGATTTAAGTCATCAATTCCTAAGTTTGGTGTTTTTGTGGTGTATTTTAGGCCACAGCCCATGCCTGGCATCCTGTACGAGAATAGGAGAGGCCTACTTTCGTTGAAGTCCTTTTGAGAAATCCGACAATTAGTTTGGTAATGGCACCTCCGACTTGTCCTCATTCGTTGGTGTAATTCGTTTTAAAGGTTTAATTGCAAGGTTTAATGATCTGAGAACATGTCTCATCCAATACTAAAGTAAAGGGACAAGAGGCTGTTCATCCCACCAGTGGCTCATTCAGTCATTGTGAAAGAACAGGTTTCATACGTCCTGTTTCATCCGCCTCGTGCTGTTAAAAGACGGTACAAGTGCTGCACCAGCGACAGGCTTTGCGCTATGAGACAGTGATCATTGTTAGAAGACAAGGGACAAGTTGTGAAAGACAGGAGACCTGCTTCACCCGTCAAAGGTTGTGAAACACTGGTGTCTTTGCCGAGGAGTTGTCCCTTCTCTAACGTGCATGCCTCTATCCATCTGAGAACATGTCTCATCTAATACAGAAGGGACAGGCTTGTACCTCATCCCTACCTAGGGCCAGGGGTGCAGTTCCTCGGATACCTGCCTTGGCACTGGGGATGCCACTGCCTCTACTCCTCATTTGCCACCAGAGGGACTATAAATTGGCTCATTGTAAAAGAGGATTTTATAGCTCTTCTTTCACCAGCCACATACTGTGAGAGACAGGGGACAATACTGCATGCTGCGCCTCCTACAGGTTTTAAGATGGGGGGGGACCACGTAGTGCAAGACAGAGGACTATAACACTTGCTGAACCTGTCACTGGTTGTGAAAGACAAGAGATGATACCACCTGCTTCACCAGCCAGAGGTTGTGAGAGACAGTGACCAATGTTGAAAGACAGGGATCAAGTTGTGAACGACAGGAGACTATTTCTCCTGCTACACCAGTAGTCATACTCTCGAGGACAGGTTGTGACATTACGATCAGTCGATCAGGTTTTGTCCATTTGGAGGACAGGTTGTGACATTTTCTTTGCGGTTCTTGGTGACATGAATGAAGGCCAGCAATCCATCTTGAAGACGGATCAGTGTGATGGTGTATTGGGGAATAACCCATCTTGAAGACAGATTTGTGCCAGCTCTTGGCGATGGATGGGAACAATCCAAGACAAATCATTGCTGCGGTGTATGGTGTCTTGACGACTGGTCCAACCCAGCTTCACTTCTCAAGCAAGCCTGCCCGATGAGCAATACTCGTATAAGGTTTGGTGTCCTGCTCAATCCAGGTCACAAAGGCAATGGCACGATCGTTCCGAGAGTTGAACCCATGTGCTACTGATTATGGGTCCTGCATCCTAACCACTTGTCTTCCTACATGTCTTTCAATTGTAATAATCAAAACAGAAATAAATAAATGAAGAAGACAAATATTTTATTCAATTTTTTATTCCAAAGTGGAATGTAAACTAGCCTATCAAATGCGACCACTAGGGTTGCGACCACGAGGATTGCGACCACATGGATTGCGACCACTAGGATTGCGTACATTTATGTAATATTTAAATAAACCTAGAATAGTCATAGCTCCACTATATATGTTTATATCTCATAGCCAGAATAATAAATATACTTGTATGTGTATGTATATAGAACATGTACATGTATTACATAAGAATGTGTTTATATAACACATGTACCTGTATGTGAACATATATATACATGTGATGTATGTTGGTGAATGTGTTTGATACGAGTATCAATACACACATGTATCATTAACTTTGCCAACCCAGTAAAACAGCAATGTCATCTCAACAGATTTGCCGCATAAAAGTGCAGAATTCCAAGTGTTATTTTTTCGCCAAGGATCAGTAGCTGCAATGGCTATATCGATTTCTCTTTTGCTTTTGGAAATCCCTGAATATACAGACATATACTCTCACCAGTAAATGTCCATGCCTTTGCTGTAATTCCAGTTAATCATGGGTCGATGGCTCATTTAACTGAGCTGGCACAGTAAGTGCATGTGTATGTATATCATAATATGCAGGAGACACTTATAAATAATCTAATAATAAAACAACATCATTCTGCATGTTTATCCATTGCAAATATTTCACATAATAATGTACTCTTTTCATAACATCAAACATTGGGAGTAAAACTGCTGTTCATCGGAGACAACACAGTAATCGGTAGGACTGTAACTCGCCACCTGTTATTTTAATTTTTTAGTATCAGTGTTGGCACTCAACACCATCCGTCCAAGACAAAATTAGCTTCCATTACCATCTACGAAAGCCATCTCCCCCCCCCCCCCCCCCCCCGATCCACAGACTATAAGCATCTTGTATTTACATGATTTGAAAACAATTGGTCTACAATGTACAATTTTCACGATAAATTACCTTTCATCAACCTTTGCAAAGTCAGGTTGACTCTAGAACAAGACATTGTCCCCTTGCATACCCCCAAACAAAGACATGCATATCTCACGGCATGGCCAATAGCACATACCGTCACAAGTTGAACCGAGTTAGGCTGGTATCGAAGATACCCTTATCATTAACCCCCCTCCCCCCCCCTTGACATTAGGCTGCCTGGTTAAAAAGGCATATCCCATGACCCATATCAGTCTTGAGGACTTTCACAGGGAACAAACTAGAGACTTTGCAATCCTCAGAGGATTTTCCAATACCCTCTCCACTCCTAAAGAATTTGTTAAAATGATACTATTTCTTTTTCGGCAGTGAAACTAAACAATGACAGTGACGTGGCAAAGATGCCGCTTCCTCCACAACATTCATCTCAAAACACACAATGAACATTATCACACCATTAGACCAAAACAGTACCATTTCTGTACAGTTTCAAAACATCATAACTTCACTGAGGCTTTGTGGACAACATTTTGAGTGGCAACTAACACAGGAATGATATCAGAAAGAAACAGTGCAATCATTCGGAGGGCCTTTGACACACAGGCACTTGAAAAATGCTGAAAAGTGCAACTTTCTTGGTCCGGTCCTCCGATCAGGGGACTGCACTCAAACATACACATGCAAATTGGTGAATTTTTTCGGCAATATTTAAATGAAGTTTCGAAACCACTCCCAGAATGCTAGGATATTCAACCACTGACCACAAATTGTGCGACTATGCCTGAAGTTTCATTTATCACCACCAGGAGGCGTTTGAAACCTCCCCACCAAATAAGACTCGAGCTGCATCAATGGAACAGACAATTGTCCAACACAACTGTCCACTCCCCAAGAAACTTCTATTTTACAGCATGTCTTGGCAACAAAGCAGCACAGGCAATATGCACAGCCATCTAAACACATTTGGCAGTTCATGACTCTGTCACTAGATTGCAGCACTGGTATATCATTCCGGCAGATGTTTAAGGCACTTTTTCAGACTATCTATGGATCCTTGGATATGGCCACGCTCCGAATCTTGCTGCCGCTTCATTTGGATTACATCCTGAAAGACACAATGAAGATAAACACATCAGTTTTTGTGAAGAGGCTGAGAACAGAGAAGCATGACAAGTCACAGTAGCCCTGATCAAATTTTACTGAATGACGGTTTTGCACAGATGTGACAAGTACACTGAACAGGAAACCTTTGTCATGCAAAACAGGATACAATATCTGCATATTCTGTCCAATTTCTGCCAACTGTGTTTATGTTGCCGATCCAAACTCCTCACCGAAGTATTATGAATGTATAGCCAATTGTAGTGCATCTTGATGAGCCAGGCATTCTGAATTCGGTGTCTCAGCTGTGCAATTAGGGGTACTGGTCTTGCAAGATGTTTACAAAGGAGGGTAAATGGTTTTATCAAAAGTGCGACACATGCGCAAGACGAGGGAATTCAAGGAAAACTTGGAAACGTGGTAGCCATCAGCTTACAGAAAGTGGTTATGATTCGGACGGCGGTCAACAATCAACTTTTTCTGACCCACGTCCCCTTTAATTTCATGGGACTTCAATGAAAACTTGGATTGTCAGTGACACATTGCGTGGTATCCATCAGCTTACAGAAAGTAGTCTATGATTTTGGATCGCAGTCAACAGTCAACTTATTCTGACCCACATCCCCTTTAATTTCAAGATAACAGGATCATTAACTTCAAGAAAACATGCAATGCAAAGTTAACATCAGATTAGTTGGCGGTCATTCTCTTAAACTCGTAACTATAAAAATGCAGGAGGTTACAGCACACCAAAGGAGAGAGGAGTGATAAAAACCGTGCGGTAGATTATGTTGCGAGTGAGAGGAATTAGTTGATCCAGGGGGAGAGGGTTGAAGTGAGAGACAGAAGGATCGGAGGTATGCAAACAAAAAATCTTCAAAACTGACAAAAAATGTCAAAAATGCATGCAAAGGTTTGGTATATCGTCCGCAAAAAACATAAACGTCAAACTGATAGAGTTGATAAAATCAGCATATGCGTCGACAGAATTTTCCTTGACACTCCAAGCTCTTTGTGTGTCAACACAATTCCCTGCAACACACTTCAAAACAGATGTCGTCTGCTCAACAACTTCCACCTTCACTTTCTCAAACTACTTGTTGCCATCAGGTTTTTTCTGCAACACATACTTACCGACATCCGGAGACTGAGTCTCTCTGCCATTCGATTGAGTTCGTGATTTTGCGCAGCTGAGTGACTGACTTGTTCCTCAAGGAATTGTTTTTCTAACCTTTGTTCTGAAAGAAAAACACACATGACCACGTCTGCTGGACAATCTCAAGACCTGGAGGAGACGAGTTCCATTTTCAAACAGCAGATGTCACTGTTGAGGCTTTCTTTGCTGAGGTCGAAGTTGCTGATTCAGTTTCTGAAGTTTTGGTCATTTCTAGGGTCGAAGGGGTCAAAGCGATCAGTGCAGACACTCATCGAGATATTGTTGCCAACCTCTTGATAGTAAATGATTATGATGTCCATGTGTGGTGTCACGTCTGTCAGAAAAAGCTTCCTTCATCTGACAAGTGGTCTTCCTTTTGTCCTGCTTGTTCATCTCACTTGTCTGGCCAAGTCATTGCTCCAACCAATTCGTATCCCACATCTCAGGTTCTTCTTCACAACCGACTTGGATCCCCACCTCCAGGTGTGATTACAGCAATTGCTATTCAAATTAAAATCCCACATTTCACTTGAAAATGGAACTCATCTCCTACTTCTAAATATCAATTTAATTATCTGCCACGAACATTGCAAAGCAGTTGACGAACAGTTTGCATTTTTCGGACTGCAATTGTAAACAATCAAAGCTCAACCTTAAGCAGACGACATTTTAAACCTTTGTTTGCATTTGTGTTAGTGAGAAAAAAATGAGGAAGCTGGAAGAGATCAAGGCGTCTAAAGCAGTACGATGCAGCCAAAGCAACTCAAGTTAAAGCGGGAGAAAGATGAAAACGTCAGTGGAAATGTGTCCAAGTTCTGCACTCGAACTGGTGGAATACTTGAAATGGATGCAACTCTTATCAAAAGTTGAACGTCATACAAAGCTGACAGGCAATGAAGGTTAGCATAATGCGTACTATTGTTACTGCTGGAAATGCCAAGGAAGCCACCGCCAGCACTGACCTAGCCACTGCTTTGGTCTCTTGTCAAGCTCATGCACCAGACAAGGAATACGGTTGCAGTAAAAGCTGATTGGATCAGTTCAAGCACAATCCAAGGTATGCGCTGTTGGCTGGAAACTGGGCTTCCTCTAGACATGGGTTATAGAGGAGGGTCTTGGTTGAGACACCGCGACCCTCTGGACCCAGAACGAGGCTCTAGATTTTCCCTTTGACATGATGATTAAAGATTCCAGGGTGTTTTAGAACAACTCAGAAAAGGTTCCAGGGTGTTTTAGAAGAACTCAGAAAATTTTGTTAGTTTTTTGATGAAGAATGGCAGGAATTAGTAGTTCAAGACACAAACTAACACTCAAGGCGGAGAGGGTTTGATTTATTCATGTGCAATGGCAGATCCTACAGCCAGGATGCCTCAACCAAGTCAAAGGGCAAGAGGATTGGGCAGAAAGCTCATTCTTGGTATCATACACTTCTAGAAACCAAACCCTCATCGCAAAAGAAATTCACAGAAAAAATTCCAACTGAAATATTCTCACCTTCTGCATATCGTTGATATGACTCCATTAGCACCTCGATCCCTGGCCAACGGAATGGCATTGCTCCGTCATACGCCGCCGCGTAAAGTTCCAGTTGACTCCTTGGATACCCGGCTGCTGCTGTTGCTGAATCGTAACGATGACTGGAGGGCTGCGTCGTTGGAATGTCTTTTGCATTGGCCGAAGAGGATTCAGTTCGTGAGGACTGCGATAGGTTATCTATTCGCATGGACTGGGGGAGAACTGCGCCGACGCTGTGTGTGGTGTCTTTAGAACCGATGCTCAAATCACGCGGGAATGATTCAGGATAATCCACGGATTTATCAACACGCGAGTAGTCCCGATGAGTATCCACATGAGTATTCCGTGAATTAGCATGTGACCGCGACAAATCCTTCGGATGTGAATCCTGATCACGGGAATGAGCTTCGATACTAGTTTGAGAATAATCCCGGGCTTGCGTCTCTGGACGTGAGTATGACAAATCACGAGCGTGCGCATGAGAGGAATCACGATTGTAAGCATCCCGCATGCTCTCATAACGAGACTGGGATGAATCACGTGCATGAATATCAGTTTGTGAATGCGATTCACGAGAATGGCTATCAACACGTTCACGTCCATGACTATCTAATCGTGAATGGTGATCACGTGCATGATGATCTGAATGGGAATGTGAATCACGTGTCTGACTATCCGTATGTGAATCCCGCCTATGACCATCCACTCGTAGATGTAAATCCCTTCCATGACCCTCTACACGTGAATCACGTGAATGTCTGTCTACATGCGAATGTGTATCTGTCCGTGAACTGTAATCCCGCCCATGCAAATCAACACGTGGATGTGAATTCCTGCGATGGTTTTCAGAATGTGAATCGCGTCTATGGCTATCCAGGCGTAAATGTGAATGTGAAGATTCGTGTCCCTGCCGTGAATATTCACGTGATTCCAACATGGGTTGTGACAAGTCTGTTGGTTGGGCCCGATCTCTCGTTCCATCCCTGGAGATATCGCGAGCATGCGCGTCCGTGCGCCTCTCCCTGAGAGCTTGGTCCTGCCTCACGCTATTTTTATGGTATGATATGTTGGGATCGGTCCTCGCCGACTGCGACAGGTTATGATTATCGGACGGTCGCTCGTACGAACGGATCGTCTCATTGTTCACCACATGTTTTGACGGTTCCTGAGAACTTGGCGGATATTTATGACCTGCAAACAGAAAAAGAAGTTACAGAAGGTCATATTCGGAGCTTTGGCTGAATTCATCCATCAACTGGCTCAAAAGTAAACAGTCGGTTAGCAATGAGCCCTTACCATGTCCATGAGCTGCCCTTGTGGCCTCTTGCTGCCTTGTTGCTTTCAAAACGGACTCGTGGAATTCTTGTGCGAAGTCCTTACTGAGGCCTGATGTGACATTCTTCTCTCTCGCTTCCGGGAAGATGACAGCTTGGGCCTTGGTCGACTCCCGATGGCGCATGTGATGATCAAGTTGGATTCTCTTTGACGAGTCGGGCATCAGCTGTGGTGGCGACCTCTCATGTTTACGCTTGACACCAACCGTGCTTGGAGTGATATCTGAAGAAGCATTGTCACGGTTTCCAGTTACGTCAAGCTCCTCAAATACACCATTTCTTCGCAGCGTTTCTTCAAGTACGGCCCTTCTTATGGCAGCCATTTCTGAAACAGGTTGAAGCATTATGATTAGATGCCACTCCAAGCATATGCACAACCACAGAAACACCACTACTGCCTATGTCCTAGTTTGGTACTCCTGTTCAATGATATAGTGTATACTCCATTTCATGTCAGTAAGTGTCTTCAAAATTTGAAACCTTTTTGAAATGCCAAACATGGCAAGCAATATCATGTATTGTTTTCTCACCTCTTTTTTTCTCCATTGGCACAGCATCAAGTCCCATCTCCACGAGAAATCGTGACTTCATGCGGTAATCTCCCTCTCGACACAAATCATCTGGGTTATAGCGTGTGGTAAGATTTGATGTGCGTGGCCGTTCGTCACCTTGCTCGGCGAGTAGGACGGGACTTAGACTAGGTTCACGATTCCTTTTCCTATGTTTAGCTAACGTTTTGAAGTTGACATCTGTAAGGAATGATGAGAACAAAAATAAGACTTAATAAGACGTATCACATCTGGTATCTTTCACCATATTTCATTGTGAGAACGATTTCTGGAACATTCTGGACATCAGTGGTGCGATCACAATTGAATTTTTACCGAAACCTGAACACCAGCAATCAGACACTTGAGGAAACCTTGTGTTACCACCTTTAGGAAGATCGACAAAACCTTGAGGGAATCCGCCTGAAAAGTGGAATAGAGTTCTTCCATAAACAAAAACATACCTGATTTCCTCCGATGCGACACCAGACCAATATTTGACAGATACTTCAATTTATTTTCGGATGTATCCAGTGGTGCCGGTGGCCCCTCGACAATCGTCAACAATCGCTGCCAGTTCTTTTCCTCCTCTTCGTCCAAATCTTCCTCCAATTCTAACTCGTCATCGCTTGTGTATTCACCGTTCAGACGTGCCCGTCGTAGCCGCGTCTCTTCCTTATCCAAGCGACTAACAGCAGGGCGATGAGATTCATAGAGTAATTCCGCGTCAGCCTGCTGAGTAGCTGACTGATTCTCCTTGTTGGGATGACTATTGTGGCTGTCGCGACGGTCAGACGCTAAATTTAAAGGGTACGAGGAGTCCCGGACATGTGGGGGAAGGCGGGAAATGTCAAAATGATTCTGCTGCCGCGTAAACGTGCCCGTTTTCTCGTTCTCCAACAAACGGGCCTGCATACCCTCCTGTTTGATAGGTTTCTCCCGAGCATGGTCAAAACGTGAGTTATCAACGCGCGGTTGTACGTGGGCGTTTGGGCGCTCGGCCATGTGCCGATCTTGAGAGAACATCCGATCGGACATAAGACGACGTTCGTAATCCACAAAACTATTCCTATCATAGCCATTGGACATTTTCTCTCCTTTATGATGACCTTGGGACCGTGACCTTGGATCCTCTTGTGTTTTTGGTGACACAAGTGGTGGAGGTCCTGGTTTCTCGTGGTCCTGTTTGTAGCGTTTCTCCAGCTCAATACGCTTCTCGTATTCCCTCGTGAAAAGTTCATGTTCCCTTGATAAGTGGTCCCTTGAAGGCGGGTGGCCCGATGCGCCTCTCTCCTCTTTCACATGGTGGCGCTCCTTGTCTCGCCATCGTTCCTCCTCCATGCGCCGCGCTACCATCGGATCACGATGGAGATCTCGTGGCGAGTTGTTTAGGCTACGATACCTTTCACCATACGCTGAAGGGTCTCTCGGTGTACCCTGGGTAATCGAGCCAAATCGTGGTGCTGGAAAAGAAATCAGAAATATTCTGAATGACTCACTCAAAACGACCATATCAAATGTAAATTTCTCCCTTCCCCTTGTGACTAAAAGTTCTAGTTCTCAAAGTGACCACAAGATAGCAGCACCATACAACTAATGAAGACCTACTAAAAGTACAGGTATAGTAACCATAGCTACCTACTACCAGTGATACAGAAGCCATGTCTGCAGTTAAGCACTACAGATATATTATATTACTACTATTACTAGCTTGTGTAGTGAAAGGCAAACAAAGGTGCTGAAGATGAAAGGACCTCTGAAGACCTCAACATACCGTGGTCATCCCGATACGGACTCTTCCTCTGATCCTCCCTCATCATCAGCTCCTGCTCCCTCTTCAGCTTCTCCAGTCGTTCCCTCTCTCTCTCTCGTTCTAACTCCTTCTCTCTTGCCCTCTCCCTCTCCCTCTCTCGTTCCCTTTCTCTCTCTCGTTCCCTTTCTCGTTCCCTCTCTCTCTCTCTTTCCCTTTCACGTTCAATCTCTCGTTCCCTCTCCTGGTCTCGTCGGATTTCTTCCTCTATAGTAGCTCTGAATAAAAGAAATAGATCAGTGAGATAAAGAACACCACAAATATTAAGAAGACAGTCAATCAGCAGGAAATCGTTATGTACAATGGCCTTTATCAATCTTTTCCTATGCAGTCCTCAACCACTTCCCAACTCCCAATGTGATTCACTTGACTATGGCTTTTTACAGCCTCATTAGCGACACTGACGTAGTGCATCATAATACAATTCGTCATGCCGCCATCGGACCTTCATTTCCATCTGCCATATGGGTGTCATCGCACCCTGGACTTACAGAAATCCTAAAGTTTGAGAACTCAGTGAGTCAGCTTACCTGTCACCACCGACTGGTGACTTATGGTCCAAAATACGGCCACTCGGCGAGATCATGGCCATCTGCTGCTGCAGGAGTTCAGGTGGGTAGCGCCCTCCAGCCAAGAGTGGGTGCAGACCCGGTTGTGCCATCAGTCCCGGGTGTGGATATGGCAGGAACCCTGGCTGCATCATACGATATCTCTCCAGGAGCATTGGGTCGTCGAACCTGAACGCTGGATGTGGGAATGTGTGGTGCATGAAGGCTGGATGGTAGCTGTAGGCAGCTGGGTCCATGCTGAAGTGAGGGGGTAGGGGTGGAGGCCCCTCCCCTGGACGGTATGGCTGGAAACCTCTGTGCTCCTCCCGACCAGGAGGCAAGTGGCTGTAAATGTAGACCATTGAGAATTAGAAAGGGAATATGCTGTAGTTTGAGTTCTTCCAAGATCTTTGCACTACTGATACCATTCACGCAAGATAAATTATACCAGAGCTGAAATGAACACATTATAAACAGACACTTATGGGATTTGGAACACTACAGAATTCAAATGTTACCTTTTTTGACTTGACTCTCCCTTCGATGATGACCTCTCCTCTGACAGAGAATCCCGGCGATCATGGGACATCCCATAAACGCTCGACTGTGGCTTCTCCTGTTTGATACCAATAGGCTCGACAGATGAGGTGGAGCTACGACCTGAGGCTGGGCGCTCATGATGCTGGAAAGACGAAGGAGATGCAGTTCACTAACAAATTTGTGTTTCTCAATTGGATGGGATGATTTGCCTGCCCTGGCACCAAGTACAAGGGATCTCAGTTTCGTGTCTCATTCAAAGGACAATTGAAGTAAAGTAGAGGCCACCAGCAGCGTATCAGTGTGAGAAACTGAACTCATGACGCCTGACATTCACCTCAAGAGAACATCATTCTTTGGACATTTCCAGCAGGAATCTGAACCGGGAACAGTTTGCGCATTCTCTTGCTGGGAGCAACTGGCAGAGCACATGTTTCTTACCTTCATTGGTCTGTCATCAATCGAATGTGAGTGCGAGGACAGGCTCGTGTGGGAGGGTGTCGGCGCTATCGTTACCACCGGTGGTGAGTTGATGGCGCTGGACGACTGGTTGCTGTAAATCAGCGGCGGAGGCCCACGCTTCGGCGTCGACGATCGTGGACTCGTATTTGACGAGACGGGTGAGATCTCTGGATTGTGTTCTCTTGCTATATCTGAAATGACACAAAATTTGTAAACATGTTAGATAAGTTGATGACTCTCTATATCAAAAGCACTGGTTGCAGTCAAACAGGCCTGAATGAAATATGAAGGAAGAGGTCCTGTCTGATGTATTCCCGCAAATCACTGAAGTAAATGGACCATTCCAAGGGAGACCAAGCTGTGGACAAATATGATTCAGGGTATACAATCTTTGAATTTGCAACATCAGACAAATCTAAGTTTGTCAACTGAGATTCACCTCTACAGTTAACATTCGGACACCAACTTACTCGCACATTGATACTTCCGATGCGAATCTCTTGCCACTGGTCTACACGCCGATATCGGTTTCTCGACGACCATCTCCGGGCAAAGCATGTGTAACTTCATATTGTCCTCGCGTGCAAACCGTACAAACAATTACAAGAAGGATCTCCCTAAAGACATCGAGAGGCGATGTGCGACGAACGTCTTTGTAATCCGGTCAATCACAGGCACAATGAGTCACAAGATGCATTAACGCCAATCTCCATGGATTCAAACAATGGATTGATTTTTAAGATAAATTCCTGCAGATCTGCGCTAAGAAACCCACTCAGTTCTAGTCCGATTCAAGCCAACTTCAGTTCAATATGTGCGCATGTTGTAGTGCATCAAGCACACTGTATCTCGTCAATGGGGCGTTGAATTCACGATATCAGATTCTGGTGACTCTACCCAGTGCTTTGAAGATAAAACAATATGTTTCAATAACGTGATCCCCTGTGCATTCTTCACACGCAATGCACTTGAGATCTCGTCAAGCTGACCTGGAACCAACAGAGACAATCAAGACATTACTTCAAAGTAATGTACTCATCGATCATCATTTTGGACGTCTAAGCCTCGAGCACTGAAGTGGAATCGATCCTCCTCATACAGGATATTAGTCGTTGAAATGTACAACTTCACTGAGTTGAATCTCTCACGATAGGAGGCCTACATCTTAAACCAAAAGACTTCCACCCGAATCTGCATCCAAGGTGGCTCCATAGAGAAGTACACTGAGAATTTCACAAGCAAAGTCAATCTAACCAACTGATGATTCTCCCCACAGTCTACCTCACAACACGGAACAAATCCGACCATCTCAAATCACTTCCTCCAAGGCAAACGTAAGCAGTTTCAAGTGCAAGATGCAAGTTAGATGATGAACAGAGAAGACACTTTGAAATATGAGTTTACTCAATGTGAGTTTGTTGATAAACATAGGTTTAGACGTTCCACAACTTTCCTGATGGAGCCAAAGGCCTTGTTGTTCCCAGCTGATGGCTGCTTGGATTCACATGGTCATGGGATCAATACGGGATTGGTGGCTTTCATTAAGGACCCTACGACAGCTGGAGTGCCAAAAAATGGTATTTCCAGGACCTAAAAACTTCCGATCACATGACAAAATGGGGGTTGCACGATGTCTGACACGCCGAAACCTTGATTGGACGGGTCTGATGTCTCCTTATACTAGATATGTAACAGAAGATACAACAGAGTGGAACACAGCTCTAACCCATGCAGAATTCAAACATGACTCCAGAAGGTGGAAATGGCCCAAATGAGAAGCGCTTGAGGCAACACACTTATTCCAGCTCAGCCCAAGCCCTGTTACAAGACATACCAGCGTCATCCCCAATCTGCCCGAGTCCCAAATGTACCACCAGCCCATATCGAGGTGATTTGCGACCAAGAATTACAATTCCTGGGGGAGATGTTTGTGCTGGAGGACAGAAGAAGTCATCCATCAAAATAGGGTCAGCATCCGGACACGAGGTTTTCTCTCCCGATACTGTCTGCTGTTCTTGATGAACATGGCGGGAAAAATCAATATTTCTAATCTTATCTCAGTGTAGCAAAGAGTGAGGACTTTTGGCATGGAGGTAATTCATCATTCGGGGGATGAGTGTATTGTAACCAGGAGACAAGATGAGACAGAGATGAGAAATACACTTGTGTAGCTCGGATGAAGCGGAGATGGTTTCTGTAGAATGGTCAGCTACAAGAGGTGAACTACAGGACGAACAGAGGCACAGGTGAACTATCAATGCACTGTGCAGAACTGATTGGCATCCCTCTCATTTGATTAGATGCAGGTTCTGCACCAAAAGTTAAGATTTCATTGTCAAATAGCATGCACTGCTCAGAGCCAGACAACTTGATTCCGAAACAAGCACATATGATGCAATCACAAGGTTCAAAGATGGAAACTCTTGAATGCAGAAGGTCAGTGAATGACTTGAGGCAAGAAACAGATAAATACAGGATTGACTTTCATCAGGCCTCAAAGTAAGAGACAAACTGTTTAAGAAATCTCAGAAATGACTTAGACTCTCACTGAACACCAAATTAGCAAAACCTGTTTTAAAGGCCTGTGCATCCTGAGGACATTTCAACTTTGTTGTTCATCCTCTCCAGAATGGTCAGATAATGTTGCTCATCAATCACATAAACGAGGAGACAAATACGATCACAGTAGCACTAATCGTCAAGGAAACGCCACACATTATGGTTAATAGATTCACAGCACGTTAGTCCACGCACAGACGTCCATAATGCACACAGTGCATGCGGCTCACTCACTACATGTGCTGGTCGCTCCAGACTGAATCCACAATGAACACACTGGAGGTCCACATAAAAACAGGTGAAAAGGAATCCCAACCGCCACAAAGACTCACAATTGAAGTAATGTCAAGGACAGTGTTATTGTTGACTCTATTGTCCGTGGGAGGGAAGAGGTAAATCCTGCATAAAAACGCACGGAGACAATGAGCGCTGAGATACTCATCCTGCTGATGCTAAAGTATGAGTAATGTGAGCTAGCGCTAATCACGTATGAGTGAGCTCACCAGTGATGATCTCATAGCAGACCATGGTTAACTCTCGCCTGGCCAGGCTCATGCTACCAGCTGATGAGGGGGGAAGCTGCTGGGCATGACGCGGTAGGATTACAATGCGGTGCGTGACAATGTTGAGGTATCCAGGCATTCAATTGCTATTTTTGTACAACTTGATTCTGGAAATTGCCACACTTGCCTGTTTATTAATCACGTATTCACTTCAGACTGAAGTATCAGGTGTTTAACACCTAAATAACCAGATGTCGGCTGATATGAAGATGGGTGTATATCACTGCTGTTTTGGCCAATATTAAGAAGGAGATTTGACCTGAGTAGAGCTGTGAACCCTCTACAAGACCTATCAAGATCCGAGGGAAGGCTGATACACCAGAAATCAAAGACTCCAGTTCATCAAAGGGACTTTCTGAGACATGATACGCACAACCACTCAAAGATTCACATTGTATTATATACAACATCACATGGCTAGATAACGAGCCGAATTTATCACGAGGCCGGCGGCTCAGCTGTGGCAAGCCTGATCGCTAAATAACGAAATTATCCAAGCGCAAACATCTACTCACCGTCACTATCCCCTGCATATCCATTCTCTGATTCCCACGACACGATCACGCAATTAACACGGGACAGAAAAAATAAGACCTCGCGGGCGATCAATCATTTTATGAAAGGTTATTTCCCATTGGATCATGTCATGAATTATATTCGTTACTGATTTACATAAGATGGATTCAAATCTCTGTGGTAACACAGTGGACAAGAAGGAATCTCACACAGCAGGAAACTTCAAGTGCCAGGCACAAAGTCCACAAATCAAAAGCAACAGTTGGAGTAACAGATTCTGTAAAAGTGTTCAAGAGATCATACACCTGAAAGCAAGGTTTGAGGTCATCGCGCTTGTCTTGGTTACTCAGAGTCCAAATTTGGTGATCACAGCATATATGGATGAAATGGCCAGGGCCATTGTGCTCACCTCATGTGGAGGAAAGATGGATAAAGAGCATGGTCTTGTGTCATGTAGTGTTAGGTTTGATGTAGGTCAAGCAATTACAATTTCCCCAAAATGGCCAATTTACAGTACATTCGACCTCTGTGACCTTGAAAAGTAGGTCAAATCAAAGAAGACCCGGGTGACACATTGAATGGATGTTAGAATTAGATGTACCTATGATATAAAATTGGTGCCAATCGGGCAAGTCATTACTAGGAATAATGGCATTTTGAAGAATTTAGGATTTGGCCCCCTCCCTGGAGGCCAAACGGCAAATCAGATCGCACCAAACTTCGGTACCTGAGATCACCTGACCAAGGGGTACATGTGTACTTAATTTGTGATCAATAGTCATTGCAGTTAAGAAACATGCCATAGTTACGGCCTGACGGCGAATTTACGCCATTTGACCTCTGTGACCTTGACAAGAAGGTCAAATTAAAAACCTGTGTGACATATACTGTATGGTGGTTAGATGTACCCATGATATCAAATTGGTGGCAATCGGGCAAGAAGTTAAGGAATAATCACATTTTTAAGGTTTTTGGATTTTGCCCCCTGGTGGTCAAGTGGTGAATCATATTGGACCAAACTTTGGTCCCTGAGATCACCTGACTAAGGGGTAAATGTGTACCAAATTTGGTATCAATAGTCATTGCAGTTTAGAAACGTGCCATCGTTACATCCTAACGGCTAATTTACACCATTTGACCTCTGTGACCTTGAAAAGGAGGTCAAATCAAAAACCCGGAGGATATATGATGCACCTTTGCTAGAAGTACCTACCATATTTTTTTCAAAATTTCCCGACTACTATTAAGGGAGATATTGCATATTTTCACTTTTAACGTTTGGCCCCCTGGTGGCCAAACCATGAAACGAATCGGACCGAAACTTGGTCTCCCAGGTGTCATTACATAAGGGTACATGTGTACCAAGTTTCAACTCAATAGCTCTAACAGTTACGAAACGTGCCCTGCTAACGGACGACGGACGACGACGACGACGACGACGACGACGACGACGACGACGACGACGACGACGACGACGACGACGACGACGGACGACGGACGCCACGGTATGGGATAAGCTCACCTCTGCTAAGAGGTGAGCTAAAAAGGAGAACTTTCCTTACAACCTCACCTTTGTTGACTTGGCAAAAAGAAACAGCAGTGTGAAGAAATTCCCAGTATTGAAGGAGTTAGGAGGTGATTGGATACTCAACTGTCCACCACGACCATTGGCAGCTGGGACCCATACTCTGATGACTCAGGTTTTTTCTAACACAGGTCTCTAGTCTCTTTTTGCAGCCTATCAAACTGATTTAGTATTCCAGTCTTCCGTGTCTAATCCACTCTCGCAATCTCCCCTGATTGAAGACATCAGCCCACAAGACATTTCCTGACAAACTGATCAACTTGATCTGTCCCGATAGGTTTCTTAGGCTTGTCCCGAACAAACAGAAAATTGAACAAGACGATGGACACTGCCGAGGTCCCACATTTCTCAAGCCTATGCTGGTTCCAAATGTTTCATGACATTCTGCCTTTGGTGGAATGTACTCGAGGCTAAGGGATGTCAAAACCTTGATAGTCAAAATGACCTTGTCTCAGCCCTGTATGATTATGAGCTTGATGAGGAACAAGTCAGAGCACTATCAGAACCCAGGGTCAAGGTGCTACCGACAGCTACCATAACCTTGTCTTGCCATACAACATGGTTATTTGTAGACGTTGGAAGTTACCCCAACCCCATGTGAGGTCAAAATCTTGAAACAAACCACTCCACAATAGCACTCAATTTGGGCCAAGTCAAACCCCTGCTTAACCTTCCCAAACTATGATAATTCAATATTCCCCAAGACGGTAATTAGCTGTGTCCGACAATAGCTTTTACCTGATCAGCTGAGACCAATCAGCATCATCAACAAAGCGTTTGATCCCGCCATCTCATCATTCTGGAGATAAAACACCTGCTGAGTGTTACCGTGGCAACCAGCGTCAAACAAGATGACTCAGTCAGGTTCAAAATCTACTAGAATCAGTTTTTATTATGTCATGAGGAGGCTATATGAGGACACAGCTTAATAACCGAACTCTAAAGGGTCCAGAAATAGAGATCTATGAAGACACATACCTGCAGGGTCCGTGGCCTGTTTTGCCAATTTCCTCAAAGCTGCTGCAAAACTGGATGCGCGGGTTGCGTTCATGGCAGAGTTGTTGCCCACTGATGTGATGCTACTGCTAGGCGAGACCTGGCTGAGTGGTGGGACTGTGGCTGTCGTTCTTGTGACCTTGCTGTTAGCGGGGTTCACCATGGTCAGTGGAGGGGGCTTGGAGCCCTGTGGTAGCCCTGTAAGACACAAGGATAGATGACATTAGATAAAGAATGTACTCCGACTGTATCCAGAATGAAAGTCAGTGTGGGCAGAAGACTGAAAGGTGCCTGAAAGGAGCCTGAAAATAAGAAAATGGGCATTATAACTGCTGAGAATTTTGTAGGAGTAGCACTAGCTGTCATATACAGTATTACAGTAAACCCTCTTTGTCTTCAAATACACCTCAACCCAGGTTCTTTATCAGTAGGTTACGAGGGACAGAGCGGTGTCAGGGGATTAGCAGACATTTGATGGCAGTTGAACAACAATAGGTTTAGATCATCACTAATTAGATATGTGCACCTGATCCTCATGCATGGATTAACAGATTATCTTTTAATCACTCAAGTGAAAACGGGACAATGAAAAGTGTTCAATACCCAAGCTGTATACCACACCATGTACAACCTGACTCTCCAACTGCTGACTGGCACCAGAAACGGAAGACCTTGAAGAGTGATGTATGAAACATTTGAATAAGGATCGGTCCTGAAACAAGACATTGAACCTGTCACACCTGAAACCAATGGCAACCAATGCAAACATGTGATACTGTGAGTGGTACCCATCACCCTGTCAGAAGGCGTCACAAGGAAAGTATTTTTAGGCCTTGAAAAAACTTCATCGATATTATCTTACAACTCATGAAATCAGACAAGAAGTCAGTTAATCATCTCGGAGAGACCATGCAGTAGTGGAGTGTGGCAATGTCAACAAGGACATTATCCACACACTTTGAAGGTGACTTCAGCAGCACCATGGACCGTGAATGCCGAAATGATCACTGAACGTGGATAGATCCTCTTACAAATTGTACTTAACATTCAGATTGAATCTAACCCGACCCTTGACTGCCATTTGCCTTGTTATGATGTATTGAACGCCCGCCTTCGACAGACAAATACTATTCACCATCGTAGGTCAGATATGTGAGACTTCAAGTGATCGATACAATACAACATGTTATTACCGTCCAATCAATGTTGACGATTGAATCGGTGAGAATCTATTTTTATCATATTGAAGCAGCTTTGTGAGTTAAATCGATACAAACTGCTTCCTCCTGACACACACTTATAAAATCTGCTTTTAAATATCAATGAGTATGATATGGAGATGACGGACAACAGGCCTGGAATTACATTTTCCTATCATCACTCTACGAGAACTTAGAGTCGAGAATAAACAACTTGGGGAACATAAATCAACCAGCTTAGTGTGAAGAGAAACCACTCTGACACACAATATGCGAAAGGATCTGAGATAATGAAGCCTGTCCCTTGACATGTACGCTCGGAAGTGCTGCAGGCAACAAGTGATTTTTGGACTTTGGTGCAGCTGGACGGAGGAGACGGAAGTCCCAACAAGACGAAATTGAGTCAGTGAAATCTTCTCACATCAAGTTGTTACCAAGGACATTCAATTGGTCAATTATCCACCTACACTTTTGCTTTTCAACGGCGACCAATAAGCAGTCATGGGAACCGAGTCAACCTGTCTCTTGGATACAGCGAGCCACAAAGACGTTGAAAGGTCACATTCCCAATTAAGTGGTCAGCCACAGCCAGCCCTCAGTCTGGAACGAATCACACAAACCCCAGGCTAACCTCCTTGGAAACCCTGTACAGTGAAACTAGGGGTCAGGGACAGCAGGGAGGCTGACAATAGCCAAGGACAGCAAGTGGGACACAGACCAGATGGAAGTGTTGCAGGGGTGGATCAGGTTGACTGAAGGATCAGAGCTGGCCTAATAGAAGCCAGGCATAACAATAACGAGGCAAATGTAAGGTGATTCAGCACTCAGGACACCTTCTCTGACTGTGTGTAACATATGATGTCTTCATATAGGGTGTCCTCGTTAGGAGGGCCGACCATCGCAGATGCTCGTAGTAGCCACGGGACACGGGTTACGCAGCGCTCTGGACACCCTCCACACGGACCTCTCTCTGCGTCTCTGTATAACATATGATGTCTTCGTATATAGGAACGTCCACACACCATACACTTCATTGATCGACACTAGCATGTTGATGGGTAAATAGCCATCAAAGCAATTATATTAATATGACATTATGAGAGCGTCTGCACCTATTTATCACAATAATTGCTGTCAGCAAATGCACAACAGGACAATCAGATAGCAAACCAGTTTTTGTGCCACCAGAAAAGCATCTGTAATAAACACATAAATATGCCGGGCTGATCTATCAATGAATATATGACACAGTGGTATACTTGTACCCCCTGTGGTCTGTGTGACACACAGTGGGCACCCGTATTGTCCACTTTCAAACCTCATGGCACAAGGTCAACTTGGTCTCATGAAACGAGATCAAGACCTCTGCCTGAGAGGATTAGGACTGAATTAGTATTAATCATGCACCAACGTTTTTATCCCTTTGTTGAATTGAATGTTTGGTATCAAAGGATGGCCACGCTAACTTATTCTATCGCGCATAGAATATCATGGTGTTGTATATTGCCCAAATCTTTACCTTATTAGCGTGAGGTCTCTAGTGCGGAATGAGAAGAAGCCATGGGGAGGAGAACCCGGACGAGATGGCCGAGGTAAATCTCTACTTACACCACAACTGAGAGAAATCCATTGGATGTGTCCACTGTGAGATCTACCACCACAACAATACCACTTTCCTCCGGGAATGACAACAAATATTTCAACAAACAACATCCGTGTTGAGCGCAGCAATGGCCACCATAAACACAAATGGTAAGATCATTTCATCGCTCAATGTGGTGGATTGCCTCGGTCTTCCACGTCAAATAGGCCGTAATTGACTTCTATGATATCCAGAATTGACGAGGAGAAACAGAGCCAAAGGTGAAATGATCAACTATAATGAGAATCGAATCATAAAAACACGCACGTTCATGTCCACATTCACCAAAGCAAGATGTACAGGCGCAGTTAATTCACTCTGATCCTATTGTAATAGACTGAGCGTTTTTATATCGGGGAACGAAGCACTCTTTAAAATGTAATGTTTGTCCCGTGTAGGCCTATTGAGTCCGTGCCAATACCCCAGGACACCCTGCTGGACTTATCAAACATGCCCAGTGTAATTCGCCCCATTAAACCACTGAACAGATATATCCAATTCTCTCAAATCGGAAATACTGTGTAAATTGCCATTGTGTCAGGCAGAAACCAAACAAGGCTACAATAAAAACCCATCAATGAGACCAAGTCCCACAACTAAATTTTCAAATAACACGCTCAGGGCTACGTACACAATAACAAAAGGTGGAATATGTCCATAATGTTAGACGATTTATGGGTACTTGCATTTCATAACCCATTTAGAGAGAGATTGATCTGGCAATAAATATCGCTTTGTTTGGCTTATTTCAAGTGTTTACCATTATGTGTTATGACTGGGTATGCTAAGGAGAAGGGGTAAGGGTGCTCTGTCATGACAAAGGAAGACCATTGACAACGATGTTAGCCAGTTCTTGCAATGGTAGCCAACCGATCATAGTAAAGGGGGCAAAGAGAGACACTGACGACTGACTGGACAACAGTCTTGGAAAAGTTGATTGAGGACCCATTGCTAAGTGCACCGATTTGAAAGGACTTGGAACCCCATGTTAAGTGCCTCGCATGGATACGTCACTGTCACTTTCACACCCAAAAGACCTGTGAAGACTAAGGCAACGATACACAAGCCCCCCCCCCAAAAAAGTTACATTGACGTGTGCGTTGGGTTTTCAAGTCTCCATTTTAAACATCAAGGCCATTTTGTAATCATGAGGCAGCAGATTTCACTGGCAGTTATGCAAAACCGGAATGGAATATGACAATGCCGCATTGATCAGAATATCCGGCATGTGGATCGAGATCTGTATCAAATATGCCATGTTTTATTCAAATATTCATTATGAGAAGTAACAGCTGAGCAAATGATTCTTCGCTATTATCATCTCGATAAAAATGTGTTGTATCGTCAGATGTATGGGGCTAATATTACACTTATTCAAGTGATGTTGACCGACACAGGGTCAAAGCTACAATCGATACGCACAGAATTGGCTTTCCCAGCACATAGTGGGAAACCAAGGTTTTATACCAATTCATTGCCAGCAGATGGATGATGTGAATGTCACAGCTTTGAGGGTAAAGACTCAACATGATATTCGATGAGATATCATTTCTATCAGTCTATGCTTTACAGCCAAAGACTGAGGGCCGAAAACGCTCACAACACAGAAAGTGGGAACCAGTCCAAGAATGCCACCATTGTTTATGTTTTCAACAGCCAATCAGGGCCAAAAAGTGAAAAGAGACAAAGGGTGTAATCTGATTGAAATCTTACCTACTCTGGTCCCAGTACACAATCATTGTCCCAGTGTAAGCCAGCGATACAAAGCCTCATGCCAGATTATATAGAATGTTATACAGAGCTGTATTTACAATGGGCTGCTCAACAGCAGGTGGTAGACAATGATGGTGTAATTATGGTAAGGCATTGTCATAAACCAATCTACTTGAATATGGGTTCATACCATTCCACCCGGTGGCTATAATCACTAATGCATTCTATCAGTTACTATTCTGCACTTGTGGTGAAACCGTGTTTTGTATCATTTCATACCAGATTTGGTGAAAGAATCAAGCTCCTGACTTCAAAATATGACAAGGGTATGGTATGTGAGCTGGGGTAGAAGAACTTCCCTGCACCCTGAAGCTCCACGTGGTGTATAAAAGGCCCCACCAAAAGCAATTGGCCTGATTTGCTGACACCATGCTTCAGGTCGAATTCCAAACCCACCCATCCCACCCTTTAATTCAAAATTCATCTTCCCATTATGTCGGCATTAATCCCCCCAGTTAAGATTCCGTCCCCCAGAATCTATATCCGTCCTCACCCTCCTTTGACGTGCTATGTTTGGCAGGTAATTCCTGCTGCTAATGAGATGGTAAGAGAAGAAGAGCTGGCAACACTATTGTTATCATTGTCAAGGGATGCAGTGAATAAAGCACATGACAGGAGGAAGTGACGCTATTGTTATCATTAACGCCCTACGCAGCATCAACCTGCTCCCATTTCACAGGGCAGGTCAGGGCCGTTTCACAGGACAGGTCAGGGCTGTTTCACAGGACAGGTCAGGAAGAATAAGGTGTGTTCACCAATTATAAGTGATCCAAGAGGATTCCAAGTTGATTCCCACTGTATCCAGTTTCAAGGGTAATTGCGCCTTGAATTCACTTTATGATCATCTTTAATTCCCCCTCTCAGAGGGTGGGTTTCATCAGGGTTTGGCAAGGGTTGGTCCAAAGGTTAGGCCAGACTTAATCTGTCATGGGGGGGGGGGGGGCCACATCCACCTTCTAATGGTGGCTTGAGTGAAGCATAGGTCACTATCAAACTCCCGCCGCTCGAGAAAAATGGAACGTCTGAAGAAGCTGTGACAACTGCCCTGTGATGGAAGTGTTATTGATAACATGGAGGCTTGAACAACTCATGTTCTCCCCTGATGATGTTGTAATGAAATGCCAACGCATATCACCCTCTTGTTTGTCATCACGCCCTCCAATCAATGTAATGGGTTTACCCTCGATAATTCATGAGATGTGGAAAATGAATTAACATGGCTGTTTTATTGATCCCATCGTTTAATTCTGGGTGGTTGGGGTCAGGGCTCTGTTATATCAGGCATGCTGGTCAGATTGCCAGTAATACTATTGATACAGTCGAGGTGTTTATACAAGCAAATTACCAGTCGCATAACATTGATTATCGCAGGTCAATCGGCTGATTTCTCTCAGCATCCGTTATTATATTATTCCTTTGTTTTGTTCAATGAAAGCGTACATCATTTCAGTTTCTTGTTTGAACCACTGTCGCCCAAACCAGCACACTGTGACATTCTGCTGTCAAAGCTCGCTTTACTGCTTCAAATTCAGTGAGAAGTACTTGGTCCTCATGGCTTATTTGCCTTAAGAGTATTCAAAATGTACTGAGCATTGAGTGAGATACTGCACATTAGCTTTCATTGAGAATCACTGCTAAAGGACGCCAAGTTACCAACGCTCTCATCATACCAAGACCCACACCCAAATGGCCTCCGCTACGCTTACTTATACACATTAGACATCTCAGCCAAAGCTCACCCACCTTCCTCCTTGGAAACTATGACTGAAATCTAATGACACAGGTATTGAATGCATCAAACGTATTCAACTACACAAAGAAAGCTAAGTAGCAAAATGACTTTTTTTTCCGAATGAAGGATTGATGATACAAAGGAAGAGTAAGATCCATGTTTTACTTCAAAGCTTTTATCTTCTGCTTTCTTGACATGTCCTTTTTATCTCCCACAGGATATGAAACCAGGTATCTGGGTTGTCATGGTGACCGTGGATGCTTGGAGGAGGGCCACCTGGTGGGTGAGGATTGGAATTAGGACTTCTTTTGACAGTACAAGAATGCTAAATTGTGTTTGTGGCAATCTTCAGCATCGGTGTGACTGTAGGTCTGTCTGAGATACAAGACAAATAGAAGGCCTCATTACCCTATTTCCAGCAAGGTACCTTACATAGAGATTTACTTGCATAGTAAGCCCACATCACAGGTATTTGTAACAGCTGGTTCCTGAGCCATCAAGGAAATCACTTACAGGTTCAGTTATGCATTGTTTGTGGCACACACTGTAACACAAGGTGGCACAATACCCTATTATCACATAGGAGGGGGTCCCAGGTTATTCACCAGAGGGTTGATTAGAAGGGACACAAGTGTGCTTAAACAAAAGGTTAATACACATGTGATCAGGATGGCTGATGATCTTAAACATACAGGAAATCAAAGGGTAGAACAATATTTGGAGTTAGGTGGAGACGGCATTGAAAGTGGATTGCACTGTTTAACTCCCCTCACAGACAGAACCACTGGTAATGAGCTATCGCAATATGTGATTAAAAATGGCCGTCATTAAGTATTCATCGCTAGCTTACAGATTATTAAGTATAGTACGACTGTCGCTGTGATGTTAACCACGAGAAAATCAATACGCTTCATGGCTATAAGAGCTCCGGCGGGCTGATTCACCCTGGTGTTTGATTTGAGCGAACTCTGACACGGCCTCTTCAATTGATTGGTACATTATTGATGGCCTGCGTATAACGTCGATGTGATCGCACAACATGGGGGTTGAACGTGGCAATCTGATGAGCTGGTGAGAGGAAAGGATTGCGATTCATCACCGATCATGACCATCAACTTGAAATCATGTAACAGTTGACCCTAGAACAGAAGGTTATCAGAGAACTTCAAACAAAACTACATCTTACAGCAATATGGCCAATCACAAGTTTGATAACAGGCAGCCTCTTATAGATGACTTGCATCATTCAACTAATCAAATTTCCATCAGCACTATCTGTCAACAGAGATGCAACAGGTTTAGATGGTGAGCAGACGACATTACTTACATGGGGACGGAGGCGAATCCATTCACGGTAGAATCCAACGTTTTATCCAAACAGGAAGAAATCAGACAAAGATAATACGAGTCACTTAATCAATGGGTACAAGCGATCAATGAATTCCAATTAAGATTTCGTAAGGTCAGGCAATGTTAAACCAACGTCAATGAACATGAAAGCAGCAACTATTCGGAATTCGGGGTACCATCCAATCAATCCAGGTTTTCGTCTCTTTGAATGGAACGCACTCGGCAATGCCACAGCCGATACCCTAGATCCACCTACAACATCACCACACACTGTTGATAGTACACTTGTATACAACTCCGCTGAGAATGGATGAAAGCCAAGAGATAAATCGCAGAAACCCCGACCAGCACTTCACACATACGAATTGATCTAACCCGCCTCCTCGAATTCTGGAGTACTAGAAATCCATACGGGTACACACAGGAGTATGGTGCATTTTAAAAACATGGGTTCTCCTACTGTGAGGCACATAAACAAAGAAATGGTACAGACAACATGTCAGCATATTGATCTGTTCAGTGCTAAACCACTTGGGCAATACCACTTATGCGGGGAGGTCAAGCGTGTACGCTTCACTTGTAAGCAGACGCCGTTGATTGGGGAACCCTGGTGGCTGGGGTGGGGTTTATTATAGGAAGAATTAAGAGCCAGCAATGGTTTTAATGTTTTTTTGTGGGGAATGGATGCCGAATTGTTTCAAGATGTTTTGCATTCCTGCTACCTGTGTTACCTGCGGTAATTGGATCCATCCACAGATGCCCCAGGGCAGACAGGTGGCAGAGGTCAAACTCATTTGCATAAGACTGCAGATGCCGCTGTTGGTGAATAGTGGCTGAGGTTAGCCTAATGATGCCTGAATGGACGCATGCGAGGTATGGTGCACGAGAGGCTGGGAACAACATGTGGAATTTATACACAACCATGGGTGAACTAGGGTCCGTTCCAACTCAAGGATGACTGGTGTGCATGCTACACCTAATCAATTTGCAGAAGATTTGATGCACTTCACTGAGAATCTGTGATATCATTCAGGAGGAGTATCAGTCGCCGAAGGGTTGTGTGGCTCATCTAATTTTATCTTGTTCAAAGGACATTTTCCCTCGAGCAGCAGCAGCGATGGTTTTTATCATGCAGGTTGCAATGGTTGTCAGATAAGTCAGCACATCATGTTTACAAAATGCAAAAGAATCTGCGGCCAATTCAGGTGGCACCTATTCTGAACCCACAGTTCAACACAATATTGACCCTCAAGCCAGAATTTCATTGCTCAATACTTCCACAATTCATCCCAATCAGTATTTGCATCATAATTACCTCGGGCACTGAGGACGAAACCGATTAGCAAGCATAATACTTGCACTAATGATACCGTTACCACCATATTACCAAATTAGAAATCAAGATGGACGGGGTGCGTACCAGTATAATTCAATTGATGACTGTTTTAATGGATTTGCTTTCATAATCAGGTTTGTCAGTGAGTAGAATGCAGTGTCTGTTTCGATTAAAACTTTCACCATCATTTCATTACATGGCGATGTTGCATTTACAATTCTAATATGTTGCTGACCAAGTATTTTTGAACGGAGTATGTGATCTGAGCTGACATGGTGCAGGTTTTGTTTGCTCAAGAGATGTTACTCCACCTGGGAACATTTCATCAACATACTTGAGGAGATTGTTCAAACCATACTCTGGACTCATGGTGAATAGATAGACATGACTGATGGAGTACTCAAAAGTAAGGAAATACCAGTATTACTCGTATCCTGGCAGTCTGTCATGACCACAGTCATGAGCGGTCAAATCGCGGTCTAGTTCAGACCCCCTACATTCTTGCCGAGTTCATGACTTTGAAATTCCCCATCAAGGTCAGCACAAAGCCCAGGGTTAAATGCAGCGAGGCTGTCAAATCATTAATTGCAAAGATTTTATTGGATTTTGAAATAAATCGATGTTAGGATATATCGAATTGATGATTGATGGGTGTTGTGGCAATCAGTTATCTTGGTGACGGGTGGAATACAAGTGACACCGGGTCTGCTGGTATTGGTGATGGCGGATGGCTGAGATGGGTAATGGTGCAATGGATCTTCAAAGGCTTGGGTCATTCCCACATTCAGCATGCTCTTTGGGAGGATCGAGTGTGGCTCGATGATGAGTGAACCAACCCTTGTCATGTTTTACAAGTAACAACTTGGAATCATATGACTGTTGGGCAAATATTCAACTGCCCTCCAACTGTATCATATCGTCAAGGGAGGGCACTCTGCTTCTTGACAAAATCTCCAGTTCTGGACTACTTCTGTGTGACCAGTCTTGGTTTGCTTGTAACCTTGTGCAAGTCACTTTTTTAGACTTTAAATCAGGATAACTGATACCTGAGCGAGTCAACCAGACAAGTTGGCAGCAACTACAACCCGGAGTACTACCGGGTACTGACAATGGCTTGTGGTATTCGACTCGATGACTCGACGACGCGATGACTCGATGACGCGATCAAGTTGGAATCTTTTTAAAGAATATCACTGCCTGGACTGTAATTTATACATAGAATCATAAGTGGAGGAAAATAAAAAAGAACTGATCATTACCAACCCCTTTCCAGCTGTTTTCACCGTATCTAATCCGACCATTTTTCGTTTCCTACAAGTTCGCATTTTTGATAAAACCATGCGCCATGTTGCTATGCAAGCTTACCGTCAATACAGCTGAATACACCTAAATATAGCTGGTTCAGATCAACCTCCTACCCAGGTTCTTTACGAGCAGAAATTCCAATGTTAAAATGACACGCGAGTTCCTGGAGACAAGGTTGGCTCTGGATATCCGTTCAGCACGGCAATATTAAATGTCCTATACACCTTTCCAGAAATGGGGCGCTGAGTGTCCGAAATAGTGATGTCATAAGGGGAAACTAGGCCTGTGGTGGAGGGACAAAGGAGATAGTCATGGTTGACCAACACACTTGGATGCCTTTAATGACGGACAAGGGGGAAAAAGTTAGTTCCAATGCAAGCCACCAATTTCGGAAAGCATGTATAGGGGCTGATGTATTGGGGGGGGGGGGGGGGGCAGATGTCAAGGGGCGGAAGAGGGACTGAGTGACTGAGTCTAAAAAACTGCACATATGCGAAATTCCGATTGTTGACAGACTACCACATGACATCTGACATTGGCCACTAGAAGCTTGTTTGTCAATTAAATCTCCGGTCATTTTGCATGCTATGAAACTTCCGCGAGTCCTTTAAATATCAAAATCAATCGCGGGGACCAATCTTCAGTGGCCATGGCTGGGGGGGGGGGGGCACATCCTTCTACATACCGTAGCTGGGTATGGGAAGGCCGAGCTAAAACCTCTGCTGTTGCAGCGGTAGCCCGGAGACCAGGACCATGGGATTCCGTATTTTAACAAAAATCCATAGCAACGATCGCGTCATCGAGCCATCGCGTCGTCGAGTCATCGAGTCGAATACCACAAGCCCTGACAATCACCAAGATGGAAGAACTGATTTCGTTCATGTCTAAGCTCACACCACAAGAGTATATGACTTGTTTCACCACAAAATCATGATTACCAATACAACATAGTCAACATTGGTGATAGAGAACTATGCAAACTAAACAGGACAATGTAAACACCACGCAAAATAGCTGTTCAAACAACTTCACCCAAATATTTTCAATATGACTGACATCATCAAGTACTTCAAGCAAGTACTAATGGCAGCTTATTGCTATTCATCAGTTGAGTCATCGCTCCTAAATAAACAGTTTACTATACATGAGTCTACATAACTTATAGGTCAATTTAGAATGAAACAACAGGTCTATTTCACCCACTAATACATACATGTTCTTTGTTTCGGTTGATTGATGTTGGTAAGGCAGTTGAGACCAGGGCCTCATCATGAGTTGTGATTTATGCGCACAACAGTTGTAGCAAGGGGACCTGCTCTGGTAGATGGCATGAGTTCACAGTGTTGGCTTGGGCAGCAGTTCCTAAAGCTTGCACCAGGTTTTAAACCATGGTCACAACGCACAAAGCCAGGTCATCATTGCTGCAGAGAATGCAGAGAATGCAGCGAATGCCAAATGTTTGATTCAAGCTTTGGGAGGAAAGGCAGCTCATGCCCAAGGTTTAGAGACAACCCTATTTTTAAGCACACCTTATCCGATACCCCATATGATCAGCACCCTATTGACCCCCAACCAGGGCACCAACAACTGACATTCCTGTCCACTGACCGATCTCTGACCACTGACATACCATGTTTCCACAAACCATCACCGAAAGTTTTCTTTTATATTTCGGCAACAAACCAACAGGCCACTTTTTCACCGAATGATTTTTACGCATTCTGACCACAACTTACAAGCCCTCCTTGGTTTGATCATCTAAGTTGTTAGCCACTCATACACCACTGAACACATCATGTTTATACCTGGTGTTATTAGAATGCTAAGCCTTTGTTCAGTCACCTTGGATTATAATCAAGCCCCATACGCACCAATTAGTAGCTATTCATACAGACCAACATGGCTTGACAAATTCCCTTTCTATACAAAGTGTGATTAGGCCTATATGTTTTAGATATTTTTGTTTTTGTAGGAGTTTCACTTGGACATTCGTCAATGTGTGGTCAATGAATTGGTCAATTATCATTCTCACCTTTAGCAGATCAATGATCTGTGTACATTTCTGTCAAAATTGTACAGTTGTTGTTGACCAACACATACAGGTGGTAACATATACAAGTGACCTACCAATACATTCACCTGCATGCCCTCTTCCTATCTTGTGTCACTTTCAGCAGCATCAACAAAACATCCCTGGTTGCCCACACAATATTGACCCACCAAAGCTAGGTTGATGACTGACCTTAGGGTGTTGGGAGGTCGTCTTCCTCGAATACCAGAGTCTGTCATATACTCCTCCCCTTGCACACGCTTCATAAGCTCGGTGTTGCACTGAAGTTTAGGATGGGGGTCGATGGTTCAGGACACTTTGATTGGACAGGAAATGATGCCCTGATCATGACCTTTGCTGCTGGTAGGACAGGTCAGCCTAAGGTAGTTCAATCCTTCCTGTCAGTTTAGAACAATGAAACTATCAAATATTCAATCGATGTCATGTTCATGACCAATGACAGTGTGGACTGGACAGGCCCATGATCAGCTTCTTGGTCATGGGGAGGGGCGAAACACCTCTTTTGCCCCTTACCCACCCCGCTACAGCCCTGCTGTATATCAAGTCCTTCCTCAGGAAAGAAAATGCTGTAAGGACCAGTTTCAGGGCAAAACTCAGTCGACATCTCTGCAGCAAACAGCTACAACCAATGTCAGTGTATTCGAGGTCACAAAGAGAGAGGACTTTTAAAGCACAGCTCACGAAACCCTTTAAGAATTTTGCCCATTTCTACATTCAAGAGAGTTAAGAAACATGACTTACCGCCTGAAGTTCCCAGAAGATAAGGCCTAAACATCTTACAATCCTAAATCATCTCTCAGGGCACCCCAAATGTGAGATTCAATTGGAAAATAGGCAGATATGATTGTATTAGGCTTCACAAAGTGGGTTCTATCCACCTTCAACCACGGATTAGAGAAATTGTTTCTGATTAGAAGCCGATGTCCAACCTTACTTAACCTGAGCAAATTGTACAGTTATGTACAGCAAATGTACATGCTATTGGTTCACCTTTGGTGTTTATCCTTTACTTGGTTTTATGCTTAGCCTTTACAATGGGGTTGTCCCTTGAGGTACTGAGAGGATTAAAGGCATAAAAACACCACATTTAAACAAAGTGAGTTATGACCCCTTTGTGTTTCAAGTATGTTCCACAGTAAGCCGTTTATGGTTTATAGGCTAAGTCTGTGGACCAAGTTAGGAAAGTACTAGAAATGAAATAAACTTATTCAACAAGCATGGGCAAGGAAAATCCATTATATGACTTCTTCAACAGATTTCAAATAACTAAACATGTATTAAGAGCGCTGAAGAGGTCTGATCAGCTTATGGCTGGGTTGGTAAGCAAGTTTCTGGGCAGATCACCTAACAATTCTATCTGAGTTATAGTGTTTCCTTGTTAAGAGCACACTCATGCCTTTTTGACGTATGATATATCAACAGAAGAGGACAGAAAAGTCTCAGGATGATGTGTTGGGGTTTGGATATGCTGCATGGTTACATGCTGTTGCCACTGATGGACCAGGGGTACACCCTGGGTGTATGAGTACACACCTACATGCAGACTATTTGACCCATGAAAATTATCATGATGCTACGCAATCCTACTTCAGTGCAAGTGTTTCCCGAAATCCTCAGTTGTCCTTCCCTCAAAACATCATAACTGTGTAATGATACACATCAAACAAACTCTCCAATATTTGCCCAAGGGCGGCAGGAACTGATCGCCACTTGTTGGCAGATGGCAAACATGGAGGACTATGTCAATAAGAATAAGATCAGATCACACAAAGACAAGGATACACAACTGGTGCAAAAGATGATCAACTATGCCCAACAAAGGGCTGTCAAATGGCTCTCTTTTAGTGACAACATGGAGGTATGGTTCCCCCTTCACACCCATTACTCTTAAAATCATTTTAAGCCAACAGTTTTCACCCACACTGTCAAATGGCCAAGTCAAACTGTAGAATTTCTGCCCCCCAAACAAGGTTGTGAGTGATGATACCCCTACTCCCACCTATGTGAGATCTGAAGAACTAAATATCCTAAAGGGAAATCAAATGATTGAGTTGTTTTGAATTGAGTAGAACATCAATGTGCGTGCAGGGCTTAAGATCATAACAGTAAATCCATAGTTTTGTATAAAGGTCGGAGTTCCAAGCAATCATCTACAACAGCTTCTTAACCACAACATTCTCATTTCAGTACAATAATCTAATCAACAGGCGACTATCTACTTGCACCCATGGTAACATTCAAAACAGGTTACTCAAATTAAAATCAGTTGGAATGAATCTCACTGGTAACTGGCGCAGAGCTAGCTAGCTTTGGTGGACTGCCAGAAAGCCTGCAATTAGTCACTGAACCACCGACTGGGAAACTCTATTGACTTGGCAAACCATACCCTACCATTGACCAAGGAAATATCATGGCAGTCTGAAACCTGTTGCTTCAGTGGTGCCCCCAAAAGAGATACTGGTAGGATATCAATGGATACTAACTTCTTCAGATAAGATAGTCAAGGTTTTGTTCAGAATCAGACACTTTAACACCAGCAGTAGTCGGAAACAAAGAAATTGAGCAAGATATCAGTGTGGCAAGTCTAGTTGACTAGGATTGTTAGCTGGAACAATCCGGCCAATGCTATAGGATAGCTTCCCAGTCCATACCCTGGGTAGAAGTATCGCTGAGCTAGAGAAAACAAAGTACGGTAATGGAAAAAACAGTAACCGTAATTCAGCTCGGAAACATGTTAGCTTTGGTCGGTTGCCAGAGAAGCGTAGCATACCCATCGCGGCTGGGATAGCTTCCCACAAACAAGAACTCACTGGATAAATCACCTGAACTAGAGCTGGCAACCTCGACTATCAGATAACAAGGTAGTAAATGTGAAGACCGAGAGATAAACTATGCTCAACCTTTCTGAGGTGATGCGCTGACTGGCAGCCAAGGTCACCCATGAGGAGAATTCATGCAATATATCACAAGTTCCCTCGCATGACTTGGGCCGGATAGTCAGACCTTTCACATCACGCATAAGACCTTTCCCAAGACCAGATTCTACCCAACAAGATGCTACCAGCCCCGTTGGCCAAAGACCTTTCGTCAATTTCTTGTTGAAGTGTCAAGTAGATTTGACAATAGCATTGACAACTCACAACTTTGACAAAACATTGGCAGTTTGTTTCCTGCAGCGCAAAAAGGCAGCAGACATGGTTAGACTTGAACAATCATAATCAGTCCTCACATGAGGAATCAAGAGGTCCTCGAAAGTGAGAATAAGATGAAGAAGAACGACCTACCCTGCTCCTCTGAGACAAAAATTTGTGGTTCTCCCCACCACATCATCCGGGTGAAACACCGATTAGATGACTGGTTTGCTCTATGACAAGATTCCTACCAATGCAAGATAATCCAGGGTTGACTGAAACTTGACTTGACGATTGTTCTGATTATAATCCTTCCCCAAATGCCATGTTTTCATCCAAGACCAGAGTAGATGAAGAGCTCTAGACTACGTCCGTAGACTAAAGCTGGTGGTGAAACCTGCAATTCATGTTCAGGTAGTGGAGTCTGAGAGGTAAACACTGTAACCACATCTACACGAGGCCAAAGAAAATGGTTTTCTGCCATGTCTAGGTTTACAGGGATGGAAGTCCCAGGCTATACACAATATTCTGACCTTAACCGAGACTAAGACACAGCCAGACTTGCCACAGGCGAAGCTCCACACATCCTAAGCCCAGACCTAGCATCCAGTCATGTAATGCATTATTGCATTACTGACCCAATGAACCAGATATGGATCTGCACTAGGATACCTGCTGATGAACCAAAGAAGCAAACCATGTTGCCTGTCTAGCACGTGGAGGAGACCCACTTCATCACCACCAGGTATGCCAAGAGAATACTTCCCAGATGCAAGAAGTTTTCCCAGATGGATGAACTCATATGAGAAACTTTTGAAATAATCATTTACAGGTTTGCCTGTTTCAACCTGGATCGCCACATCTGATCAAATCAATCCGAATTGTCTTCTCGAATAACTGTAATTTGTTCTCTAATAATGATGAAATCACCGCCAGTTTGCTCACAACAACATGGGTTAAACATAAGACAACACTTTTCTACCAAGATATGTTTGAAATGTGATCATCCAAGTCGTCAACCAAACGACCTCTGTCCTATGGCAATGACACTGAGTCGACCCTGACAAGACACGCTTGCCACTTCCGTTCCTCATAGAATTAATTATCCTTTCATGAACACTGACAGCCCCTTATGAGGATTCGGCCCGCAGGTGGTCTGCTTTTGTTCGTGATAATCGAGGCGATTGATCCAAGGTGATGGGAATTACTCATCGGATCGTGAGCCGAGGATCTGACACCCGGAGCAGACAGTGATTCATGTCCTTGACGAGATAGCTCACTGATTCAGGTGTTCGCCACGAATTAAAAAATTCAAGAGTCGATCTGTCATAAATGGCAATAATGAATGCAGGAGGTACAAGAAACTGCCATATCGGCCTTCCTTTCCTCGACGAATCCATGAGCTGATCTGTCCAGCAAGCTATGTACCAATGTTGTCAGTTCACTTTCTCAATCCTAGATGGCTGCACTGCAGTCACGAGTGGCTGGCTTGGCCAACAACAATATCATAGTTCAGGAAGGCATCAAAGAGACAAATCGAGTCAAGGACATGTGAACCTTTTTTTCTATGATTGCACTTTGAAAACCAATCGGGCTTCAGCAATTAGGGCTTGCTGACAGCCCAGTGACAGTGCTACAATGGCCGCCTGATCAATAGACAGCCATATTACCGCTTGAAAATAATCACCTATCACATGACATTGGAGGTGTTTGTCTAATAGTCACCTGACTAACCGTACCGCCTCTCTCGCTATGAGATTCATATTTCTAGTCCATGATGAAAAGATTGCCACTTGAAGTATAGTCATTCCACAGAAAATGCTGGGAGTGGCCTTTTTTCCAATATTAGAAAAAAATTGAGGTGTTGTTTTGACTGAGCTGTCTCACTACTAATTATGTATGACGTGGCATATTTACCAATGGTTAGTCTTTCTGTACACCACACTAGTATACACCTCATATGCAAAGAACCCTGTTCACATTACATCGATAAGACACAATGTCATATTGATGTTGAACCTGACAAATCGCCTCGCACCCGTCGTAATGAAGACACCCAGACCCCGACGGGATATGAAGTAATTTCTCTGATTACTCGTGGCTGAGGGCAGGTGGGTGTCATGTCCCTCTCGTGGCTATAATCGTGTCTGAACACGGTATCAACTAGACAAATCAATAGGCTCTGGTGAAGACCTTCTCTAATTAGGCTGCAAGACATCAATGGAGAGAGATGATCACAAAACAGGCAATTGATTATCACGCTTCGTATATACGGGATTGAGAAACATTCATTGTTCAAAATAACTCTTGGCAATAGTCCTCAAAGGAGTCTTCGCTCCATGTTACTGGCCACATTATGAGTGATATATTAGCCTTTATAACTGGCCATTATGAGACTGCTAATCCCACAATGCTAGTCCATCTCAGATCAATCAAGTTGTCATGTCTAATCTAACTATCAGGAATTACAGGCTGTAATGGACGGACGCTGTTGCCAAGTACAACTACAGGTTACAACAGAGTCATACTTGCTGCAATGGGACGGGCGGACAGGGCCGACAGGGCGGGCAGGCGGGGGGCAACACCCAACATCAGGTTACAACACAGAGGAAAGAATAGCGCAAGACCTGATAGATTTTGAGCTCATGCCATAGATCTGAGAAGACTGAGACTCATAACCAAAAGCTACTGAGAGCTGTCCCCAACATCAGGTTACAACACAGAGGAAAGAACAGTGCAAGACCTGATAGATTTTGAGCTCGTGCCATAGATCTGAGAAGACTGAGACTCATAACCAAAAGCTACTGAGAGCTGTCCCCAACATCAGGTTACAACACAGAGGAAAGAACAGTGCAAGACCCCAAACTGATAGATTTTGAGCTGGTGCCATAGATCTGAGAAGACTGAGACTCATAACCAAAAGCTACTGAGAGCTGTCCCCAACATCAGGTTACAACACAGAGGAAAGAACAGTGCAAGACCCCAAACTGATAGATTTTGAGCTCGTGCCATAGATCTGAGAAGACTGAGACTCATAACCAAAAGCTACTGAGAGCTGCAGCAGAATAAGCCACGAAGGAAACAACGCTGATAGCACAGAAGACCTATACCTAGAAATGTAATCACTAACACCACTCAATTTAAATTACAGCGCCCCGCCAAGACGATATTTGATCGCTCCTTAGAGATTTTAATCCTGCGAACGCAGAATTCAAATGACTCCATTTTGAATGGCTTCTTCCTGAGACGTGAAGTCTTCGTTAAGCTTGAACACTAATTGCTACTTGCAGTAATGAAGGCCATCTCGTCTTCAGTTGACACACGTTGTGTCGTTTGTTGGAAAGTCATATTTTTTATCTCGCGGTACTTTAAATTAAGAAATATTGCACAGGGTAATGTCAGGTCGATTGCTAATAACATTGAAAGCACAACAGATATAAGTAAGATAGTTGGAAGAGTAAATGTCTCCTACCAGACTTGTGTGTTTCAACATGGACCTTCAAATTCGACGACTTACCTAAATGAAAGGACAAACAGAATGGTTAGCTTCTAATTACGATTGGGCAGTTCATGTAAGGGGAAAGAGATGTTATCTACACCACAAGCTTGGCTTCTATTGGCTCATGGAAGCTGCGTTTAAGGTTTTACTTTGCTGATAGTGACACTGATGATGGAAGATTTATTCTCAACGCATTATCGTTTCTAACTATCCTGTCCTGACGCACCACTAGGTCCTAACAACAGAGGTACGCTGGGTGCGTTTTACGAAGTTGAAAGGAAATAGAAATGGTTGAAATGAAACAAACATTGGCATTCCTGTTAATAGAAGGCAGCTACTACCCTGGAGAAAGTTGGCAGTTCCTGCTGAAGAAATGTTTTCTTTTAGTTGGCAAAAGCATGAGTAAAATGACTCAGGACAAAGAATACACTGTTTGTGGGTGAAAAGTTGACGCAAACCATAATGAAATCATTGTAATTTCCGCAGGGAACATATCTTTTTGTAAGAGACAAAAGCTGAGTGTGAAAGAATAACGCCGTGGAACGAGACGATGGGCAGGAGGAAAGAAGGGCCAGAATGTTATCAATCTTTGTTACACCTACGCCGCAGGCTGGGTGGGGATACAACATCGAGATTCCGAGCTCATAGGATATCTGTCACACATGGCAGAAGTCTCCAGAGTTCGTGATACCATCTAATTAAATTTACGTCTCGAAATGGCGGCGAGTCTTGCTCACGCAACGGAAATATGACACCACATCTCATCATATCACATTATCGCACAATTCAAAGAATAAACGACAAGGATCTTAAGTGTACAAGGTTCTGGACGACATTTAATATATCAGTCACACGTAACCATGGAAACCAATCACACCGTTATGGCCGACACAAAGACGTGAGAAATCTTGAATGCGGGTGTAACATGATCGTTATTTTTGATCCCGCTAATTCACAGCAATTTGATATGATGGCGACCTGTGGAGCGTGTCTATAGCGATCTTATAATTAGCAATTGCGGTCTCGGGTCAAATAGCAGTTGGTGAGGATCGATTGTGATCGATTTGTGACAAAATATTCGATTTACAGAATCAGTGGCGAACAGAATCGTTTGTGATCTAGTATTGGGTAAGGCTGGAATCAAGTCAAAGAGTCGACTGCCAGGTGATAGCAAGGTGTTTGGACCAATTTCAAAACCATCAAGCCGCAATGGTTCAAAAGCATTCAAAAACGTTGATCAGCACCATGGCACCATTGCGCAAGAGCGCTAGACTTGTGATCAAACTGTCACGGGTTCAAAGTTTGACCAGTGCAACACTCTCTCAGCTGGCCTAAAACTGGCCTAAAACAGCCACAACTACAAAACGGCCAATAACTAGCTCTGAAAGAACCCTCTGCCTGGCTGACACGAGCCATCTTACATCCCCTCCCAAGTGTTCCGCTGGTCACATGACCCTACCGCTACAGTCAAGCACAATACCCGTCCATTAGACAGTCACATCAAACGCTGCCTCCCAAAGAAGACTGCCTTCCACCATTAACGGCTTTTTTCTGTTAGCGACGTCGCAAAAGATCGCTCGCCATCTTGGAAGTATCGTGTGACACTGAGGGGTTCTGTGTTTATTGATGGTGCGTATGGGGAGTTTGAGTGATGTATTTTCTATGAATCACCTTGGTTAATTGCTGTTGCTTTCGTTGTGCCTTCGTGCGTGTTTTTTCAAGATTACGTGTCTTACGTGTTGAGGAGAATTCATTTGCGAGCTTTCTACGAGACATCAATGGGAGTTATTGATGTTTGCTCCCTGGGTTAGGGTGATAAATTAACAAGGCAAATCTTTGATGTAGGGCAACCATATTTGTGTTACAGACACATCTTTAGGTGGAACAAGAATAAGAGGAATTAAGACACTATAACCCAACAAGCTGAGCTGACACAAGGTGTTCAGGTGATTTCGGGTTGATTCTCATCTGACGTATACTGCATATCTTATGGGTCCTCATCAATGACAGTTGGGAATAAGAACCAGCCACATTGTAAAACCATACGTTACCACCCTCATGAAGACGATGACTACAAAAATTGCAAAACGACCTCTTAAACTTTACACTACACAGCAAATGGAACATTAACGACACCTTCCACTGCGATCAATGAAAATAATCCTCCCTCGGGAATCCACCCAATTCAACGCGCTCTCTGATAACCCATCCCCTGTGCCTCACCATTCCGTATGCGCCAGTTAATGTAATGAAGAACAAGATCACATCTGCCTGAGGGGACAACCAGCGATATTAATATTTTCTTCATAAAAACAAAGACAGTCGAGAGAGGGATGGAGTGACGCTTCCTACTACTAAGTGGATGCTGAAACAACTTTTTGCCTCATGTTATGATAGCCCGACTTCCATGGTTAGTGTCACTCTCTGAGGCTAAAACCAAAGTTGTGTCATGTGAGGTGCCAAGTGACAAACCCACTATGCTTGGATATCAGTTCGACATCTTGACCACTACAACACATCACCCCTCGGTTGCTTTCAAAAGGCACCTTCTTCAAACCACTGTTGTAAAACAGAATTACCCACCAAAAAGCCTCCGTACAAACTGTTAGAGATGTCCCCAAGAGACCGGGCTTCAATCTCTTATCACTACACATGCGCAGGGAGATGCATGTGTGCACAACATTCAAGTTGTCTTCCCCAGAGCCTCGTGAGTCCACAGCTGGGTAATGAAGCCAAGCAAAACCATAGAAACCAGTGATATTGATCTGGCAAACAACATATGTGTTACAGCCACTTACCATTGATTCAGATGGCACCAAACAAACATAGGACCATCACGTTTATACTCAACAGAGCACAACCACGAGTCAATGTAGAGCGGTTTCAGACGTTATTGAGTTGACATCAGGGGAACTATGGAGTACATCAGACGTTGTAATCAGATCGTTTCTGTTACTGTGACAGCACTATATTTACTCTAATATTGGTTACAATGGGTGAGCTGAGGTGGAATATTGACCACAATTTAAAATGGATCTATTCAAGCCATCTGGCAGAGGCATATAGTTTTTTTAACTATTTCGTTGCAGAAGTCATTTTTGGCCTGTATCAACCCATGCTGGGGACAGCAATGCTGAACAGTGGTGACATCTATACGAGAGTTCAAACAACTCAAAAGGATCGCCATCTATAGCATTTGGATCAAACTAAAGTCTTATTTGACAGCCCAAGTGTCTGTGACAGCATCTTAAAGGCCCTCTATAACTAGAAATAGGTACTTCCTACCAGGTCATCAGCTCAAACACGTCACTAGAATATTCCTTGTCTGATATTATCTTGAAACTACCCAGCAGTTAATTAAAATCAATAGCAGCCCACAGTGACTTCCATCAAAATACAACATTCAGCATCAATCTCTTTCCACTTTCATTCACTGCCGTCACATCATGAATCCACCCAAGCAAGCCCACCATGTCCCCTAAGTACCCCACACACGCCTGCTAGCAGTTATCTGACGTAGCACAATTTAAATCTCGTACTAACCGGATATTGAAAAATCTGGCTTCGTTTGACAAGAGGCACGACTTCCTCTGCAGTGCGGGTTGAGGACTTTCATCGCGCGAACGAACAGTCGCATAATTATTGTTGAATGATATGGAAGGAGTCACGAGAGCGGGCCATGTTTTTATATTCCATTTCTATGACGTACTTGACTAAGCTAACATAACCAGTCGATTTCCTTGGCGTGAATTCTGAAAGGCAATAATATGACGTGCTCTTGCCACAACGGCCACAAGTTGGAAACAAGGAGACCAACTGACATTCTATGCTTACAAAGCCTTTTAATGAACTTGACAGTGGCCTTTTTCAAAACTGCAATGGAAAATGTCACTTGACAACTTGAAACATATTCCCTCATTTTCAATTGAGAATTTCGCTATCACATGCGAAATACAACAGTAATACAACAAGGAGACCAGTATAAACGGGTTATTTAGAATCTCAATCAACTGAGTAAATTCGCCCGAGTAATAAATTGATAGTTATTGTCTCCGGGGAGCTGTAAACAAACATGGCAGCCATGCAGTTCAAAAGGATGTGTCTCGACAGCGATCGGGCTCCATTAGCCTGATAGACTAGAGGGGAAATGGATGAAATGAACCAGTCGCGTCACTGATGGAGCAGCCGCAGGACACACTCTTGTGGTCAGCACAAATAGATTATCAGACCGGATGGCTTTTAATTCTACCATAGATGATCTCGTGGTTTTTTAGCAGTTGTTCCGCAAGTTGCCATTCAACACATGTTCCTGATCAAAGCAATTAAGAGTCTTTAACTTCAGAAGATAATGCAGAAAGAACAAAGGGATTTGAACCAACAGCCATTGGAATAGAAGTCTGCCACGTCAACCACTACGCAAATGCAGTCTTAGTTACATCATTCAAGCAAGTGGCAAGATCAGTTTGCCACCAAACTTATTCCAATCGTACTGCCCCAACAGAGACTTGACAGATTGGCCACTTAAAATGAATTCAACCTCTTAAACATCACCAGTATTGCCAATGGCAGGATAGGTCCCCCCTCCAATCACAATCCAGCTACATTGCCTTCCACAGACATGACAGATTGCCTTCGAAGCAATCATTCACGGAGCGTGCAATCAATCATATGTTTTGAGAAGAAATGTCCAAGACTCGGAGACATTGTGTGTTTATTCAATCTTATTTTCTGACATCAACCATAGCAGGAGAGCAAGATGCCTTGCGAGTCATACACAGCCATTTAAACTCATTGTGTCGTGTGTTCTCTCAATTTATAAGAATCCCGATAAGGAACAATTGGTGTCTTTTCCTGAAAGGTCAGATGATCAAGCTTGGCCCTGCCTTTAGGTGAACAGAAACCTTTAGCTAAATCTCTCATAGCATTCCCGACAAGAAGTCTGTCTTCCCTCGGCCTGAACCCACATGACATTCAAGTCATTGGTGATGACAACAGAGCAATTTCTCTGCCGTCAAAGGAGACCCAGCTACTCTTTATTGTGGCATTCCAATTCTTATTTCTTGTACTATTTCTATTGGTTTCTATCGATTGTCAATAGAATGACAAAGGGCAAGCCAGCTGCTCATGGCGTCCCTCCTCTGCAGAGATCTTTGGATCACTTTTAAAACACACTCACTTGTCTTGACTGTATTTTAGGATTGATACCTACAAACTAGGGGGTGAATACTGAGTAGCGCAGTGGAAGAGAGTCGGCCTCATGATCAGGAGGTCGTGGGTTCGACTCCCGGCCGAGTCACTCCTTGGTTCCCCAACTGGTCAAGTTCAAGTGAGCGCCTTCTGGTTGCTCCTTGAAACCCCTGATTGATTTCTTTGGAGACCGGGTTATAATGTGATATCCCACAGCGCTTTAACAGTTCCGTTACTGAGGAGCGCTATATAAATGCGTCACATTATTATTATTATCATTACACTGGCCTCATCTCAACTTTGTCCTAACTTGGGGACGGTGAGCATGGAAGGAAATGGTTGTAGCACTGGCCACCTGTTGGCAAGTTTTAACTCCATAAGACATTTCACCTTCCCGCTGACAACCAAGGATACTGATCCACCATCATCTCCTTGATAGTCGAGTTCACCTCATTGTCATTCAGAGAGCGTAGCCCTGTAATAGAATTGCTTTTTTCTCTCATTCTCAATCCGAGCACACAATACTCCAATTAAAATTGATGAAATCCTCGTAATTTATCCGCCTTGTCGCACGAAGATGAAAGAACTCGAAAATTTGCTAAGGAGTCTTCCCCGCTTTAAGTAGACAGGGACGCACAACATCAAATGCTCTTTCTTAAGTGATTTGCATTACTTGGTTTTTGTTGCTATGGTAACCTTTTTTCTCTGCTGCTTACAGCGGGTATCATGTGCATAACGAAGTAAACAGCAATTGACGATGTTATCATTCCTATCACCGCTTGTGACCGACCGGGATAAGACACCAATGCACGTATCTATTAATTTCGGCTGGATGACCCTTGTTGATGATTGAGCGATATTTGCCACAATCTCGGCTCTCAAGTCGCAATGTCAATACACTCACACCAGTATATTACTGTGATGGCTTCCCTTAAACTGGTCATGTTTGTTTAGACTTGGTTAGGGACAGTATTCATAAGTCATTACCAGGTATTGACAGCTTCAATGACACACTGCTGATTTTAAGATGTGTTGGTCTCTCAATCTGAATCTGGCTCCCGATATTACTTGATAGTATCAAGCCACATCTTGATCCTGACACAGCCTGGCATGTAACTCAACTCAAAGACTACCACTTCTGAACAGCCTCTTCCTACTCCGAGCCAGAACCTAAGAGGTACCAGTTAATTTCACAGACCATAAGTTTTCATCAACCGAACAGTTACTGCCGCCATTCATTTCAAACACCGATGAAACGCGATTGGATATTCAACAACGTCAACACGTTTTATGACACCTCCAATCCGCAAAGAATAAAACATTTCATCAGACACACTTCAATAACCTTCTCATTTCATTTCATTCCAAATTTAGGGAAAGTGCCGACTTTGAGAATATTTGCCGTTTCCATGGTTACCGGACATTTCCCGTTCTTTGCAAGCAGGAAATTGTTATGGGATCTGTTTCCTTCGCTGGAAGTGCGCCGCTAATTTCCCTCGCATGATGAGATTACAAGATGGCGTTATGAAAACACGCCCGGCTAACGTTCATACCTGCTTCATTGATCGTTGAGGTGATATTGACGCATTGATCAACACCGCGATTGCCATTTTTCCTCCGACTGACGTATTTTGAAACCTGGAGGTTTCCTTCATTCAAAGTTTGATAATACGATGAAGTTCTCACATCTTTCGTGGTAACAGCGGGATGAAGTAATCCTACCCCTATTGATGCTGTATTTTTTACATTGAGGAAAGGTTGGTGGTATCAGAGTACAGGGTGATGTCATGTCAGGCAAGTCTTGGCCATGAAAAACTACAGCTCATCACATTGCTTTTGGTCGTAGGCAAGTCACTTAACCAGAGAATCAGAGAAGGTGATTCTATCAACTACCTTGCAAATGTATTTGGAAGTTGAAATATGACCACAACGGCAAAATTCTCACCACACATAAGTTACTCTTGTCTTACTCATTGAGCTGTGGATTAGTAGGTTCCCACATTGTCTTCTTCGTACATGTGTATGTGACCTTGGACAAGTCACTTAATTTCAATCAAAACACCCTTCAATTACCAATTGAAACAGAGACATAGTATATTTTACAACAGATGAAGTCTATATTAGATAGTTCAAAGGCTGCTAAAATTCAGTTTTTTCATGTTGTTGAGCTTACTTGAAAGGCAGTACCCGATACCGGTATACGACATCCGACACGCCTCTCTTCAAAGGTTCACTCTAATAGATAATCCGTTTATGAATCACACATTATATAAACGAGCCTTTTATCTACTTATTTAATGGCCTTGTTGCTCACTCTGACAAGTTCGTCAGGATTTCAAATTTCTGTTTTTGTCAAATTAGATTCTGATATGCTGGATGCTATTTTAATGAACGCAATTTAAGCCCACGGGTACAGAGAGATAGAGCAGCAACGTCTAACCAAATAAAAATGTTTTGATTGAAGTTCTAAATCGAGCACTTTCAGCGAACAAGACTATAGATAATAGCAGTGACAGTAAAGGCAATGCACCTGCAACATTACAAAGCATTTTAAAGCCAGTTGAAGGGGTTAGCCTCTATCCACAGCTAAGAGACTAGTATGACGCAGATTTGAACTGGTTATTTCTAATCAAATGCTCTGGCCCAACAACTGGCGACTCCGCGTATTGCAGTCTCGTGTGGCTACATATGAGTGAAATATTAGAGTGTCCAGAGATAAAATCAGCTGGCATGAAAGTTTGGCTAAAACTGCCAAGAAAAAGAGGTTGAAAATCAGATAGTCTTGACGGTCCAGCAGGTTTGGGAACTAATTCAAACAAAGCCAGTTGGTATTTCTTCTGAAGGAACTCCATATTTAGCCAATGCCAAGCAATGAGTAATGATCTTTCGGTGAATCAGTGAGGATAGTGGTCCAATGAAGCATCGCACCAATCCACAAAGTGTCAATGCTTAGAGCACAACTGTCATAATCCGAGTACAAGAAGCGTGCCTAATGAAACGCAAATGTCAATCTCGCCAAGATGGCACCAACAATCATCAAAGACCCAATTCAAAAACCACCCAGCGCTCAGCGGCATCAAACAATTACGTGAATCATCTTCCTCAACATCACCACAGATCATCTCACGTTAAACTGACCAGAATCTTGGATGTAATCTCCCGTTGAAGATGTAGGAAATACACACCTTGTTGAGCAAAACAAGGGTGGAGTGGACTCATTGATCATGTCAAGTTTAACTGATCCAGATCTTGAGTGTTTAGATGTACAAGAATGCATACAATATTCAGCCAATTAGGGGGGTTGGCCTAACATCACACAAAGCTAGCGCCAGACAAACTTGAGTTGAGAGTGCTGTACATTTACTGTACTATACTGTGCTGATGCATTGGCGTATGCTGTCAATATAGCATGGGACAGAGTCGATAACTTGACAATATAGGCAAGGAGCTCCGAGGGAGACATCACCAATTATCAGGAAAACACTTCGACGATTCTTATAAAACCGTGGGGGATTCTCTGGAAAAACCGCTCAAAGGGTCTAGGTGATAAGGTTGAGCAGGAGAGGCATTGGCACTTTGTCGACGTCTTGTTGTATTGAGTTCAGCCCGACGACAGGCTTACTAAACACTTGGACCACAGGGATGGCGTAGAGTTCCAATGGAGTAAGCTGGTACTCATGTTTGCCGCAGAGAAAAACGTCAGAAAAGAGCTTTACAATACAGAGCAAGAGTTGCTCGATTAGAATCCATGGTTTTATACTAAAGATGAAACAATCATGCCCATTTATTGGCATTGCACATCAACTCTTAAACCTCCACCTGGAGAGATTCCCAATGCAACACCAATAAGTCAACATGCGATCAATAGGCCTACAGCCCCAGATTCACCGGTCTGCTTCTATCGTCTCATACAAACAAGTGGACCTCATAACCACCTGTTGCAGCATAAACAGTAGCAACAATAAAACCATTGAGGAGACTGTCATCGGTTTCAACACACTTTTCAATCAATCAAACCTATCAAGTCTGAAAACAACATATGTTTTTGTAATGAATTGAAACTGGAAACTGTCTGGAGATCGAATGCCGTCTGCCTACGATGATTTTGATATTCAGCTCCAGGGCACTGAGTAGATGTAGAACATTCTATTATCTTGGACGTCATGGCACATCTTGATCGGTTCCACCAATTTCTACACCTCCATTTATCCCCACGACATATCACCCAGCCTCTTCCGTCATTGGCAACATCATCGCTCTTAAATCATGGGCGCAAATAGCATGAATCTTTGTGGTCTGCAAAGCCAGACCATGCAAACTGTTGTATGATTTTCAAATATCTCGAGCAATGAATGTAAACACAGATCAGTCAGAAGGGCATTAGGACAAAACTTGTCGTAAATAACCATTATCGTGGCAATACACACAAGCAATCATTTATAATCATCTCAAACGGAGTAATCGACACTGACCTGTGACCTCAACCACAAGGAGCGTCACAATCAAACTACCACACAATCATCAACAAACTTGTACATCAAATGTTTTATACGCTGTTGTTGACAAGACTTTTTTATTCTATGACGACGGGACCCAGCGATGACCTGTAAACTATCACTGAGTCATATCGGTATCGAACAGGGACATGTCCATTCCTGTCCTGCCCCTCCCCTCACCATTTCTGACCGATCTAAAAGATAGTCACAGGTGTCTCCCCGTCATTTTGCGTCCTACAAAAACATCACTGTGTCATCCATTGCTCTTACTTTCGTGGTGTCACTGACAACATTTTTTCAATGTAGCACTATTGATATTGATGATTGCGTTGTTACTTCACAAATAAATAATTCAGAAGTGATACTCTAATGATAACACAAGTTAATTTTTGATACACTCCACCTATATCGATCATCGATCTCCTCATACAAAATCGATAATCAAAATCTATTCAGCTGAGTTGGAATCATCAATGCAGAGATCAAAAGGTTTGTGACAGAAACAACTAGAGCAATGACTGGTACCAAAATACCAGTACTGTGAAACCTACTGGTGCTATCTCACTCTCCAACAACAGTGACTGCCCGATCGAAAAGGATTGAAAAGGCAACTGATAGTTTCATATTGAAAGCCATCAGCAATTTGGGCAGAAATACATCTCATCTTATCTTCAGGAACAAGGCAACCACACCATTCCACAACACCATAACATAAGCGGCGATCGATTCGAAATCACAGAACGGACCTACCTTGCATGGAGTACATCGCCTGGAGGTTGTACGGATTGAGGAAGAAGCCGGTATTCATATTGAAACCATTGAGAGCCATAGTTTATCGTGCGCCAAACGTTCAACGCTCAACAACAAAACGTCATACATACATATATAATGCGACGGCAGTCACTGGCGGCAATTGATAATATGTTTGTAGTCGTCGACAATCTAATAATAAACATTAGCATCCACGAGAAATTCGGGAATGTGAATCAACATCCTTGGAATCGTAATGATCTAAACAAACTCTGATGTCGACTTATCGCGATCTAAAACACTTTCTTGGCGGTGAAATATCGGCGTTCTAATAGATCGTGGCAATCATGTATAACACAGGTCTTCAGGTGGTGATGTCGTATTTACTCATTCGTTTACTGATCAATATCAACCTCGCACCCCTCGTTGTGAGGAATGGGCTCAGCCGGCAGCAGTGCAATCTCATAAAGTGACATGCATCTGGCGCCGACCCAAGGGATAGCAGGCTAATCCTGGTAGTAAACCTAATCACATATTACAATGTAGTGATCTATCATGGAAAAAGGAATAAATCGTATCCAATATTCCAAGGTTGGAGAGAGCCTTTTAGGTACGGTGACATCATATGACATTGAATAGGTGACCGGTGATTGTCGTATGGCCTCGATGGGAACATTCCGTTGATTATCGTTGATCTTATCGTCAATGAAAACTTGACAGTTTTTTACCCGTTTATTCTAACACTTATTCCTATTAACAGTGGGAGTTTGAGACAATGAAGTTCAAAGTCACATTGAAGATTTATACTGTGAAGGGGCTGGTCTAAACTTAGTACCAATTAAAAAGTGCACTAATGCCAAACTTGTGACACTTATCATATGCCTTTTATCACTCCTTATAAGGTACTGCAACATAAGAAAGGCCTAGCGCAGTTGAGAGGTTGTCCTTCCATGAAAGACACCACTGATTTCCATGGTGATAGCAGATAAACGTGAGGATATGCCCCCGGAATGGTTCAAATGGCTGTTTTTATGTTTATAGCTTATGTTTTTAACAATAGCTAATAGTCCTTTCGATAACAGAACACCTCTCCACTGCAGATAAACAGGCTGCCTCAATGAGATACTCGGCACTGCACCCAGAAGTGTTACGTGAGGCTGTGTAATAGTGGCTTGGGTGGGGCTGGTCTCTGAAGGGTCATTAAAGTCAGTCATTACGATGAACATCAGGGCGTCGCACAATCATAAATTATGTATAAATCATGTTTCAAGCTAAGAATTATTATGTTTTATGAGCTGAATGGATTTCTTTGGGTAAGACTGGTTTTATTGGGAGAAGAATTGCAATAACCAGGAACTAGGATGTCGAGGCAGCTATCCCCTTTCCCGCTCCCGCGTAAGGGACAACGGCAGGGTCCTGGCCCTCTGCTATTATCTTATGTTTGTAATTGATTTGATCAGTGACACTTACTTCAAAGTTATTGTGCCCCTACGGCTGTTCTATACAATGAAAGTAGGCCTATGGTACCCTTTACAACCTGTACTGCAAACTGTACCCAACTGTAGTTATCAATTGACCCCAGGTGATTACAAAGGAAGCCAGCATCTCGGCTTAACCACGAGATGGAATCCACATCACGTACGCCAGATCACGGGCATAATCCACAAACAATCCACAGCTTATCACCATAGTACCAGCCAAGGTGGCTGACATGTCGTTATTTCACGCTCAATCTAACTGCCATTATTCGCGTTATTGAATTTTCATGAGATAGCGTACCTTCGAGATTGATGCTGAATCGGAGGAAATATACGTGGAAAGAAAATGACAAACAAGCAGACTGAATGAGAAATACTGAAAGGCAAAAGCACCATGATATACTGATTGTTCATTGTTGTAAATAGACTATAGTTTAAGTGATCACTTTTACAAGAATTTGTCAAAATATTGGGTGATATGAATAAAGACTAGCAAATGCTTTTATCTAAATCTCCATGTACATTTACACTAGGCCTTTCTGTACAAAACCGGAGTAAAAGCATTTGCTAGTCTTTATTCATATCACCCATGGTGTACATTTGGTGATGTAACCTAAAGCTGCCTTATAAAACAGAGGAACTCTGGCACAATAACAGTTTTTGGCTTATTTCTGTGCCTATGTTGTGTGAGGAATACATGTACATTTCTAGCGACAATAGACCAGCCCGATCCTTTGTGACTCGTGAAATTGAGGGGTGAAAGGTTAATACGCTGGTCGAGTGATGAATCCCACGCCACCCAGAAATGAACACTGACACGCCATCATCCCTCATTGTAGGCAATCCCGTAAGACACCTAGCCAATCGATCAAACTGCGCTGGGAGTCCACCGATTACACCTCTGTATCAGACGCAGATCCATCAAATTAAGCCGATCATAGAATCCATCTTACAATGTACATACAAGTACACAAGGCAATGTTCAGTTCATTCAATTGTAACCAATTCAATTGGGAAAGTCACTTACTTTAATTGCCACATATAAACACTAAGATTGATACCTTTACCTGGGCACATAGTGGGTTGGTGATGTTCTCCTTGACCCTTGTCAGACCATATCAGACACCTAGTTATGAGGCAATATCCCAATTGGTGTCCAAACATAGTACTCGAAACTGACAGGGCCAGACTCATCAGCATCATACTCTGTAACAGCCTTTGATTGAGCAAGTTAGCTTGTGTAACAACCAGCTGATGACTGGCGCCCAATGCCTGTCACACAGCCAAATCATCAAACACTTCCGCGATAATGTATGTGGTATCGATCGCTATATCAAGAAATATTTTCCTAATCTGCCGATAGAACTCTGGGCGGTGGTACTTGACCTTCCTGCGGTGGCTTGTGTCAATAACCAATCATGGCTGATGAGAGAAGCCAGGGCGCCGTATTAGGATGATTGACTCATGTTTACAATTGGTAGGAGAAGACATTGTCATACTACATTCATGACAGTATTCTGAGTGGCATCTGTAAAGATGCTTTAACAAGTCTGAGATGCTGCCACAAGTGGCAAGAACAGCCAATGTTACAATCTTGTGACGTACTCAAGAAAGCCCTTTCACTGCCAATCTCTGTTGGTGGTATGCTGGTGCTAATCACGTCAACTTTGTCCTTAACAAACAGGCATATTATACCTAAAATTTCAGACAAATAACAAGCAAAAATGTTGTTAACCACTTTCACCACTCCCCTTCATTATTCTGCAGCTCCTCACAAATAGATCGTGTAGGCCCTAATGAGTATTGCTAATGATGATGAATGCATTTTATTGACTTCACAGCTAAATTGAAGTCATGAATTATAAATGTGTGCAGAGCATAAAAGCCATTGACGGCACTGTTGGGAGACAGACAGGACTGAAGCATGCTCTGTCTTGTCTGCCACACTCTCTGTCAAGTGACAATGCGATGTTCTTCTGCTGTGCTCCTGTTACGAAGACCGGACACAACAACGACGAAAATCATCAAGTTCTGAGATATGACAAAGCAAGTGTTGCGTGGGGGGGGGGGGGGGGGGGGGGGTGAAGGGACACCAGAGTTCAAGTCTTCACAGCGTCCAGTCCAATCCCTGCCACAACATCAAGCAGTGATTTTGCAATCTTTAAAGCCTTGTGTGTCAAGAGGAGTGCCCATGAGCGGATGTGATTATGACACCAACAGCAGAAGTGGGCAGGTGTTGGAACACACTGTCCACCACAGCTTCTGCCAAGGGACCAACTGCCACCTGGCTTCTGACACAGGAACTAAAGAAATGACATGAAAGGCAGTGACACCTGTACACAGATAACAGAACTACAACTTGTTAATGATGCTACTGAACTTCTAAAGTCGGCTGGAGGTCTTTTAAATGCAATCATGGTGTTGGCAAGTGTGTGTGGGGGGAGGGGGGGGGGGGAAATCATCAAAACAGCTTTACTATGAGTCACTCACAACCTAAAATAAGCAATCAACATAAAACATCCTTATAATACCCGCAGTATTCATTTCAATACAGAAAAAAATGCATCAATATATTCAAGCGTCCTCAAACCAGATGGTAAACCTATTTTCCATGCACAGCTGCTGCGATCAATGGCAAGTATATGTACGATAGGGATCGTTTTAATGGACAGCAAGCCCCGCTAGGATCCCACAGCACTGATGACTACTGGTGACTTTCATGAGCAGTGTTCACGGCAGAATTCAACTTGAAGGACAATTTTTTTGAAATGAATTTTTTCAATGAATACTGATTACGAACTCAAAAACGTTTTACCCAAAAAATCCTCACAAGAATTTGAGGAGCACATGTCCCCCCCCCCCCCCCCCCCCCAGGAAACCCTGATGAGATTTCCCAACTTCAATCTAATAGGACAGATTATTGAAGACTGTTCTAGTTCACTCATTTGAGGAGCACATGTCCCCCCCCCCCCCCCCAAGGAAACCCTGATGAGATTTCCCAACTTCAATCTAATAGGACAGATTATTGAAGACAGTTCTAGTTCACTCGTTCCTTCATCATTTCATTCAACCGTTGACTATTTACAGGCACACTTGACGTACACAGGAGGTTTTTCTTTTTTCATGACAACAGATGGTGCAAGATATTCGAGCCATGCACTTTGCACACTTCTCTTGGCAAAATGATGAACACCTGAAACGGAAGCCACGTGAGTAAGAGACGATCATCCTACCTGGTGATTCCTCTTTATCCTGACGATGGCGACTCTTGGTCAGCGCCTTCTGGTGGTCACTGTCGATGACAATAACATCGGAGTCAACAGCGCCATCTCGAGGCGGAATGGAATGTTTGACCTTCTCCTTGCCGTTGGAATTCTCATTCTGAAACAAAAATAAAATTGAATTCTCTGTCAGTTTATGCCATTCAAAGTATGGTCAGTGACAAGTCTATTCTAATCTTCGGATAGCTACTTGAAAGTTAAATATCTGAAAGAAAAGCTGAAGACTGTCAATGCAAAAGTCGTGTTTTCACCAAAACAGTGTTTGGGACTCTGTGGCACTTTATTACTGTAAAACTGGTGCATCTGAAATGCGCAATTAGAAAAGATCAAAAAATTATTTGATGAGCAAATACGACTTTGAAGCATGGAAACCGATCCTTCTTGAATCTGCTGTGGCCCTAAGGTGGCGCTGGTTTAAAAACGCCGGCCTGACACACAAAACACTCATGGAAGACAAGGCTCTGCCAGTGCCAATGCGAGGAATCGACAAGATTTGATAACATCCTTCCACCAGCCTATACCTGAGCTTCTAGTATATTTTTCTTCAATAACATCAGCTAGCAACGACATTTGACATTTGGCAGAGCATCTTGTGAGTCTCTTCCCACACATACTAATGGGATTAAGTAATTGATGCCGATTTCCTTATCGCTCGCCCGAGACTTTGTATGGCGACTTTGTATGGCGGAACGCTCCATTGAGAACGGATGCATGTGTGCATGTGACCCACTCCAAGGGCAGGTAGTGTATTGCACAGGTGGCTAACATCTATCTTGGAGATACCCCGCATCCCCCTTACCAACATAACCCTCCCCTCAGCGGATATCAGTACACTCACTGGGTCTACGGTATAAGATGCCTTGATGGGCAGTTCCGCCTAAGAACGAACACTACAAAAGAAGGTGTGCCTTTTTTTAATATTTGTCGATAACCAAGAGAGGCGCCCTCCTCTGGAAAGGTCAGAGACCCCCTGGAAATAATTATTTTAAATGTCACCATGTTTGATACTATGCTATTGCTAAAAGTTGCCCAGCTCCCCGAGGCGAAGCATGACATTATCACCTATGAAAAGTACCAGGCCTCAAGTATCGTGTTAGAGGTTAGGAGAGGCGATTGCTGATCGTAGGAGAGCCAAAGATCTCCAAGCACTCCTTGAAAACTCCAATGACCAAGACTCACTATGAATGTTGTGACTTGCCCCCGTCCCGCCTCTTAACAAGAACCCAATGACCAATAATTTCAGCCCTCGGACGCCTGTAAAATGAACAAAAATGTCCAAAATTTTATGAGGGGAGTGTGCCAACCCCCCTCATTTCCACATCATGAAGGTCTCCCTGGGTTTTGCTGTGTCGCCCTTTCCAATATATCTGGATCTGCCACTGTTCACCACATATATGTTTGTCCTATATATAGGACAAACAATATGCATCATGTATAGTGAAGAGTTTGAACACAAAGCACAGGAAGTCTGAGTCGAGTAGTTGGAGTAGCTGCCGGCAGAAACACCTACACTGTGCTCATGTTATAGACTTTGGATCATCCTCGAGTCCTGCATGTCTATGGCAACGTTAGAGAGGCATCTCCGTTAACTGCCTTAAATCCTGACCACTTTACATCTCATCAACACTGACTGCCTTAATAAGTTAATATGATGAAATATTAGTGAAATATTGGCTTATTGCAAAGCGTAGCATCAGCTGACTAAACAAGAGAGAACAAACAGTCCTATCAGCTGCATCCCGGGCAAACATGGAGAGAATTTTGATTTTGAACATTTCAATTTTTCTATTTAACTTTTTTGCACCAATTTTTACAAAACTACAACAAGAGCTTATTTGGAACTGCTGTTCAATCGTGACTCAAGAAGCAACAAGTTATTGGCATCCTGAACCTTGCCATCACAATACCCAAGTCAACATACCTCAACGCCCAAACTCAATAATGGAGAAAAACCCCTCTTCAAGTCACACAAACACTTGAATTCAAAACCGTCCAATCCTCGAATGAATAAAACCTCTCACAAACACTTGAAGTTTACTTTTCCTGGACAAGTCTGAGTCGCCCTGTAAACCACCATAGTCACATTCAAGAAGAGGCACTTTCAAGCATCCGGAGCTTGTAAAAGTACTCGAGAACTTCCTACAAATCGTTGGCTGCTTCTACTCAGAATACAGTGTTAGAGTATCATTTCCAGATGATCATAAACATATTCGATATAGATTCAAAATCAATCTGCTGCAAACAATTAGGTTTGAGTATAAAGGTGATCTTGTTCAATGGATGATGGTAAATGCTATTGGACCTTTTCGTTAGCGCATAACACTTCGTACCTTGTGAAACAAAAGTCGTTATTCATTCGAATATTTCTTCATTTTAAGACAAAACATCTTGCCAGTGAAACCATGCAACTTTAAAGGTTTTTCTTAAGGTCAGAATTTTTTCAGGAATGTCACCGACAACCTTCTGTTTCTCAAGGGACAAGTTCTACGGCCAATGACCACCTCAAAATCAAAATGGCAACACTTCTGCAAACATTAGATCATCATCAACAAAAACACTTGGCACTTCACACAATGACTGGGCGGTTAATTGCCAAACTGTCATCACAGCGCCAACTTATCAGAAGAACGAATCAATGCATTATGACCTTGACCTTCTTGGCGGGGTAAGTGGTTCCTCTTCAAAATGAGTGGTGCCACAGACAATCAATAATCGTAGAACCAGGACCATGTGCATAAGCGCAATTGGTAGTCATCAACATTCTATATGTCCCAAGTCTGGTTCATGGGTCATGATTAAAGCTGTATGTTAAAATAGAATAGAATAGAATAGATAACCACATGGGTTATCAGGGTTCTCCACTAGCCTGAATGGTCTGGCGGGTCCCCTGACCATTAAGGGGGTCGCCGCCTCACCATGAGCCGCATGAGGGGGGGGGCTGCCTGTCCAACAAAAAAATTTTTTTTTTTGTTGAAATTATTCTTTATGACCAAGAAACACGTCTAGTACACTTCCCTTAGCTCCACTATGCCTCTAAAGACATGAAAAATGCTTTAAAAGTTCATAAAAGTCAAGAAATGTAACTAAAAAAGAACTCTGAAGAATAATGTTGATTGAGGATTGAGGATTGAGGACACACAATTTACCAAAACATGCTCGCGCATTTCTGCCGTTAGTGAGTGCACAAAAGTGTCTGACTGGCATGGCCTATGTGACCCAAAATCAAATGGCGATATCCAACCAAAGGTAAATACATCCACACAATTTGTTCAATGCCATGTGGGGTGAACTGATCCATGAATCAATTCTATCATCGGTTTTCTCTGTGATGTATTCTTTACGCCATTGAACCGACTGAATATCACCCACCCACCCAGCAAGAGACCTCACAATCCCACAAACGAAGAATACATTCAAGAATTTGAAATTACCTTCCGTGTCATTTTTTACTGATATATGACATTTGATGAAAGCTGACTGAATGACAAAGGTGTATTGGGAATAAGCGTCTATTTTTAGCCAGCAATGGCATAATAAGGACAAGATTCATAGACACTTTTTATAATTTTCTAAGATCTTTTGTGATGGAATTGGAACATACATGCAAAACTAAAAGGCACGCAACAACAACAAGCAACGTTTAATACCTGAATAATGTTGGTTAAAAATACTTGTATGTACATGTTTGTGATGAAGCCAATAAAGAAGACAAAAAAGAATTTGAAATCAAAATAGAGAGCAAAAGGAAAGCTATGTAAACCCCATCTAACTCTGGCCTAAGATGATTGTGAGAAGATATAATTGCTGTACATGACCTTCATGACGTCACGCCCTGTACGACGTTAAATTGCAACAATGCACTACGCATTATGATGTCAAAACGTCAAGCATGCACTGTCCTCCTGGTTGGAAGACATATTTTCGCAAGCCATTTCCAGAAGCTCTGGAATCCAAACCCGACAAGATCGGCATGATGGAACATGCTGAAAATCTTTTGGACCAAAGAATTTAAGCAGAGTTATTGGACAATCTAAAGCAAATGTATGTGAGTTTAGAAAACACATTCTTCCAACCAGCGCATGCCAAGAGGAGCTTGACAGCGTTCCTAGAGATGGCATCGTGAAACTCCTGTACACTAACCTGAAGATGTTCCTGGATGAGTGTGTGGACATGTTGATTCCCCATGATGTCCACACAGTGGCCCCTTCTCGAACAGTTAGATCATAACCAGTTATAAAGAACCTGACACTAATTGACAATGATCATCCAATGTATATAATCCATTGATTGTCACAATCACTTAAAAGTTGTCACTCTGATAGGAAGACTTCCAGGGTTCGAGATGTATCACCACTGTACGTAGATCATCAGACACACTTCCGATGACACTCGATGTGAAATAAAGTTCATCAGTCTACGAATCAAATGGTTTATGTTACGATAGTATTGGTCATCAAGCACAAGCACAGTCACTGCAGTAAACACATCTAGCAGACGCCGTCAGCATGAACAAATATGAACACGATTTGCACGAACTTTCAATTGAAACTGCTTTCACTCCCTAACGGCACTTCGATCCAGATGATAACTGTGTACTCGGCAGAGAGTTCAGACAATAGATCACAGCAGGTGAAAATTAAGTCTGACACGACCGCCAGGCATCAAATGAATGTACAGTGGATGCATAAGTCAACAAGTCTCTCCACACGAATCAACACTAACTTTACGACGAAACGTATCGCTGAATGCAGCAATCAAAAAGTGAAAATAGGAAGATAGAACTGTGATGTGGTGAGTATCGACGACATACTCTGTCCTGGTTATGGGATTAAGGTCGGATGAACTCGGGTCATTCACACTCGATGCGACCTTGACCTTCACGTGATAAACAACCTGCTGTTACCTCGAGTCATTGACTCCACCTACATTTGTATCACTGCTATTGATGCTGCAAACCTTTGAGGATGAAGGCCAAACACACCTCAGGGGTTGTTTATATTCATCTCTCATAAACCACCAAGTAGTATTTTTAGACAGGCGATCATTTTTTTGTCATATTCATAACCGTTCACGATTTCTTTGAATGTTTGTCATCAACAGATTTTGAAGTTGTGACTTTGATGTGTTGACAGAGGTTATGTAGGGCCTATTGATGCCAGCCAAGTCCTTGTAGGTGTTGGTGGTTGTGTATTACAGGAGGTGCTAAAATAGTTGTAAAGATCATGGCCCAGACTTTGCAATGATAGAGGCATAGGTTCGCTTCCTGGCCATTAGGCGTATCAGAAGATCAAGATGGAAGCAAAGCTGATGGCATGATATTTATAGTCTAGAAGTTGGGCTGTACGTTAGGATCGAGAAGTTGCCAGTAGGGCAGTGGCGAAGTAGTTTGAGGGCTCACAATGACAGAAGGTTGATGCTCTTGTAATGAATTACCTTAATACAAATTAAGAGTAGTTCAACTGCTGCCTTTTCTTGGGTGAACAGGCCACAGCATTGTCAAAATATAGAACATTACGGAGAACATTCTTCCTTCATTACATGCAGTTCTTCACCAGGGTGTACGAGACAATCAAATCATGCAAGCAAGCCTGTGCCGCTGCAGGTGTCCAGGATCTAGGGAACCTTTGCGGCCGTACAGCTGCAGTAGAGACATCTGTTGTCTACCAGAAATACCAACCATTGAGAACAATTGAACCTGTGGTTGTTATATGTTATCACAGATGGCAGCACTCAAGCTTGCAAACCTGGCAACCTGATCCAGGGCTGAATTGGCAATTTTCTCTGCTTTGCGTTACTCGGAAGTCTTGTGTCATTGATCTGATGATACACCAAGAACAAAGGAGGAGAGTCTCATAGTCATCACCACTGAATCAGGGGAAACATTTCTTGGCTCCAGGGCCATTTTTCAACATTGTCCTGGCATTTTTGTGCCCGACATGGCAATAGGTTGTCGGGGGTGGGGGGCAAATCTTCCTGAAACATTTGTAAACACTGCAGCAAACAAGGCACCTTTGGCAGGACAGTCTACAGTGTCAGTCAGAACCAAGAGAACACAGACAATCAGTGCCCCTTTCTTACTCAGTGGGTTGTGGTAAATTTGGACCACATCTCATTCCATTGGTTCCTGTTTGGTGAGTGACCTAAATGCTTTCCTAAGAACAAGTCAAACCTTGTTCAAACATCTTGCGGGCTGCTGCCAACAATAGGGTCTAGAATTTCACATACTTCCGTCACTAGACATGTCTCGGGACTGACAAATGCTGCCCTGAGTGAAATAGAAAGACCTCTTCACTAGAGATGTTCTCTGGAAGAGGTTGTACAACACTCCTAGTTTCAGATGGGTGGGTGGAACATCAAAAGGAAACCACATTCTCATTATCAATACAGCATCTCACAATAAGGGACCCTTCCATCAGCCTGGCAGAACGAGATCCGTTAGCCTCGCCCAGTACAATAGATAGCCGGTTGAGAATGCCAGGTGGTTGATCTCAAGACGCACTTCAACGTTGGTAGGTCAGGCCACGATATAAAGTGTGGAGTACCGCCCAAGAGAAAATGCAAACAAGCGATAAAAGACTTTGATGGCAGGTGGTATGTACAAATATATCTACACACAAAAGGTAAACACAGAATATGGGAGAAGAGGGGTGGACCTTGCCGTGATGGGGACATAGCTTGGCCAGGCTGAACGTTTTTTAACGCATTGTATTCAAAGGGGCCAATCTCTCGCTGCTATTCGGGGTCGAGTGGGGTAGAAACTTTAACGTTTCTTTTATGGCAGTCCACCACATTGTACATCACTGTTTAAGCGCTAGAAGGTGACATCTTGGTTGACCACTGTGATAAGTTGGGTGCAAAGGAAGGTACACATCAAGGTGATCCTGATGAATGTGCAACTGTTCCTTAGGCAGCTGGGCATAAGCGGACAAGATCAATCTGAAACCATTGTGGCTCACAGGACCCAAGGACATCATCATATTCATACCGCACTGTCGACTGCGGCATATGCCCTTACATCTCATGATTAATTTCCTAACGCACACAATTAAAACTATAGGAGCCAGATGGTACATGCAGCCATTAGAAATCAGTGCTTATCAAATTAGATTCATGAAATCAATACAGTGTGATATGGAGCAGTTAACATTCAAGGGTATGTTAATTCATGAACTCACATTCAATTCAGGCCAGTAAAGAGTGTTTCCACCAACTCATGTGAGCGCAGTTTCCCAAAACTCTTTTCCCCCTTTATGACAGTTTCAGCGCATCCAGTCACTGAGTCACGTTGTGTAGTGGCTTTGGCTTATACGATAGGCCTATCTTGTGGGGGACCAAGGGTGCCAGTCGGGTTCTTTATTTTCTAAAGGTGGCTGCAGTGTACAGGGTTGGAGAAGAATCACATATGTGACCTGCTCTACCAAAACTAGGCGCTTGTCGCATCTGAACTTGACAGGTTGATACGGACTTGTTGTTCATTTCCCTATTGTAGACCTTTTGTGAAATGTGACCAAATCAGTTTGTAATAGATTTCACAAAAGGTCTACAAAAGGGAAATGAACAACAAGTCCGTATCAACCTGTCAAGTTCAGATGCGACAAGCGCCTAGTTTTGGTAGAGCGAGTCACATATGTGTACCAGTACAAAACCCACATCTACATAGATTTTACTCAATGTAGTCCTACTAACCAGATGGTAGGACAAAGTGAGAAGATCGTCATGCCTGACATCTTGAAGCAATGTACATGCATGTACGTCAAGTGAAAAAAGAACCATTGATTGGTGAAAGAAGTCCCAAATGGCAGGCATGACTGATCAATGCCATCTTGAGTACAGATCAACACATTCACAAAGGTTGGAGCTAATTCATCAGCTCAATAAAACATCTGCATCAGCCAGCCATGTAGGCTGCAATTTATGTCACATCCCTCCATCCCGCTCCTATTGATCCTGTTACTTGCTACAACTTTCTATATGCAGTATTACATCCCAGCGATTACTGTATCGCTATTTCTTTGTAATTATCATAAGAGCCGAACAGCTGCGAGAGCAAACTAAAACGCTGAGACCTCTTTTTATTCATTTGCCTCTGTACGATAGATTTAGAGAAATAGGTCTTGTCTTGACGCTGAGAGTGTGTGTTAGTACATTGAGATGAGCAGAAAGTTGACCTTTTAGACATCTGAAAAACCTCATTAACCCTTGGACTGCCACAGTAAACTTGGCAACTTGAATTGAAAAGTCTAATCACTGGGTTGATATTGATCACAAGTGGCCATGATCGCAGATCGTAGTGATTACCACTCCAAATTCGCAGGCAGATTCAAAATCACTTGTTTGTTGGACATTGACAAGTGTAAGTCAACGACATGTATACTGGAGCGACTGTCTGGACTAGCTCCATTCGATTGTACACACTCAATATTCCATGCATACCGGCCCATTGGCACCGGCAGCACACCTCTCCAACCAACTCAAACACAAGGAAGAGTTCACAACTGGAGGGCACTTGTCACTCAAACAAATTACACAGTATATCGTGAATGAATAGTGTACGAGTACCTCCGCATTGTCTGCCAATGACAAATAAGTGCAGGGAGTAAGGGAACATACGAGGCAGGTGGGAACAGGCGGTCAATATATGAAGTGATCACTGTATATAACGCAGAGACTATGCAATTTGAAATATTTTGCATTTTTCAAACTTGGCCAAGCAGGTGTCTCTGTTGAACATGTTGAAAAGTGATCTTTTTTGTAAGTCCAGTAATTCAGGACAGGTACCCCTGGGCCCCCTATAAACCAATGGCAAAATGCAACAAAAATTTGACAAAAGGTCCAACAGATGAAGAACAAGAAGCCTCCAACATCTTCAGTCCAAACAAGCAGGGCAATATCCTCAGATACCCCAAGGCAAACATCAGGTTCGCACGCTCATCCCCTTGCATGAAGGCAGTCATTTCAGCAAGAAGGACCCAATATCTAGGAAACAAGTTACAAAATATAAGCTAGAACAAACTACCCACTGAGAATACACCTCACAAACATGGATAGCGAGAAAAAACATCATTGTATCGAACATCTTCTTTCCTTCACCGCCCAGCTACTGATTGTGAAGAGGAAAAAGTTGCGCACCTGTCTGCTGGTTTGTATATTTGTTACAATACAAGTAGGCCCGACCGGAGGTCTGCACAGGAGAGGTGAGATATCTACAACTGGAATCATTTACATCGACTAACATGGACTGGTTCCACAGGTGAATATGTGATTGCAGAGAAGGGAAAAACGCCCGAAAATAACACACAATGTAAAGGTCACAGTGACGATTCAGTGTCCACACAACGACTGATATGGACACCAAACTGGAGGTATTGGTTGTCTCACCAAACACTGCGAGGGAAGAGGGGAAAATGCAGGCCAAATTGTGGCACCGAGTGGAAGTTTGGGCAAAATATGACAGCTCTACCATTACCAAAATGGAGTTTGTCTAAGGTCAGACAATCAATACTTAGGGCCTCGAGCTAGACTTTCTTACTTGGGAGTCAAACTGAAGTCTTGACAAAATCTCAGGAGTCCTGTTGTAACAGATTTCTAACCTAAGAGGTCTTGGGCCAAGTTTCATGCTTCAAAAGACACTTTTTTGGGGTTATCCCGAGCCCTGAAAACTGACAGTGAGGAATCAACAATTTCTTTTCTATCTAAAACACCAGAAACGAAACTCCTAAGGTGATTTTGACTGCTTCTATGGCTGCCACTGCCACAACCAGGTATGGTGCATTATTGACTAAACAATGGTACACTGTAACCAAGGTGCCCAAGATTCACAACTACAGAGAGGTCCAGTCTGGATTAGACCTGAGGCAGTGCTGATTTCAACTGAGAACCGCCCCCTTGAGCTGGAATCTAAATGTGTACAGGAAAGGATGCACTAGCAGTAACTGTCATCTTCAGCTGCAACACATATCGTATTGGCCAGGTGTGCTAAGCTTTGATCTCGCCTACCTGTTAGACTGCTAAGGTTACTCCAGGAACCTCGATCTGGTGCTAGGCCTACAAGCAACCTGTTAGCATGATTTGGTTACTAGTAGAGACGATATTGATGGATACTCAGCGCGCACAGCAAGCGGGCCTTATAATTTTTAGCAGACAACATACTGAGATGAATTACACATAACTATTAGTGTACAAACAAGGAACACCAAATCATCTTTTGAAAATGGTCATCATGAAAGTACAGACAAACAAGTCATTTCGGAGCCAGTCTGACTTCAAGATCTTGAATTGCACAAGCTGTATTAAACCTAAAATGGCAACAACACATCATAAAATCACCTCTTAGAGCGTTATCTCTATAGTTCTATAGTCGTGCCATTAGAGACAATGCAGCGCACCACGTTGCTAATCACAGGTCTTTCATGGCCAGAGGCAGCAAAGACCAAGCAAATTACAATCAATAGTTTATGGATAATAACTCACAGCTGGTATGTGCGTGCTTTCAATGGTCTTTGTGACAGATTTTCCCAAATCACAAATGCATATAAGTGCCGAGTTGGCCTACGGTAAATGATGAGGCCTAGTAGGCCTACAACCACAATACATGTACCAAGCTGGTGAACAACAAGAAGCAAGCTGGAAAGAGACATCATCGGATGAAAATATTCCTTCTCTTCATCGAGCAATCAGCTTCGAGCAAGCAGATTCTTTACAATGTTATCGTTGGTTCATTTTCCCGCTGCCCTATTGCAAGCTACAAATAGTCCATTTTCGCCAAATATCTACATTGTAATGTTCATTTAGTTTAGATATCAACTCCAGGTTCTACCCAGAATGAAGAAAGACCCCGCTCTCAACACTCGAGGGTTAACTGAGAAGTCCATAAAATATTTCCTCGCCAACTGGTGATCAAAAATCAATGAGTTGTGTAGATGTTTGATCGAGCCCTGCTACGTCAAGTTATTGAATCGAAACACATCTGGCGTGTCCCAGATCGATAGCTTACGATTACTGCCCTCCATTTTACTCAATGGCCATTTCTCCATGTTGTGCCCAGATGCTGTTGGACTTCAATCTGGACTTACCAATGGCGTATTTTCAATACGTCATTCAGAATAATCGCTGTCGTTTGCAGGTAGACATTATGGAGTACGCAGGAGCAACCAGAATTCACTTAAAGTTAGGTGACCAGGCCCTGCCACTGTGTCTTGACGAGCTGGACCAACAGGTCAAGCAACAAAAAAGAAACAAGTCCCTTTCTCTCACCACACCGTCTATGAAAACATTCAAAGATTAGTATTAGATCTATACTGAAATATGGACAGCCCTTTGGATCTTCAAAGTTTGTTTTTGGGGGTGACATGGTTGAAGAGGGCTTGCTCAAGTCCAAGATGTCAATTGCATGCCATTTCCCTTGTTTCGATATTACCGAAGCTCATGGTGATGAAGACCAACAAAAAAATTTGAAAAGAGGAAAAAATATTTCGTGGCCTGGTTCATGCTGCACCTGCCAGCGTAGAACCTCCAGATGGCTGCTGTCAGTGTGGAATCGAGGTTATCGTGTTATCAACTCACATAATAGACACAATCACTATATCTAGTATCTCATCCACTACAGCCTGATATTTAGATGACTGATAAAATACACCATGCCATAAAGCATGGGCACTTGTGTTTCACTATTCAAATAGCCGAGATGTAGAGATTATGCTGTTCAAACAAAACAAGCCAAATACTCAACACAAGAATGAGGAATTCTTTGCGTCCATGTAGATGTTGGACTGTTCAGTGTAACAAGGGCCAGTAAAATTCTAACTGCAATCTTGATGAAACAGAATCTTGATCTGCTTGACCAACGATGTATGACATCACAAATCAACCTCAAAAGGTCTAGGTGCATCTCAAGAAGTGTTGTCATGGCCAGTCAGATGCTGTCATGGCTGTGAGTTTGTCATGGCCAGTCCCACTAAGACAGATGCTGTCATGGCTGTGAGTTTGTCATGGCCAGTCCCACTACGACAGATGGTGTCATGGCTGTGAGTTTGTCATGGCCAGTCAGATGCTGTCATGGCTGTGAGTTTGTCATGGCCAGTCCCACTACGACAGATGCTGTCATGGCTGTGAGTTTTTTGTATCATGGCAAATCAGAGGGCATCAAAGCTGTGAAGTAGGCAAGTGGCTCGGAGGCCATGTTACCATGTACGCCTTTCAAAAATTTGAGGGCAAGTAGGCAATACTGAGGCCAACCAGGTATGCCAGGGCATTGCCTTTGTTGCCCAAGAGAATAATGTAAGCATGATGCATGACAGGTACATTACCAGACACAGATCTGTTTCTGACACTACACAGGTAACGTATTTTAAAACCATCATCAAAACTCCACAAATCGATTCACTATTGTAATATGATTCTATCAGACTCAAAGAAAGCATCTACATTTTTGTATGCTCAAGCTATCAATTATTATATGCACAAACATAAAAAGCCCCCGCGCCATCTCCAATATTGAACTCCATCAAGCAACAATTGTATCAGTTCAATCAATACTTATGTTGAAATGTTTTGTGATCATCGACATCAAACGATTCATCTGTCATTTAGCTGCTGGCAAAAATCAAAAATTCAATCGCAGTCTACAAATGTACATGTATATCTCATCTCTTTGTGTATAAAATGAGCAATATGTCTGATCTTTTCTGGCGAAAGGCTGACAGAGAGACTTGATATGAGAGAACATATTATTTCATAAAATTTCTGAGTGAAGAATAGAATTTGTTGAGCTCTAATGTCATGAAAGTACAAGTAAAGTACTATTACTAATAATATTCTTCCCTTCAATCCCTGGTGTGACAATCACCTTGACTACAATACAATGTATGCATGTAACAAAATACATGTACAGCCTTACCACGATAGCGTGAACCACTGACATGACTGAATGAGATAGAACGTCATTTCAAGAACTTGGTTTTTCATCACTTTCATTAATTCATGACAGCGATGTGTATTCTTCTCTACTACGAAAGGATTTCAACTTCAGGAAGGTCGCCCCAAATAACATCCGTCCTCAGAGCGCTGGGCCCAATTTCAATACAGGGCTGTAACCATTGATGCTAAAAACATTGTCTGCCACCACTGAGTCGAGAGACACAAAAAGAATTCTGCGGCACGCTCTTCACAGAAAGAAGAATTGGTCGATCGACCAGGTGTGCTGTCGCTTTGAAAGAGAATGAACACACCTTCTTTGCATTTCATGTATTTCTAAGAATTGCGGGCCGTGGTGTTTGAAAACTTTGGAGTGTGTTTTCAATGGGCACGTTTTGACCAAAGATGTCATCATGTACATAGCTCATTATTGTTAGAATGATACATCATACCTTACATGTACATTTATAATATCGTGTCTAAGAATATGCTTACATGTATGAACATGTGAAACATTATCTTCTTCAATTGTTTTTCTCCACAATACAGGAAGCTATTCACGGTAACATACATATATACAGATTCCTGACAGCTAATTTCATCAAAATCAATTTTTCATATTCACGGCAGCCCCTATCATCATCAGAAAGCTGTTTGAAACACATGGTTATTATTAATTTATCGACTACCCTTCACGACTTGGAAAAGCCTTTCAATGTTTTATTTTACAGCCATAGCGGTCACAGCTGGTGTTTGCTGATTTGTGAAATTCACTGGATTAAAGCCAGAGTGAACACATCATCACTTAGTGATGTGGAGACTGTCGACCTTTGATGCAGCCAAGTGACAAAAATTCGTTTTAGATCATAATAATCATAATGAAATGTCTGCCCCAATGTCAGGAAAAAGTTCCGACGAGAAAAATATTTCAAATTTCACCTGGCCTTAGGGCCTGAATGTATGCTAAATTATCAGTTTTTCAAAATCAAAACCATCTGATTATTCACACCAGCAAAATGAATTTCAATCAAGCAAATAGCTACATGCAGAAGAGGAATGGTGACCTGAAACTAGAAGACTGAATAAATCTGTACTGACCTGGTCCTGGGTGAAGTCCTGGTAACCATGCCAAGCTGCATCTCTGTATTTCTCCTTCCTCATCTTGGGAGGTAAGACAACCTGGGCCGGTTCATCACGAGCTCGTAACTTCTTCAAACACGGCACACAAACTATCGTATTCGCTCCCTCATCCATTAGAATAGCGCCCTCTGGTTGCGGCGCCCCACGTAACTGTGGGTACTTCCGGATACAGATAGCTTTAACATGTTTGCGTTTGGTCAGTGACGTGCAAGAATAACAAACAAACTCTGTTGTATTGTATCGCCGAAGCCACCGATTGCCATCACCAGTTTTTTGGGACATTTCGAATGCGTGCCACTGGTAGACGAAACTATGATAGCAATAGCGGCACAGTATGACGTTACCTCGCTCATCAATAGGCTTGGCACCAGACGCGGCATCAACATTAGCAAGGAATGGAAAGAACGGTACTGTATCAGCTGTACTTTGGCTGTTCTTCAGAGGATATGCAGAGACGATATGAGTTTTTGAGACGGCAGACTTGATACCACAATTGTAACACGACTTCATCTTTTCCTCCACTTGGTTCCTTTCACCATTACTACCTCGACTGGAATTTCCATTTGCAAGGAATAATTTGTCTTCCCCGTGCCAAGACGCCTGATCCTCGGAGTACGGCAAGGGCGTTGCGATCGCCAACAGACCTTGAGAATGACGTCCAGACGGTCCAGGGCTACTCGCATTTGAGATCTGTATATTCAGGGGCTTGGTGACGTTTAGGTCAGAGACTCGGGATTCTTTACCAGCAGATTTATCATCTAGATCTCCAGTAAAGCGTTGCTGCAGGCGATAAGTACGGTTAGCCACAGGAACATTCCCGTCCTCATTAGCCATCCACTGACTCTTTAACAAATTGTAACAAGTGCGACAGGCCATGACTCGACCATCAGAGTCAATGGGCCGAGCCTTCATTGGACACTTCAAACTGTAGACAAATGGAAAGTACATGGGATCAATGATTCCTTTGTAAGGTTCTTTGGCATAGAGCAATTTGAGGGTATCTTTGTGATATGCCTGTGCACAAATGTAACAGGCCTCCTCAATCATTTGAATTGACTGCATTACTTTTTCTGACTTTGCAGGAGATTTTACTGGACTGGGAGTGAGCGCTCCTGCCTCCATCATGTCCATTGCAGGGTTAGTTAACCTGTATACTCTCTGCTCCTCTGCAGTGTTCCCGAGCTCATACGACTTCCACTGAGATTGGAGTGACTTCCAACAAGAGCTACAGACACGTGTCAGACCTTGTTTTGTAAGAGGCATCGCTCCAGGGGGATGACGAAGCCTCTCAAGGAATGGAAAAAACTTCACTGCATCAGTCTGTTTCCGTGAATACACAAACTTTGCAGAAGTTGAAGGCTGGACTCTTCCACATGTGAAACAGACCATAGTAGAGCTGCCAGCATCGCCATCATGTGCAATAGGCTCTTGGGTTATTTTACGACTGGGGTGTGTCTTCTCTACTCTCGGTTCTTGTTTCATTGCAACAGATGATAAATCCAGAGCACCATTGTGATCGAAGGGAGGTTTTTGCATAGGGGGCGGACTCTGGCTGTTGTCATCTTCATCCATGCGATACGTCATCATTCCCGGAATCTGATTGGATCGATTATCACCGTAACTATTATAAGGAGACCGGTGGTGATGCAGACCAAATAACAAGGCGGCGTACTCTCCCTGTGTATTCATCTCGGCGCCAGTATACTGCCCGTCATCAGTTCTCTTTAACCAGTACAATCGCTTGATTGTTGGCGTTTTATTTTTCTCGAAACCCTCCCATTGCTGATTCAAGAAACTGTAACAAACTTTGCAAGACCGGACTGCTCCTTCACCCGAGGGCGAGGGTCTTGGTGCTCCTTTTGGAGGGTCATGATGCTCCAAAAACGGGAAAAAAGACCCACCATTCCTTGGGTGGATATGCAAGGTGCAGTTAGCACCATAACTGCCACAAACGAAGCACACAGAACGACTCATCTTGCTGGACAAATCCTCATAGGCCTACACAGTTTGTTGTCAAAATGTACACTGATCATACACAGCGCATACAAATGCATAGGAACAAAAAGTCAATGTAAACAATCACCGTCTTTGCGCATCCAGAGCATTTATAGGACTTAAAATCGATGTGGTCATGATAGCAGTACAAAGATGAGTCACTGACAGGATTATCATCAAAAACGGCCTTATATTCCCTACAGAAAGTCACATTGTTTTGTGATCTTACGCGAAACCACACGCGTAGCCGCCATCTTTAGTTTGAACATCTGGGTATCCCAGCATGCTCGGCGACGGCAACGACCCCTTCTGAGATAACTATTAACTAGACGGATATTGCTGAAGTTGTCCCTGGTTGTGACGTGAGCTCTGAATTTGGTATCAGGCTGTTTCGCTACATTGCCAGTTCGCTACAAGTCGTTTCGCTACATGTGGCGGTCGTTTCGCTACATGGTAGGTCGTTTCGCTACATGGGTGGAGTCGTTTCGCTACATGATGGGTACGGTCGTTTCGCTACATGGAGGACGTTTCGCTACATGGGTGGAGTCGTTTCGCTACATGGATGAGGTCGTTTCGCTACATGGATGTAGTCATTATTTTTACTCTATTTTACCCTACTATAATTCCCGGTGGTGACTGCCGGTAAAAAAACTTATACGGTTTGATGGCGCGCAAGGGGTTCTTGTCGTCCTGGCCTGGGTTAGGCCACATAAAAAAAAGAGTTGGTGATCGTCCCCGCCCGCCCCTACGAAAAACGCCCGGCCCCATTTTTTGTTAAAATCCTAAAAAAGTTGGTATATTGTTCTCTGCTATAGGGTCAGAATTGCACGATTTATTTCTTTATTTTTATTACTTGCTTAGAAATATCTGTAGGCCATGCACATTTGTCTCTTTTACTTTTTTGAGGGCCCTGAAAAGGGCCGTATATTAATGCTGCACCAAAGGCCTAGCGCCTCCTAAGGATACCGCCCCGGATTTCTCGTGCCAGTCTATGTTGTCCGTCGTCGTTGAGATGCACACCATCACTCTTCATCTGCGACTGCCGGTGGACAGACTTAAGTTCGATTAAGTCGATTCTCTTATCTTTTCTCAATAACGCGTTGATCTTGGCGACACATTTGTTGTACTTCTCAGGGACTCTGTAGCGACTCTTGCTTGTGTTGAATCTTTCCATAAGCGAAGTTATGCTTGCTCGTGGCCCCTGCTTCTGGCACTTGCCGACCAGGTTCTTCAGTCGCTTGAAGACTTGTATCGGCTGGGGGCACATAGATAAATCGTTCCCGCCGATCGCAAACAGCACGTGATCATAGCCCCTGAAGTCAATGTCTTCTTGCAATACGTCATATGCTGTTCGACCACCAATGCCGTCAAAGTGCACGACAGTCGCGCGATTGTCGAAACCTAGGTTGGGGAAGTATCTGGCTTGGTACTGCTGAAGGTGCTTGACGTGGCTGGAACCCACAATCAAGACGTGGTATCTGTGCATCTTCGAGTTGAATAATGATGATGATGATGATGATGATTACCCGAAGACGAATCTGTAATTGTACTATACTCGAGCATTTTTTCCCTAAATTCACAACAGATATTTAGCCCGGAGTTTAGCACAAACTTGAAAAAATAATGACTACATCCATGTAGCGAAACGACCTACGATGTAGCGAAACGACCTACATCCATGTAGCGAAACGACTCCACCCATGTAGCGAAACGTCCTCCATGTAGCGAAACGACCGTACCCATCATGTAGCGAAACGACTTGTAGCGAACTGGCAATGTAGCGAAACGACAGTAAACCCTGAATTTACACCTTTGTCTTCATAGGTCTTTATAATGACACATGTGGGTTGGGTCTGGTGTTGGAGTAGTAAAGCTAATATGATGAAGGCTCAGGCCTTGATAGGGAGCTCTTTGTTAATAGGGCTGGTGAGCGAGAAGACTCGGGTGGTGGTGGTTGGGTGGTGGGGGGTATATAGTTAGGATGATGCCATCATGGCAGTTGACCAAAGAAGCAGTTGGCTAGCACACAATGTCAATGATGGCGAGTAGTTGGTGGTTGGGAGAGGGGGGGGTATAGTAGGTTTTTATAATGACACATGTGGGTTGGGTCTGGTGTTGGAGTAGTAAAGCTACTAAAGCTAAGGGTCAGGAAAAAAAATTCGCCTCCCGGTCAGTTCATTGCGTCATCCTAATTGGATCTCGCTCTGCTCACGGTGCTGAACTTCTAGCTTGCCTGTCGACTAAGTGCCTTGCCCGAGATCATGCTACATGTAGGAGGAGCACGCATTTTAAAGTTATAGTAGTGATAGTGCAATTGGTCGGTGCAGGTCGTTTCAATGAAAAAGACGCACGCCACTGCCGTACCGGTACCTGAGAAAACTTGCCTTTTCAGGCAGATTTGCGATGATCGAAACAATACATCTACCTCATAGACTTTCATGTATTCTCATATGACAAGCCAAGTGGACACATAACCTGAACTAACATGCAGCTATCGGGAAAACTTGGTGACTACTGACTCTTGGAGTTGATTGGCGTTAAAAGTAGGAACTAGATGTAATTGGACCAACATTAAATATAGGCCAACGACCGGCGTACCCGCCCCTTTAACTATCCAGGCACCAGTGGTTTTCGATATCCTCCGCCTCTCGATATGACGAATGAGTATAAAAAGCCTGAAACTCAGGATACCATTTCACTTATTCTGATTGGAAAATTCACGGTCCGACACTAATACTTTTTTCTCCCAATGCATCCTCGAAAATAGCAGCTGCCGATTTGAACCATCCTCGGTAGAACTCGAACGCCCGGAATCAGTATGTGCTGCAGTTTTAAAAGTTTGGGTGCGGGGTATGATAATGATAATAATGAAAATTTAGACATCTGTACATGTATGATTAGATAACAAGAAGAAAAAAAGGAGAGAAGTGCGGCAGACTCACCGGGAGTCGAACCCGTGACCAGCCGATCCAGAATCAAACACTCTAAGCGCTGAACCGTCAAGGTTTTCATGCTGAAATGAGGATTTAATTCCCCTCTTATATGCGATATGCAAACGAGCGCGCCACAATTGTGACAAGGACGCGCAGGTGGCAAAGTGATTAGCCGAAATAGTTCCGAGTAATCGTATATTTCGATAGTTGTACAGATTTTTCTCAACATATCGTATTTATATACCTCAGTGATATAAAAGATTATCTTTGCAGTTGATTTAACGTTTGAATGGCCTTTTTTTGAAAGTTTTTAAAAATCGAGGTCAACAGGGTCAGAGTCAATCAAAAGAAATAGTTTTGAAAGTCTCTGGCAGGGTCAAAAGAAATCGTTGTTGGCGCCGATGTCAGTAATATGGCGGATTTCCGCCCCACCGGCCGTGAGATTTGCTCTCGTCAGAGTTTAATCCCCTATATATTGAATGGGCAATTCTTCAGTTATGCTGTTTATCACCAGTATGAATCCATATCCGATTCCTCATTCTCGATCCCGATCACATTCACCCGAGTTCCCATTGAATGGTTCATCACCAGTATGAATCCTGGCTAACAGAAGCCCAAAGGCTGGGAACATCCCCCTCCCCCACTCTGCAATTAAGGGGGCCATTGCTTGTACCCCCTATTACAGGAATTGCCATTAAATTTTGACCCCCCCCCCCCCCCCATCTCTGGGACGATGTGACAATTAAAACGTGAAAGGAGGACACTTTTCATTGACATTCACTGCTCCCAAGTCGGCATGGCCAATGAGACGCCCCCTCCTCTCTTAGATTGGTACCAACTTGTCCCATCAGATGGCATTGGCGCATACTGCGCCTGGTGATTACACTCCGGATGCAGTGGACCGGCCTCGCTTAGTCGCCCGGGAGCGAGTTTTTTTTTACAGGTAGGTTCGTACCATTGTGTACATTGACAGCCAATCAGAGCTCAGTAACTTCGCCTGACGTCATCAAGTAAGAAACGCACGTGTTGTTAGTCAGTAAACAAGATCAGCGATGTACATTGACAAATGGTGCGAGTTCGAATCTCGGAAGGACCCACAAAATTATGCACTTTTTGTTTTCATTGCCTTTTTTTTCATTAGTAGGGAAATAGTAGGTTTTTATAATGACACATGTGGGTTGGGTCTGGTGTTGGAGTAGTAAAGCTACTAAAGCTAAGGGTCAGGAAAAAGAATTCGCCTCCCGGTCAGTTCATTGCGTCATCCTAATTGGATCTCGCTCTGCTCACGGTGCTGAACTTCTAGCTTGCCTGTCGACTAAGTGCCTTGCCCGAGATCATGCTACATGTAGGAGGAGCACGCATTTTAAAGTTATAGTAGTGATAGTGCAATTGGTCGGTGCAGGTCGTTTCAATGAAAAAGACGCACGCCACTGCCGTACCGGTACCTGAGAAAACTTGCCTTTTCAGGCAGATTTGCGATGATCGAAACAATACATCTACCTCATAGACTTTCATGTATTCTCATATGACAAGCCAAGTGGACACATAACCTGAACTAACATGCAGCTATCGGGAAAACTTGGTGACTACTGACTCTTGGAGTTGATTGGCGTTAGAAGTAGGAACTAGATGTAATTGGACCAACATAAAATATAGGCCAACGACCGGCGTACCCGCCCCTTTAACTATCCAGGCACCAGTGGTTTTCGATATCCTCCGCCTCTCGATATGACGAATGAGTATAAAAAGCCTGAAACTCAGGATACCATTTCACTTATTCTGATTGGAAAATTCACGGTCCGACACTAATACTTTTTTCTCCCAATGCATCCTCGAAAATAGCAGCTGCCGATTTGAACCATCCTCGGTAGAACTCGAACGCCCGGAATCAGTATGTGCTGCAGTTTTAAAAGTTTGGGTGCGGGGTATGATAATGATAATAATGAAAATTTAGACATCTGTACATGTATGATTAGATAACAAGAAGAAAAAAAGGAGAGAAGTGCGGCAGACTCACCGGGAGTCGAACCCGTGACCAGCCGATCCAGAATCAAACACTCTGAGCGCTGAACCGTCAAGGTTTTCATGCTGAAATGAGGATTTAATTCCCCTCTTATATGCGGTATGCAAACGAGCGCGCCGCAATTGTGACAAGGACGCGCAGGTGGCAAAGTGATTAGCCGAAATAGTTCCGAGTAATCGTATATTTCGATAGTTGTACAGATTTTTCTCAACATATCGTATTTATATACCTCAGTGATATAAAAGATTATCTTTGCAGTTGATTTAACGTTTGAATGGCCTTTTTTTGAAAGTTTTTAAAAATCGAGGTCAACAGGGTCAGAGTCAACCAAAAGAAATAGTTTTGAAAGTCTCTGGCAGGGTCAAAAGAAATCGTTGTTGGCGCCGATGTCAGCAATATGGCGGATTTCCGCCCCACCGGCCGTGAGATTTGCTCTCGTCAGAGTTTAATCCCCTATATATTGAATGGGCAATTCTTCAGTTGTGCTGTTTATCACCAGTATGAATCCATATCCGATTCCTCATTCACGATCCCGATCACATTCACCCGAGTTCCCATTGAATGGTTCATCACCAGTATGAATCCTGGCTAACAGAAGCCCAAAGGCTGGGAACATCCCCCTCCCCCCACTCTGCAATTAAGGGGGCCATTGCTTGTACCCCCTATTACAGGAATTGCCATTAATTTTTGCCCCCCCCCCCCCCCCATCTCTGGGACGATGTGACAATTAAAACGTGAAAGGAGGACACTTTTCATTGACATTCACTGCTCCCAAGTCGGCATGGCCAATGAGACGCCCCCTCCTCTCTTAGATTGGTACCAACTTGTCCCATCAGATGGCATTGGCGCATACTGCGCCTGGTGATTACACTCGGGATGCAGTGGACCGGCCTCGTTTAGTCGCCCGGGAGCGAGTTTTTTTTTACAGGTAGGTTCGTACCATTGTGTACATTGACAGCCAATCAGAGCTCAGTAACTTCGCCTGACGTCATCAAGTAAGAAACGCACGTGTTGTTAGTCAGTAAACAAGATCAGCGATGTACATTGACAAATGGTGCGAGTTCGAATCTCGGAAGGACCCACAAAATTATGCACTTTTTGTTTTTTATTGCATTTTTTTCATTAGTAGGGATATAGTAGGTTTTTATAATGACACATGTGGGTTGGGTCTGGTGTTGGAGTAGTAAAGCTACTAAAGCTAAGGGTCAGGAAAAAAAATTCGCCTCCCGGTCAGTTCATTGCGTCATCCTAATTGGATCTCGCTCTGCTCACGGTGCTGAACTTCTAGCTTGCCTGTCGACTAAGTGACTTGCCCGAGATCATGCTACATGTAGGAGGAGCACGCATTTTAAAGTTATAGTAGTGATAGTGCAATTGGTCGGTGCAGGTCGTTTCAATGAAAAAGACGCACGCCACTGCCGTACCGGTACCTGAGAAAACTTGCCTTTTCAGGCAGATTTGCGATGATCGAAACAATACATCTACCTCATAGACTTTCATGTATTCTCATATGACAAGCCAAGTGGACACATAACTTGAACTAACATGCAGCTATCGGGAAAACTTGGTGACTACTGACTCTTGGAGTTGATTGGCGTTAGAAGTAGGAACTAGATGTAATTGGACCAACATTAAATATAGGCCAACGACCGGCGTACCCGCCCCTTTAACTATCCAGGCACCAGTGGTTTTCGATATCCTCCGCCTCTCGATATGACGAATGAGTATAAAAAGCCTGAAACTCAGGATACCATTTCACTTATTCTGATTGGAAAATTCACGGTCCGACACTAATACTTTTTTCTCCCAATGCATCCTCGAAAATAGCAGCTGCCGATTTGAACCATCCTCGGTAGAACTCGAACGCCCGGAATCAGTATGTGCTGCAGTTTTAAAAGTTTGGGTGCGGGGTATGATAATGATAATAATGAAAATTTAGACATCTGTACATGTATGATTAGATAACAAGAAGAAAAAAAGGAGAGAAGTGCGGCAGACTCACCGGGAGTCGAACCCGTGACCAGCCGATCCAGAATCAAACACTCTGAGCGCTGAACCGTCAAGGTTTTCATGCTGAAATGAGGATTTAATTCCCCTCTTATATGCGGTATGCAAACGAGCGCGCCGCAATTGTGACAAGGACGCGCAGGTGGCAAAGTGATTAGCCGAAATAGTTCCGAGTAATCGTATATTTCGATAGTTGTACAGATTTTTCTCAACATATCGTATTTATATACCTCAGTGATATAAAAGATTATCTTTGCAGTTGATTTAACGTTTGAATGGCCTTTTTTGAAAGTTTTTAAAAATCGAGGTCAACAGGGTCAGAGTCAATCAAAGAAATAGTTTTGAAAGTCTCTGGCAGGGTCAAAAGAAATCGTTGTTGGCGCCGATGTCAGCAATATGGCGGATTTCCGCCCCACCGGCCGTGAGATTTGCTCTCGTCAGAGTTTAAATCCCCTATATATTGAATGGGCAATTCTTCAGTTGTGCTGTTTATCACCAGTATGAATCCATATCCGATTCCTCATTCACGATCCCGATCACATTCACCCGAGTTCCCATTGAATGGTTCATCACCAGTATGAATCCTGGCTAACAGAAGCCCAAAGGCTGGGAACATCCCCCTCCCCCCACTCTGCAATTAAGGGGGCCATTGCTTGTACCCCCTATTACGGGAATTGCCATTAAATTTTGACCCCCCCCCCCCCATCTCTGGGACGATGTGACAATTAAAACGTGAAAGGAGGACACTTTTCATTGACATTCACTGCTCCCAAGTCGGCATGGCCAATGAGACGCCCCCCTCCTCTCTTAGATTGGTACCAACTTGTCCCATCAGATGGCATTGGCGCATACTGCGCCTGGTGATTACACTCCGGATGCAGTGGACTGGCCTCGTTTAGTCGCCCGGGAGCGAGTTTTTTTTTACAGGTAGGTTCGTACCATTGTGTACATTGACAGCCAATCAGAGCTCAGTAACTTCGCCTGACGTCATCAAGTAAGAAACGCACGTGTTGTTAGTCAGTAAACAAGATCAGCGATGTACATTGACAAATGGTGCGAGTTCGAATCTCGGAAGGACCCACAAAATTATGCACTTTTTGTTTTTATTGCCTTTTTTTTCATTAGTAGGGATATAGTAGGTTTTTATAATGACACATGTGGGTTGGGTCTGGTGTTGGAGTAGTAAAGCTACTAAAGCTAAGGGTCAGGAAAAAAATTCGCCTCCCGGTCAGTTCATTGCGTCATCCTAATTGGATCTCGCTCTGCTCACGGTGCTGAACTTCTAGCTTGCCTGTCGACTAAGTGACTTGCCCGAGATCATGCTACATGTAGGAGGAGCACGCATTTTAAAGTTATAGTAGTGATAGTGCAATTGGTCGGTGCAGGTCGTTTCAATGAAAAAGACGCACGCCACTGCCGTACCGGTACCTGAGAAAACTTGCCTTTTCAGGCAGATTTGCGATGATCGAAACAATACATCTACCTCATAGACTTTCATGTATTCTCATATGACAAGCCAAGTGGACACATAACCTGAACTAACATGCAGCTATCGGGAAAACTTGGTGACTACTGACTCTTGGAGTTGATTGGCGTTAGAAGTAGGAACTAGATGTAATTGGACCAACATTAAATATAGGCCAACGACCGGCGTACCCGCCCCTTTAACTATCCAGGCACCAGTGGTTTTCGATATCCTCCGCCTCTCGATATGACGAATGAGTATAAAAAGCCTGAAACTCAGGATACCATTTCACTTATTCTGATTGGAAAATTCACGGTCCAACACTAATACTTTTTTCTCCAAATGCATCCTCGAAAATAGCAGCTGCCGATTTGAACCATCCTCGGTAGAACTCGAACGCCCGGAATCAGTATGTGCTGCAGTTTTAAAAGTTTGGGTGCGGGGTATGATAATGATAATAATGAAAATTTAGACATCTGTACATGTATGATTAGATAACAAGAAGAAAAAAAGGAGAGAAGTGCGGCAGACTCACCGGGAGTCGAACCCGTGACCAGCCGATCCAGAATCAAACACTCTGAGCGCTGAACCGTCAAGGTTTTCATGCTGAAATGAGGATTTAATTCCCCTCTTATATGCGGTATGCAAACGAGCGCGCCGCAATTGTGACAAGGACGCGCAGGTGGCAAAGTGATTAGCCGAAATAGTTCCGAGTAATCGTATATTTCGATAGTTGTACAGATTTTTCTCAACATATCGTATTTATATACCTCAGTGATATAAAAGATTATCTTTGCAGTTGATTTAACGTTTGAATGGCCTTTTTTGAAAGTTTTTAAAAATCGAGGTCAACAGGGTCAGAGTCAATCAAAAGAAATAGTTTTGAAAGTCTCTGGCAGGGTCAAAAGAAATCGTTGTTGGCGCCGATGTCAGCAATATGGCGGATTTCCGCCCCACCGGCCGTGAGATTTGCTCTCGTCAGAGTTTAATCCCCTATATATTGAATGGGCAATTCTTCAGTTGTGCTGTTTATCACCAGTATGAATCCATATCCGATTCCTCATTCACGATCCCGATCACATTCACCCGAGTTCCCATTGAATGGTTCATCACCAGTATGAATCCTGGCTAACAGAAGCCCAAAGGCTGGGAACATCCCCCTCCCCCCACTCTGCAATTAAGGGGGCCATTGCTTGTACCCCCTATTACAGGAATTGCCATTAAATTTTGCCCCCCCCCCCCCCATCTCTGGGACGATGTGACAATTAAAACGTGAAAGGAGGACACTTTTCATTGACATTCACTGCTCCCAAGTCGGCATGGCCAATGAGACGCCCCCTCCTCTCTTAGATTGGTACCAACTTGTCCCATCAGATGGCATTGGCGCATACTGCGCCTGGTGATTACACTCCGGATGCAGTGGACCGGCCTCGTTTAGTCGCCCGGGAGCGAGTTTTTTTTTACAGGTAGGTTCGTACCATTGTGTACATTGACAGCCAATCAGAGCTCAGTAACTTCGCCTGACGTCATCAAGTAAGAAACGCACGTGTTGTTAGTCAGTAAACAAGATCAGCGATGTACATTGACAAATGGTGCGAGTTCGAATCTCGGAAGGACCCACAAAATTATGCACTTTTTGTTTTTATTGCATTTTTTTCATTAGTAGGGATATAGTAGGTTTTTATAATGACACATGTGGGTTGGGTCTGGTGTTGGAGTAGTAAAGCTACTAAAGCTAAGGGTCAGGAAAAAAAATTCGCCTCCCGGTCAGTTCATTGCGTCATCCTAATTGGATCTCGCTCTGCTCACGGTGCTGAACTTCTAGCTTGCCTGTCGACTAAGTGCCTTGCCCGAGATCATGCTACATGTAGGAGGAGCACGCATTTTAAAGTTATAGTAGTGATAGTGCAATTGGTCGGTGCAGGTCGTTTCAATGAAAAAGACGCACGCCACTGCCGTACCGGTACCTGAGAAAACTTGCCTTTTCAGGCAGATTTGCGATGATCGAAACAATACATCTACCTCATAGACTTTCATGTATTCTCATATGACAAGCCAAGTGGACACATAACCTGAACTAACATGCAGCTATCGGGAAAACTTGGTGACTACTGACTCTTGGAGTTGATTGGCGTTAGAAGTAGGAACTAGATGTAATTGGACCAACATAAAATATAGGCCAACGACCGGCGTACCCGCCCCTTTAACTATCCAGGCACCAGTGGTTTTCGATATCCTCCGCCTCTCGATATGACGAATGAGTATAAAAAGCCTGAAACTCAGGATACCATTTCACTAATTCTGATTGGAAAATTCACGGTCCGACACTAATACTTTTTTCTCCCAATGCATCCTCGAAAATAGCAGCCGCCGATTTGAACCATCCTCGGTAGAACTCGAACGCTCGGAATCAGTATGTGCTGCAGTTTTAAAAGTTTGGGTGCGGGGTATGATAATGATAATAATGAAAATTTAGACATCTGTACATGTATGATTAGATAACAAGAAGAAAAAAAGGAGAGAAGTGCGGCAGACTCACCGGGAGTCGAACCCGTGACCAGCCGATCCAGAATCAAACACTCTAAGCGCTGAACCGTCAAGGTTTTCATGCTGAAATGAGGATTTAATTCCCCTCTTATATGCGGTATGCAAACGAGCGCGCCGCAATTGTGACAAGGACGCGCAGGTGGCAAAGTGATTAGCCGAAATAGTTCCCAGTAATCGTATATTTCGATAGTTGTACAGATTTTTCTCAACATATCGTATTTATATACCTCAGTGATATAAAAGATTATCTTTGCAGTTGATTTAACGTTTGAATGGCCTTTTTTTTGAAAGCTTTTAAAAATCGAGGTCAACAGGGTCAGAGTCAATCAAAAGAAATAGTTTTGAAAGTCTCTGGCAGGGTCAAAAGAAATCGTTGTCGGCGCCGATGTCAGCAATATGGCGGATTTCCGCCCCACCGGCCGTGAGATTTGCTCTCGTCAGAGTTTAATCCCCTATATATTGAATGGGCAATTCTTCAGTTGTGCTGTTTATCACCAGTATGAATCCATATCCGATTCCTCATTCACGATCCCGATCACATTCACCCGAGTTCCCATTGAATGGTTCATCACCAGTATGAATCCTGGCTAACAGAAGCCCAAAGGCTGGGAACATCCCCCTCCCCCCACTCTGCAATTAAGGGGCCCATTGCTTGTACCCCCTATTACAGGAATTGCCATTAAATTTTGACCCCCCCCCCCACATCTCTGGGACGATGTGACAATTAAAACGTGAAAGGAGGACACTTTTCATTGACATTCACTGCTCCCAAGTCGGCATGGCCAATGAGACGCCCCCCTCCTCTCTTAGATTGGTACCAACTTGTCCCATCAGATGGCATTGGCGCATACTGCGCCTGGTGATTACACTCCGGATGCAGTGGACCGGCCTCGTTTAGTCGCCCGGGAGCGAGTTTTTTTTTACAGGTAGGTTCGTACCATTGTGTACATTGACAGCCAATCAGAGCTCAGTAACTTCGCCTGACGTCATCAAGTAAGAAACGCACGTGTTGTTAGTCAGTAAACAAGATCAGCGATGTACATTGACAAATGGTGCGAGTTCGAATCTCGGAAGGACCCACAAAATTATGCACTTTTTGTTTTTATTGCCTTTTTTTTCATTAGTAGGGATATAGTAGGTTTTTATAATGACACATGTGGGTTGGGTCTGGTGTTGGAGTAGTAAAGCTACTAAAGCTAAGGGTCAGGAAAAAAAATTCGCCTCCCGGTCAGTTCATTGCGTCATCCTAATTGGATCTCGCTCTGCTCACGGTGCTGAACTTCTAGCTTGCCTGTCGACTAAGTGACTTGCCCGAGATCATGCTACATGTAGGAGGAGCACGCATTTTAAAGTTATAGTAGTGATAGTGCAATTGGTCGGTGCAGGTCGTTTCAATGAAAAAGACGCACGCCACTGCCGTACCGGTACCTGAGAAAACTTGCCTTTTCAGGCAGATTTGCGATGATCGAAACAATACATCTACCTCATAGACTTTCATGTATTCTCATATGACAAGCCAAGTGGACACATAACCTGAACTAACATGCAGCTATCGGGAAAACTTGGTGACTACTGACTCTTGGAGTTGATTGGCGTTAGAAGTAGGAACTAGATGTAATTGGACCAACATTAAATATAGGCCAACGACCGGCGTACCCGCCCCTTTAACTATCCAGGCACCAGTGGTTTTCGATATCCTCCGCCTCTCGATATGACGAATGAGTATAAAAAGCCTGAAACTCAGGATACCATTTCACTTATTCTGATTGGAAAATTCACGGTCCGACACTAATACTTTTTTCTCCCAATGCATCCTCGAAAATAGCAGCTGCCGATTTGAACCATCCTCGGTAGAACTCGAACGCCCGGAATCAGTATGTGCTGCAGTTTTAAAAGTTTGGGTGCGGGGTATGATAATGATAATAATGAAAATTTAGACATCTGTACATGTATGATTAGATAACAAGAAGAAAAAAAGGAGAGAAGTGCGGCAGACTCACCGGGAGTCGAACCCGTGACCAGCCGATCCAGAATCAAACACTCTGAGCGCTGAACCGTCAAGGTTTTCATGCTGAAATGAGGATTTAATTCCCCTCTTATATGCGGTATGCAAACGAGCGCGCCGCAATTGTGACAAGGACGCGCAGGTGGCAAAGTGATTAGCCGAAATAGTTCCGAGTAATCGTATATTTCGATAGTTGTACAGATTTTTCTCAACATATCGTATTTATATACCTCAGTGATATAAAAGATTATCTTTGCAGTTGATTTAACGTTTGAATGGCCTTTTTTGAAAGTTTTTAAAAATCGAGGTCAACAGGGTCAGAGTCAATCAAAAGAAATAGTTTTGAAAGTCTCTGGCAGGGTCAAAAGAAATCGTTGTTGGCGCCGATGTCAGCAATATGGCGGATTTCCGCCCCACCGGCCGTGAGATTTGCTCTCGTCAGAGTTTAAATCCCCTATATATTGAATGGGCAATTCTTCAGTTGTGCTGTTTATCACCAGTATGAATCCATATCCGATTCCTCATTCACGATCCCGATCACATTCACCCGAGTTCCCATTGAATGGTTCATCACCAGTATGAATCCTGGCTAACAGAAGCCCAAAGGCTGGGAACATCCCCCTCCCCCCACTCTGCAATTAAGGGGGCCATTGCTTGTACCCCCTATTACGGGAATTGCCATTAAATTTTGCCCCCCCCCCCCCCCATCTCTGGGACGATGTGACAATTAAAACGTGAAAGGAGGACACTTTTCATTGACATTCACTGCTCCCAAGTCGGCATGGCCAATGAGACGCCCCCCTCCTCTCTTAGATTGGTACCAACTTGTCCCATCAGATGGCATTGGCGCATACTGCGCCTGGTGATTACACTCCGGATGCAGTGGACTGGCCTCGTTTAGTCGCCCGGGAGCGAGTTTTTTTTTACAGGTAGGTTCGTACCATTGTGTACATTGACAGCCAATCAGAGCTCAGTAACTTCGCCTGACGTCATCAAGTAAGAAACGCACGTGTTGTTAGTCAGTAAACAAGATCAGCGATGTACATTGACAAATGGTGCGAGTTCGAATCTCGGAAGGACCCACAAAATTATGCACTTTTTGTTTTTATTGCCTTTTTTTTCATTAGTAGGGATATAGTAGGTTTTTATAATGACACATGTGGGTTGGGTCTGGTGTTGGAGTAGTAAAGCTACTAAAGCTAAGGGTCAGGAAAAAAAATTCGCCTCCCGGTCAGTTCATTGCGTCATCCTAATTGGATCTCGCTCTGCTCACGGTGCTGAACTTCTAGCTTGCCTGTCGACTAAGTGACTTGCCCGAGATCATGCTACATGTAGGAGGAGCACGCATTTTAAAGTTATAGTAGTGATAGTGCAATTGGTCGGTGCAGGTCGTTTCAATGAAAAAGACGCACGCCACTGCCGTACCGGTACCTGAGAAAACTTGCCTTTTCAGGCAGATTTGCGATGATCGAAACAATACATCTACCTCATAGACTTTCATGTATTCTCATATGACAAGCCAAGTGGACACATAACCTGAACTAACATGCAGCTATCGGGAAAACTTGGTGACTACTGACTCTTGGAGTTGATTGGCGTTAGAAGTAGGAACTAGATGTAATTGGACCAACATTAAATATAGGCCAACGACCGGCGTACCCGCCCCTTTAACTATCCAGGCACCAGTGGTTTTCGATATCCTCCGCCTCTCGATATGACGAATGAGTATAAAAAGCCTGAAACTCAGGATACCATTTCACTTATTCTGATTGGAAAATTCACGGTCCAACACTAATACTTTTTTCTCCAAATGCATCCTCGAAAATAGCAGCTGCCGATTTGAACCATCCTCGGTAGAACTCGAACGCCCGGAATCAGTATGTGCTGCAGTTTTAAAAGTTTGGGTGCGGGGTATGATAATGATAATAATGAAAATTTAGACATCTGTACATGTATGATTAGATAACAAGAAGAAAAAAAGGAGAGAAGTGCGGCAGACTCACCGGGAGTCGAACCCGTGACCAGCCGATCCAGAATCAAACACTCTGAGCGCTGAACCGTCAAGGTTTTCATGCTGAAATGAGGATTTAATTCCCCTCTTATATGCGGTATGCAAACGAGCGCGCCGCAATTGTGACAAGGACGCGCAGGTGGCAAAGTGATTAGCCGAAATAGTTCCGAGTAATCGTATATTTCGATAGTTGTACAGATTTTTCTCAACATATCGTATTTATATACCTCAGTGATATAAAAGATTATCTTTGCAGTTGATTTAACGTTTGAATGGCCTTTTTTGAAAGTTTTTAAAAATCGAGGTCAACAGGGTCAGAGTCAATCAAAAGAAATAGTTTTGAAAGTCTCTGGCAGGGTCAAAAGAAATCGTTGTTGGCGCCGATGTCAGCAATATGGCGGATTTCCGCCCCACCGGCCGTGAGATTTGCTCTCGTCAGAGTTTAATCCCCTATATATTGAATGGGCAATTCTTCAGTTGTGCTGTTTATCACCAGTATGAATCCATATCCGATTCCTCATTCACGATCCCGATCACATTCACCCGAGTTCCCATTGAATGGTTCATCACCAGTATGAATCCTGGCTAACAGAAGCCCAAAGGCTGGGAACATCCCCCCCCCCCCACTCTGCAATTAAGGGGGCCATTGCTTGTACCCCCTATTACAGGAATTGCCATTAAATTTTGACCCCCCCCCCCCCCATCTCTGGGACGATGTGACAATTAAAACGTGAAAGGAGGACACTTTTCATTGACATTCACTGCTCCCAAGTCGGCATGGCCAATGAGACGCCCCCTCCTCTCTTAGATTGGTACCAACTTGTCCCATCAGATGGCATTGGCGCATACTGCGCCTGGTGATTACACTCCGGATGCAGTGGACCGGCCTCGTTTAGTCGCCCGGGAGCGAGTTTTTTTTTACAGGTAGGTTCGTACCATTGTGTACATTGACAGCCAATCAGAGCTCAGTAACTTCGCCTGACGTCATCAAGTAAGAAACGCACGTGTTGTTAGTCAGTAAACAAGATCAGCGATGTACATTGACAAATGGTGCGAGTTCGAATCTCGGAAGGACCCACAAAATTATGCACTTTTTGTTTTTATTGCATTTTTTTCATTAGTAGGGATATAGTAGGTTTTTATAATGACACATGTGGGTTGGGTCTGGTGTTGGAGTAGTAAAGCTACTAAAGCTAAGGGTGAGGAAAAAAAATTCGCCTCCCGGTCAGTTCATTGCGTCATCCTAATTGGATCTCGCTCTGCTCACGGTGCTGAACTTCTAGCTTGCCTGTCGACTAAGTGCCTTGCCCGAGATCATGCTACATGTAGGAGGAGCACGCATTTTAAAGTTATAGTAGTGATAGTGCAATTGGTCGGTGCAGGTCGTTTCAATGAAAAAGACGCACGCCACTGCCGTACCGGTACCTGAGAAAACTTGCCTTTTCAGGCAGATTTGCGATGATCGAAACAATACATCTACCTCATAGACTTTCATGTATTCTCATATGACAAGCCAAGTGGACACATAACCTGAACTAACATGCAGCTATCGGGAAAACTTGGTGACTACTGACTCTTGGAGTTGATTGGCGTTAGAAGTAGGAACTAGATGTAATTGGACCAACATAAAATATAGGCCAACGACCGGCGTACCCGCCCCTTTAACTATCCAGGCACCAGTGGTTTTCGATATCCTCCGCCTCTCGATATGACGAATGAGTATAAAAAGCCTGAAACTCAGGATACCATTTCACTAATTCTGATTGGAAAATTCACGGTCCGACACTAATACTTTTTTCTCCCAATGCATCCTCGAAAATAGCAGCCGCCGATTTGAACCATCCTCGGTAGAACTCGAACGCTCGGAATCAGTATGTGCTGCAGTTTTAAAAGTTTGGGTGCGGGGTATGATAATGATAATAATGAAAATTTAGACATCTGTACATGTATGATTAGATAACAAGAAGAAAAAAAGGAGAGAAGTGCGGCAGACTCACCGGGAGTCGAACCCGTGACCAGCCGATCCAGAATCAAACACTCTAAGCGCTGAACCGTCAAGGTTTTCATGCTGAAATGAGGATTTAATTCCCCTCTTATATGCGGTATGCAAACGAGCGCGCCGCAATTGTGACAAGGACGCGCAGGTGGCAAAGTGATTAGCCGAAATAGTTCCGAGTAATCGTATATTTCGATAGTTGTACAGATTTTTCTCAACATATCGTATTTATATACCTCAGTGATATAAAAGATTATCTTTGCAGTTGATTTAACGTTTGAATGGCCTTTTTGGAAAGTTTTTAAAAATCGAGGTCAACAGGGTCAGAGTCAATCAAAAGAAATAGTTTTGAAGGTCTCTGGCAGGGTCAAAAGAAATCGTTGTTGGCGCCGATGTCAGCAATATGGCGGATTTCCGCCCCACCGGCCGTGAGATTTGCTCTCGTCAGAGTTTAATCCCCTATATATTGAATGGGCAATTCTTCAGTTGTGCTGTTTATCACCAGTATGAATCCATATCCGATTCCTCATTCACGATCCGGATCACATTCACCCGAGTTCCCATTGAATGGTTCATCACCAGTATGAATCCTGGCTAACAAAGGCCCAAAGGCTGGGAACATCCCCCTCCCCCCACTCTGCAATTAAGGGGGCCATTGCTTGTACCCCCTATTACGGGAATTGCCATTAAATTTTGACCCCCCCCCCCCATCTCTGGGACGATGTGACAATTAAAACGTGAAAGGAGGACACTTTTCATTGACATTCACTGCTCCCAAGTCGGCATGGCCAATGAGACGCCCCCCTCCTCTCTTAGATTGGTACCAACTTGTCCCATCAGATGGCATTGGCGCATACTGCGCCTGGTAATTACACTCCGGATGCAGTGGACCGGCCTCGTTTAGTCGCCCGGGAGCGAGTTTTTTTTTACAGGTAGGTTCGTACCATTGTGTACATTGACAGCCAATCAGAGCTCAGTAACTTCGCCTGACGTCATCAAGTAAGAAACGCACGTGTTGTTAGTCAGTAAACAAGATCAGCGATGTACATTGACAAATGGTGCGAGTTCGAATTTTGGAAGGACCCACAAAATTATGCGTCCCCCCCGGCCCTGTGTTTACTGTTAGCTAGCTCAAGGAAGCTCAAGCTGTGTCTTCAGTCTCAGGAGCTCTGTGCCCAGCATAGAAGCACAATAGGCCCGGACTGAATGAGTTTTACTAGGAATGATGATGTTCGATCTGTTATATCCTTCCATGAGTGAAAGCTACAACTGACTTTATATATACTCTACCATACTGTCCTACCCTGCCAGTCACAAGCCCCTTCAGCCCTTGTTCTGGCACCAACTCCACCCAGTAGTGAGTAATACAGATGTACATACTTCACTGGGCAAATGGGATATTAGTCACAACCAAGACATTTTGTAGTCACAATCAGAAGATGTTACAAATGGAGACCAAGTCTGTAGTCACAACAAGAAGATGTTGCAACTGGAGACCAAGCCTGTAGTCACAACCAGAAGATGTTGCAACTGGAGACCGAGTCTGTAGTCACAACCAGAAGATGTTACAAATGGAGACATTTTGTAGTCACAACTAGAAGATGTTACAACTGGAGACCAAGTCTGTAGTCACAACAAGAAGATGTTACAACTGGAGACCAAGTCTGTAGTCACAACAAGAAGATGTTACAACTGGAGACCAAGTCTGTAGTCACAACAAGAAGATGTTACAACTGGAGACCGAGTCTGTAGTCACAACAAGAAGATGTTACAACTGGAGACCAAGTCTGTAGTCACAACCAGAAGATGTTACAACTGGAGACCAAGCCTGTAGTCACAACCAGGAGATGTTTCAACTGGAGACCGAGTCTGTAGTCACAACCAGAAGATGTTACAACTGGAGACCAAGCCTGTAGTCACAACCAGGAGATGTTACAACTGGAGACCAAGTCTGTAGTCACAACCAGAAGATGTTACAACTGGAGACCAAGTCTGTAGTCACAACCAGAAGATGTTACAACTGGAGACCAAGTCTGTAGTCACAACCAGAATATGTTACAACTGGAGACCATACTGTAGTCAGAGCCGTCTTAAATCAAGACACTAATTCCAGATTCTGTGTCTGGCAATGAACATTTGGCTTACAAGTCACATATGTGACCTGCCATGACAAACCAAGTTGCATGTCGCTCCGAGCTTGACAGGTTGAGATGGACACGTTGTTCATCTCACTGTTGTCTGCCTTTTGTGACATCGGAGTACATCAATTTCTTCCATTATCTCCTGGTGTCATTTTGTCATGGTGGGTCACATATTACTGAGACATTTCATCTTGTCAACACAGAAGACACAAACTAAGAAGCTACAGTAAATAATTTATTATGCATCTTAAATGATGTATGTGTAAACCTTAGTTTTACTGCAGCTCAAAAACTCTATCGAAAAGATATTTGATAGACATAGCATCAATCCAGTATATACAAAATAAATTGTAAAATACGCAAAGGAAAATATCTCTACAAGTTGCTCACAGATGACCACAAAATTTTTGGAATGTACATTATGAAAAATATGTAGCACCTCATTTTTGTGAGAGCAGTCTCAATTCGAGGACCGACGAATTTTTGCCATGTTTTGTGTGACAAAACTGAAATTAACATCGCACAGTGAAGTGTAGCTCAAACTCGGGCCCAAAGCATATCAGATTTGGGCCCAACTCGTAGCGCCAACCTCCCGGTCTAGATCCACCAGTGGACATTTTTTTTTTATTGGAAATGGTGAAATACTCCAAACACTTCATCTGCAAGTTGTCTCAATCACTAAAAATATACATCTACAAAAAACAAGTTTAATACTGTTCATAAGACATATTCATTATTTGAATAAACACATCGACGGAATGCATAAGTCATTCTGGAATGTTGCACGAAAGGACAAAGGTAAAATTGTCAACATTGAAAAAGCAAGCTTAATAGCATAATTACATTCATATATCTGTACCTTCTGTCCTGCTACATTGACATAGCCCGTAAGTTATAAAAGAGAGGTACACTTTACCTTTAACAGACAAACAATTATGTATATTTTTCATTAACTTTTGTAGTTCACTCTGGTCAGCATGAGAAGTCCTGTGTGCGCTACTTGAACAGGTCAGTCATCAGATAAGGTTGGAATAAACCCCAAGCTACACCCTGACCATATCCAGCAACTCAATAGTACTTGGTCCATCCAGCCACACAGCCAGCATGAGCCCTTTGAAATAGGTCCCCAAAGTCACTTAGTTCCCCTACTGGTCGAGTTCAAGTGAGCGCCTTCTGCTTGCTCCTTGAAACCCCTGATTTATTTCTGTGGAGACCGGGGTAATAATATGATATCCCAAAAGCACTTTGATCAGGTAAACATGGAAAAGCGCTATACAAGAACTCGATATCATTATTATTTTCACTGATGGACGGACTAAGTCTTTCTTATTATTATTGTGTCTTAATATACTGCAGGACATTCTAGCTCCAGCCAACTATTCCCCGCAGAATCATGTTGGTTGACTTTAGAAGTATGTTTTACTCATCAGGTATGGTTTCTGTTGGGGAGACTTCCATGAAAAGTTGAAAGAAGAGGGTAACGGCGTCTGAAATGATATCGAAAAGTCTATTAGCAAAGTAAAAGGATGGTGTTCTGAAAACTTTTTCTTAAGGAGGACTATTTGCAGGAGTAAGGGGTCAAATTGGTATTCTGGTGAGAAGACTGTATCATTAGGGCCCTGGGTTCTGTTGGATTCAGCAAGAATTATATTCCACATACAAGCATTGACAGTTTCGATGTAATGTGAAACACTATCAACGCATGATACACACATTTCCGTCACTGGTCCGTTGAGAGACGGTATTGTCCAACATTTGTAAAGAATTCATCTCCCCGGGTAGAAATGCCATCTTTCCCCTGGCCTTTAGGTCCACTGTTGCTACAGCCACCTGGTGTTTGAAGTGGAACTACAATTCCAAGTTATGCACTGCCCACTTTTGGTGATCTGATCTACCTGACTTACCTACTCCGGGTATCCGAACTTCGAAATAGACAAAGGGGACATAGAAGATGAGGCCGGCAACGAGGAATATGAAGGCATAAAGGAACTCCATCTGTGGTTGGTTGATGATTGGACCAATCACAAGGTACATGGCGATAAACAGAGCGATGAATGGAAACACAATCGGAATCTGAAATGGTAACAAATGGATCAAATATCAGTAAAATAATTCGACTATGTGTTAAAGTAAGGATCGCTTCAATTTACAAAGGTCCATTCTCCATCTGGTCCTTCCCCAGGCTTCAACAATTAGACGAGATAGCAACAGATAGCAATTAACTATTTGGTTTATCTGTTAGTTGCATTTTGAGTTGAAATTATGCTAGAGGTTCCTCATGTTGAATTCCAACATTTTGTGAGTTGAGTAACCCATCTGGCCAAAATCGTTCCAATATCTTCCAGCGACAACTAATACACCAGAACCCCTCACCTACCTTGAGTGGACGCGGCGCATCCTTATGTGTGAATCTCATCACGATCAGAGCCAAGAATGTCAAGCCATAAAACAACCAGGCGGTGAAGCTGAAGAAGTCGATAAGTGAGGCGATGTCTCCGGGGATGATCATGAGTAGTGCCACTACTCCCTGAAAAATAGCAATTTCAAAATGTGTCAAGGAGCGAGGCAGATTTTAGAACATTCCGAAAACTGAAAGATGCACTCGCAAATGAATTTTACTATAAACTATTGGTATCATTATAGATTTCTGATCAATATCTTTCCAATGAATGGTCATGTTATAGCAGGCACAGATAGTGTACCGCGAATCATTTCTATTAACAGCCGTCTGTGAGCAGATCCAAGCTACATGTAGATCAACTTAAATGTAGCCTACATACTACTCTTCAGATCTGACACATAACACAGTGCATTGAGTATTCATCAACCATCCACCTTCTTATCACATTGTCGCATTCTCTACCAAGTAAACAAGATGCAGACCTCCGCCAGCTTTGACGAATACGAGATTGACAGCAATGTAACTTACATTGAAGATGAGAGCTGTCAGTGGTGTGTATGACAGCAATGTAACTTACATTGAAGATGAGAGCTGTCAGTGGTGTGTATGACAGCAATGTAACTTACATTGAAGATGAGAGCTGTCAGTGGTGTGTATGACAGCAATGTAACTTACATTGAAGATGAGAGCTGTCAGTGGTGTGTATGACAGCAATGTAACTTACATTGAAGATGAGAGCTGTCAGTGGTGTGTATGACAGCAATGTAACTTACATTGAAGATGAGAGCTGTCAGTGGTGTGTAGGAACCAACATGTACCATACTGAGGAGTCCGGGCAAATGGCCTTCTCTGGCGGCAGCAAAACACAATCTGAAAGATAGTAAGTTGCACAATTGGGCCACAGTGGCGTTAAGATGACCCACCAGGGCTAGTAGAAGTTTCTGTACTCTTGCTCTGATGTTATCCACTCACAGAAGGCCCCTCTTAATCATTAAAGTGGCCTGTTATGATTCAGACTAAAGAAAGTAACCAGTGGAATGAATGAAATAATGAGTAATTTAATATACTTCAGAATCTTCTCCACCAGTCTGACCAAGACATGATAGCAGTCGGCTGTCCATACAACTTGAATAGTGCTGTATAGTGACGCTACATACTTATTGGATTAAAACAAGAGGAATGTCTCGTGTCCTCAAAACTACTCAGATTTACCTATTTCCGCCTTTGGTTTTTACCGGTCCGTTCAAATTCCTCATTTTCTGAGTAATTCATGACGGGTTCCCTTCAAAAACAACGCTTACCTTGCACCAGAGAATGCACTACCGTTGCAAGCACCAAACGTTGACAGGGCCACAGATATTGGAATGATGAATGATGCTGAGCCAAGGACGGTATTACCCCACGTCTGAAATAGAGAACTGTAATCTAGTACACGAACTACATCATCGTCGTGTATAGCCAGGGAGGATGAGCCCATCCCAGACTATCCAGGTTTCTCACTAGCGGATACAGTCTTCTGTTTGCCCTGAAATAGGCACAAGGGAAACAGAACCTCGGTTTAAAGTCTCCTTCAGGGACACACTGAAGTTAGTAAAACCTTAGATCATTAGTAAAGGGAGAAGCTGGACTTGCAAACGTCATGGAGGGACTAGGGGTGAGAAGATGCTTACCACGGCAACAGCAGACGACGCCATGAGCTGTGGGGCAGACATCACAGTGAAGTAGGAGATATTGACAAGCAGATAGAAAATTGTCACCAGGGGAATGGCTATCATGATCGCAAGGGGAAGATTCCTGAAACATAAAGAAAACGCTCAATAAGATATGATGGTACAGTTATAGCCCAGCTGAAAATATAGCCTCTGGGATTATAGACAGGAACTGGGGGTTAATTTGTTGATCAGTAGGTGAGTAATATACCCATTTCCGTTCAAAGCCGGGCGTCAAAGTTTGGATAACAGGCCTGAGGAAAGAGCTATAGCACCTATCCATCAGATCACGCACCTTTTTGGATTTTGGATTTCCTCCGTGACATAGTTGAGGTTGTTCCAGCCATCATATGCCCAGAGTCCATTGTAGAAAGCCAGTGCAAACAGTGAGCCATCTTTCTCCGTGTTGGAGAAGGCGTTCTCCACGGTGAAGTTCTCGGTGTAACCTGAAGAGAGAAGCGAGAGCTGTTGAGACAAATGAATCTTGGGAAAAACCACAACATACATTCAAATTGATAAAGTTTGTGGTAGTTCTTCTTCTTCAGCTCTGCACTTGGAGGTGTTATTCACCTGGGCGTATTCTTCCTCCAAGGCGGGATGTAAGTTTTTACATGTCACTACAGTTTGACAGTTGGGTCCACTGGCCTAGTGAGACTGTCTTTGGCCAAAGCTACTCGTGTGTATTACTTTGAGGGATAGATTTACATTGCTTGCCCTTGCAAAAGGGCCAATGCAACAGGTAGGTCCTCAAAGGAACTTTGCCTTTGTTTTCATACTCACCCTGTCCAAGTCTCACAAATCCTCCAATGATGATGATGAGAAGAGCTGATAGTTTGGCAAATGTAAATATCACCTGAACGCGTGCTGCCAATTTGACACTGTAGCAGTTCACCATGGTCACAGTCACTGGAAGAAGATATTCCCATGGTTACGGTAAACTGTAAACATTTGTAATTGGACAAAATAATGCAGAAAATTTTGTGTATTGCAAAAATCAACAGGTGCAAACTTTTTGTAGGTTTCCATATCTCTGATGATGTAATCAGACAAAGGTCAAAGTATTCCAATTTGTAGGTGACTAAATGAGGCAAAATGTGACCTCATTGAACTAGAGAAATATCATAAGACTTACAAATGCAAGCAGCTGTGATGACCTTCTTAATAAAGACTGGAGGTCCACATGCATCGAAGAAGGGTTCCGACACATATTCGGCAAAGGCTAAGGCGATGATGGCGAAGGAGGAAGGTTTGAGGACGAGGACAGATATCCACGCAACCAGGAACCCTGGGATTGGTCCCACAAAACGGTGCAATTTTCCAAAGCCTGCGATCAGGTAGGCGTATTCAGCACCAGCTTCTTTCACAATCAGGCCAAGTTCTGCATAACAGACAGCTCCTGCAAGGTAGAAAGGCCAACATGGAGTGATTGTGTCAAAGATGAACTGTCTCGAAATACACACCAATACGCTTTTGATAATTACCAACCAGAGGAGTGAAGGGAACTCTAATGACTTTGGATGTCTATTCTACCTAATTGCTACCTAATCGCACTCCTATTCCATACTCACACAGCACGACTGCTGCCACCATCTTTTTCAAAAACACCGGCGGACCACATTCATCAAAGAAAGGGCCGACAACATACTCTGATGTACTCAGGGCAATGATGGCCACTCCTGATCCCTGGGACACCGTTACTCGTACAAAAATGAACATGAAGGCAAGAGGTTCGGCCAGGCCTCGTCGTATATAAGCAAATGCGCCACCACATTCTTTAAAGAGTAGGCCAAGCTCGGCGTAACAGAGAGCACCTAACCCAAGTGAGAAAGAGAAGACAAAAGATGGCTTTGAACCACTCCATAACGGGACGTTCTGTAACGATATCTGGTTACTACAGCTTTCTATAGCATTATTCACGGCAATGATGTGACACCATGCATTGCTTTATGTATGGTAGTACTTTGGGAAAGAAGTCATCAGACTGAAATCTGGGCCACCGAAGCATGTGTCATTGCAATCGGACTGAAATATTAGTCTTCCGTAGTGAAGCAGTTACATTAATTTCGGGGATATAAATTACTAATTACCGAGGCATAAGCTTTTTCTCTTTTAATTTTGGCAAGTGACTCGTTTAGTAGAGAGGATACTCTAGTGGACCCGCTGTCCTCCTTTGGCCTCAAGAAGCTCACTTTGAACAATTTCCATTTGACTTCTTGTCTTGTCTTACCTAACATCGATATGAGCCCGCATCCCGCCCACACACACAGGCTGGCTCCGATGGAACCAGTATTACCAAGGACACCTTTGGGGGAAATGAAGATACCAGATCCTGAAAGATGAAAATAACAGGATTTGGTTAGAAGTAAGGTGACATCACAATTAACTCTAATCCAAAGTTTCTCATGCTCAGCTCTAGTATTACTGTCCAGTTTATTAGCCACAGTGAGTTAGAATTTGATTGAATTCATGCACCAAGTGCCTTGTTTTACTTAGTGGTTGTAAATGGGCACTCATGAATCATGGTCCAAACAATTAAGGAGATACCGCTGATCACACAAACCAAGTGAGCCTAACTCAACTTCATCCTCCTTGTTGAACAGCTCCTGCTTGGCAAGGGAAGCCATGAAGTTGGGAGGGGGACAGGTCAATGTAGATTACTCACCAATCATGGTCCCAACAATCAGGGAGATACCACTGATCAGGCCAACCTTCCTCTTCAGGGACAATTCCTCAACGACCTCCACCTCATTGGCTAGCTCATCCTGCTTGGCAAGGGAAGCTGTGGAGTTGGACTCAGACACACCTTGTCGCTGCCGCAACGCGGGTTTATCACCGTCATCTCCTGTGAATCCTACAAACGAAGAGAATATAAGGATCACACCTAACTAATCACAAAAACAGTCCTGCATCATGCCTACAGATCAACCTGGTAGCGCCTAGTGGGAGACTATAAACACCATTTGGATCCCCTTCAAAAACGTCGAGCAGGAGGAAAGCATCATTATCTACTGCCTTTGCACAGGACAGTAATGATTGCCCAGCCACCTGTACTGAATCAGTGTTACGAATCCTTCACAGTGCCCATGTGGACAAGCCAAACAAACCATACACCATATCCTCTAAGACTGCACTCTTTTTGAAGCACAGCAGAAAACGACCTGGTCTGAGGATTGAAATGTCAAGAAGAATCATTGGGAAATGAAGGAAGACCTGAAAGGCCAGCCAAATTTGTGGCCCACCGACCAAAATATTTGATGCCGTCGTCAAATGCTATTAAGTAGCGAGTGGACAGACAGAAACATCAAACCAGAAGAGACAGTAAAACGAACATGCTTACCCTTGTTATCGATACAGCTTGACTCCAAGTTTGCTCCATTCTCTGTCATGTTTGTTGTTGTCCTACTGGCTCGTTACTCCTAGTATTCATTCATTGGCAAACTCACAACCCCGCCTTAAAGGTATCAAAAAAACAAGAGAAATGATTAGAAGTACATATCATATTATTCAATCAACCATCCTGGTGAGTTAGCTCTTAAAATGTTACAAAATGATTCAGGGACAGTTTGATCCAGTGGTGCGGATTAATGTTTTGTCAAGGTAATCAATTTTTGGTGGCCTCAAAACGACAACAGTTTCAATACCGAGGACAAGAGCCTTTTGATAGCCAGCTATACAGGGCCAAAACTGGTGAAGGACTAATGTCATAATCCAAGTCACAGATCAGACAGGGTGGGAACTTGTCTAGTGTCACCTAAGGGTCACACCACCAACACAAGTTCACATTACATCGTAAAGCTAGAAGGCAATTGGAAATGTTGACAGTATATTCCGTTTGACAATAAAGCATGTACTGGAGACTAGTTGGCTAACTAATCAAACAAAATTTCAATCAAACTACTCAAGTATATCGTCACCCTCATAAAATGAATGCCTAAGTCAGCTCTGCTGCAGGACGAATACCTCTTGAGGAAGTTCAGAATGACATAAGGTTTGAGGTGGCCAATCTGGCTCAACTCCCTCTCAAATTCCTCAAGCATGAATTTTGGTATTGAACTAGCTCTTTCGTGTGTATTTGAAATGAACCACACAGAAAGGACAAACCAGGAATGAATAAAACAGGTTTGCCCTTAGGTAGACAGAACTGACCCAGTTAATTGAGACCGGAACACCTGCTTTTCCTCAACACCATCAGAATTTGATCTGGGCTAAATTTTGGCTTAATCCATACTTGGTCCCAACATAGAAACTGTTTCACCCAGCATTCACCAAAAAAACACCTCACAAACATTCTATGGTTTATGATATCTTTCATTAACCAAAAATTTCCTTTAAAATACTATACCCTCACACACACCACATAAGGTAAAGTGTTACAATTATAGCTCCTACTGTCTAGGAAAGAGCTGATTGTACACATTAATGCACACAGAGGCAATAATTGTACAGGGCCTATAATTGTACCACTGCCCTCAGGCGGGAAAGACTCATGAGATCTATCGTAAGTAGGCCCTACGCAGTTTAATGTGAGGTTTGATAATCCGTCCCGTACACAGAGGTGACAAGAGACCTACCCGTAAAGATATATGATCTCATCTGAGTAATTCCACTGCTCAGCTCTAAGCTCATTGAAGCACCTACCTTTAAAACACTCCCCTGAACAGGTAAAGATAAGCCCTCTCGTCAAACTAAGACCATCTCCCAAGAAAACACATACAGCCCCTACCAAATGCCCACAAATATTGTCCTTCAATTAATGACACAATGCATGCAATGGTGAGCAATGTTAGGATTTGATAGTAAGCAAATATACCTTTTAATACATCCACCCAGAGACGCCAGGTCAACTGTTACCAAAGTAGACTGATAAATATTCTTGTTGACATTACAAAACAATGTCAGAACCCAACAGGTGACACATAAGCAGTTCTTCCTGCTTGAATAGGCCTAAGAAAGATATCATGATCAGTTACCCTCAGACATATTCACTCACAGCTCTAATCATTTTTTGACACATTTATGACCAAGATGGGAGATCTGTCCTAAATTCTTTTTATATTATTATTGTCAGTCTATAGGTGAGAGATCTCACCTACATTCCCTGACATTACCCAATGCCATGAAAACTCACTGCTATGTGACAATATCAAGTTGAACCAGGGCCTAAATTGGTAATTATACTAATCTCGTTAGATAAAAGGTCAACAAATTAGCCCTTGATAGGTTATCAGATTACACCTATTTTCGAAAAGTGCAATATTTCATGCAGGCCTACTTCCAACCCTCTTCATAAGACCAGATTAGAACAATTGATGACGTTTGAGAAGCATATTTGGCGTTATTCCAACCTTTTCATATCTAAATACTAGGTAGAACTAAAACTGAGAAATATCTAAAATATTGATTACATATTTTTTTGATAAAACTACAGAGTCCAGTGATGTGTCTCTAAAGACAAAAAAACCCAGAAATATGAACATTCCTAAACCCTACCTTTCTGCTACCACCTTTCTAACAAGCTAACAGATCACCTTTCTTTCATTTGCAATTAATCAAATTGTCCTGCAATGCACATATTAAAACTAGAATGTCTTGATCTGTTTGATGCTCCAATATAATGCGACACGAAAGGTAAAATTTATTCAGTGAAGGAACGAATTTGAATGAAAAATAACCATTGTTCAAAAACTGGCTGGAACTGGACAATGGAATAAGCTGTGAGAAACATGGCAAGGCAGAGGTCACAATGGAAACATGTTATGTAAGATTGTAAAATCATTGGGACAACTAACCAACCATAAAAACTCAATTTGCATTCCATTTCCATCACCCTGGCATCATGACAATTTGTCACCCTAAACATATAGAGGGTCTACTTGGGGACGGTATTGGGGACGCAGAGCAATGAGCCGTTATCAGTGAGCACATGAGCCTTGGTAATGGTATCACAAACTCACCTATATGATGAGACATGGTCATGGAGCCCTGGAAAGTCAGTTCACAGAGCTCGGTCCCTGTACGAGTCGCCCAAGGTACGATCATTTCACTGACACTGTCACCCTGTGACAGTACAGTCACAGCAGTGACTCGGTCTGTGTCAGGCCTGCCCAAGTGCCTTGCCCTGGGCACGGCGCAGTGAATCTCAATCGATCTCAGTCTGTCCGGCCCCCGGGCATCGCGGCAGTGAATAAGTGATGCATGAAATGACATTGTTGTCTAGTCTATGTTAGACATATTGATATGATGATTTTTATGTATGTCAGCCAGCAAAGGCAAAAAAAGCACCTCCACCAAAGAGCAGACCAATATTTTTACCCATGTTGGGATGTTGTGGTTGTCGCTGGAAAATATCCAAGCTTGTATCCAAGCGTCTTATCTCTTCACATTTACAGTGTATTGGATGCGACTACGGAATCCCGCAAACGAGGTTGAGCAACGTTTCAACATGGCTGCGACCATGAATGAGAAAAACTTTTGAGTTTTTTCTATTTTTCTCTTAATTTGACAGGGTTTTCTCTCCTTGATTTTCAGAAGAACAACTTTGACACAGGAAATGGTAATGGTCCATTGATACTTGATGAAATAATGTGGAAATATTCAGAAACGATAAAGATATAGGCCAAAGAATTTATAAATTTTCTCTCCTGTATGTTGACGTGTATGTGTGTACAATACAGTGTATACTATATGTATACACTGTAGATTGCATGTACAAATGTAGTGTTAACTGCTGTATACACAATTGGTGCAATGAAAGCTTGATCTGTGAGAAGTAGGGAATACGGCGGTTTGCAACATTCTCGTCGTCACATTCCAGCACAAGTAACACTTCCAGACTGTACAGTGGCGTTTCCAGTCTGACGGCCATTTGACTCAACTGCATTGACTACCTGATGCAGTACTTGCCACCTGGCAGAAAGCTAGTTGTGGTCCCAATCAGAAGGATTGAGATTGGGATGGTTCTTTTGACAATTACTGTTCTACTTTTTCAACTATTCCATTTTCAGGATTACTCTCGGTTCCTTGATGAAAACTTTGATGTGAAAGAATGGGTGAACCAGGCGTTTAGATCTACCAAAGATACCACTACTAACAAAGATGTAAGTTCAAGTTTCCACGTAATCGGACAATCTGACATTTGAACAGAGTTAGAAGAAAAAATCATTGCTTTTTGAAAAACCTGAGGCATCCCGCAGGCCTACTATACATGTACATGTATGTGTGATAGCTTTTTGGACTCTGATATGTGACTGAATTGCCCTCTTACTGTCTGACATTTTCATTTCCAGCAATATGCCACCACTTTGGTGATGAAGCTTCAGATGTTCATTCAGGTAAGGAACACAATTACATGGATGCACCAAAACTAAATTGGTATAGTTGTTAGTTATTTCTAAAAACTTGGAAAATAGAATCGTTTCAATTTTCGGGAAAATGTAATGAATTGATAACATTATGAAACAATCATTACTACTTTATTACAGGAGGTGAATAACATCATTGAAGATGCCAGCCAACAGTCAATACAGAATTTACCCAGGTTAGTTAATACAGATTCCGGGTGTAGAATACAATGTTAATGATTATCATACTTGTTCATATTCCAATGATGAATCATTGAATTGACCAATTCATGCCCTAAAGTTCACAATTGTGTGCCCTCTTGCGGAAATTGTGAAAATATCAGGGTCTTGCAAGTCTTTTGAAGATTGTCCCCACGTTACTTCCGTAAACTTACTCTTGGTGTTCCTTTCAGGGTGATGAGAGACATTGAAGCTGTCAGGCAGGAGTCTGTCTTGCTGCAGGAGCAGATGAGAATGGTCAAAGAGGATATTGAAAAGGTAAACAAACAAAGACCTGCATAAAATATTTTTTCAAAAATCATCAAAAGATAGTTTGAGAGAAAAGATCGGGAAAGTGATGTTTTTATCTGAACTTTGACTTTTCACCAAAAAATTTGGAGAAATGTTTTTGTGGAATTTTGATATCATTTTGACAACCATGGAATCTATTGAAGCTTTAATAAGTCATTGTCACTCTCCAGGTTGAGCATGACACGTCACACTCCATGCAGACATTGCTAAGGCTAGACAACATCAAGTCCAAGATGAAGGCTGCCTCTGATGCTCTCCAGGAAGCTGACAACTGGACAACTCTGTCTGCAGATGTGGAAGAAGTTCTCCAGTCTAAGGATATAGAGGCAATATCAACAAAGCTTGTCGGAATGCAGCAAAGTCTGGTAAGTTGGCCTTCGTGTAAAGGAAACAGAGGTCATTATTATCGCAGGGCAGAACAATCTTGTATCAGTATCACTATGAAGCATCAGTATCGGCGTGTCTAGTCCAAGTAGCTCTGGTCCCTCGCCAGGCTAGTTCAGTCAGTCTTATATTTCTGTTTATAATATTTCAGCAAATGTTGGTGGATGTTCCTGATTATGCAGACAGAGTACAACATCTTGAGGCCTTAAAGAATCGTCTGGAGGCAATGCTTAGTCCTCAGGTTGTGGCAGCATTCGGTGCCCAGTCATCTGGTAAGGCCTTCATTGATGGTTGCCAGATCAAGCTGAAAATCTTTGTTTTGATTTACTCAGTAGTAGTGAATAGTGTTTTGAATGTTACCTTTATAATAATGTACGCCACATGGTAGTCAGCAGAAGACTTCTCCTTATTCAAGTTCTGTAGAATGATGTGTTACTTTATGCACCATTTTGTTGCCTCCGAGTAAATTTTTCCAATGTATTGATATTTCAGAAGCAGCACAGATGTATGTGAAGATCTTCAGTGACATTGACCGTCTGCCTGAACTATACAAATACTACCATAAATGCCATAAGGTAATGTCTTATCATATAGAGTCACATCCAGTGTCGAGTGGTCCCAGTCCAACCTTACTGGTAGAACGTCTCAAGCTGACCTAGAGTGTGTTTTGACCCCATTGCCACCCCTGCAGTTGTTATGAAAGCAAAAGATAGGACAGAAGGGTGACTTGCCACAGCTTCTTTGTATTTTTGAAGTAGATATCTCTGATATTAACGCCAATGTTGTTCATTTTCCCAGAGTGCACTTCTCCAGTCATGGCGGACCATCATGGAGAGTAACCCAGATGACACGTTGATAGAATGGCTGCCGGAGTTTTATGATCTGTTGCTCACAACATGGCACACACAGGTGAGATGAACAGTTCAGAGAATTTGTGAAAGCTGTCAAGCAGAACTTGCTTGCCACCATGAAAGAGACTGATCGGGTGGGGCTGTAGAATAGAGATTAAGGTACCTACATCATGTAACTTGGGTTCTATAACTTGTATCTGGAGAATTTTCAGGGTTTAACTGAAGTTTAAGATGAGGAGAGCATATTTTTCTTTACCTATGTAAAGAGAGGAAAGTTGTCTCAATGTGTTACTGTCCATGGCCTCATCTCAATCACCAAGAACAGAGGGTTCGACTGAGAATTTGGGGAATCAAGAAGAGGAAGTTGTATGGAATTGTTGCCTAAAAAGATGCCTATCTTCCATTGATAGTGTAGTTTGTAGTGTAGGCTTCTGTCCAAACAAGAAATCTCACTGACAACCTCCCTCTCTTCCAGATCAAGTGGTGTTCCCAGGTGTTTGAGGAGCCGGTGCAGATCGTGTGTGACCTACTGGCCGAAACATTGAAAGGCCTCGACCCTTCTTTGCCTCATACAATAGTGGAATATCTTCAGAACGGACAGAATACTTTACTCTGTCTTATTGAGTTGAAACAGGTAATCGTCAGGCTGAATCATTCTTTTTTCTGTTTGTCTTTGCAGGAAAGCTTTCAAGCTGACATTGTCCACAAACCCATACTGATGTTACACTAGTCCAGGTTCTTTACATAATGCAGCTACTCTACATTAAACATCAGACTTCACAAGCTAAATTTGCAGCCAAATATGTACACTTGATTTTTGTCCAAATGAGGGGACACATTAGCTGACATGGGTTACGATTGTTATTCCTTGTATCACTGTTTGATATCAGAGAAGATTCTCCTTGACTTGTTAGTTGTTCATTTCAGATATCTGATCGATTTGCGAAGAGTATAGAATCAGCCATTGACTCCTACACAAATGGTAGGTGTGACCGCTAGAAAGATCGTACTAGCATTGTTCGAGTTCTCACAGACAAAAGATACATTGCACTATCTAACATAATTTGATTGATATCTTATAAAAGCACTTTTTCATGGCCAGGTTCTTGTTCAAAGTGCTTTGTCATCCCAGAGTTTTCTAGGAATGTTAAGGAGCAGCTAAAAATTGCTCACCTAACCTTTGAACTGCAACAAGAAACCACTAAGTAACTCAGATGAGAGTCAGACCCATGACCTCTTGGTTAGCCCACTCTAACCTCTACGCTACTGTGTAAATCCTGGCGTTTCATGGTTCTGTTCTTCTCCCAGGCAACATGTCTCAGTCCTGCGTTGACAGCCTCGCTGTTTCAATCTACCTCCCATACAGAAGATACATCACCAAGTACGGCGCATTCGAGGACAAGACGCTCAATGACGAACTCGATAATATACAGGTGGACCATGATGAAATCATTGACAGTGTGAGACTGTTGGGGGAGTCGGTGGGAAAGCTGTTCAGTGCTGCTGAGGAGGTAAGTGCTAGTTGGTCAGTTCACTGCAGTCTTTGTTTGGAGTCTTATAGCTGTGAGATTACCTGCGTGTTTCCCCTACCACAAAGATATGATATGATCAATGAATCGGGCAAGATTCCTGGTGTTATGGAGTTGGCAGGTACACAAGTAGTCATCTTCTTGCATGACCAGTGTAGCCAGATGTTATGGCCATCTGCAGGCTGTCCTTCTGTAACCTAACTTCAGACTAGTTGTGAGGTGATCTAATGTCCATGGTATAATCTCCGGAGGTGTTTATGAATATGTTGTCAGTTTCAATTGTTATTATATTACAGGCCAATGAAAGATGTATGAAATTCGCCAATGGTTGTGGCTACCCAGACCTCTTACAAGCTGTCGAGGCTTACCTGAAAAACTATGTCAAAGAATTCCGTCGTGTTCTCGTCAATTTGAGGGAGAAATGTAAATTAGACGCGCCAGGTGACCACGAAGACTGGTCACTCTTCCAACATTCCTTACGCATCATTCAAACATGTGGTAGGTGCAGTCAGCCAGCATCATTTTGATTTTATTTGTCAGATGCAGTTGGCACTTTATGATTAAAATGTAAGTGCACAGGTTTTTGAAATTGGTCCAAAATCGAAATACAGTACTTAAAAACTGGCTTATTTAAGAGAAATTTTGGGGGGATTCAACTACTTTTTGACAATTCCCTGAAGAAAAAAACAATATCTCAGATTTTCAGTAGAAATGTTTTTTCATCTATTTTTGGGGGGAGGGGTTGAGACGATCTCTCACCTTTGAAATTCTTTCTCCACGCAGGTGATCTTATTCTTCATACAGAGGAATATGACCAGAACCTTATCAGCAACATATTGAATTCAATCGGCAAGCATTATCATCCGTCATCGCCTGTCAAGACAGAAACAACCAGGTAAGTTGTTTTGGGGAATGAGGGCTCGTACATGAATTTTGAGAATGAAGAATCGGATTGTTTTGGAAAATAAGGGAAGAAGGGATTGCCAGTGTTGGTTTCCCCCTACAGTACAAATGGCCCGAATATTCTCTAAGAGCCACTAATGAGTTAAGGTAGCTGACGTGCTCTCAACTCAATATTTTAGGCAGTGTTTATGTTGTGCTTGCAGATCAAAATGGAATCCATTCCATGATGCAAAGTATCTGCTCCTCGAGAGCCAGGAGGATCAACTTGCTGTGGAATCTCTGCTGGAGAAGCTGGAAGAAGGTGACGCTCCTTGCGTCCTGCCAGATGTGATGAAGCACATGTGTAAACTGAGTGAAGAGGTTCACCGTTTCGCATTTGATATTGTCTTTCATCAGCTGAAGGAGCATCTCGTATCCCTCGCTCATATGGAGGTATGTACGAGATATTGTAGTTATGATAAACACGTAAATAATCCACGTACTGGCCATGGTGACTTCTCCATTCTTGTACGTTGCAGAGATAGGCAAAACTTGTGAAGTCAACTGACTCTCTCTTTTTTCCCTTCACTTCCTGATGTGGTTCAGGGTTACACATGTTTATCACCAAACTATTTCTCATCAATTTGCAGACTTGGACCTCCCAAAGTGCGGGTGGTGCACTGACGTCAGACCTGCCAACCTTCAGTTTATCGCCACAAGAATACATCACCAAGATTGGTCAGTACCTGATGACGTTACCACAGCAACTGGAGCCGTTCACGATGGAGGACAACCCAGCAATCATCGCAGCGCTGAAACATGGCAAGCTGCCCTTTACAGATGAACAAGGTTAGTCTGTCACTGTCTTGACCTCGGTAATGTCTTTGGGATTAAATGTGCGATGAGATGAAACAACACCAGTCCACATATTTTGTGGCTCTTTCCAAATCGTCAAGATGAGCCTTGGCTGTACACAAAGTACAAGATGATGAGAATTTGCAAAGTTTTCACAGCCGGTCTATCGACATCATCCCCTGTCTTTCAGAACTACCTGCGCACATCGCCGACTTATGGCTCGAGTCTATTGCGCGAGGGACGATGCATACATACTGTGAGGAGATCTTAAAGATACGTGAATTATCACCTCACGCTACAAGACAGCTGAGAACGGATGTTGGTAAGTTGACTAGATACGGATGCCATTCTGTTGTGTTGGCGTGATCAGCGGAATGGAGACAGTATTCTGGTGAAAAGGAGATATTGAATAATGGGTGCAACAAAGAGATTTCTGACAGTTTTGTCCTTAGAAAAGTCGTGGTTGCCACTGCAGTTGTTTCTTCAAGATCTTTGAGGGATCTTCACCCTAACATTGTAAAAGAAGACCTGGTTTTTATCCCCTGTCTTGGCAAATTATAACGGTGATGCCGATATTCTAAAGACTTTCAAAAGGATATGCTTGTCCATTGTTGTAATAGTCAGAACTTTCCTCTCAGTATGTTATCACATTGACATTCCAGATTACCTTTGTAATGTCCTCGACGATCTGGATCTCCACGCCTCGGAGACGATGAAGAACCTGGCCTCACTCCTGAAAACCGACCAAGAGAACTACGGCGAAGCATCAGAGAAGATGCCTCGGCGGCTAGTTAGTGCTGTAGCTGAGATGAGGGGCATCAAGCTGGACTGATGGACCATTGGTGGTGGGAGCAGGGACATCATTGCCAATTCATTCAAGTTACAATTGGTGCCTGGCACTATGAAAATGGCCGAGTCAGTTTGGTTACATACACTTGTAGATGCGCGTAGTCAGTGCAGCAATAGAAATAATGATGTCTTTGAGTTACCAAGAGAGACATAAAAAGTTGAACTGATCGATAGAGGTTGTCCTGTGTGCTGTCAGTCTCAGGCTGTCTTTGCTGTCCTACTTATAATGTTTACTAAGTAAGTAAGAGGATAAAAGGTACATTGTTGAGGCAAAGATTATCTACAATTACATGTAGTTACCTTCATGTTTGTGTGTGAATTCTGCAACCCATTGTGCTGCTGTGTATTTATTGTAAATAGAATAATAATATTATCTGATAACTTATCAAAAACTTTCGTGAGATTGTGCTGGAACATCCGTCCTGTACATAATGATCTGTCTCTCAAGAAGGCAGAAGGTTTCATGCCAAGTTGTGGTATTAGAACTCACCAAGGAATCGCATGGTTAATCACTCAACTCTTCATCGAATGAGGAACAATGCTCCAAGGCTTTACAGATTAACCCACATGAGTCTTACATTGATGACTTGACATGTAATCTCCAGCATACAGGCGGAAAAGACCGAGACCCATTGCCCCAGACTAAGATTTCCATCAATTCTGAGAAAGATCCTTCTCAACATACTGAATTGCCTTGGGCCTGGCAACTCTTCCTGCCAGTTATCAATTCTGTGGTCTTTCCAGCAAGTTGTTGTGACATCTCCTCCTGGTCTTGACAGTTGGTTTAGAGCGTCTCAAGGTTGTGCAAGAATCCTGGTAGTGACTTTTTCAGAGTAGCCTGTCTCCTAGAAGAGACAAGTAAAGAGTTCTCTAGGTTATGACTGTCTCCTGGTTGTGACCAGAGCAGTTGATCCTCCATGTTGAAGCAAATGAGGAGTTCTCAAGATCGTGACTGTCTCCTGGCTGTAACTATTACAGACTAGTAGAGACAAGCTGAAATCTCTTGGTTTTGATTGTCTCCTGGTAGCGACTATTGCAGAGTAGCCTGGCCTCCATGTTGAGACAAGTGAGGTTCTCCAGGTTGCGACTGCCTTCTGGTAGTGACTATTGCAGAGCAGCCTTACCTCCTGAAGGACGCAGGTTGAGAGTTCTCTAGGTTTTTGATCTTCCTCGGTTGTTGGCCAAAGCCATATTTTACAACTCACAACAACAGACCTAACAGGAATGTTGTCTGAAGGGACCCAACCCTTGGGGTAGTTCCAAAGCCAGTTATAACAATGGGAGGAACTGAAGATGGCCCAGGATGTTAGGCCGGACCAGACAGTTAACCAAGCACCTCCCCTGTACAGTCTCAATAAACTACATCAATGAAACAAAACGCAAGTTTTCAAAAGCATCGACTTTAATAATATACATATACAAATTCTACCCGACAAGTATCTAGGCTAGAGTAACTATGATTATGTGGGTTAGAACAAGTTATTAACTTTTTATACCTAGAGGGGAGCGCAAAGGCCAAGGAAACAGCAGAAATAAGCTTGGGAAGCAAGCAGGGAGTTTCCTGAAAATGCAGGGACAATAAATAACTTACTCTGAATGCATGCCTATCCTAACAAATAGAAATGACATCATTCCTATGTCTGCTGTTGGGTGTTAAAATGTCTCCCCCTCAAAGATTGAAAAAGGTCCGACCCAATGGAACTGTCCTAAAACTATCGACAGAGACAATAATATCGGTAAGCCTACTTTACAGCACCACAAATTAAATGTTGAACACCTATTACAATTTTGCATATTTTGATACTACAAGTTTGATTCAGATTTGGACAAGGACCTAAATCTCTTTAACACCACCTTGATCTCTCAGTAGTTAACAAACGCTATGCCATTTCGGTTCGTTCTTTTCAAGGGCGTTTAGTCAACAGAGATAATTCCACCATTAAATCGGACATATTTCACCAGCTGATGTTGCACAATGTGAAGTTCATGTCATGTCCTGTCACTGCCAGATGTTAAGAGCGATCTGTAGACTTGAGAAGAAGTAAGTTGGATGATCAATCATCAGACACAAGGTCATCCAAGGTCATGATGCTTCGAGTTGTTTACATGTAAAGCATAATCTGCATAGAAAGTAACGTGGTACACGTACCAACTAAGAATACTGAACCATAAGGTAAGGTGATACAGTTATAGCCCTGGTACACTTACGTCAAAATGTGCGTACTTCCAGCTGTTTTATACACTGTGGGGGCTATGAATGTACCACTTTAAGTTACAGAAAGTCTATTGCACTTAACAAATACACAATTACTAACAGAGAACTTTCATTCTACAACAGACATGATATAATGGATCCATAACTCGTCAGATCTTCTAAATTCGTATTCCTAAAGAATAGGTTTTAGCCCGACTAAGGGTGTGGGGGGTTTCCCCATCAAAATGTTCGGTCTGAGACAGTCATTACAAAGCCAACACTGATAATAACGAACAACCATGGGTACTAGTTCTATATCTAAGATGCTCTAGTGTAAGAAATTCTCAAACTCTACACAAGTTATCATTAAATGCTATCCATGCCATCATAAAAAATAGGAATACTATAGAATATGAAATAACTCTGCCTATCTTTGGATTCCTGTATATGGGGTACACAAACTTTTAAGATCACCTTTTAGGGATGCATGGACATGCAACCAGTTTTCATCATTCATTGGACACTTCAAGAGTTGAATACATTCACTTCATACCCTGTTCACTATGTTCAACACCAGACTCTTTGCGAAACCCGCTTTCATTATCAGTTGGTGTAATTTGAAATGTCCCGTCCCCCCCCATCAACAGCTTACCGATGGACTTCAGATATTTTGGCAGAAATATTCTCAAGAATTCCTCTACAAGGTGAACGAAGCACTCTTGTATCAAAATAAATATATATATATATATATATAACAATCAGTACAATATACATGTCGACAATAATAAGTGATGTACAAATTGCCCCGAAAAGATGAATGGACTCAAAGACCAATCTGATTGATTCAGACCTAAAATCCTCCAGCCAGGGTCGATTTGATTGGAATCGCTGAGGATTGAACAGGTATCTTGAAGTTGTAGGACTAAACGAATTTGGGGACTTAGGCCTATTCACTCTCACAAGCTCAATGTGCAAAAGAACCATCAATATGTTATTTCATTTTACAAGAACAGGCCGCAGCCAAGAGTTGTCAGAAGATCATTCACATGAGACTGCAGTAAATAGACAAGATCGTCTCTGTTATAAACAGAGGTGTCCGGATTAAAGAGGTCAAATTCAATGGAAATGATCAATCTTCAACCAAATACGGCATCCTTTATAGAGAGGGTGTCCTTGATACAGAGGTATCCGCTAAGGGATGTTCCACTGCACTGCATAATGTATCATGATTCTGACCAACTTGAGCCGAAACATAGTACTTATACATTTGTGGACACTTCTAGTCAACTATCATCAAAATATCAATGTACAATCATGTGTATTAGAACAACCTAGTATAAAACTATACAAACATTTAATCATTAAGACCCAGTTATTTTTGTTACGCCCACATTCAAACTGAGGGCCCAATGCTATTCTGTTAACAATCAAACATTAAAGATAAACACCTATTCATTTACCAGTGTAACACTTGGTGCACTAAGTACTGTCTTCAAATTACGGTACTCTTCTGTCAAAAAATGAGCACAAAACTAAAGTAAACGTTAAAATGAAGATGTTCAAAAATGTCAAATATGGCCACTAACTTTTATTCGATGTTTTATTTTCGTGGATTTCGCGGAAAAATTGGCGAAAATAAAAATAACATTTTTAATTCGATACACTGAAAGGAGGTTTTTAATCCATTAAATCATAAAATCTGAACTTTTTTCTTAAAATTTTTTCAAATTGCAAAAACAAATAGGCGCAATAATTCTCAGTATTCTGGAATCTGATGTTGCTGGTTTTGGGGGTCAGATTCAGTCTGAGAGGATGACTGAGTACATCTGACGAACAGGATTGGCTGTATGAGGTGAACACGGATAAGTCTAGGATGATACTGAACAAAGAGACATGGCCATCCTTAGCACTAATTCATATGACAACAATGATCTAGTACTGTGCCGTCTCCACCGTTGTGACAGTTGTGGTAGTCGTTGCTTGCGTACTCTCGGTCCTTCCGACAGGACTTCCCGCCGCACGCCATGTCCTGAACATCAAAAAGGCATCAACACCATAGACGCCAGCGGCGGCAAATGCAAAGAACTGAAAGAGCGAAAGAAAGCTTTGTATGCGTTGGCATAATTTGGAAAGGCACAGCACGCAAAAAATCTTAAATAGCTGAGAAAAGCTGTCAGCATTTTGCTTTAAAAGTGCCTTACCTTGGTCATGCCTTGTCCGATTCAGGAAAATTTATTATTTTTAGATACTTCAGACATCGAAGTTTCAGATTAAATATAACATTCTGTTTACCTCCTACATTTTCTGTGCAAAATCACCACAAAGCTGAGTATCATTTTCTCGTGAAATAAAGTAAAACGCCCAAATGTTACAACATCTGTAAGAAAGTCAAGACAGAGATTACGTTGATATACTCACAGCGGCCGCACCCGATGCTGGGGAGATATAAGTGCCGGCAAACGCGGCACACACGATGGCCGTGATAACGTACAGGGCTGCATAGATCACAAAATAGGCAAACTCCTACAATCAAAGAGAAATAACGTGACAATCTAAGGGATAAATCGTTTACAAGTCTTTTTTAGTTTTTAGATTCGTACTAAGGAGTCCCATCTGCTGAGTTCGTGGGTTTAGACACACCCATTCCTCATGGATATAACCATGAAGCTATTTATGATAGCTCCACATCATGATATGACCAAGTGGGCTTTCGCACAATCCCTTTAAGCATAGGGCTCTTGTCTTCATTGCCCTACATCATTCATTGAGCTGATCATTTTTATCCCCTGTTCCATATTCCACCAAATTCTTTTAATAAACCACCAAAGGGTTAATTGGGATAAAATGACAGGCAGTATCCTTTCACGTGGCCATTAGAATAAAAGACAGTTAGGGAAGACTGTGTATGTGCGTTGGTACAATGGAGCTATAATGAAAACAGATGCCATACAGCACACATACAGCACACAATCACAACATGAATATCAGGCTCCTGGTGTGTTCATGGCTATTAATTAATACACAAGCACGAGAAAAATAAGACGATATACGGTGTAGTAGTATTCAAGAGATTAGAAGAGGTTTTATTGACGATGTGATAAAAACTGGAACTGGATCCCTGGACGTTATTGTCAAGAACTAAACTCCATATAGCAGCGTTATGCTTTGATTTAGGAGCAGGCAACTATAGAAAACTGGAGCAAGAGCAACTATCAATATCATCCCAAAAGAAACGTCTTATTCTGGAATAACTGGACATGATTCACTTTTCTTCAGACTATGCTCTACTGTGACAATGTACAAGTGTGGCAAGCCCCAAGCTGTGCACTCAACCCGCTTGTATAGTTACTAGAGCAAGAGGAAATGCTCTTGAATTTTGAACGAATGTCAAGTTGCACTGCCACTGTATGTAGAAACACAAATGGACACCAACATGTATGTAGAATGCGGGACTAAAAGAGAGCTTCTCCATTGGCGACTTTGGGCAAAAATAAGCATTCTTAACCAAGACCAGTAGGAAGCTCAGTTGGTACACTAAACATATGTATTGACAATGTCCTGTATAAACCATGCCTAAGGGCTCTTCAGTCTGTTATGTGTCCTGACATATAGTGAATAAACATACCACATGTACAGCAAAACTTCAATGTTTTCACACTGAAACAAAATTTCCTTCCTGCAGAAAGAACTTTCTAAAAAGCATATCCAAAATGTGGATTACAGAATAACGACTGTTACATGTACTGTCAGGTGTAAAGTGCAGAATAATGCAGTGTTCAGAAGGTTGCTATTTATAGTAAATAGTAATGGTAAAGTCATATTGGTAACCAGTAGCCAGGATAAACATTATTGCAGATGAATTTTGCTGATGAAGTCGTCCTATTGAACTCTAAAATAAAGTTAATTCCAAAGCATAGAACAACCAGAAAGATAACAAAAAAGACAACAGTAGGAACCACTGACATATCGTTGTCAGCCTTGTGCTCCTCGGTTGAATGTGACAACTCTGATTGCTTTTGTACAACTATTACTAAACTATGATAGACAGACACCGCTGGAAAGAGTGTTAGAGAAGAGGAAAACAGGACGGAATGTGTAATTGTTGAGTTGGTTAAAAACAGGTCTACAATTGTAAAAAAAGCTTTGAGAGTGAGAGGAGAGTTAGAATGGCAGGCATTTCCCAGAGTGTGAGGAGAGTTCTAAAGTCAGGCACTTCTCAGGGTGCTAGAAAAGTTCTAAAAACTGGAATTTCCCAGAGTTTGAGGAAAGTTATGAAGGTAGGAAGTTCCCACGCCAAGCAAAGCTCAAGGCCAAATCTAGATCAACTTACAATGACCAGCCAAGGTCCTGGTAAGCGGCTTATCAAATTTGTGATGTGGAATATAAACAGAATTGCGGTTGTTATGATAGCAGACGCGGCCAAAAATGTTCCCCAGCCGCTGGTTCCTCCTCCGCCTACGATGCACGCACAGCAAATGATGACTATCAGATCTAAAACCTGAAACATCAATACAAAACATAATGAACACATGCAACATGCAGTCTACTTACAATCATCAACCAAGGCCCAGGCAGACGGTGGATCAGGTTTGTTATATGGAATATAAAGAGGATTGCCGTCGTAAACAGCGCCGATCCAGCTAAAAACGACCCCCAGCCTCCAGCCCCGATTAGCATACATATGCAGCATATGAGTACAATAACATCCAGAGCCTGAAAAAACAATAGCATAGTTGCAAGTTAACACTACGTGGTGCAGAAGTTGACAATATTTCTCGGACAGATACGACATGGTGAAACTGACATTCTCCATCTATCACAAACAATGTAACTGCTAAGAACATGATTTATCGTTGAAACTCGAACTAAGGAACATAAGCCTGTTTGAATCTGCCATCTGCGAATGTGGTTTCTCTCAACAGGCGCTGGAACACATCCTGGAGGAATGTCCTATGCTCACAGTCTCCCGACTGTTTTGAACGGACCTAGTCAACATTTCAAACAGTGCCACCAGGAGGACGAAGCGTTTATGATAAGCCCTGAGGTCCATGGCATAACTCACCATTTCAACAATTTTTAAAATACCGGGAATTGTTCTGATATACCCCGTATAACATCCCGTTTGCGTGGAGTCTGTGTGTCCACTCTCCACGTGACTTGATGTCTTGGTCTCGTACGTTGTTGGCATGTCTGTCATCTTAGCAGATTATTGGCTTCCTAGAGAAATAAAGAACTTGATTTCCTCAAGATTGACTCTACGGTACACTACACACTGTGTATCATGTACTGTGAAACAATGTATACACACATGCACTACACTACAGGGAGTGACAGCAGAAAGGGTCGATTTCAAATACTGCACACGCTCTAACTACTCATTTCATAACACAATCACTGGCTCAGTCGGCTGCTATGATTACTTGTCAAGTTACTCATGTTACGGGATTAAATTTACCTTCTTTCCCAAACAAGAAAATGAGAAAAATATAAAAGTAAAATTTGACCCAATTTCTCTATATCGGCAAAAGCGGAAGTCGCACGCAACCGCTCTGCTTATTTCTACAGAAGGTGCCAGAAAAAAATCTGGGTTTTTAAATGAATCTTGCTGTGTTTGATTAAGAAGAGGTCGGCCTGGTCTGGTGTATGTTAGGACTACATAACAATAAGGATGACCCCCTGTAGGATTTGTGAAGGGGTCGGGGAGGGGGGAGGGGGTGCACTACGTTGGGAGAGTACAGTCACACATCTAGATCAGACAGAGTCCCGCCCCCCCCCCCCCCCCACTTCCATAGTCAAGGGGGCCGCAGGCGCGTTCCCGATTTTTCGGGAAAATGGGGTTAATTTTCACTCTTGTTTCGGGGAAAAATCCCCGAAAAATCAATAAAATAGGGGTGTTATTACTGCTATTTTCCCTTCAAAAACTGAAAATAGGGGTATATTTTCTCATGTTTTCCTTCCCTGGGTCTTCTGAGGATCCTCAGCAGCAAGGAGATGATGTTCAGGAACACGTTATGCATTTCCATGAAGATCCTGATGGGGACGTGAAATTTGCTGCTCCAGAAGTGCAGACCCACCTTAGACATGTTGCTCAGGAAGCCCTTGATGATGATGAAGAGGAAACACAGCCTGCTATCACCAAGGTATCAAACACAATCCTCGGGGTAGGGATCCAAGACTCCCTTCAATTAGGGGGGTAAGATCAAATCCTTCCTTCAAATAGGGGGTCAATTTCCTCACAAAAGCCCGCAAATAGGGGGTACAAAAAAAATGCTGTTTCCTTCCATTAGGGGGTGATTTTAAAACTTGGGAACAAGCCCATGTACCCCCTAAATAAGGGGAGTGGGGGGGGGGGGGGGGGCGGGGACAGAGTACGCATTGTGAAGGGGCATGGCACATCCAGCAAAGACTTGGTACACTCTCTGGCAACTTGGCGAGCTATGAAGGGGAGGGCACATCCAGAAGAGATATCATTTCTGCAGCCCCCCCCCCCCCCCAATTACTTGAAATCAAAAATTACCCCGTCTTGGGGTGGACCTTTTTAGGGTGGAAATGGTGGACGAGTTATTCCATGAACCCCAAACATGGTGCTGACGACCGTTTTGATCACAGCTTATCTATATTCCAACTTACTTACTTGCCAACACAGTGCAAATTCTCGCGGCATTACTCCCATGGGTTTGACCCCACTTACGTTTCAACTACGTTGCAGGTCAAATGTCTATGCTGCTCCCTATTAGTGAGGACAATAACTAGTAGTCCCGGCAAATCTGGAAAATAATTGACGCTGTTTTTTTCGTACATTTTGTATACGTTGGCGTGTGTCTATAGCGGAATTGGTGTAGGAGAGGCAGCTTTGAAATGAAACATCTTGTTGGACTCGGAATGGCACTGAGGACATCCAGATCTCTCCTAACTAGAGGTAGGTTTGAGTTATCATTGTCATGCATGGGCAAAGGTTTGATGCCCAGGAGCTGATGAAAGTTCTAATAAGAGCAAATGCTGTGCTGTGAAAATTTTTAATTTGTATAGGGTGTCCCAAAATATTTTCCATTGATTTTCAGAAGATGGTCAAATTTTGTAGCTAGATGGGGTAGGCAGTTAAATTGAACTCCCTTTGGTTTATGTTTCAATTAACTTGTAAAACTGAAGTAAGGTTTACTCTGGTAGGGTTCAAAGACAAAAAAGTCATGAAATAAAGTGTTTGACAGCTGTAGTGTTGGCCGAGGCCCGATATAAGGGGATTGGAGAGCTACCAGTACCAATAAATGCCAATAGGCAATACTAATACCAAGGCTTGATATTTTGAATGGTATTTTGTAGGTCTGGTACGGGCATGTTACTCCACCAGTGCCAGTCTTCCAGAGATGCCACCATGTGACTTTAAACCTACAGAATACAAGGTACAATCAGTCATTTTGGGCAGGTCACTTTGCTTCATTGCAACTCTCTTTCATGCGACATAAAGCGGAGGTTCCTTGTAGGCTTTCCTGGTTCTGGTGCCAGGAGAAGGGAGATACTGCCTCTTACTCTTGATAACTAAGCGGACAGCAGCCAGTCGTGTGATTGGGTGTTCCTCCCGTCTTTGTTGAAGACATAGATATTACCTGACAACGAGCCTTCAACTGAAACTGCCTGATACTGAGTTGTTGTGACTACGTTGTCTTTTTCTAGGGTTTACCCTTCAAGAAAGCTATGAATATACGAAAAGACAATCTGACTCCAGCCTTGGTAACATACTACAAAAACCCTGTCATGATCCAACAAGGTCATATGCAGTGGTTGTGGGATTGTGACGGCAAGCGATATCTTGACCTCTTTGGTGGAATCGTCACAGTCAGTGTTGGACATTGTCATCCGTAAGTCAAAGTTGCTAATATTTGTGGTAGACGTTTTCTCGTTCATGTCACTTTTGGTCCGAGTATTTGAGGATACCTGACCGGCCTGAACCTCGTCCAAGTAATCTCAAAACTTGTTTGCGCCCCTTCAAGGTATACACCCGGCACTTGTACCACCTTTAGCCTTGCTTATTCCGCCGATTTACCTGCTCAGCTAATGTATCTGAACATAAGCACTGGGGAATCATTTTGCATCAACTATTTTGTCTTATTTCCAGGAAGGTTACTAAGGCTTTAGAAGAGCAATCCAAACTCCTCTGGCATACAACATGCATTTATCTCCAACCAAAAATACACGAATATGCCGAGAAACTTGTTGCCACATTGCCTGGAAATCTTAAGGTATGTGTGTTACTCTAGGCTGATGGGAGCAGTCACTCACCAACACCAATGTTGAGGAAAAACTGGGGGAGAACACAGCAAGACCTCAGAAGGACAAGCCGCCTCATCTCCGCCACAGGACTGGAGATATGGTACAGGCATCTGAAGGATCCCATAGTCAGGAACGCAGTCAGCAATGGTGCACAAATCTTGTCTAAAGTTATAACTTTAGACAAGATTTGTCCATCATATGGAGCATTATCCCTCATTGATAGAGTATCAAAGTATAATTAAACTATGAAAGATATCTGCTCTTATTATCAATTTCAAAATGCTGAAAAATGCTTCTTCAGGTGTATCATTTGCTTCTACAGATTGTTCTGATCCTCTCCTAGGTTGCCTATCTCGTCAACAGTGGGTCAGAAGCCAACGACCTTGCCATGCTCATGGCTCGACTCTACACTGGCAACTTTGAACTCACATCTCTCAGGTAAAAGCCGTTTCCAGCTTCTCACATTCCTTGTTTTGCAAATAGAGATATGATAATTGTGGGATTGAAAATTTCCGTTAGAAATATTGGTGGTAAATATGATGGTTGAATGTAAAAGGTATTTTTCATGGAATGTTGGTCAATATATATGTTATGTAATAGATGAGACACAACCAATGAAAACAATTATCCCTGGCCAGTTCTTTGCCGTGATTGCGTTTTCTCATTGATGGTATTTAAGTAAAAGTGTGGGTCTTACAATGTCTTATGTAACAAACTGAGGGAGTTGAAACAAATGGATGTTTATCATTGTGTTATATCAGTATCAGATGGTTCATGATGGCCCAGGAATCCAAACTGACCTTGAAGTCCCAATGCAAGCTCATGCATAGAACGCTGTCATCTTGGACACAAAAACTGACCTACATTTGCTGATCCATGGCATTGATAATGTGCCTGTTCTATTTATGGGCTAGGCCATGAACTATGTTTCCTCACTTAAACAATCATTTATAACAGCGCCAAAAGGTCAATATAGTTTAGATGAAGGCCTTTGGGGCTGAAAGTTTATGTGTTGGGTGATTCATGTGATGTTAAACTTCACCAAAGAATCAACTGAGTAACAGATCAGTATACTGATTGCACATGAATATTTTCAGACTCGGAACTTTTTCACTCCTTTCTTTCCCTCCTGCAGAAATGCTTATCATGGTGCTAGCACATCACTTATGGGACTCACAGCACATGGGCCATGGCTGTATAACTCTCCGACAGGCTTCGGCATTCACAATGTGAGTAGGCCTGGGCTCCAGGTTCATTTTGGACCGACACAACTCTTGGCTAATCACACATCAAAATGGGTGTATTGTCTTTAAAAATGTAAACAGAGGTTGCTTCTGTAGTAGTTCCATTTCGAAGCAATGGCTGTCAATATCTTGATTTTTAGATTATCGCTTGATTTCATACATGAAGATTGCCAATATATTATTAATCTTCAAATTACCAAAACTTTTGGGTATATCTCATCGCCATTGATTATGTTCACTTCTCCGTTACAGGTAGTTAATCCTGATGTGTATAGAGGTCCCTGGGGAGGTGCTCAGTGCCGTGATTCACCTGTACAGGTAATGATCCTTTAATCTTTACTCTCAATCTCTGTCATTAATCTTGCTGTCATCTCCGCGGCTATTCTGACCAAGGGCCTCATGCTCATCTAAACAGCTGATATCAAGGCTATCGTGGCTTCTAGGCCCTGACTTTATCTTGAAAATATTCTTTCTTTTCTTTAACAGACTACACGGCAATGTAGCTGTCCCCCAGATCACTGCGAGGCCTGCGACCACTACATTGAACAGTTAGAAGATACCCTGAGACACTCCTGCCCTAAAGGCAAGGTGGCCGGTTTCTTTGCAGAGGCAATTCAAGGTGTTGGAGGTGCTGTACAGTTCCCCAAGGGATACTTGAAGAGGGCATTTGATATTGTGAGGGAACATGGAGGTCTGTGTATATCTGATGAGGTAAGCGGACCTCTAAGGCTCAATCAATAGCATATTCGGTTATCAGTGCTTACGATACTTTGTGGAACATCCATTTCAATCATTGCGTTAAATTGGTGATTTCTTTCACTTCTAATCAAGCATGTAAGGCATCTCTTTGACTTGGAAGAGCTGCAACTTGAAAATGAATGAAGCATCACAACTTATAGTTGTAAACAATGTGCATTGTGTTTGCAGGTCCAGACTGGATTTGGTCGAACAGGCGATCATTTTTGGGGCTTCGAATCCCATGGTGTTATGCCTGATATAGGTAAATTGTCTTCTGTAACCTCTAGAATATCTGCCACCGAAACCTCCCAAGCCCCAATACTTCCACCTTCTAAACAACCGACCCTATTTTGAAGGAAAAATCTTGGAAAAATAAAAAAACTTTCCTCACACTAAATTTCTGACATTAAACCCTTACCCTCGGTTCCTCACCCCCTTGCCAGCTGAATGTTCAGATTGAGAACTATCCAATAAAAAGTCAACTCATGGATTTGAACTGTTTTGAACTTTTTGGACAATCCTGGGTCCGACCCATGCCATAGCAACTGACGACTGCTTATAAATATTTCTACTCTCCGACGTTTCTTTGTATTCTGTTTCTCGATTGCAGTCACGATGGCCAAAGGCATTGGTAATGGTTTCCCGCTAGCAGCTGTTGTGACCACGCCAGAGATCGCACAGACATTGGCCACTGCTCTCCATTTCAATACTTACGGCGGGAACCCTCTGTCGTGTGCTGTCGGCTCGGCTGTCTTAGATGTGAGTTCATGTCCAACTTATCCTGCTAAGAGACAATAGTGTGAGAAAATTCTCTCACCATTGTGTGTAGATGGTATTTGATGGATTAAGGTGCTTAGCTGTAGAAACCAATGTTAAGGATTCCAATGTCACTAGAATCTTCTGTTCTCCTAGACGTTTCCTTTCACTCGAGCATCAACTCCAACAAACCTTGACCTTAACTTTCACCTTGACCTTCACATCTTTCAGGTGATTGAAGAGGAAAAGACCCAGGAGAACAGCAAGGTGCTAGGGACCTACCTACTGACAGAGCTCGCCAAGCTCAGGGATGAGTTTGATGTGGTGGGAGATGTCAGAGGGAAAGGTCTTATGATTGGACTCGAGCTCGTCAGTGATAAGGTAGGTGCCATGGCAACAGCAAGGTGAATGATACATGCACTGCCTGACAGAGCAGGCCAAGCTTAGGGAAGAGTTTGATGTCTGGAGGGATGGCAGGGGGAAATGTCTCATGATTGTAATCAATCTCGTCCATCTGAGGTATATTCTATGTACAAGAGTGCTTTAACTGAAGTCCTGGGGTATGTACCTGTACGTGCTGTACTCACTCAGAATGTCTGTTGTAGTTAAGAGGAAGAAAGGTTGTCTTTCATAAATTCGAGTTTGTTGACATTTTGAGCTTTAACAATAGAGTTCAGCAGTCAACACTGCAGGGACTGATAGATGTCGCTTCACTTCAATATCTAGTGGCTTCCATCCATCTATTCCAGGAAAAGAGGACTCCTCTTCCTGCTGAGGATGTCCGCATCATATGGGAAGGTATGAAGGATATGGGCGTCCTCATTGGAAAAGGTGGTCTTTATGGCAGTGTCCTGCGAATCAAGCCACCCATGTGCATCACCAAGGCAGACGCAGACTTCTCCATCGCAGTCATGAGGAAGGCACTCTTGAACCACAAGAATGGAACACACTGAGCAGGGTGGAGGTGTTCTGTGTCACAGATGTAACCATGTGTAGGCAGTGACTTTCCAGTCATTTTCTTATAGCATTTCTGTACAACCATATAGTGTATTGAGATTTTAATTCTTATATTATTTTGTATTCATGACATTAGAGGTTTGAGGTCACACACACATTGGTGAATCTCGATGAGTGTGGAAGAAGTGGTTCCATTTTGGTTGGTATCAATACAGTGTTGACGTAATTTATCTGGTTGAAGCGCACCTGTACAAAAGGCCTTTTTGATCTGATAGGCCTATGTGTGTCAGAGGGGGCTAAACCAGCTTAATAGCGTCAACATAGTACTTATGATAATGCTAAGTGTTATAAAATGGCAGCAGTATTTTAGTGTTTTATATATTGATTTCCGCTGAAATTTCTTATTGAAGGTGTTTTTCTTCTCTAATATGTGATTAGACTGAATCAGGTTAAATTGATTACTGCATCAGAGCTTTTTGTATGTATTGTTGTTGTATTATGATTCCATCATGCAAAATGCATTTAGTAAATCTGTATTTTACTGCTTTACTTTACATCTGATGTATATTGCTACATGTAGGTCTTAGTTGCTCAAAACAAGTAGTTTAGTCCATAAGTTAAAGTTATCGCCAAGTTGGTGACTAGTTCTGTTAGGTTCTCTGTTAAAGTTGAATGCTTGGTAGATTTGTTCTTGTCATTACCAGAACAGGGGCCACTCCCGGGACCACTTGCTCTATTGGCATTTGAGACAGACCCTGGCTTTAATGGTCAGTGATAAACCTTGTAGCAGGCGAGAGTTCGCTTGTCCAATTGGAGATGGCAGTGATGTTGGTGTTTAGCGCTGCTCCTAATGCTACTGTGATGTATGAGATTAACTGAAGGAGAGAATGCTTAGCTGTCTCAAAGCTGAATTGAGTTACTGGGTCCAAATGTATCAAAATACTGCCTTGATACTATTAGTATTTTGATCAGGTTGCAATCCTATTCATGAACTTTTGTAACTAGATATATATATATATACAAATTATGATATACTTTTAAAGTCACAATGTCTACCAGACTTGATGAATCAAAATATAAATTCATATATTATAATTATGATCTTTTTCCATTTCTGTTAAACCCCTGCCTTCTCTTGGAGTTGAGCGGTTGGTCAGCAAGACTGAGGACACTTCATTCCGGCTGCCTATCCATAGACTGTTCCCTTGTGGACTAGTGACCAGGCTAAGGAATGACTATGGTTGTTCTTTATATTCCCAGTCAAAAGGGCACACGTGCCGGCTCAAGGGGAACAGTTCACATGGCACAGCCTATTGGAACACCCAGTAATCCTAACAAAGGTTCATTGTCTGTATGCAAAAACTGTACACGCCAAGGGTCTATAAATACACAGTCTTCGGAGCCCCGGACATGAATGTTTCTTTTAAATGGAGTTGTCTTGGACGAGTTCCCTCTCATAAGGTGCTCACACAGACAGAGTTAACCTTGTGCTTTACTAGACTGCAAGCCCTGGGTTGCATTAGGTCCTGCAGTGCTCCCTGTCTAGGACATTGGAACTTCCTCATCAATGGCACCACCGGCAGTCAATGGTCTTCGAGGTAGCTGGCACATGCTTAAACAAGAGAATTGTGTTGCATCACATCATCACCTGTTCTGTTGCAGGAAAGGCGAGTTCAGTATGTTATTGTTATGTAGGGTTAGGAAATGCACATCCTGGTGGTCAATTCCCTGGCCCGAGTGTAATTCACCACCCGAACTGACAAAGCAGATGGCTAAAGGACTCCTCTGCTGTAACATTGGTTTAGATTCCTTTATGCAAGGTGTTGAATGAGGATTAGAAAATGGACATTGAAGTCCTTAAGAAAGGAGGTGGAGGTGTCCGGAAAGAGCACCTCTATGGAAGAAAGCCAGGTGACATGGAATGGACTCGTTAACCCATTACACTGTAAATTCTTATAACAGCACGACTGAAATAAACATCAAGTTTTAACTGTTTCAACTTTTATTGTTGAGCTCCCTGTCTATTCTATTACAACCTATCAGGTCTAACATTCTAATCAAATACAATACTGTAGAAAACAATACACTTTTTAAAAACATACTTCATGCATCATGGCAAAATTCATTTCACTTTATCAATAACATGTAAAATACAGCATGCACTAGGGAAGTCAAGTCAGCAATAAGGCTTCTTGGATGGATCTCACAAATGTTACGACCTGGAATACCCTCACGGCAAACACAAGGGTCCAGAATGAAATAACTTCTCGTGGAAAATAACAGAACTGAACTATTTAAGTTTACAACACACAGACAAGTATTTCATTGTCATCACGAAACAGAAAACAGTTTTAGGACAATTTGTCAACAATTTGTCCCTGGACGGCTGACTGATAAACAGTTATCATCCACAAAACGTAGCCTCCTTTCTTGTATGAATATGTTGCAACCTCTGACCTAATGGATCAATCTGACCAAAAGAACTCTGAAGTTGCAGAAATGTAAGCATGAAGGGGCTAAAAACACGACATTATTGCCCCTTCAAAACTTGAAATCCATCTAAAGGAAAGGAGGCCACATTGAAATGCTCAGTAGCTCATATAAAGTAACATTGCATTGCAACAGTGAAAAATCATCTCCTGGACGGATAAAATGGACAATAAGATATACATTATGCCATCATCAAACTCACCAAATACCCTTTGACAAACAATATCTCAAACTACATATTTGAAGGACTAAACATACCGCTCTCGACTTTTGGACTTTCAAAAATTTACTACAGTTGGAGATAAAGAGAGATCTAATCACAAAACCTCTATGTAACGGGACTCCAACGAAAACACTGAGTTCTAGCCCCCCTTCTGCACCCCTAGAAAAGAACCCAATGGCAAGAAGCTGAGAAAGTTCATCACAGGTTTATGGACCTAGTGATATTGCACTTGTGAATATATTCTTATCAAGGCACATCCCCTCTCCACCTGACAATTATCAAGACACCAAGAAAGTTAAAAACAAGCCACTTGTTCCAATTTGTACAGCATGTACGGCACTGCACAGCAGGCCTAAAACAAAACTACTAACCTTATTTATTTTTCAACCCATCACTGGGATATCACTTACCGGCAGCAAAATCTCAAATTCCCAATTACTCCAACTTCTGTCATGAAGTGCAATAAATACTAATTTGACAGTAAATTTTAAAAAGATCCAACATATGACAGTTTATGCCTCGTTATCCGATGAAAATCCCAGCAACGCATTAGATTCTGGATCTTCCCCGAACATGAATTCCAACGCCTTGTGCTCTCGTAACTTGCGGAATGTTCGTTCCATCGTGTCCTGCATACGGCGGTTGTCGGCCGTCGCTGCCTGCCACATGATCTCAAGGTCGTCTTCAACTTGTCTGCAAAGAGAAGAGAGATGTTTTAGACTTGGTGACATCTCTCCAAGAGAAGCTATGGGGAACAGAGGCTGATCTGCATCACACGTTGTTGAGGACTAACGGTCTGAATGTTTAACCAGTTGAACACAAAGAAGAAGGAGACTCAAGCCAAGTAGTAAGGTTTCACATTTCGGCCTTACCAACATCCAATATCTCAGAGTTCTACTTACTTCTTTTCTCCGGCCACATCTGACAACAACCCGTCTTTTTCCTTGAGTAGTCCACGGAGATGTTTAATCTCCGTCAGGTATTCCATTCTCTGTTTTGTAAATTCTTCATCTTGTACCTTCATCCTGTTAGAGAATGGAGGTTATATCGAAATTTATGTCTCTAAGGTAAGATATTTACAAGAAAAATGGTTCTTTTTGTATGACAACAGTTAATTATGTGATAGAGCATAGCAGACAGCTGCATTCCACACAGCACAAGTCCAGTCATCATCATGTACCCAGTCTGCAGCCCAAGACTAGAAAGTCTCCTGGACTGGGATGTTTTTGCATTAACTCATGATATTGAGTAGAAGACCACCAAAACAGCACTGAAGCCAAGTCAGAGTAACTTCTGTCTTAGTGTCCCAGGCTAGGTATATGACATTGTGAACTAGACTTGAATCCTCACTAATAAAGTCTTACTTGTTTGCAATCTGCAGCATCTTATCAGCAGCCTTATGCTTGTATGCCCGGAGCCTCTCCTCCATTTCACCGACGGCTGTATTCCCATCCATCATCCGACCCAAAGCCTTCTTTCTTTCCTTCTCTTGATTCTGAACCTGAAAGCAGGAACCAAGAATCTGACCAGGTGCTCAATTTGTTGAAGTATTCGGAATATGCAAGGTATTACTGTTTCGAACGAGCACAAATGTCTTGAGGATGGAAAAATCCTGACTTCCCCTAAAAGTTCTGCATTGGATTACACCAGGAAAAAGGAACCATAGTAGACTGAATGGAACCTGGTGAATGACTGATGAAGCTTAGCAACTCAATTCTTTGACCTATGACAATGGGAGAAACAGTTCAGCGCCAGATCAATCTCTAATCATGAGCATGATGTGACAGATAAAAGACCGAACTCACCAACTTTGCATATGTATCTCTCTCAACTGCGGTTTTCTCAGCCTGCAACACGAAGAAAATATAAATTGCTTTGACATACATGTACTGTACATGTGTCTTACAAAACCTATCTCATCTTCTCAAACCATAGCCTCGAACCCCACCTGCTGTAACATTCAATTTGTTAAGTCCAAGCAGAATAAGGAAGAAGAAGAACATTACATTTCTGGCTTGAAATCCCCAGAGCAAGGAAAAGGAATATCTTACCACTTTGACGAGGCTGCCAAGATACTCCTGAGCTGACATCTCCTTGTTCTCAGACACTGCAAGTGCTTTCTGGAGGACAATAACCTTCTTCTGGCATTTCCTGAGAAAAACAGACAGAAAATGTGAACATCCAAGTACTTGAGACACACATTCTATAGCACGGTGGCCGATCATATGTCAGGAATGGCTATGATCAATCTATTTTTTTCCATTTTCTAAAGCTCACTAAGAGTACTGAGCCATATTTTTATGTAGATAGCTGTATGCTCCATGGCCCTCAGACATACCTATATGATCTCTGCAGACCTTTGATTTCTATGGCAAGTTGTTTGTTCTCAGCTGACAGGTCGCTGACTTGGAGAGCCAGGTTTTTCTTCTCGAGCTGTGTAGTATGAAGATGGGTCATCATGTCTTCCACCTCTTTGCCATGAGCTTGTTTCATGTCCTCTGCCGCCCTAGAAGAGAACATAATTCAAGGTGAGTTGGAGGTGCTGTGCCGACCTCTCACAGCAAAACCAGGCACTAGACTGGAACAAGTTGGATGGCTGTCATAAGGCTACGAGTTGCTTCCAGAATGTGAGCTAGTAGTCATTCTGAGGAACAAATTTCTTTCAATTCTTTGAGGAACATTTTGGTACAATTCTCTACAAATGAAGCTAACAAAATAACGAGACATTCTGACAGCCAAAATACATCAAGACTGTCACTTACTTTCTGACTTCATTGACTGCACTGTTATGCTCCGGTATGGTCAGCTTGGACTCATCCTCCAATAACATCGCTTGGTGTTTTGTCTTCAGACCCATGAACCTCTGTTTCCACTCCGCTATCTCATTCTCGAAGTCGTTCTTCTCAGACTCGCTCATCACCACCTGCTTGGAAAGACGGGCAACTGCAAATAAAAAGACAGAGAAAGATACATCGGTTGTCAAAAGAATCACAACTGCCAGGAATAGACTCTTCAAAAGCAAAACTCCTTTGGCTCATTTCAATTTCAATGCTAATAAACAAAGTAAAATACCTCGCCTAATCGATTGCCTCTCTCAAATTTCCTCAACATATTCATTTAAGAGAAATAGCTAGGATAACATCAGTTTGCACAAAAATCACTCACTTTCTTGGACATGTGACATGTGGACATCCTTCGACTTATTCTGCTGCACCTCAAGTTGCTCCATGAGTAATTGATTCTCCTCGAGGACCAGCCTCGCCTGCTCTTGTAACTGCTGCCACTCTGTCATGCTGATTGGTCCAGATATGTCCGTCTGCTCCAGCCGCAGATGTAAACGTTGATTCTCCTTTAGCACCTCTTCAATACGGACACGGAATGTTTCTAGCTCAATCTGGAACAGAAGAAGATTGGTTTGCATTGTAGAAGTCAAGAAATGTAACAGTGATCAAGTTTTCCATGTAGTTGAGAGAGTTTTAAAAACAAGGACTCCATAGATCCTGTGTGGTTACTGAAATTCTTTCTTTGACTACTTCCAGTGCGACTGTCAATGTTGAGAGCAGAAAAGGACAACACCATTTTCAACAGACAATTACAAACATCCATCAAGCACATGCACATGCAGCTCTAGCAAATGGACGGAGCTTTACAACACTTACATCATACTGTCTCAGTAAATCATCTTTCTCCTGTATTCTATCATCATAAGCAAGGAAGAGGGGGGCCAGATACTTGGTGTTCAACAACCAGGATGGAATGGGACCCTTGGACGGTAATCCAACAACATTCTTGTTCTCTTTGTCTGTTGGTCTGTATTTTGCTTGTTGCCGACTCAATTCAATGTTGAGACGGTGGACGGTGCTCTTCAAGGTATCACATTCATCTTTGAGATCCTGGGTTTGCCTCCGCAGTAGCACGGTGTCTGATGCATCAACTGGGAGAGAGAATACAACATTTATCAAGCCAAAGCTAGCGCTGTGGCAACCAGCATGAAATGAACCACCATCAAGTGACAAGACCATAGGACTTGGCAAGAGGAAGTAAACATCAGAATATTGGGACCCAAGGAAGAGAGCAAAGATGTCAGCTTTATAACACGCCTACCAAAAGTAAAATTTATCAATCATATATTCTTCGAAATTAGATATAATCGAAGTCGACATGGAAGAATCATAAACCAAATTCACCATCGCCATCCTTTTTATGTACATATTTCCTGAACTCCTGTATTTCATTCTGAAGCTGTGTGCTGGCTTCCTGGTGCTCCACTCTCTCGTGCTCCAACGTTTGCACTCGAGTCTGCAGTGTCCTGATGAGCTCCTCTTGAGATTTCAGTGTGTTATCGGTCAGACCTAGACAAATAAAAGACTTGTTGAGTAATGTATTTCCATGGTCAGGCAGTGGAGAACAAACATCAAAATAAGCCTCTCAGCCAAAGCTCTGTTGCAACCAACTACAGCGGCCAGCTTGGGCCCAGCCTAAACATGCTCATGCCTTGGAACAAAATTGAAACAAGCTCTCGTCTAAGCATGAGGCTCATGACAACAAGTTTGTCTCAGTACCTCTCTGCTGTGTTTGACAAGCTTAGCAATCATAAGATTCAAATAGATGTGAATAGCTTTGGTTTGGGCTGGTGAAACGCTACCCTCAAAGTCAAACAAGTTTGGTACATACTCATTTGCTGATCCATGAGTAATTCCCGGTCGTTGGAGAAATTCAATGGACTTTGAGATTCGCCCAGATGGCGCTCCGTTTCCTCTAATTTCTGTTGTAGCTGTTCCTGATGTCGACGTTGTTCTTGTAACTCGTTCTCAATCGCCTCCTGACGCTGCATCAGGGATTGATTCTGCTCTTTCAGGGCCGCCATCCTCGGGGTGTCCTTCTGACGATACTCGTCTGAAAAACAACGATAAAAGAATTACTGATGCTCATCTGTGTGATAGTGCCTAGTCATTTTTGAAAATCAGAAAATGCTTTCCTGGTACTGTCACATATTGAAACAAGGGGCGTTGACTAGTAGCTGTAGTGTGACAAATGAAACAAAAACACCTATATTTCATTTTATTTGTGTCAACAGGTGATATTTGGTACTGGTTGGTTGGTGTTATGAAATTTTTTTTCCTCATTGAAAGTGGAACTGGTAGTGGTAACCAAGGTTTTAAACTGTTTAGGCCTAAGCCATTAAAAGTTACAAGTAATGGTAATAAGAGACACTACAATATCTCAAATTGGTCTCACCTTCTTCTTCATTCACATTGTTGTTGACATTGCCTCTACTCAGCCTCTCTAAATTGTCAAGGTAGTCCAGGCTTCCCCCCATGTCAACACCACTCTCATCTCGTCTTGCTTCTGTCGCTACAACCTGCAACAACCGTTCAAAACTGCTCATCAGAATTAGGCACAGATTTGTTACATGTCCTGACATCTTATTTAGAGTTTGGTCATCAAAGATATGCAAACCAACATCCTGAACTCAAATTAAACCACTTTGCACTTGACGCGGGTTATTAAAGAGAATAACTGTAACAGTGCCATAAACCAACGAAACGAGACAGCCCAGTAGTTATGGCATCAACTTTGTGAACATGAGGTCCATATTTTGATGCCTGTGGGTAGCCAATTCAATTTGGTTAGGTCATTAGGCGCCAGTCAGGGTACCACGTACGTTCTCACCAGGCACCTGGTATCAGAAATAGGAGCTTGGAAGTAAAGAGTATCTTATGACCATAATCTGGCCGGCCTTTCCATTAGGAGAAACTCTATATAAACAAATTTTACTAACAGCAACTTAGCGACACAGAGACTAGACGACACTTCCTACTGTTACAAGTTGAGACATTCACGACTAACATTCAGTAACCACTCCATGCAATTGATGCACGTAACTCAACATGTACATACCATATCTTCGATTTCTTCTTCATCAGGATGCTGAGCTACAGGACGCATAATGCTTGTCTCTTCGTCACTGTATCGTTCAGACTGAAAGCGGAACAGGGCAGTGCTTTATAGGGAATGAGAATCACCAGGCCCAAAGGAGGATGGCAATATAATGAAAGACAGCAAAATGAAAGTGTGTTTCAGGCAAGCACAACATCTCAACATTGATAGCACTAATGTGGATTAAAATAATGTAAACTAAAAGGATTTCTCTTGTCTAGATTTTGACAAAGGCAGTATGTTCCTCTAAAATAAAAGATACATGCAATAATCCCTAGACAGCCCTGAAGAAAAAGATTTGGGCGTTTTACTAGCCAATAATGGAAACTAACAACCACACCAACATTGATCTGATCCATAACTGAATGGAGCTGGCCTACCTTTCTCTTAGGTACAGCATAGATATCGGTCACGTGTGGTGGAGAGGTGTTGAGGCTGGGAGCACTTTGGACTCGGACTTCATATTGTCGGTCAACAAGTTGGTACAACGGATCTAAAAATAGGATACACAGAGATCAATCAATGACTACTTGATAAATAAAACTACAAGTTTGGAGCAAAGGGAAGGATTATTTTCATTGCACCTGTTAAAAGAAACTGAAATTTCTCATACCGAACGGAGTCTATTAAAATTCCTCGAGCTTTAGGTTCAGGCACTATTGGCCCCCTTGGCAGATAATCTCACGGGGATAAATGCGAACTAATTTCTGTCACAGATCATGACATCTCTTAGTACTGTTCAATAGCTTATTCTCTAGGTGCCCACTTCCAGAATGAAGATCTACCAACCTTCTTCGTCATCCAATAAGTCTGCATCGACCTCGTCTCTGTTAGGCGGTGTCCCAAGTCGTCCACGTCGATCAACTGTATCTCGGCGAATGTCCCGCGCCAGAGAATAACTAAAATGTACAAAATCAGACTTTCTTAGTTCATTCTAGTGTTAACAAAACAAGACTATCCACTCTCCATCTTATTTCATGTCCTCTCTTGGGTGTAACTAAAGCAAGCAGCTCACAGAGGCAAAGGAGAGTAAGATCAGGTCACACAAGTTTCTGCACTGCAGTACTTCTAGCTCGAGTATTTCAATACTGACCTAACATTTTGTACAGAGGTCGAGCTGCTTTTATGCTCAATTTCAAAGACATTTGATATCACATCAACAATAACTCACCCAGGGTCACCATAATCATCAAGACTGGTATCCACGTCATTGTCATCACTTTGAGGGACGGGTTCAGCAAAGAGGCGACCCAGCATAGTTGAACTCATCAAGGCACTGGCCATCCCAGAGGTGAACTGGGGGTCAGGGCTCGGCGGTGGAGGGGTCCTTGGTACAGCAGAAAATGATGCTGTTGGTACCAAGGCAGCTGCGATGTGAGGCTGAAGTAAGATTTAGAATATACCAGAACAAGGCTTAAACGTCATTTCATGAAAAGTTTTAATTCAAATATCCCAAAGTACTATACAAGATATCGCACAACAAAGTGTTTCTATTCAAATTCTACAAAGACGTCAATCAATGTAAAACTATTCATCAACTGACCCTCATTCTAAAAAAGATTCCTTGACACTTAATTCCACATATTCTGCAAAACCAGTCATGTCAGTTTGAAACATACAGGAGAAGACTTCTTAAAGATCAAGGTCTAACTTCTGAACTTTACATTTGCTTTGACAACCTGTTAGATTTCCAAATCCTATTATATTAGACTTCCAGGATTGTTTTTTCGTAAGCTCGAGGCGAGATCCCAAATCACTGCAATCAGGCACCAACCCACAACAATGAAACAAAACAACGACGAGCATCAGGTTGGCGGCAACTCACCTGAGATTCATGGGTATTGCTAACAGAAAGATCAAGGGAGAGGCAACAGATATATAAAGCAAACGAAAGTCTATAGGAATATCAGATATGCAGAGACGGGTTGGAAAAGTCATCAATTCCAAATCAGGATGATCTTTGCGTCAACATTACATACATGGTCAATCAAAGCAGTGGGCTTGTAAGTAAAGGCTTGAACGAAGGCACCCCACGTCCTCCAAACACCGCTGGAGGAATTTATCTGGAGTTGGAGAGACACTAAAACAACATACAGGTACACTATCATTTTGTATACAAAATGTAGGCCCTCACAGTACACTGTTGTACGAAATGTACAGTAACATTACATACCATCAGAATTTCAATCATTTTGACCACCTTCTTTACCGGTTTTAAGGAAGACATATATAATCTTGAAGCAGACCTACCTTTGCATTCTTATTTTTCTTCTTCTTGCTGCTTTTAGGTTTGAGACTCGGCATTGTCGAGAAATAGGACCATAAAAGAGTGGACTTTCCAGTTGGTTACCAAAACTATTTACGTTTTTTCGACCGACGTTACTTCCAGAGCCACCGTGGAATTCGGCCGTAACGACAAAATCGGCCCGCGAGCGTGCTGGATGTGCCTTGAGCGAAACTCTTGAGGACGGAACGCCGTCTAATAAAGTGCAATTCCATAACTTTATGATTGGCCAGGAACCGCTTGTTGCCGACAACGTCAAGGCACTTACTAGGCGTTACCTCATGCTGTTAAGTCCAATCACAGCCACTTTAAAAGACATTAGGCCTATCAATGGGCTCCAGTGATGAAATGTAGAACTAGAAACAAACACTGATTGTGAAACTTTCAATCTGGCATTTGAAATGTTTAGGACAAATTCATGTGTTCAACTTGAACTGGTATCTTCATCTGTCGATATTTAAAAGTTTTACAAAAAGATATTTCTCACAAAAAGCTATGAAGGCACTAAAATATGAACAGGTGGCGCCCCAGTTTGGAAGGCTTCATATCCTAGTGTAGCAGAATGGAATGACCGCTGGAAAACGTGTCCTTCCCTGGTTGGTGACGTCGGGTTAAGGTACGGTTCTACTGAAACTTGGCCCAGAGTTATTTCTGTCTCCATGGAGGTCTTTTCACGGAGGGAAGAGTTGTTCCATGACCCTGAAAATGAAATAAGATACATCGATATTATAGGGAGCGTCTCTAAAGACCAGTCTCCATCTCGTATGTGAATTTGTTCCCCTGTGCGTTTCTTGCGTTTCTTGGGGACCACTACGATTCTACACAAATTGCAGTTATAACCCTGGGGTATCCGAAGATTCCGTACATTGTGTTCAACTGCGTTCATTTCGCAGTCAATTCATTAGTTACCAATGTATGCCTTAGAGGGGGCAGAATGGCACTGTTTAAACAAGAAGTCTCATCAACAGCCTAAAAGAATATTGGATAGAACGGCACTGTACTGGGTCCCAGTAATAAATATTGCCATAAAGACATATGATATTGTTCTGGGACTTATGTAAGATTAGTTCTCTCCGCCAAACCCAAGACTGGAGGATTAAAATCTTGTGTTTATAGGCTAACAAATGCAAACACTTCCAAGTGAACCCCCTACGAGAGAAGAGTGGCTCTTCTTCTCTCCGACTTTGACACCCTACTACGAACATATCAATAGATCAGCCAGCGGTCCTCGGTGTCGCCGCGTGGGTTACGTCCAGTGAAATTGTTTGCAAAGGTCAGGGAACCACGATCTGACATCCATAACCAGCGTATCCCCTTTTCATGCCAGTTACAGTCGGGTGCTACACCACAGTCGGGATAGTGGCCGCCAAATGAATGGTTGTTGAATTTAAAGCTGTCAACTGTTCACGTCAATTTACAAACAATCAGACAATCCTTCATGTATTCAGTGGAGATTTCCACATCACTGGATAGAACAGCAGTGATGGCATCTCACAGATTTAACATGAACACTTCCATCTTCACCATCATGACTTGGACGTGCGCCTTTAGTTTCTTTGGCTTTTTGGGGTGTGATCGGGGATTGTAAACTCGTTCCGTTTCTTTGAGCAAATGGTATTTGATTAGGGAGGCAATTAAAATTGCCGTTGAACATGTACATGAAGTACAGTGATGTCCATAATTCATAAATGTCTGGCTTGAAATTTCAAACTGCGCAGTTCATTCCCCCTTGATTGTATGACTATTTCTACAATAAAAACCCTTTGAAACCAACCCATACCTTTATCAGGAATAGACACTGTGCCTTACCTTCTGCTGCAGCCGTTTTGATTTGTTTCGGAAAGTTTGAAGGCACTTTTACGTTTGAAATCGGAGAAAGTGTTCCCGCGATGTTCTCCACGTCTCACACACCAACCGACTGGCGTTCAAATCAACCACGACCGATCATGACCAAAGACAATACATTTTCCGTCACAGCATCCGGGCACCCACCTGAACCAGACCGGCTAGCAGTAATCTGCTAAAGGGAGACCTTTGTTCTGTCAATGATCAATATGACAGGCATTGTCAAAATGTGGGATTGGCTTAGCATACATACTTGTACATGTACATTTGCCGAGCTGTGGAATTGCATTGGGCAGGTTCCGTAAGCCAAAAGACGATGTAAATGCATTTTATCGACGAGGTTTTTTTAATCATTTCCCCAATTCCTCATGCAACCAAGTATAAAAGATGGTTCAGTGTCGTGTAAAACAATTAGCAGATAGAGGACAGATTTTCCTTTAACAATAGTTGTGAAGAAAAAGCTTCAACCGTCATTGGATTGCCCCAACTGGAAAAAATTGGCATATGGGTATGTGGTATATGTGGTATGTGGTTTTAAATACTGCCATTTTGATCATGTGCTTTATTCGAGAAAACCTGACAGATAATGAACAGGTTGTTGGGACAATTGCCGTCGAAACCCTGACCGTGGTCGTTGTTTTATCGATCATCCACTCTCTCAACAAAAAACTAATGGATGCACATTCAGAGGAAATATCGTCTATCGCCAGTAAACTACAAAACATGTATACACTATGAAACAACCACATGTCTCCAGTGACCTGATCTTACTATTCCTGCTTCTGCTGGAAGACATATGTCTTTAACCAACGACAGGGTGTGCCAGACAAGACCAACGAAGTGTGCCCACTTGTCACGCCTGTATTGATTCTACATGCCCATTTCCCGTATAGTCAAGGTTAATCCGGTATACATTACATTGTCTCTTCTGTCCCTTATATTTTTTGTATTGTCCTCATTGACCGCGTTCACCATCCACACAATGGTAACTAGAGTCACTTGTTGCATAAATTAATCTATGGCACATCAATATAGCTATTACAATTTTGTTAAATCTATCACAAATCTTGGCGCTATTGTCTTAATCCCGCTGCTTGAGAAAGTCTAATTGTTCAAGGTAGTTGTCATCCTGACACTATCAGATCATTTCACTCGATACATATTACTTCCTCATGAAACATGCGTAAGGAGGAGTCATGTTGTAGGCCATGTTTGCAATCCGGGGTAGCATTCAATGTTTCTAAAATCACCAGAAGCAACTAAACGGTTTGAGATTGTAGTGAGAACGCCATGAAACTATTCTAGGTTTGTCAAAATGATATTGTGACATACCTGAGGCATGTAAGGCGGTCAACATAACACACTCAGACATAACTCAAGCAGGTGCCGAAAATGTCAAGTTTTCAGTGTATCTGTCATGTGATCTCATTGTATTGTCGTCTGCTTCCTCCCGCGCATCATGTCCAATCTTCTCTCCTCCTGTCTCAACCTCTGTTTCTCGAGCTGCAGATCTTGGAGTGCTTTCTGAATGGCCCAACTATCAAAAGACTCCCTGGCCATTTTGGCACGTTCCTCCTTCTCTCGCTGAAGTTGTTCCGCCCGTGTTTGACCCTCTCGCCCCTTCTTGGGGTCTTTCACAGGTTTGGGTTTACCTTGCAAGATGTACCACTGCTTGAATGTCTTCACGTTTGTACCAGTGCTCCAGTCCTCATTTCGTAACCTCTCCTCCTCGGCTTTCTGTGCATCCTCCATTCTTTGTCTCTTTTTCTCCTCCTGTCTTTTCCTCTCCTTCATGGCGAGCCATCTCGAAAACGAGACTTGCTTTGGTGCGCGTTGTTTCTTTGTCTCCTCATTCGCCTGCTGTGCAGCTTGTTTCTTCTCCATGGCAATCTTTCGTTCCACCTCCTCCTCTTCCTCTATTTCCTCCAACCATTCTTCATATGCTTTGACGTTTATAATCGTCTTCCGTCTCTTTTCTTCAGTTCGTCTGCGAAGCACATCAGACGGTTCGTCAGAGGTATAACTCCCGCGTGAACTCCCTTTCTCCTGTTGCGAACCAAGCCATCTCTGGTAACTGAGATGGTTGTCCTCTGGTGACGACAACACAACATCTTCCGGATCCGTGCAACCGAACTGCACCACGTTCTCCCGATCTATCCGTCTTTCCAGGCAGTTCATCTTCTGAGGTTCTTCGTCTTCTTTCTCCTCCAACCATCTCTCAAACGCTCTCTCGTTCTCCTCTCTTGTGTGTTTGCCACTCGGCAATACCAGCTGGCCGTCTTTTTCCTGCGGAGAAAATGCGCCCTGCGCAGTCTTTTTGGCCATCCAGCGTTGATAAGCAGCATCGTTCCTCAACCGTCTTTCCTCCTCTTCCGGGGACAACACTGCCGTCTGCGCGCGGCGTTCCCTGAGCTCCTTCACCCTTGAATAATACACAGGTTCCTCAGGTTCCAAATATTTATGGAAATGAGACTTGTAAAGCCTAGCAGAGGCTGACTTCGCCCTGGGTTTCTTTTGTAGCTGTCTATTATTTTGGTCATTTTCCCAGCGACAAAGAGTCTCGGCCAGGACGGTTCTGTCAGGATCGTTGGCATTGTCTTTTTCAAAGTCTCGAGGAACCCTCCCTCCACTTACCCCATCACAAGCGTTCGTACCAACGTTTATGTCTGTCGCAACCGACGGGACGTAGACATGCACATTTTCAACCGTCCCAGTCACCATAGGGTGGTCAATATATTTAACAATATCAGCACCAAGATAGTCCTTTTGTGGTTTGCTGACCGTGATAACACCACCCCTCTGCAAGCAATCCTTATGATATTTAGACCCTCCTCTTGTTGCGCTTTGAGCGGTGGAAGGACGACTCTTCTGTGCGCTCCGCCCCACAGGCGCAGACTTGCACCGTTTGTCAATGTTTGGCAGATTTGACGAGCTCATGAGAGCCTTGTTGGAGAAGAATCCTCCCGTTTGGTCATTCATCATGTTGTCTGCTCCCTTTGGTAAGAACACCTGTGATTTCAAGAAACGCCCCGATTGGCTGGATCTCTGTGAAGTTGCTGATGCAGGTTTTGATACTCGCGGGGAGGGTTTGGGAGAGATGGCGTAGTTCTGTCCGGTCAGAGACCACTTATGCAGTCTGAGATACCTGAAAGTGAAAGGAACTCGAGTTAAAACGTAGTACTACGTAGACCATACCAGCACACTATAGTGTGATGGTATGGTCTTTGTTAGAAACCCAATTGTCGCTGGACATGCTGGGCGTAAAGTGCGCAAAGTATCTCTTCAAAAGTCTTCGGCTTCTTTCTCGTAGAAGAGGTTTTCTCTTTCTTCTTGTTTTTCTAACTATTTCGCCACCCACACCAGTGTTGGTAGTGGAGAACCTTGTAGGCCTAAGGTTTTGATAGTGACAGTGTCGTCTGCTTACCGTTCACACGAAAAGGCACCTGCTTCCTTCGCTATCTCCGTTACCGTCTTCCCGAAGACGTTCTGACTCGACGTAGCACCATTCTTCAATAGGAGGTCTACCACGACGAGCTGGTTGTGCCTGGCCGCGGCATGGAGGGCAGTGTTCCCGTAATTTGTCCTCCCAGTTACATCAGCACCTGCAATTGAATGATGTTGGAACCAGCTCAGAGCTCAGTGTGGGGGCGAGAGCAATGAGTTGCGGATTGACCCAGCTAAGATCAACTGTAAACCATCAACATGTTCAATTTTGCGATAATTGAGCAACAAGAAGATAACATGTATGCAAGTGCCAGTCGTGATCGTAGGATGTTTTGAAGTCGTCAATGGTGTTTTGTCTAAAGCAAGACGAAAACGGCGTTTGTCATCTCACCGGTGTTCGTAGCAATTCCACATTGCTCGTTTCGACAATTGCTTGGGTTGCCAATGGCAAACCTATATGGAATATGTATTGCCTACCTGATCTCTGGTCTGTGAGAACTTAATAAGCAAGCCTCTTCATACTCACCCATCTCGATGAAGATCTGACACATCTCTTTCTCTCCCCTGGCACAAGCCATGAACAAGCAAAATAACATTCTCTTTCTATACGTGTTCTCCTTCTCCACTGCTTCCTGTGGGCTCATGTTGCCCATCAGACAAGCCTCGCCAGTCTTGCTAATAAAGTCTACATCACTGTGCCAGATAGCCCTGAACACCTCTAACCACGCGAGGTGAGGGATGATTCGCATGGTGGCACCGGCGGTGATGTTCTCACCAAGGACCAACTTGGTGTCAGCAGAGAGTTTTTCCGCGGAGGTGGACGAGACCAAAGAGTAGCATTCACTTGGAATACCCCCGGACAGTTCAATCAGATACTGGACGTGGTAAACTGTGCTCCCAGATGACACATCACGTAAAGTTACGACTTCCTTGGTAGGGAGTATAGCAAATAACGTGAAAGGTTGGCCCTGGGTCTCCGCTACCTCTTGGCTTTCCTCGGGCGTGTTTTGGCCAGGCCTCAATGCCTCTGCTTCATCAAATGATTCCACATCCGGGATCTCCGAGTGTGCTCGCTCAGCAGACGTTTGCTCTAGGTCGGAAAATTTTACTTCCCGTTGAGGTCGAGATAGGCCTTGACCTTCATCGCTCTCTGCTTCCTCTTGACCAAATCCCTCATCAGAGGTCTGCATGTCGTCATCACCGTCTCCTGCACCACAGCCCTGCGTGTCTTTACTGTCGTCTGCGAGTACCCCATCGTCTGCTGTTGGTACTATGATCGTCGGCGACTGGAAGCAAAACGTTGAGATGGCATCATGACGAAACGAGAAGTGAAGAGGAAGAAGAGGAACGTCAATCATCAACGCAAACTACCCTGTCGGTAACCATGGTCCTCGCAGAACGCTAGCGACACCAGGTGCAGATGGCATGTCACACTAATTTTATGACACCAAGAACGTAACTTGAGGATGTAACTCCCTTAAAAAATCAGTAATCGAGACCAACACTCACCTGAGTCCCGGAAACGATTCCAGACGTTTCGCCATATTCACTGTAACCTTCTGATTTGTTTCCCTGTCCGCTCTCCCTCCCCGAAGAGGGTCGTCCTTCTATATCCATCCTGACCAAACACTAAGCCTTGTGATCGCCTAAACGTCTGCAACAAAAGCAACACCACGAAAATATAGCGGACGCCGACGATTACGGTAATTGCTAATTCCCATACCGCTGGGGCCAAGCGTTTTGCTGTTCGTTCTTTAGTTAGGCCTGTCGGGGTAGATTCCAGGCTAGATTTACTCAGTCTGCTGAAACGTGTCGTTCGATCTCGATCAGTAAATTATATGCCCGTTTGATAACCTTGCATCAAATCAGCATAACATCGACGCGGGTATTTTGGCTTTGGGATATGTGAGATTTGGATTTGTCTAAGTATCTATATTCCACTTAAGGCTCAGCAATGTATTCACTCGAAAGAAGGTGCGAGTTGGTGTAATCCCAAGCAGTTCTTGTTGCGTTCTTATAAGAAACCTGGTCACAAGTCTCCGATACAGTATATCCTTACTTGGATTAGATCCATTTATTTGGGATCAATTCAATCAAATTTATTTGCTCCGTTTCTCTTAAATACCCCAGGAGATCAAAGGGGAGCGAAATAAATGGAGATTGTTCCAAGGTTGAGCGTCGCTTGGGGCCTTTCAATGAGGGCAGGCTATATGGAGGACTGAGTAGCTCTGATATTTCAGAATCAGAATGACCTTCCATGCGCCTTTATGATTTTGCCAATATCCAGTTGATAGATCAGTGGAGCACCATGCTTATGTTCATGGGAGCTTTTGTATTGATATCATTCAGAGGATAAGGATGTGTGTCACTTTCCGCATATCAATCATATGTCAATAATGGGCAATATATAATGTCCCTATCGCGTATATATTATATGGTGGATGGTGTTGACATTAGCTTTATAGCTTTTATAGCATTGGTTGAGTTTTGGCCAAACTGGGACACAATCTTTGATGCCGAAAGAATGTATTTCAGTGGTTATTCCCGTCAGTGCTTCGATACAACCATCCTGCTGGGGAAAGCAGGGGTCGCCTCTCCGGGCCTGCACACAAACAAGGCCGGAGAAGCGAACATTAATCCCTGATTTCCGCAGGATGCCACACCACAGCTAAGGAAACCATGGCTTCTTGGGGAGACATGAGGGAACTTAGGGAACAGATGGGGGGGGGGGGTCACAACTTACCATTCCATTTGAGTTCGATATCTATTAGAAACCGGAATCCAACTGATATGTCATCAAGCTAACCTGCTAATAACCTTGTAAAAATCGACCCAAATCCACCGGCCCTCAATATGTCCGTAAGCCTTTTGGATATACATGTTTTTAGCATTGTAGGTCTATAAATGATATGCAAGGCATGTTTGACAATACAGTTATTAGCTAAAGCCCGGATATTACAATGGTCGAGATTTATGACTTGTTATATTGATTTTTATGACATTTTGATTACATATAAAGTAAAGGCTGTTGACAAGCCCATTTGCAACTAAATGTTTATCATGTAATGTTTAAACTAAATTCTCGTAAAATGTTTCGTATTTGAGTGTATACTCCGCACTGTTTAATCTTTACTCAAATAAAATAGGTTGACCGGTGGTGCTATTTGGTCAAAGCCTTCAGCGGGTCAAACCAAACATAGGCTTGGCGCTTCAGCAAGACTCTACTTGGTTTCATTAGTACTGCTAAGAGGAAACATAAATCTGAAACATATATTTTAGAAATGAAATAAAGCTCTCAACATTTTTGGAGAAGGATCCTTTTATCGTGGTTTTATTGGAAGAATGGAATTATAACAAAAACACAGTTAACCCACCTCCTTGTCAAAAGCCGGTCACACTCACAGGCCCGCCACAACCCGTTGCATTCGGCCAGGATATCCTGACTCGATCAGTTCACTGTGACTGTGAGGCGTACGACGTTACGGTGCCGTCGTTTGACAGTACCGATGACGTGATAATCCTGATTTTTGTGGCGTCTATGACTTTGGCAAAAACATCAATGATAATGTCAGCTATAGCTGGACCCATTATATCTTCGGCTAGTGACCCAGGTGTCCGAGCTGGTGTCCGATCAAGACAGTGAAATACGTCCTTACCTCTCTTAGCTCCATATCATATCCAAGACGATCAAAGCCTTCGATATGCTGCCCAAGTCTAAGCGTCTCCATTCAAGTCCATTCTATTTGTCAAACTTCCCAATATTGTCACTGAACAATTCAACTAAAGCATTTTCATGTGGTCCTATCTTTGTCAACACTGTCACGGATTAATGGTAATATCACCGTAGGCCTATTATTCGTATAACGGGTATCAAAAGGCGCCTCCCGCCGCTAAACCACGTGCCCATGACGACGCTCTGTGACCCACAAAAATATCGTCTGCTACAACCGCGGCCATCTTGCATGGCGATTTTATTTATCCATTCGGCATTAGTACGTAGCGTGACATAAACATGTTCATTTAATGTGTATTTATCATTAGCACCATAATCTGAAATAAGACAGAATAAGATTAGGGATATCTGCTCGTTGCTGCACTTCCTTGTCGTTATAAACCCACTATAACTGCTGGAGTTACCATGGCAGGGGGTACACTCAACATTAAGAGGAAGTTGTTGTTGTAAATACTATAGAAGACTGTCATAAACACATTAGTCACAGAAAGCCTTCATTGCAAGACAACACACACACAATGTACTTGAAAGACAATGATGGTATTAACAAGTTTTTAGCTAGAGTAATGGCTTACACCGCCGTCTTTACCTCAATGAAGAAACCACATAAATATATCAATGAGCGAGTTTTCAATAGTGAGTTTTCGCAAATCCCCTGAAACGCCAACAGGAACGCGTGTCCCATGGTTCGACATGATGATCAGGAGCTCAAACAATGGGATAGGCGTTTACGTTGGCGTTTCGGGGATTTGGGATCTGTGGTCGTCATCAGCTGGAAGCACCTTATTATGAAGCCAACACGCAACCCGGTTTAATACTCTTGAAAAGGTCTTCAAATCATTGCATTATGCTTGCTGACTTAGTTTCAAATCAGTCCTCTGAATCACTATAGTTGAATGTTCCGATTTCTGCGCGGCCCCAAAACAGAAATCATATGTCATCAATGTCCATTTCCCTGGGTCTGAACCAGCTCCTAGTTTCACCACCGCCCCATACATTGAGGAAGTAGAGCATGGCGTGCATTTCCAGCATCTGAGTCGGAGTTTTCAGCCGGTGGAACGATATGGAGTAAGGACTGCAACATTTGACGTCCTGTAAAAAGAGAGAGAAATCATTTACCACACGCATACGTTCTAACGTTACGAAATCGGAACCCCTCTAATGTTTACAGTAGAGAGGTTCCGATTTAGTATACGATAACGTTGACGTTTGTCATCGCAGCCGGTCAACAGCCTGAGTAGTTTCGTATTATAAGGTAGAAACACAATGTAGTATAATACTTTGTCGTAACGATCTTCATCTTTCGTCAGTGGGCCGGGTTGAAGTGCCCAGGTCGTGGTACCACGGGGCAGTCACATCTTATATCTTATTCAAGTCGTAAGTGTAGAAGACAGGGCTAGGTTATTGGCACATACCTCTTGCCTAAACTGAGCGAATGATCAACAGTCAGCGTCAGTAAGAACATGCTTCGGGCGCAGGTGTCCTCGACGTAAGCCATGCCTTGTACATGTATATCATTTGCGGGACGAGGTGTGGTGCGACAGGTGGGGACGAGATGTGGTGAGCGAAGACAGGTGAGGACAGACGCCACTCCGGTGAATTTCAACCTCGCTTCTACTCACCCTTTTGTGGCTGTGATACCGATCCAACCAACTCGACTTAAAACCTCTGAACTCATCAACGAAAGGCATCGTGTGGAATGTCTCTCTGTTGGTAACGTCATATGACGAAGCGAATTTAACACTGATGTTCCTCATGCACAGGCCAAGATATAAATCCTCTTGAATAAAGAGTTTATCATCAAACCGACATTTTCCGCCGGCGAGCCCCACCTCGACGAATTTTTCCAGTGCCGCTCTGCTCATGACGTAGCCAGCTCCGCCACTGAAGTATCCCTTCCCCATACCAGCTTTCGGCACCCGGAGATGATGTCCCGTCATCCAGGGTACATCCGGGGAATAGAAAGACAGTAAATAATGCAGATTCTCAACTATGAAATAAGTATCAATATCTGCCTTTAAAAACCAATCACCTTCATCCAGATGATGCCGGTATAAATACAGCAAAGACTTGACGCATTTTTGAGTCAGAAATATACTATTGTCATACGGGACGTCGATTTTCACTGCTCCAAACCTCTCGTTATTAACCGAGCTCATGAATATCAATTTGTCACATTTCTTGCCCCAAGTGGCCCGGATGGTCTCGCCCATCTCCTCCAGATCGGCTGCTTGTGCAGGGATCCAGCAGACAACACGGGGTGTGGTGAAGCGTCTAAATCCATCGTCTGCAGGCTCGAAATGCCCTGGAACAGAAAAGAGGGCATGTTTGACATGAAGCTGCAAGCTACTGTCAGATCTATCAGGAGCCGTAGCTATATGCGGGCGAAAAAGATGCACTGCCGTCCTCATCAATCAGCCCACGTGGTCTGCATTGCTGTGAGACAGGAGAGTTTACCTACCCGTCTGTTTAGGGCGCAACCAGGCCAAGACCAGCTCGACCGCGACAGCAGCAGCAACGATTCAACTGATTTTCCAGTGTTCCGAACAAGGACAACTAGGTCTTACTTGGAAGAGGTCACATCACTCAAAGAGAGCACTGTTTTTCCTTCTATACGTACTTGTTTTTTTAATCAGCAGCTCAAATTTCCAATGAACCAATCTCAAAACGGACAGCGCCAGCAGAAAAATGAGAAGAAGGGTGAAGTTCATGAAAAAATTCCGAGGCCGAGGCATGATAAAGAATTCCGGAGTGAATTGTCAATTATCGGATCAGAGATGACCTCGAGGAGACACCTTTTAATACGCCACACCACTCTTCATCAACAGAAAATTTAAAAAATCACCAGTTGCGCGGATTCATGTGATTGTTCCTCGGCGATCACAGTCCCGTCTCTGATTGGATTGGAAGAGTACTCTCTAATGTCAATGATTGGCTCATCCGCAGTTCCGGAGAAACATGTATTTAGCACGTCTGATTCGAGGGAACCCCTGTAAGCTGGGTTCTTGGTAAAGAAATCCGCTTTGATTGGTTCGAAACCTTTGTGATGTCCTCCATACACATTTCCGTCACTTTAAAAATCCCCGATGATTTTAGAGTATCGAACAATTTTCAACCGAGTGACGACCGTAGCCTATTCGGAACGTGCGAATTCAATAATTTCATCTCAGTGTATTGTAAAAACAATGGCACATATTGTACATGCTCAGATTGTTTGTGAGATATGGCAGCAAAGCTGCTGCACAACTAAATCAATGACCAGCACGTTTGCAGACGACATCTTGTGAACACATTGCCTGAAGATGTGGCTGCTCCATGCAGCATATAATACAAAGTCATTTTCCTGCGCAGAGTATATCGTTCACAAATTACAGATATCTGACGTACTATTGTGACACTGGAGAAGTCTCGTATTGAGCGCAAACAAGGACAGCTGTTCCATCGCTTCAACTTCGCACCGAGAGACATGGTTTCCTGATGTTAACAGTAGACGTTCAAGAACTCACATTTCCACTTACTAATATTCCAACATTTGCATACAGCAAAACATCAAGGACCATCTGACGACATTATGTAGTTGTGATCAGACTGATTAGGACTGGTTGTGACTATTGTATCGGGCTTCGGACAAACTGCAATTCGTGTTCCATGCATTGGCGACATCTAGCCTCGGTAGACTTAACTAAACGTCTGACTGAAGACAGGTTGATAGCCTAGGTCTCGTTAGGGAGTTTTCCCCAAATGTAGGCGATGATGACGTGCCCCATTTACAGGACGTAACATCTATTTTAAAATGCGTTTCCAACGTGATTACATGAGGACAACCCATTTGTGTCGTATATCACTGGAAACACCCGATTCTCTGATTCTGCAGGATGTTAAATCGGGCATTTTATTTCTCTAAATAAATCATAAGCGTCGCAATTGCTCCTAGCCGACGCACATTCAAAGTTCAGTGTACACATACGTCGGCAACAACAGTGAAATGCGTAGTTTCGTGTTAGCCGCCTATTGAGTAGCGGCGTAGTAGCGCTCCAGGTTTTAGAAACTCCAAAAAACATGTCTTTGCCAAAACAACTGCTAAATCAGCATTGGCATATTGTGAGAACCAAGAAATTGATGATTTTTTAGGAACTACGGTTGCGGTTGACTGCGAATAGATACAAAAAACCCTCCCTAATGAGACCTAAACGGCAGTCTCCAAGCGTCGTCAATGGTGATCATCGTTGCCAAGCCTCACTCAACCTACACAACAAGAAGACTTTTCAATCCATGTTACAAGCAGTATATACACACTGGATCAGTGTGGACGATCAAACTGTTGCAGAGGGACTATGGTGACGATTTCAGCGGGTGCATGTAAATTGGACATTTTGGCCCGGTGTAAAAGTAAAAAGTGTCCCCCCTGGAAAAAGTGTCCGGCCCTATTGTATTCTGCAATATGGTTCTATAGAGACCCTGCCGTCAATAGCTCAGAGATTGAAGCGCATAATAGAATCCTTTGTTCCCGGACATTTTATCCTAGGACATTTTAAACTTCTACACCGGCACCCGGGTGATTGAAAATGGGCGGGACAATATTGACCAATGGATGCTGAGAGTTGCTGGTACTACTATTGTTCACCCGTCTTAAAAATCTCAAAGAGCACGTGCCCACAATTGCAACAAGTGGGTCTTTATTTCATTATAAATATTATATTAGTTGTTTTCTTAGCAAACGACATTATTTATTCATCATGAATGGGCTTGTACTATCGTTTATCCCCCTGTGTATGCTCTAGTTAGGTAAGCGTTTTCAAATGCAAACACAGAGCGGATTAACTGGTGGATTTAGAAGGTTGCTATATTGCGGCGTTAATCGTTTTCAGTATAACAATCAAGATGGCGGCCACTGGCCAAAAGCTTGATTCTGACAGTCTAAACTTTCTATGATTATTCCTTCTGTGTTGTGTAGATTGTTGAGTTAGTGAATACAATCGAAAGGGAACATTGTGTACTTCATTTTCGACAACTTTTGTGGTTTTCGGAGTTGTCTTTCATTGTGAACTATGGCTGACAACACGAAACGTGGGAGCATTGCCGGTGGCCACCACCACAAACGGGCTACAGCTGCTGATGAAGGAAAGACCAAGTCCAGGTTGACCACGTTGGCTCCTGGTGAAAATATCAAAGAAAAACAGGTACATAGTCTTAGAATATGTTGTCATCTGCTGTAACTTTTATTGATGATATTCTATTGTTCTATTGGCATGTTTCTTTTAATGGAATGCTCTAGACCTACTTCTAAAGAGGATGTCCTAACCAGTTTCAACTAACATTAATTACAACAATTCTTTCCATACCATTAGCCTAAGGTGGATTGTCTTCAATCAGCACCAAAGATATAAGAGCAGGAAGACCACTATTTTCTGTTCTCAATGATTCATCAAGAGGTATGATGTTTTCCCAATGATATGGCAATGGGAAGCAATAAGTAAGTAACGGTTCCCAGTCATTGACAGCCTCGGATCCATACCAAACCTTGGTTTGACAGGCAACAATCACAGCCTGCCTGACGAATTTTAACTGTAAAAGCTATTACATTTTCCAATGTCATCATGGATGGTGTCTGATAATTTGTAAGCTTAAGGCACCACAAGGTTTGGCTTGCATTGGTATGCTAGAGTAACTTGTTTATACTTCATTTCTTGGTCTCAAAATTGTTGACAATTCCTTGGTTGATACTTTCACCAAACAGGCACTATACTCAGAACTGTGGCTCTGTGACAGTGTTTGCCCATGCTAATCAGTGTTTGTGGTCTGGCCACCTAAGCAAGGCCTGTGGATTGTTTGCCTTAGTTTGTTTGGAATAATGTATGTGTTCTGAATATTTTTCGGTTTGGGGCCTGATGAGCAATTCTAGGCCAATTTGAATTTGGTTCAAAAGTGAAGGATATCTCATAAAGGGGTTTAGTGTAGTAGGCCAAAATGTTATCAATTATAGAAATATTGGAATGACATTTCTCTTGAACCTGTTCTCAATAGCTATGATTCCTTTCATTTTCATATTCATGGTTCATCACCATTGACATGTTATGGCTCTTTGATGATCTCTAGTCAGCAGAAGACTTTGAGTGAAGTTGTCCTTGCTTTTGAGCCACTTGTCAAAGCTATCAGGCCTATTCACCTCCGAGCCTATTCTAACCATTAATCCTGTCTAGTGTGTGACACAAACAAGAAACCCCTCTACTGTGGACATGGTAGTTTCTCCTGTGAACTTGAGGTGGTAATCTTATACATCCAAATCTGCAGATCCAAGTGAGCCACTTTAGCATAGAAAATTAGCAAAATTAGCATTTGATTTGCTGCCCTGGCAACTGGCTGATGGGGGTGGGGGGGGGGGTGGTGGTGGCAGGCCTGACTGGTTATAACTACCTCAGTAAAGTTAATATCTTCTTGCTTCCTGTGGGTTGGCCTGGTGAAAGGGTGCTACCATCAAATCAAACCACACCATCTGAGTCAAAGACCCCTCCGTGTAGATTTTCATCACTTCTTTCTTTCTCGTTCCTTTAGCGAGTGTCGTTTCATTATATTGTATAGAAAGTGTTGAATAAACATGAATGATTGTGTGTTCTGTTAAATCAGTATTTGTTAAATATATAATTCATTTCCCTGGCTGAAATAAATATCTTAGCAATGTGTGTCCTGAAATGGGATATTGAATTTCGATGGAGTTACATTTGTTTAGGGTGCGTTTGTATTGACGTCCTTGGAGAGAACAAAACATTCAATACTACTCTCTGCGACGTCGACTTGACAATACTTCAAAGGACGTGACGGCATAAATGTCATAAGTTGTCCTACAATACCAGAAAAACATGAACTTGGTCATCCTTTCTCCAAAGGAAATATCATGAGATGTGCAGATAAGGGACTTCATGTTCTCAAATAGCTCTGTTAGCAGTCGAGAAGTGTTTCGAATATGTTGTGAATAACGTTTGAAGAATATAAGACCCACTGTCCACCCTGCATACCACTTACTTCCATTTTGTTTTAAGGTATTTGACTATTGTAGAGTTTATATTTCCATATGTTTTCCTGCTATAAAGTGTATACACAGCCAGGCTAATCCAATGACACAGACAAATAAAAGGGATAAAAGTATGTGCTTCAATTGTTTCCTTTGCAAATCAAATGGCCAGCTTAAGATCATTCATTAAAGCCGCCTTTTACCATAGCTAAATAATGAAAAGCATCAAGGCTATAAAGTCTGCATAGCTTTATGATCCAGGCATGGTATTGTAGTCTAAGTGAGCTGACCAATATGTTGTGGACTGAAATTTCTTCCATTCATTACAAGAACATGGAGTCACTGGAAAAATACCATCTCATCCCAAAATCTCTGCCTAAAGAGATGCTTTTCCTTGGTTAACATTGACATCTCAGTCTCTTGCCAATGACTAGAGAAAGAGGGGGTTGTCCTTCCTTGGTTGAGCCTGACCTCCCATCCCTGTCTAGGGCTAAGGACGGCTTTATAGAGGAAGAGGGGGTTGCCCTTCCTTGGTTGACCCTGACCTCCCATCCTAGTCTCTTCGCCAGAGACTGAGAAAAAGAGATGGTTGTCCTTAGTTGACTTCCCAGTCTTTTGGCCGAGGACTTCAAGAAAGACTGCTAATTCTCTTTTTGACTCGAGATCAGTAATTTGATGCTTCCACATTGTGACACCAGGTGTCAGGCCATATTGTCAGTGAGAGTTCTCTGACCTCAGTCAGCAGTTGTCAACCAACAGAGTATTTGTCCTGTTTGTTGACGCTAACTAAGCTTGTTTGATGACCGCATGGTGTCACTCTCAAACATTGCTCACTGTGCCTGTTATGACATTATCTGTGATTATCACATTCCAGATCGAAGTCACTGAATGTTCTGAATTAAGAACTGTGGTGATGAGGGAGGGAATAGGCGGAAAGAATATGAAATGTTTGATACAATCTTATGATAACAATCCTGCCCTTGGTTCTGTGCAGAATGCCTAGAAAAATTTATCATGGTGTGTCCCTCCCCTGCCTTATCTTGACAGCCAAGGTTTTTGCATGTCGATATACCCCGCGGCTACGATTAAAGGAAGTTGTTCAGGATGCCCCTCCCCGGCCTCTTCTGCCACCTCTATGGATATTAGCAGACGAATGTGCACTGTGTTTCCCTTGCCTTAGTACACACTCAATGCTAAATACCCAAATAGCCTAAACACAGTGGTAGGACGGATTGGTTACAAATTCCTGTCCATAATATTACATTACGTTTAAAAACGATTTAATAGGTTTGCTCATTAGCATTTGAAATTTGCCAGCTGGAAAATTATTTGCCAAATTTTTGATTTAGCTCTTGCCTTGTTTTACAGGGTTGTGTCAGGATAACCCAGTGATTTGGCCATTCATTCAGAAGTAATATAAAAAGGATCCTTGATTTAATAAAGAGTAGAGTGACTGAAGGACATCTGCCAGTTGCACAGGTTCTGACAGATGGCAGCACCTGACTCACCATGAGTTCTGTAGCTAGGCAACATGTCAACAAACAGTTTGTGCCTGACAGCACTTCTTCCTTTGTTTTGCCTGTTCCATGCTATACTATTGTTGTGTGTTATGCACATAAACCTATCATTATATGTCGACAGCTAGTTAGACTGGAACTTTGGGGTAATAAATGGTCTTAGCATTTTAAATCGTATTTGTTGAATTGTAATCAACAGGACATTTTCTATTTTCGGGCTTTGGCCTCTGAGGAATCAGATATGAGTAGCCTACATAAATATCTTATTGTAAACAAAATCTGACTTATTTTGGAAGCCTCTCCGAGCAACACCTCTCTATTAAGGACACCCTCTTTATTAAGGACACTGAATTAGGTCCTGATCAGTCCTTCCCATTGGTTTTGACCTTTGTAATCAGGACACCTCTTAATCAAGGACATCATTTGTCAAGGGTATCCCATATAGAGAGGTACCACACTGGTAATCGATATCTACATCACAACCCAATACTACTTTTGTTGGACAAGCATCCTTGGGCCTGAAAATACTGTGTTCAGCAGCTTTGAAGTTGGCTGAATATCTTTCATATGTGGTGTTCATAGAGTGGTACAACCTGTCACGGTTTCAGGCATTCTGAAGTTCAACTTGCTAGCGGTAAGCCTAATATTGGTGTGCCAATATTTTTCACCAGACATTGAAATGAACCCACTGCTGATGAGAGTGAAGTGTGTTGTTCAGTCATGTGTAAGCTTACTTCTTCATTCCCTCCAGTAATCGCCCCAAGTATAGAATGCTGGTCCTGTATCTCGGTAACAGATATTGCGGTGATATGAAGCGAGTTGCATCAGGCCACAAGCTGATAATGTTGTCTTTCAATCATTGACATTGTTGTTGTCTCATCCATTAATTCTCCATGCTGCACGAGAAACAGGGGACTGAAAAAACACACTTTGCATTGATTTATAATCCGCCAGGATGGATCCATTTTCCGTGGCATTGTGCTGCGGAGCTTAATCACTTTCCATGCTACTTGTAATTGCGCAGATAAACCAATGTTTCAGTCGTTAATTGAAAATTGAGCGCATGAAAATTGTAGAAATGAATTGTTCGTGGACTTGTAGTGTCAGCATAGGTGGTACATGACGCACTGGTCTGAGCAGCCGTTGCAGCGATTTCAAAAACAAGATTGTTATTAAGCCAAACTCCCATGAGAAGGGTTTAAGGAGGTATTATTGTTTCGGTATTGAAAATAAAACTTTTGCTTTCTTTGGGATATTTGTAAGACTGTGGATATTGACGCCTTTGAAATGTCAGTCGGTCAATTATATGGTCATTTGAAGGTTTTCTGTGCAAGTTTTAAGTAATGTACTTGTGTAGTTCAAGAAAACTGCAACAGTTTGCAGAAGGATTGAATTCTCAAAGTGCTTGAACACAGGGATAAGGAACATGCAACAGCTAGACAATAATATGTTGGCGGTCGTGTAACTGCCCTGAGTTTGGAGAGTATCTGGATTTATTTAGCAAGATATTTGACAAACGTCAAGATGAATATCGCAACAGGTCTGGCCCGGTGGAAGGGTTTGGCCGTGAAGAAAAAGCGAACTCGATCACGAGTGCTTATGCAGAAGTACGACCAGGTAAGAATTGTTGTCAATGAACCTGTTGTCCTCCCAATTGTCTTCTTCTTTTTCGGTGTTGGTTCTGAGTTCTTTGTGCTTATCACTGCAGTTTCATGTTGGTCAATAGACTGAAGCCTCGTCCTTCAAATCTGACAAAACCCAGAAATTGGTTATCTTTAGCAGAAGAGCTCAAGTTGTTGTTGTGTCCTGAATGTCAAACCCTCAATACTGAACCCTGGGTTCGTGTGATGACTCAACCAGGTAGCCTCAAGAGCAAAGTAACAACACGCATATCCTGTACTATGAGAACCTCTCACTGTGGTGCTCAAGCAGTAAATGATAAGGTGTCTAATTAAAATGGGGCTGACTCATCATTTTTACAACCAGTCCATACATTTTGGCAGTGAATCTCTTCATCTACCTTTATTGCAGTTGGATAGTTCAGTGAAGTGCCCATTTCAATAGAATAAATAGATAATTTCAATAAATTAACCTTATCAGAGTGACCAATAATACAAGTGAAAACTTGACTATCTGTTAACTCTCTTATTTCATTGACTGACATGACTGAATACATTGTTTATGAAAATACCACATACACTTGTCATTATTAATGATTTATCACTCAATTTTATTGCTAGTTAATGTCCGTCACTCCTGATATGGCAAATTTTCCTTTTCATGAACTCATAGTCAAGGGTCATTTTCAAAAGGGGCATCCATCCTTGAAGTCACTTTCGCTGGGTTAAAATGGACAGCTCGTGCAAAAGAAAATGGCAAAGTGTCCATTTGTGACAATGAAATATAATAATAACTCAACCTTCAAGTCCACTTGAAGAGTTTCAAGGGACTTTGGACTTCATCAGGCAATGTGGATTTAGACCAAGGGGTGTTTTCCTTGATATGCTACTGTTTTAGTGGGCATGTTTGCCCCCGTGGGTGTTGACGGATTTAAAAGACATCAGTGGATTTTCTTGGCTGAAACAATAGCAAACAAGAACAACAACCCGAGGCCGGTCTAAGATAATAAAAAAGAGAGAGTGGAGGTCAGTGTCTTCCTGCTTATCAAGGATGATAGAAAGTGTCGCTGACTTTGTCTGTAGGGATGTAAAGATGAAACTGTGAGTTCGAGACGTAACTACAATTCCTAGCGTGAAGAAATTCCGATAATTTTTCAAAATGGCTGAATCTTCTGGTACAGACTCTGGCTCCCTCTCACGAGAGAGCTCAAATCTAGAACCGAAAAAGGAAAGCCTGATGTCGCGGAATAAAATGAAACGCGGCTTGATGAGTCGTGTCAGGACGAAGTTGAAAGGAAAAGGCATGATCGCAGGTTTCGTAAGTATTCTTATTCGGAGCCAACATATGACTTTAGGTGTTCTTTTCTCAACATCTTTCTGCAGGTTGTTTGCAGGGGTTGCTGCCTATCACAACCAAATAGGTGTTCTTTTCTCAACATCTTTCTGCAGGTCGTTGGCAGGGGTTGCTGCCTATCACAACCAAATAGGTGTTCTTTTCTCAACATCTTTCTGCAGGTTGTTGGCAGGGGTTGCTGCCTATCACAACCAAATATGTGTTCTTTTCTCAACATCTTTCTGCGGGTTGTTGGCAGGGGTTGCTGCCTATCACAACCAAATAGGTGTTCTTTTCTCAACATCTTTCTGCAGGTTGTTGGCAGGGGTTGCTGCCTATCACAACCAAATAGGTGTTCTTTTCTCAACATCTTTCTGCGGGTTGTTGGCAGGGGTTGCTGCCTATCACAACCAAATAGGTGTTCTTTTCTCAACATCTTTCTGCGGGTTGTTGGCAGGGGTTGCTGCCTATCACAACCAAAAAGGTATTCTTTTCTCAACATCTTTCTGCGGGTTGTTGGCAGGGGTTGCTGCCTATCACAACCAAAAAGGTGTTCTTTTCTCAACATCTTTCTGCAGGTTGTTGGCAGGGGTTGCTGCCTATCACAACCAAAAAGGTGTTCTTTTCTCACTATCTTTCTGCAGGTCGTTGGCAGGGGTTGCTGCCTATCACAACCAAATAGGTGTTCTTTTCTCAACATCTTTCTGCGGGTTGTTGGCAGGGGTTGCTGCCTATCACAACCAAATAGCGATCACAGTGCCCTGCGGCAGAGGTTGCTTGCTTAGGAAATGTTTGATTCACTCCAAGCAAAGCCAAAAGCTGACAATTGACCAAATTTTCAATTGGTAATTAAATCGAATATCAGTAACTTACACAATTGAACAACAGTCTTTACGAGTCATTAACGCGGCCCAGCATTTGATAAAGTTGGTCAGCCTTAATGAAAGTCTCAAGATGTAATCATTTTGCAAACAAGGTTATCAAAAACCTGCCGATAACATGCGGAGAGTTATGAGGTGTATATCAAGTAGGTTTAATGCACAGATGGGACAGTCACTTTCAAAGTTTCACACCTTGGATTTGACTCAGGAGATTTTGAGAAATTGATACTAATGGTATTCTTGATACTTATGGTGCTAGTCCTCGGTGCTTAGCTGAATTCAGTTGGCAGAATAGTTGGAGAGACTATAGATACGGTATCTATTTAGTAGCAGGAAGGTTGTGACGGAATCACAATGGCTGAAGGTGGCCATGTCCCGCACATGTCACTCCTCATGTCGAAGTCCAGGAAGAAGGGGATGTTGACGCGTGTGAAGACGAAACTGAAGGGAAAGCGTATGATAACATCATTTGTAAGTAAAGTTGGGAATTTATGGTCTCGATGGCGTAAGAGGTTATCATAACCACACACTTTCACCCCAATTTATCCAAAAACCTTCAGTAGTACTTGGATGAGCTGCTCATTCATCGCTACACACAAAGAGACCTGCCTGTGGTATCCCATCGAATGTGGGGTGCGAACCAGTGACCTCATGACCTGGAGATCAGAGCCGCTCGAACATCCCTGCTTCCGTGGATAGCAACAGCTTGGGTTTGAGCTTCTGTTCCTCATGTCTGAGGCCATGTGGGGAAGTTACCAGAGCGTTGATTCCCTCTTCTTCACTGGAGACTCTTTGGTCATATTCTACAAAGTGTGGGGCATTCTTGGCATCTTCATCGATTGCATTGGCCTTGATGGCTTCAGATTTTTGTCGTTGGGTGAAGCGATTCCTGTTCCATCATTCTGTGCTTGTGTCAAGTGAGTTGCATTGCCATTGACCCTAGAAGTCTACATCCTTTTAGCAATGCTTGTCCAACCCTGTCAAGGTTGCGGTTACACAAGGCAACAGGACAGATTTTCTGACCTTTTTGTCCAGTTTTCCAGTCTTTGGCTTCCAAGGGTCCCACCCCAAATACTCTTCAAATGAACCTCTTTTATTGACTGCTTGTTGCTTTAATTTGTTTGTGTTGTTTTATTTCTGTTTTTAGTTTAGGTGCTAAAAGGTGCCTTTCCATATTCAATTATGTGATCAACAATGTGTTTGATTTTCACAGACAACATTGATACATTGTGTCGTGGAGTTTTGACTACCGTTTTGTCGATGTAATATTCCATAAATTCGCATTAAAACTGTTTGAGGTCTTGAACTATAGACGCCAGTAACCTCAGTTATTCTCACCTTGTCGTAGAGTAGAAGCGAGTCTGTTTAAGTGTGCAGCACTACCCCCTCCAAGGTAGCAGTTCTTACCGACATTGTTTTGCATGATTTGATAGAATGTGCGTCTAAGTATTGATTGATCAAGGTTTCTTAGAGAACGTCCTTTGTCCAGATTACCCCTTTAAGCATTTATGGTTTGGCCTCAATTTGTAGGGCAGATCACTTTTCATGGCTATTTTGCTGATTGATAGCCCACTTTCCTTGGTTTGTTTACTGGTTGCCAGGCACCAGATGATGCTGCCATCTACTGGAAATCATTATAACCAGGACAGCTGGGCCCTGTTGATTGATAGTTGGGTCAATTGATTGATCAATATATCTCGGTGATTGTGACAGAACTGGGTGTACAAATTCAATGGTCAGGAGGTAATCATCCAGGCCTATGGGTTGAGTGATTTGACCTGATAAAAAGTTAGGAATTTTAAGTGTATGTTGGGTCCAATGTTTCACTTTCATTGATGGTTGCTAATGTAAACAGACAACTATGAATCGTTCATCAGCATATTCTTTTCACTGCTATGTTCCTTGTAGAGTTGTACACTGCTGTGATTTCAGACAAACCAAGACATATAACTTTAAACACTGCTACGCCCCACTGCACTAGTACAATATCTTGTAAAGGGAAGCTATGGGTAGGAGCCAAGGGAGAGAGGACTGAGTTCAAAAACCTGCCAATAGGGGTCTTGTATCATGAAGAACATCGAAACTGAGCTTGCACATGGAATATGATTATCCCTGAATCAAGCGCAACCCAGTCCCCTTACTATGCATCCAAGTTACCTGAAGACTACCAATTTGACCCCCTAATTTGTCCCTATAGTCCCCCTTTAAGTGATTCTATTATAACAAGTGACAGGGAAGTTTTTTATCCATTTTTGAAAGCTGTAGGCCTACACCTCAGAACACAGGTTCTCATCAATGAGAACAACATGTATATTTATGGGCAAAGACCAAGGGCTTCCTTGCTTGAATGATCAGCTCCATGGTTGCGTTTCACGATGAAGCTATGCTCTGATTCACAATCAAAATCGTCTTCAAAATGATTCCTTTCTTTAGTTAGATCGAATTCTTCGATCTGTGTCACTTGCAAACACCTACACATTGATGCCATTCCCTGTGTAAAGTGTTTACAAGTATCTGGTCTATTCAAAGTGAGTTGAATTCTCAATATGTCTTGTAGGCACAATATCGTTTTTGGTGGACAAGTCACTGTCTGTAATATCACTCACAATAAACAAGATTAGGCAGTGCCACTTGGAGGTATCTAATCAGTGGATACTTTTCCCGAATTCCTCGCAATTTTTCTGGACTTTGATTTTTCTGAAGTTGACTTTTGCTTTTGGGCTATGAAGGGAACATAATTCACCAAAAATACCCCTCAAAACCTTCTCTTGGATTTGTAAATACGAATTTGTGATGGCACTATTGGGTGTCTTGTCTGATATTTGAAAACTGACACAATTTTTCAACAGTAAGGAATGTGTATTTCTGTCAACTTTAAGTTTTTTCTCTGAATTGTGTCAACTCAGAAACCAAAAAAGAATAACTTGTTTACTTTTCATCTTAAGCGATTAATGTTTATCTTCCATTGTGTTTGCACTCTTGTTGTCAAACAAAATGGTCTTAAGAAAAAGAATTCACAAAGTTTCTTAATTTGTGAATTCTCCATTCTTAGCACTTCCCATAAGCAAAAGTAAGTCAGCCAGGGTAGGGGAGAGCAGACTCAAGGATTTTCACCAATTACCACTTTTCTTCAGGATCAGATGTTAAAATGGAATCCATGATTCTTTATCTCTAAGTCGAACAATCTCTTGATGTAAACATGTCGACCACGCGTTCCCGCTTGAAGGCCGTCATGGCCGTGAAGGTCGTGTCACAGGACGTCACAGTAAGTCGATTTCATCTCGTTGAACAACATTTTGGCATATGTCCCTGAAGTCTGTCGTTGGATTAGATCTTATGTGTTCAAAGGATGAGCAAAGTTTGCCAAACGTAGCGTTATAATGAACACCTTCCCAGTTATCAGTCTGCAGTAGAACCTCTCTATTAAGGACACCCTAAGGACCAACAAAATGTATCCTTAGTAGAGAGGTGTCCTCAGGTCAAATTGAATGGATACCAATTTGGGACCAAAAACTAGTGTCCTTTATAGAGAGATGTCCGCTTAGGGAGGTTCCACTGTATATAGGGTGATGGGGGTCGGGGGGGGGGGGGGTATCTTGTTTCGAATAGAATATCTTCAAGAGTGGAATAGTGTTTATAATTCCTTTCAAGTATCGAGTACATTCGTTACATACACAGAAATCAAATTTTAAGAAAAAGATAACATTTACTTTCCTGGTGTGACCGATGTTGAGGTTGACCTTATTTCAATTCAAAATGGCTAGAAAAACATTTCTAATGGTTTTCAGAGTTTTGAAGTGAATTTGCTTTAAACAAATGTGATTCAATGACTGTATATATAGTTTATACTCAAGTTAGGCTCTTGGTCCTTCCACCCTGTGAAACTAAAACCGAACATAATGATAATTTCAAGTACTCTCACTGGTTTCTAATGACACTAGAGATAAACTGTCCGAATGCGACGAAACCCTTGGTGCTATTTTGCCCTCTGGGATACTGGGCCCTGATTCACAGTAAAATCACTGGTCAAATTTTGGTTGTGTGGCTTGCCAAGAAAGCATTTCAGTTTTTTGTCCTCGTCTATTTTATTCCAATGGTTACTCATGTGAAATCTTGTGTCTAATCCTGTGTGAGATCATTGTGAAGGGATCAGCTTGCGCAGACTGGTTTTGGATTAGACCCGGTCCTTTGTAATAGAAACTAATGACATTATCACAACGACATGGATATCTACAGGAATCGGACGCAGGTAGGCATTTTTGACAACAGCCTGTCTCTCCTGAGGTTGATGGTTTCGATCCTCAGTCGGGTGTGACTTCATATGATAGAGAAGATGACTCTCTTTCACAGCGTTTGATTCCTCCAGGGTCTCCAGTTTCCTCCTACATCACATTACAAATTGCCTAATATCCTTTATATGGCTAACAGCATCCTATTTGACTTCATGTGTATCGGCCACCATACAACATGTACTGTTTTAGCAGAGAAATTTCATCTTGGCTCCCAGAATCCTGCTTATATGTTTTGAGATGGGATCCAGCATGATTTGTAATGAACTGTGGTGCAAATGTTCTACACGGACAGCAAGGTTACTTCTGGAAAACACAGTAAAGATACCTTGCAATCTCTTGCTGTTAAATCACTGGATAGTGGGATGTGTGAAGGACAAGATGGTGTAACGACCAATGTTCATTGTAGTGGGTGGGGAGGGTCACATAATGAATCCTGTCAGTGCTCAACACCAACAAGTCTTCGCCATCATCATCAGTGCTGCCATCATGTATGATCTGGCCAGTACTATGACATGAACTGAAAAGAATGACAGGTCTCTTCAACGAAGTAAGTCTTTACTTCGTATTGGTAAAATTGCACTTGAATTAAGGAGGTCACATCAATATCTGCAGCATAAAAGATATTTGTTGTTCAATGATGGCTTGTCATAATGCTGTCATGGTGTCCAGCAGCGAGACATAAATAACACCACCAGAGGTTCATAACACTTTTGAATAACTGATGGTAAAAAGGATTGGGACAGAGAATGTGTGTGGTGTAGGTACGACTATATCAAATCAGCAACCTGGAATATCGCGGGGAGGATGTTTCTGAAGACCTTGCGTAAAGTTCCCTCATGATAGCACTGGGCAGATTTGTTCCTTTCGTGTTTGAAGTCGTGACTTTAGGATAAGATAAGGAAGTTGTGCCTTATCATGGTTTCTACCTCTCTAGATCTATGTAATCTTTAATCCAGGTTTGATTGGAATCAACTTTTTACGCCCATACTTCAATCTGACTAAATCCTGTCATTTCCTTGTCTTATTTGCCTTCAGTTGTTCAAAAAGACACAGCCGTTTTTCAGCTATTCTAGTTGAGTGCAGTTCTTTATGGCCAATTTAAAAGTAATTTTCCATCTGTGACATTGGACAAAGGATTTTCATTGAAGGGCGCAAATTACATAGATCTTCCTAGATGTCCACAACACAAGGTTTAGCCACTGGATTAACTATAGTCGGGTCTCTCCTCATAGAATGTCTTGAATGTTCTCGATGAATTCAATATTTTTGGAGTATCTTCCCATATTCTTGTTGAATTCCTTGGCAAAATTTCAAGGACTGGATATTTTTCCTTCGTAACTGCCAACAGGGACATTTCTGTTGACTGCGGCTCATGAACTACGGTAGTCGTCATGCGTTCTCAAGTGAGTAAAATAGAAGCAGCTATCGAACGTTCCATCATTTATTAGGATCGTTTAGGAGAACTAATAGAACATCCCGATCGTTGCCAACCATCCTCGGCCTGAGCTCTCACTGAGTGTGATTCACTGAATGCTTTGTTTGGTGAGATTCGCTTTCTCGGCCGTCGCGACTCGCAAAAATCAATGTCTCGCCAATGATCATAGTTTGCAGTAACTATTAGCGTGTATGGAGACTACCAGGAGATTCAAAAACTGTGAAATACAGACAGATTTCCTCCGATCATCGACCCATTGTTGAATGTTTTGTCAGAATTGTTTGTCTGTGCTATATTGGGTCTTCATAAGGATAATATAGAACACTTGTGAGATTATAAGAAATATTTACATAAGGAAGAGCATATTTTGCCCACAGGGCAGTCCTCGATAATCTTTCGGATTGTCCTTGGTGATTTCGTATCTTTTGGATGTATTCATGTACAGTGTTGGTAGTGCATCGTGTGGTTGTTTAGTGCTAGAGAAGGACACTCAGGAATATGTCGACGCAGCGACGAGGCTCCGTCTTGGTCCCGGTAAACAGACAGGTAAAAGATAAAAGAGATTTTGATATTTCATATCTGTTTATTTTTTCTCTTATGACTCCGACTTTTGTGATTCTCTATCATATTCATCATATACTGGTGTATTATTATAGTGTTTGCACTTTTTTAACCCATGGGGCATGACACTCAGTTGCAGTTAAAAATTGGCCTAGGTTGCCTTGTGGGATATTTTTCGTTGATCATATTTGCCTGGGCAGAGTGTACTCTTCATGGTGGGTTCTATATCACTCTCCAAGTCCTAAACCTTCAGTTCCAATGACCTGGGTAGAGTTTGTCATTCTGATGACAGTCAGAAATTGACAGTTACAAATTTCCCCTAAAGATGGTGACATTGGCCTAGGGAATCATCAAAAGCATAGAAACTGACATTTTCATATCAGTACATAGTTCACCTTCTTCATCTAGGTGGAGACACAGTATGCCTTAGTTCATTTGTAATTTGTAATTTGTAATTTGTAATTTGTAATTTGTAATTTGTAATTTGTAATTTGTAATTTGTAATTTGTAATTTGTAATTAAAAAAATTCAAAAGGTTTCACTGGCTTGGTGTCTTAAGAGATTGATAAAAGACAGAAGGTGAATATTCCATCTTCATAGTAAGGACGGTCTTCCTCAGTACAGGCCTACTGTGACGTTACTCAGCTAGTTGGTTACAATCTAGTTAGGTTCAGTCTGTGCACCCTCGGGCAAAGCACTTCTCCTGTTACTAATTCCAATCACAAAGATGTTACCCTGCTTGTGGGGAGTCAAACTGCTATGCTCAAATCATATTGGCTGTGCTGGGACAAATGCTGAACATGACACCAGCCAATCTGGCCATGGAATTTTCCCATGTTATCGGATCTAATCTCATGAAAGGTCCATATTTTATTCATCAGTATTTTAGAATGATTATATCCCCATAGCTGCATAAATATAGCAGGAATTAAAACCTCTGTAACAAGACAACACATTTTAAGTGGAAATCAGTCCAGTTTAACCGGGTTTTGGACTACAATTATTCTGTCCTTGTGGAAGAGTATTGATTTCCATATAGGCCTATTTGGAACACTCTGTTTCCTTGGTGACAATGTATTTGATAAGTTATTTTAGATATCGATGTTCAATTGTCTGTCGACTATTGTACAAACATCATGTTGTTTCGAACCGATAATTCAACAGATCTCTAACGTATTTTTGTATTTCTTGCTTTTCTCGTTGTCGATGATACAGACGAATTCGTCAGAGGTGTTGTGCTGTAAAGGATTGGATGGTGACATTTCAACTTGAATCAGTGGGAGATACTTCATTTGATTTCAACTGCTAAGCATTGACTGGAATATTTTGTATTTTAGTTTGCACGGGTATCAAATGGCAAGGAAATGCTGCCAAGTTAACCAAAGTATTGGCTCGAATCTTGTAAAAGTTGACGAAATTTGTTTGGGATATGTATCAACGAAGATTATCGGTCAGTTATCTCAGTGTTGTGCGTTCAGGTCTTCATTGAAACCTTTAAATGTTGTTCATTTGTTGTAATCAAGACATTGATATCTGTCAGGACAGCTTTCTGTGATTAATGGCCAAGGTATGTCAAAGATGTGTCTCGACTGGAAAATGTTTGTGACAGTTTTGTTTTGATTTGGGAGGCCAATGCCAAATTTAATGCATTAATCATTATATTTTGCCTGCAAATGCAGAATGTTGTCTTGCTCCAAAACGATGAGCAAATTTGCCAATATTTTAAAGTAGGTTTGTCTATTGTGTCCTGTTATGTAATGCCGTTTAGCTGCTGCAAGCAGTTTTCCTTTTGTTGAAACAGAGCAGTATTGGTTTGTTGACAGGTTCCTTGAATTGTCACCAGAGGTCACCACCTCCTGATCAATACCATAGTTGTTGCTATAGTTACTGTCAACAGTGGCATGCTGGCCTAAAACAATAAGTACATATTTGTAATTGCCAATGATTGTTGGCCATTCATAAGTCCAAATATAACAAAAGTAGAAAGCAAGACTGGTCCCTAAGTTAAATAGCTCTAAGTGGGCCCAATTGGTCAGCATGCTTAGGCTTTCTGGACGAGGCTATGTTGGGTAACCGGTTGGGATTGTTAAGATATTGTGCAAGATAGACCTATAATGGGATCTCAACAGGTCATGAATTCCTTCAAATATATATATATATGTGCGATTCTCAAATAGGCGGACTGTTATACCATATGTTCATATTCAGTTGAACCTCCCTTAGCAAACAGCCCTATTTGCAGGACACCCTCTCAATAAGAGACAGCGATTTTTGCCCCAAGTTTATTGTTTCTATACAAGTTAACATCTCTAATTAGGACACCTATCTATTAGGGACAGCATTTGTCAGTCCGAAGGGTGTCCTTGATAGAGAGGTTCGACTAGTCTTCTTCTAGTCCTCATACACTCGTATCGATGGGATCCCCCCCCCCCATGAAGAAACATTATGAAAAGTTGTTTCAAGTCTGTTCCTGTGGTCATGCGATAGTATAGAACCACAAGTTCATTGCTTTGGCCTAATATAAAGCCAATTGTACAGTTGAGCAGTTGCATGGGTTGTGGATTAGCTGTCTGTTTTACAGTATAAGCCAAAGTGGCTCAGAGTCAAAGGCCTAGGCGAACAGAGAACATCATGATTTAGGCTGGCGTGTTGTAAGATATTGAAATTTGGCTTAATTTACTGAAAAAAATGGAATCGAACACGCCACATGGATCGCGACAGGCTCCTGTCAATATTACTTTCAACCTGGTATGTACAACTCTGTCATCAAATAGTCCTCCTTTAAGACAAATTATCTTCTCTTGGCTCTATTCGATTGACCTGTCTTGTCTATGATAATCTAGCCTTCTGTGTGCTTCGGCTGGATCTCGTTAGCCCGTGGTACACTGATGTGTGATAATTGGCCCCTGAAAATGGGAAACATGCAGTGGGAAGACTTTGGTAGAAATCACGATTGGGCATTGTTGTCTTTATGACATCCTGTTCTGTATTTGGGGGAGACACTTTCCCTGAAAGGAGAGCTGTACGTGAGCTGTCTGCTCAGTTAATCCCCCCTGTCCCCAGAAGTATCAGACCACAGCCGTTCTCCTTCAGTGCGAAGCTGGATTCCCCACTCATATCAAACCCTTTCATCTATTGATTTCAGCACATATTCATATCAATCTAAAGTCAATGATTAACTTTAAAATAGCATCATGTTGTCATGGTATCCATTAATATGAAAGAGAGGCTGTAACCTTGACCCTTCATGCTCCGGGCCACTTGATTCTGAATGAGATGCTGCCTGGGATATCAGTTACTGATAACAAGTTCGATGGGAATATAAATATTGTTATTGAAAAGGCTATAGATCAGTATGAAATCCCATATTGTGAAACGAATGGCTAGTTAGTCGGACGGTGCATTTCTATTTGTCATGTTATTCAGTTATTGCATGGATCAAGTATTCTTTTAGAACTTTTTTTTGGTCATGTGTGGTCTTGTCGATTCATTGCGCCAGGGAATTTAAAACTTGATATCATTGAAATTGTGAGAACTTTTCACACCTTTCGAACATTTATACTCCACCTGCAGCATGTCTGCTGGCAAGTGCGTTTAACGTCAACATTACCTAAGAAAACACGAGTCGGTCAATATACTCGTATTGATGTTCATGTTACCAGCACTGGTTTGTTGAAGTAACAAATTGATCACTCGATCGGTAACCACTCAGAACGAGTACTATTGGGGATTAACGAATTTGCTTGAAATTGATATGGTTGCGATTATAGCTCCATTGAAGTTCAGTGCGTTCTCAAACGCCCGTCTTAACCTCAAAAAGGTTGTACAGGACCAACCCCTGACAGACAAGTGTTGGTTGACAATTATTGGCAACACAAGTCAGTGATCCATTGCATTCAAAGAACTAGCTCAGTCCCCTTAGGAGTTCAGTATACTCTCAAACTTGTGTATCAATCTCCCAAGTTGGGTATGAGGACCAATTCTATTCAGGGACGCTTGTGACCGCAATCATGACATAACGTTATATATCGTGTGGCATTGTGTTTGCAAGGTGTGAAATGCAAGGGGCTGCAGTTCGCCTGAGGGACGTTTCTCACAGAAGTGTTCATGTGAGCATCCTTGATAGGACTTGCTGTGTAAATTTGGGAGTATTTGATCAGTTACCTTTGGAGACACTATGGATTACTAACTAATTATTACTGCCAGGCTTTGCATGATACTTTAAAAGTTTAATGGAAGGTCCAATGAAGATGTCAGCGGCGTTGATTTCAAAGGCTGATCTAAATTTGTTTCAAGTAAGGAACTCTGTGTTGTTGCCATAATCTATTTCTAAAGCTTTCAGCCATCTTCTAGCACCAACAACTCAGAGAGAGGGTGTGGTGGATGACATCCCAATGGGAATAATAGTCTTGCCATCCCTGTGTGCCTTCTGATCTAGACTTCTCATAGTTTGCTATACGCCCCAAGGACTCTGGTTTTCCTAACCCTCAACATTAACACAACAACTGAATACTGAACCACTTTTCAAACTTTCTCTCTCCAGCAAAAGCTAAAGGAAGAGCGTGAGGCGAAAAGGGCGCATCTTGACGCGCGCCATGATTACATCCTACAAACGGTCGCGGACAAGATCGGTGTGGACAAGTCTGAGGTTGAGGATGCGATCCTCGAGGGGACGCAGATTGAGACGATGGATCGATTCCTCGTCGCCAACGGCAGCAGCCAGATCTTGTTCTTTTATCAAGAACCTGAACAGGAGCGTGAACACGGTAAGTGCGGAGATTTAGGGTTCAGATTTGGTTTTTTTGGGGGGGGGGGGGTATCTCGGCCTTAAATGGCCTAATTTGTAGTCTTATGTGATGATCAGCGTAAACTTAATCAGCAAAGTTTTCTAACATTGCTTTCTCTACTCCATTTGACAAGTCTATCCCGTGTAGTCCTATGTACCAAATTTTAACACACTGTCACGCAAACCTTGAATTTTGACCCAACATTACACTTTTCCATCTCATCCCAGTGTAGACACATACATTTCTGTCACCTTTTCACGCTAACCGGCCCAACATTTAGGACATTCATAACCTTATTTGTGACAGATAAAAGGCCTTGTCATCAGATCAATAGGTCTTATTATACTTCACATGCATATTGTACTCTCTATTCCATACCCAGTTGGCCGAACAAGCTGTAGTTTGAATCTAGTTTCATGTATAAGTGGTAATCATGAAATGCAGTAGACTTAGCTTGAAATTTGTATGAATGCTTTCAATCCAAGTTACTGTACATATATTGGACATGTTCCTATACAGAATGTACAGTTGAAATCAGCCAACTTATTGTGATTTAGACTTCTTCCTTTTACTTTCCATAGCTTGGACAGGTTAATCCCCAAATAGTGAATCATTACCATTTAGCTTGATGTGTTTACATGGTCGCTACTGACAACCAAGTGTCACTTAATTAAAGCACAAAGACCAAGTGATAAATTTACTATTGAAAATAATGAATGTCAGTTCCATGAGTGTTGTAATCAATCAAGTTGGATCGTTTTTACCCGGCGAATAAGTTTTTATTAAAAAAATGTGTAAAAAGACATTACTCCTGAAAGTGATATGTTGGGAGAGAGATATATTTGCGGGTCCTTTGTTTGAACGAATATTACTTTTGAACAAGTACTGTTCCCATTTGCATAGCCAATTCTATTTTCCAGTGACGGTGGACTTTAAACTCACACCGCGGACCCAGGCCGACGTTGCCCGTCGTACATCAACAAGTAATAGTCTTCTCGCCTCTCACTGCATGCATATCATGTTTGTCCCTTGCTTCCTCGCCACAGGCACTTGCCTTGTATTGCTCTCGTTGTGCTTAGCCTTAAAGGGACCATGGCTGAACCCTGAAAAGTTGACGGATCATCCTATCTGAGCTCCTACCATTGTATAAGTTTGATGTCATTGCATCGCCTGTATCCTCGATACCTTATGCCTTGCTTCTACATGTACTCTGTTTTGGAACTTCGATAAAAAAAAAAGATAAAGATGATGTCACAGAGTGCTGTCAGCGATTTTTTCAACGGGATTGCGTCAAAAGTTCGAGTTGACAACATCTTCAGTGGACCAGAGACCATGTAGTGACGTCATATATAGTACGCCACATGTGGATAATATCTTGGTCGGTGTTGCCACTTTTGCCACATGGGTCTGTGAAATCAATGTGACGTCCAAAATGGCGTCTTTGCCACATTGGGCAGTCCTATTCTTCCATGCTACCGTGCTCTATTATGTAAATATGGTCTTATGTCCTGTAAGTGGATGTCACCTTTCTCCTCGGCTGCACCTCATATATTTTTACCTTCAATCAGGCTTGTGTAGCGATCTGTGAGCGTGGTGGTGTGACAGATGATATTGTCATGTCGTAAAATGGGTGGCAGATTTTGATTATCGAAGACGTGTTTGCATAACCCAGGTTGTGGTTGTATATTAAACATGTTGTCTTTTATGTTGCCTTTGCCTGCAGTTGCACCCTGGCTTTCCATTTCAACATAAATTCATGTACTAACATTTGACAAGAGTGGTTTTGGGGGAGTGGTGTTGTGGAAGAGCGATGGCCTAACAAATATCAGCCTTATTATGGAGAGCGAGGTTGTGGGTTCAACTCCTGGCCCAGTCACTGCTTGGTTACCCTACTCGTTGAGTTCAAGTCAATGACGTCTGGATGAAAATTTTCACTGGAGACTGGGATAACAATCCTAAAGCACTTTGACCAATGTCTCATAGGCCTACTATGAAAAAGTGCTATGAAGTGATAAATTTTATCATTGTCCATCGGTATGTGTCTTAGATCTGGAGTGTCCTGTATGTGCCTGGAAAGGGTATTCATCACATTCATTGCCAGTGCATTGCCATTAACCCTTTATTTACAGAAACGCTCAGTTTTATTCAAAATCTCTGTTCAATATCAATCAACCATCAACCCTGTCTTCTCTTGCTTCAGCAGTCGATCATCTGCGTTTGGGCCCACCCTCGAACCGTCCAGCGAAGTCTACAAAACCCAAAGTGTTTGTAACAAACGGACGAGACGTTCCACTCCATGGGTTGTGTTTGATATTCACACGGAATAACCCCAACGCCGACGTCACTGATGCAACAATAACTAAGGTGAGTTTTCATTCTCGGCTCTGGCTTTATAAAGCTTTACGAGCAGCCATTGGTTACAGAAGGGACGTTCCGTTAACGCACCAACTATCGTATTCCGGAGAAGTCGGATACCTGTAGGGGCTCTCCTGAATCTTCCTTGTTTCAAGGGCTCGTGAGGAGATAGGTTTTTATATGAGAAAAATTAACAAGGTGAAAGGACCATGGTGAAACCACTCACATCTCGCAAGATCCACTGTGACGCTGTGACTATATTAATTCAACAGGCTCTTCTGCAAGTGTCTATTAGTGTTATCATGTGGACAACCCCTGGTAATACTAATGTTAACCTGCTGTAATCTTTTCAACTTTTCAGGAGGTGAACTTCATGATCTTGGATACTAACGCGACCATGGCGAATGGCAAGGGCCTACTCCATGCCGTAGACCATATCTTGTCCAGCGTGTTCATCCCTTCGCTCAAGAAGATGGAGGCCAACTGGGGCAAGCTGAAAGATCAGGAGGGAGCACAAGTCAGGACAGATTTCCTTAACACACTTGATTCATTTGTGTCTGTCCTTGTGGGTGAGTCCACTATCATCATTATTAGATTCATGAAAAATACCTTGGTTTTATTGAATAGAGAACTGAAACACTGATCGTTAAAGTGTATTTTGTATGTAACGTAGTGCATAGCCGGCCTCAGTTGTGGAAATATTGACATAGAAAGGCCGACATGCTTGTGTATGTTTGCATGTAAGCAACCCCTAACTACAAAACATAGCCACACTTCATGGTTTGGTTTTGTAAAAGCATTATCCATGAAGTCAATAAACTGTCATTAGATAAACTGGCAAATGTGAGCATGAATATGCATTTACACAGGGTGTGACATAAATATAGCTTGAAAAGTTTCAAATTAACTGGAAATCTTTGGTAGAAATCAAGTTCGCCTGTTGGCTCTCAGATGTACGTGTGCATGTAATATGAGTAGTTTTGAACCTTTGGTTCATAGGCCAGACCAAGTCTTGCAACCATTTCTCCTTATCTCCAGGTGCCCAAGAAAGTCTTGAAGAAAAGGTCTCCTTGAAGCCGTGTGATTCATACGACCTCTCCAGGATTCAGACTCCATCAGACTGCATCACTGTCGCAAACAGCACGGAATCGCTTGGTCATATTGAAGACTGCATTCACGTGTGGATTAAACAGATTGAGCAGGTGTTAGCAGAGAGCGAGCAGATGAGGCGGGAGGCAGACGACATTGGGCCACGTGCCGAGCTCGACCATTGGAAGAAACGCATGTCACGGTTCAACTATTTGTTGGATCAGATCAAAGGTCAAGAGGTCAAGGCCGTCCTCGGGGTCATGCAGGCAGCCAAGTCAAAGATTCTAAAGGTATGGGTCAAGTCTACAGATTGAGAACCTTTTCCCTGGATGACTGGCATCTCCTCATCATCACTGCCCAATGATGACAAAAGTAATTTTGCAATGTCTAACTATAAACATGAAAACAGCTACAAAAAACTAATCACTTGTCTTTATCCTCTCAGACTTGGCAAGAGTTGGATAAAAGGATCACAGACTCTGCCAACGAGGCCCGAGACAACGTCAAGTTCCTGTACACGTTGGAGAAGTTCTGTGACCCCCTGTACAACAGCGACCCTGTCGGCATGATGGAGGGCATCCCTGGACTCATCAACGCCATCCGAATGATCCACAGCATCTCCAGGTACTATAACACATCTGAGAGGATGACGTCACTCTTCGTCAAGGTTAGTACCAATTGAAACCAATAATGAGCTTTATTCCTTTTAAATGGGAATGATGACATTGCTTCATGTGCTGAAGCTCTGCTAGTTTCTCAACCCCTACTCCTAAGTACGAATAACTGATGCTCATTGAAAATCATACTTTTAAACAATCAACTTTCAGTGCTGTCTTTTTTGTCATAGACTTGGCCATTTCAATATGTCTGAGTGAGCTTATAGCATCACTCTCTCCAAAACTTCTTTCTGATCGTATGAAATATCTCTATTCTTGTCCTGTAGATCACAAACCAAATGATCACAGCCTGCAAGTCCTACATCACCAATGAACGCTCGGAGACGATCTGGACTCAAACGAGCGTTGAGGTTATCAAGAAGTTGAACGACTGCATCGCGTTGAACAAAGAGTATCAACGATGTTTCCACAAGACAAAGAAGAAACTCGAGGAGAAGCCGGAAGAGCGCCAGTTTGAGTTCTCCGAGATGTACATCTTCGGCAAGTTCGACACATTCTGTCGTCGTTTGAACAAGATCATTGAGATGTTCAACACAATGGAGACGTATTCCCACTTGCCCGATTCAAAGATTGAGGGCATGGAGATGGTTGCCGCCAAATTCAATGTGATCGTGACGTCCATGAAGAAGAAGCCGTACGACTACCTGGACCACCGCAAGACGGAGTTCGATTCTGACTTTGAGGAGTTCAAGAGGCAGATACAAGAGTTACATGTAAGTTACATCTACTTTTGGTCATCAATTTTTATGATAAGCCTGATTGCTCCAAACTTTGTTGGCCATGTGAGTCGTAAGATGGGCAGTGCTATGGTAAAGGGTATTACGCCAGAGATATGATAAGCAGACGTTACTATTGTTGTCATTTTCTTTCAGCTCTCCATCTGCACATTCATGGACCAGCGCTTCGAGCGCGTCAGCAACACCCAGCGAGCTCTCTGGCTCCTCAGGAAGTTTGAACGGCTTGCGTTGCCTAATCTTGGAATTCACGAGAAATATGCTCGTATTTTGTCACACTATGGCCGCGATATCGAGATGGTGTCCAAGATCTACCAGAAGAACAAGAGTGATCCGCCTGTTGCTAGGGATCTGCCCCCTATTGCAGGTTTGTTGAAATGTTATTCCCATTTCTGATACAATGCCAAGTGGTCTTGTGGTCATCTCAACCATCTGAACAAGAATCTAAAATCAAGATTGCTCATGAACCCATCATAGGACTACCAGTACTTTCTGCGATTGTTAGGAATGGGTTGGACCCATACTTCCTTGATATATTTTACAGTGTTATGTCAATGCTCTTGACTGATTTCGTTTCTCTTCATTCAGGAAAGATTGCGTGGGCCCGCCAGTTGTACCGTCGAATCCAGGAGCCCATGGAGCTGTTCCAGCAGCGCCCAAACCTCCTCCAGGGGGCCGAGGCCAAGAAGATCATCAAGAACTACAACAAGCTGGCAAAGGTCCTCCTCGAGTTTGAAGTGCTGTATCATCGTGGTTGGCTAAGACAGGTCGAGGCCGCCAAATCTGGGCTCCAGGCATCACTCTTGGTGCGTCATCCAGAGACACACCTACTGTATGTGAACTTCGACCCCCAGATCTTGACGCTGATCAGAGAGACAGAATGTATGTCGCGCCTGGGACTGGATATTCCGCAGTCTGCCAAAAATCTACGCCTAAAACAGGGGCTCTTCAAGGACAACTATAATGCTTTGAATGTAAGTTGATTAATTTTCGAATTAGAAGTTGCTTGGCACCTCATTCGGAAATCATTAGTCGTATTTAATCTGCAGTCTATTTCATCCGGCAACATTGTTATCTGAAGTTAATAGTTCATTTCAAAAGGAAATGTGGGGATGTTGACTTCATCGCTGACCTTCTTCACAACCTTTCTACTTACAGTTGATGCTGGCAGAAAATGCCCGCGTTCGTGCCAAGATTCCTACAGCCTTTGACCCGTTGATGGTGCCGCATATCAGCAAAGTGGACGACGCCATTGAACCTGGAGTCACAATGATGATGTGGACATCCATGAACGTTGACAAGTACATCGAAGGTAGGGCACAAATTTCCTTCAAATATTTGTGAGGAATCTGAAGGATGTATGTCTTGTACAGTCAATATTAGCCATTGGATCATTTCTCAGATATTAACGTGATAATGATTCCCCGTTTCTGTTCCAGGTGTTTATGCCGCCCTGGCTGACCTTGAACTCCTAATGGACCGCGCCAATGACTTGGTTGAGTTCCGTATCGATGCGGTCCTCATGGAGATGAGCATGGCTACGCTGTGCGAGCTGCCTGAGGATGAGCCTTGGTCGGTTGACAAGTTCCTCGAGAACACCCAGGTATGGTTGGTGTAATGTATCTGGTCACTTTGGTACCTGTTTGTAGTCTTCCGTGATAAATAGATGTCAAAGAAATCACTTGGTTGCGTTATATCTGACAGTTAGCACATTGAAGCTCTTGTTCTATGTTGGCTTTAAATCATCATTTTCTGAAAAAAACCAATCATAAGTAGGTTTTTAAAAATGGAAATAATGAAACGTCTTGTTTCTCCAGATGTTATGTATGCACGGTGCCCAGAACCTCCAGTCGAAGTCGATCAATGTTGAAGATGCCGCCAACGAACTCATCAACATGCTGTGTGTCCTCGAGGAGGAAGAGGTCGACCAGGATGACTTTGAGGATGAAGGTCACGATGATGAAGGTCAGTTCAAGGTCGTTTGGGGTCCGCTGCTCTTAGGTTGCGTGCAGTTGCCATTACTGTTGGATGCCAGTTTTGGTAATTGGTTGGGTGACTCCCACTTCAGCCTAGGAACAGGAGTCCATCCATGGAACATGGCAATCAAAGTTGATGTATTGCCTTTACTCGCAAGATGACGACAGCTCTCAAAGTGTTCAGTCTAAGTTGACTCAGTTGATTGAGACGTTTCGTTCCTCACCCTCTTTCTACTTTATGTGCTGAGTTATCATGTGAATCTTACTCTACAGATGCTGAGAGAGGCAGCCGTAAGAGCCCGACCGGTTCCCACGGTTCTGGCAGCCCCAAGGCAGCCCAGAAGGCCAAGCCTCTTGACGGCGCAGCCAAGAAGAAGAAAGAAATCAAGGAGAGTATTGAGGAGGCAGCCAACGATCTATTGAATCATTTCAACCATCGCAACCTTGATGCCCTGCTCAAGGTCACACGCTACACCCTAGAGGGTCTGAGGAAGAGGATCACTTCAAGCTCCATGGTTCATTATATTGGTGAGTGGATGGTTGGCTACTTTTATAACAAAGTTTGCTCTGATTAATGTTAATTTAACTAGCACCATGTGTATACTACCCTGGTCACTCAGTGAGTGTAAGACTGCAAGCTCTAGGCTGCCCCCATCCAGGCTCTCGACCTCAACGTCATCACAAACGGGCGATGACTTGAGGTAATAATGAGCTGCTACGACATAGCGACAAATAGTAGGCCTATAAAATATATCAGCGAGTCTGTCTCTGTGGTGATTGCATACTCTCATTTTCTCACCGTTCCAGACAGTAGCAAAGGAGACGTCAAGAAGGATAGTCGTCCTTTCTTCCGAACGAATGCTACTCTGGCCATCCCCAACATCACCATGCAGCCAGCCCTTGATGAAGTCCAGCAGTCTGTCAACAAGGCAGCTCAGATGGTCATCGGAGTATCCAAGGGAGTCTCCCTCTGGAACAAAGATCGTAGACAGACCGAGAATCGCCCAGGATCCGCCTCGGATAACTTTGAGAGACGTAATAGCGTCACCAGCAACGTCCCATCGGAGAGCTCTCGCAGCGACTTGGTGACCCGCGGCCGGGACAAAGAGCAGACGCAGGCCTCCATGGTCACCAAGGATCAGAAGAACAACTACTTCAAGAACGTCTCTGAGAATAAAGAAGTATCCAAGTTGGCTTCACTGCTTTCAACCTCCATCAACTCCACCAAGAAGGTAAAGTAATATTTCAACTTCGAAAATTCCAGTCTTAATGATATGAGGAACTTTCCCTCTTAGATAGATGTTGCCTGAATGCCTTTGTTCTTTGAATCTATAGCTGATCCATGTTTCCCTGTTTTCTCCAGGAGGTGACAACTGCTCTGGATAACTTTGCTCACTACAGCATCCTGTGGGAGAAGGACCGTGAGGCAGACCTCGTGGAGTTCATGAAGCAGGACCCGAAACTCTCCGAGTACGAGGCGATGATCCGCCACTATGAGGAGATGGAGACTGAAATCATGGCGGAACCTGAGTGGTACGATGTGGGAGCAATCGCCCTCTATACCGGTAAGCTGGGTTTGGATTCTTCTTTGCATTGCGTCTGATGAGTTTTAGTGTTATGGCCTGGTTATTCTGTCTTTGGAAGTTCCACTTAAACATTGCTGGATATTTGAACTTATTGTCTATCCAATCAAACACTTAATCCATATCAATAAACCTGTTGCAAATAATCTTAGTATCTTTCTTTTTCTAGAAAATCTGAAGTTTGGCTTGTTGACCGAGACGAAGGCCTGGCGTCTTCATTATGGCAAGGCTTGCAACACCAAGTACCGCTCAGAAATGGACAACACGGTCGAATTCGTCGATGAACTTGGCAAGAAACTCTCTCGTCCAATCAAGGATCTTGATGACATCAGGATCGCCATGGCAGCACTCAAGGAGATCCGCAACAATGAGATCCGCATCGATATGGGCATCATGCCGATTGAGGAGTCGTACGCCATGTTGAATAAGCACGACCTCCCCGTTCCTCGCGAGGAAGCTGAGCGCGTTGATACGATCAGGTACTCATGGGAGAAACTGCAGGTGCAGGCTGGTGAGGTGCAGACCTACCTTCTCAAGATCCAACCCAACTTCCGCACGGAACTCATCGACAATGTGGTGATCTTCCAGAAGGATTGCATCAACTTCTATTCTGATTACAACAATGTAAGTCAAAGTCCCAGAATCTTCAGGTCAAATTTGTTGGTTGCTCATCGAAGTTTTATTTCATGATTATGTTTGCAACAAGACGAAATAGTCAATGGCTGAAATGCTCCTTCACCAGCTTTTGCCACAAGGACTAATATTAAGATGTTGTAGAGTCAAATCAAGTGAAAGGTTTTACTTTCATTATCATGATCATATGTCCATTAGCCATGCCAGCCATTGTGGCAAACCTGGATTATACAGTATCATACTGTTCTGTTCTCAGAGAGGTGGATCTGATCCCTGGTCATTGCCCTGTCCAGTCCCGGATCTCAACCAGTCAGTGAGACATGAATCTAACATTCCTTGTTTATTTTCAGACTGGCCCAATGGTTGCTGGCGTTGCCCCACGCGAGGCATCAGATCGTCTTATCATCTACCAGAACAGATTCGACACTCTGTTCCGTGAGTACATCACCTACACTGGTGGTGAGGAACTCTTTGGTCTGCAAGTTACTGCCTACCCGGAGCTGCTACAGATCAAGAAGGAATTGAACCTCCTGCAGAAGCTGTACGGCTTGTACAACGATGTCATTGATACCGTCAACAGTTACTATGACGTCTTGTGGGTCGATGTCGACATTGAGAAGATCAACGTTGAGCTGCAGGACTTCCAAAACAGATGTCGTAAACTCCCGCGCGCCCTGAAGGAGTGGTCTGCCTTTGAGGAACTGAAGAAGACCATTGATGACTTCAATGACATGGTCCCACTCCTGGAGTTGATGGCCAACAAGGCAATGAAGCCCCGTCATTGGCAGCGAATGGCTGAGACCACCGGTCACATCTTTGATGTCGAGAATGAGAACTTCACATTGAGGAATATTCTCGAGGCACCGATCTTGGAAAACAAGGAAGATATTGAGGACATCTGTATCTCAGCCGTGAAAGAGAAGGATATTGAAGCCAAGCTCAAGGCAGTCATCGCTGAATGGGGAGGTCATAACTTCCAGTTTGGTAACTTCAAGAACCGTGGCGAGCTGTTACTGCGTGGTGACACGACTGGTGAGATCGTCTCGCTGATGGAGGATTCGCTCATGGTTCTCAGTTCCTTGCTTAGCAACAGATATAACGCACCATTCAAGAAGACGATTCAGCAATGGGTTCAGAACCTCTCTAACTCCTCCGAGATCATTGAGAACTGGATGACCGTGCAGAACTTATGGGTGTATCTCGAGGCTGTGTTTGTCGGCGGCGACATCGCCAAACAGCTACCCAAGGTGAGTGAAGTTCTGCGATGATAATATTATTCACTACCTGGAACTGTGGATGTGAAATCATGATTCCTGCTGGTAGATGCCAGTGGAGACCAAAGGATCCCACAAAAGGTGTTACTTGGTAGACGTCGGTTCCCTTGATTTCTCAGCTGAAGAGCAAATACTGTGAGGCTTTACTCACGATCTGTTTGTTCTCTGTCTTGCAGGAAGCCAAACGTTTCTCAAACATCGACAAGTCGTGGGTGAAGATCATGACCCGCTCCCATGAGACGACCAACGTGGTCCAGTGCTGCGTTGGTGATGAGACCCTCAGCCAACTGTTACCTCATCTCCTGGAGCAGCTTGAGCTCTGTCAGAAGTCACTCACTGGGTAAGGATGCCAGGGATGTTCTCTGTGGTCGTTGTCCGCAGGGCTGATGCAGATCTGGTCTGACAGACTCGGCCATGCGACTATATGGTGCTTAATGTCAAGATGAAAGCTAATTTGGTTAAGATTTTGGATCATAATCTGTTTTATTACAGCACCTTTATCGTTTTAACAGAATGCAAGGAACCTGTTGAAACTTTTGCTATTTTGCTGCCGTCTGCTCAACGCTTCCTTCTATTTCAGCTACCTGGAGAAGAAGCGTCTGCTCTTCCCCCGATTCTTCTTCGTCTCCGATCCTGCTCTCCTTGAGATCCTTGGACAGGCCAGTGACCCCCACACCATCCAGGCTCATCTGCTGAGCGTCTTCGACAATACCAAGTCTGTCAAATTCCACGAGAAACAATACGAAGTGATCTTGTCCATCTTCTCATCGGAGGGAGAGACAATTGATGTAAGTTTGTTATCTAATTGAGTTGCTAATTTTGTTGTCCAATTAAGTTACCAAGTTTCTTGTTGATTGAGTTGCCGGGTTGGTTATCTAATTGAGATGCCAAATTTGTTATCTTCTTGAGTTTATCTGCTCTGTGCTCATAATTATTCTGACGTCTGCTCATCCATGTTGTGTTTGTCTCCTTCAGCTCGAGAAACCAGTGAAAGCAGAAGGTAATGTTGAAGTCTGGTTGATGGCTCTCATGAAGATGGCGTTCAAGTCACTGCACGGCGTCATCCGAACTGCCGCCATGGCAATCCAGGACAGCAGTTTCAATCTGCTCGAGTTCTTGAGCATGTTCCCTGCTCAAGTCGGAGTCCTTGGAATTCAGATGATCTGGACGCGAGATGCTACAGACGCGCTCCAAAATGCCAAATACGATAAGAAGGTCATGCAGCAGACGAATCAGGGCTTCTTAGATTTGCTGAACATCTTGATTGACCAGACAACCAAGGATTTAACGAAGGTTGAGAGGACCAAGTTTGAGACACTCGTCACAATTCATGTGCATCAGAGGGATATCTTTGATGAGATGGTAAGTGGAGAAGCAATTATAGGCTTTGTACAATTGAACTTGTATGCCTGAAGATGCGGAAGTTGGTCCGAGAGTGGTGATATGAAAGAGTAATCTGGAGTGGTTGTGGGTTGTTGTCAGACCTAGCTGATTGATATCAACGATAACTCTGATCTTATGAATTTTCTTTCTTCCTCCAGTGTCGTATGCACATTAAGTCGCCCACCGACTTTGAGTGGCAGAAACAGTCCAGGTTCTACTTCGTCGAGGACACAGACAAGTGCGTCATCTCCATAACTGATGTCGACTTCGAGTATCAGAATGAGTTTATTGGCTGTACTGAGCGTCTTTGCATCACCCCGCTCACTGATAGATGTTACATCACCTTGGCCCAGGCTCTGGGGATGTCGATGGGAGGTGCCCCCGCTGGGCCTGCCGGAACTGGTAAAACTGAGACCGTGAAAGACATGGGTCGCTGTCTTGGTAAATACGTTGTGGTCTTCAACTGTTCGGATCAAATGGATTTCCGTGGCCTTGGCCGAATCTACAAAGGTCTTGCCCAGTCCGGTTCCTGGGGTTGCTTTGATGAGTTCAATCGTATTGAACTGCCCGTGTTGTCGGTGGCTGCCCAGCAGATTGCGATCGTTCTACAGTGCAAGAAGGAACGCAAGAAACAGTTCATCTTCACCGACGGTGACAACGTTGCGATGAACCCAGAGTTCGGTATCTTCTTGACCATGAATCCTGGTTATGCTGGACGTCAAGAGTTGCCAGAGAACTTGAAGATCAACTTCCGTACTGTGGCTATGATGGTGCCCGACCGTCAGATCATCATCCGTGTCAAGCTTGCTAGTGTTGGTTTCCAAGACAACATCGTGCTCGCCAGGAAGTTCTACACTCTCTACAAGCTGTGTGAGGAGCAGTTGACGAAACAAGTCCATTATGATTTTGGTTTGAGGAACATCCTCTCCGTCCTGCGTACACTCGGAACCAACAAGAGAATGAACCCAGACGACACGGAGCAGACGATCGTCATGAGAGTCCTGCGTGACATGAACTTGTCCAAACTGGTTGATCAGGACGAACCTCTCTTCTTGTCTTTGATCAATGACTTGTTCCCTGGGATCACCCTAGACAAGGCAGGATACCCAGAACTGGAGGCAGCCATCAATAAGAACATTGACGATGTCAAACTTGTCAACCATCCACCATGGATTTTGAAGCTCATCCAGTTGTTTGAGACACAGCGGGTACGTCACGGTATGATGACCTTGGGACCCTCAGGTGTCGGGAAGACATGCTGCATCCATATCCTGATGAAGGCGATGACTGACTGTGGTGAGCCCCACAGGGAGATGAGGATGAATCCAAAAGCCATCACGGCCCCTCAGATGTTCGGTCGGCTAGATGTCGCCACCAACGACTGGACCGATGGTATCTTCTCCACACTTTGGAGGAGGACTCTCCGTGCCAAGAAGGGCGAACACGTATGGCTTGTCCTCGACGGGCCGGTCGACGCCATCTGGATTGAGAACTTGAACTCGGTCCTTGACGACAACAAGACCTTGACCTTGGCTAACGGTGATCGTATCCCCATGGCACCAAACTGCAAGATCATCTTCGAGCCTCACAACATCGATAACGCCTCCCCAGCTACCGTATCCAGGAACGGCATGGTCTACATGTCACCCTCGGGTTTGGAGTGGCAGCCATTGTTGAAAGGTTGGCTGAACCATCGCTCGGCGCAGGAAACAGACATCATCATGAGTCTGTTTGAGTCCATCTACACTGACCTGATGAACTACGCTACGCAAAATCTCCTCTTCAAGATGCAGGTCATGGATGCCTTTGTCATTGCTCAGGTGAGATATAGGGGAGCCCTGTGAAAACTTATATGCCGTCACACTAGTGATCACTAAAAAACTAATGAATTCTTTATAGGCTTTCATTGAATCAAATTGGTAATCAGGACATTTTGTGCCCTGGGCTACTATTCACCTACCAGTAGGCCTACTTATACTTTACATAAGGTTCTTTATGCTGCCTTCTGTCTGAGAATGATTCTGTTCTTAGCTTTTGTTCTCAAAGTTGAACAATCTGAAATCTCGATTAGTATTCTCAGCACAAACACATTGGTCTGAGGAAGGTTTAGAGTGATATATTAACTCAGTGTTGTTCTTTCTTGATTGCAGGCGACCCGTCTGCTGCAAGGCCTGATCCCCTCCAAGGAAGAGAAGGAGGGTGGCGTCACCAAGGACCACTTGGAGAAGCTGTTTGTCTTCACGTTGATGTGGAGTGTGGGGGCGTTCCTCGAGTGGGATGATCGCGTCAAGATGGAGGAATTCATGCGAAATCACGAGAGCAAACTGAACCTGCCCACGATTCCAGAGGGAGCAGAGGTCACCATGTTTGACTTCTTTGTTGATAATGATGGTGAGTATAAATTTTTGTTTGAAAATAAATCCTTTGAGCATTGCTTAGCTTTGTTAAATATAAACTCTAAAACGTAATCTAACTCAAATATTTTTGTTGAAAGGCAACTGGCAGCACTGGAGCACTAAAGTCCAGGATTACCACTACCCGTCGGACTCTACGCCCGAATATGGCGGCATCTTGGTACCAAACGTCGACAATGTCAGGACCGAGTTTCTGATCGATACGATCTCTAAGCAAGGGAAGGCTGTGCTGTTGATTGGTGAGCAGGGTACGGCCAAGACGGTCATGTTGAATGGCTACATGGGCAAATACAATCCAGAGATGCACATCGGCAGCAGCTTCAACTTTTCATCGGCGACGACTCCGCTGATGTTCCAGGTAAGTTGAGAGAGAGATGCTTGAACTTGAATACCAAAACATGTCCCGACCTTAGTATCAGTGTTGATGGTGAACAGGGTGCCTATATAGGTATTGACAGGAACAGGAGAGGTGCTAGCAAGGGAACATAAGGGGAGGCTTGAGTGATTCCTTGAGACTGACAGGTGAACCGTGACTACGGTACTAGAATCTCATGTAAACCCAGTCTGGGGGTTGTAGACACAGTTTACAATCCATGAATCTATGTAAACTTATCCAGTAGTTGCTGATTTTTCAAGGAAGGTCATCAAGCTAATCTGATTGAATTCCTTTCTCTAGCGTACCATCGAGAGTTACGTTGACAAGCGTATGGGCAGCACGTATGGTCCACCTGCTGGGAAGAAGATGACTGTCTTTATTGATGACATCAACATGCCCGTGATCAACGAGTGGGGAGATCAGGTCGCCAATGAGATTGTGCGACAGGTGATGGAAATGAAGGGCTTCTACAACTTGGAGAAACCTGGCGACTTCACCAGCCTCGTCGACATGCAGTTCTTGGCTGCCATGATCCAGCCAGGTGGCGGTCGTAATGACATCCCAGAGCGTCTCAAACGTCAGTTCACCATCTTCAACTGTACGCTACCATCTAATCCATCCATTGATAAGATCTTTACTGTCATTGGTACTGGCCATTTCTGCGAGGAGCGTGGTTTCACAGAGGGTGTTCGCGAAATGGTAGCGAGGCTTGTCCCCATCACACGTCGACTCTGGCAGCTGACAAAGGTTTGTAATTGCCCTCTATACTATTCTTCTGAAGTCGAAGGCATTGTGGATATCACTGGCATTTGACATTGGTGCCGATCATGGCTCAGTTATATTTTGATGAAGAGATTCGAAGCTGGTTGAAAATCCCCCCATGTGGGATTCCAATTCTAAGTAAATCTATGACATTGGAGCTCACATTTGATTACGAATTTTTGAAATTTCTACTTATTTGTCTGCAGGTGAAGATGTTGCCGACGCCTGCCAAGTTCCACTACATCTTCAACTTGCGTGATTTGTCGCGTATCTGGCAGGGAATGATCAACACGATCTCCACGGTTGTCGCAGATACCAAGATCCTGCTAGGCCTCTGGAAACACGAGTGTTGTCGTGTCATTGCTGATAGGTACGCATCGGAAAAAGCTATGACTATTATAGTAAGAGGAACCCTTGAAGTAAAGGAACTGTTTACAGATTCTGTTTTTCCTGACAGATCGTAATTCAAAATGTCATTGTAAAACTCTGATTTTGCCTTAATTGGTGATACTATTGTAATTTTGTCAAATCCTTTCAGTCTGTTCTGAATTTCCATTTTGCTGTGCACCATAATGTCATCATGAACATGATTCTGTTGCAGCTTTCTATGGTTGGTCTCGGTGTATTGATAATCTTTTAAAGAGTTTGAATATGTCTTCTTCATGCGTTAGTGTTGGAAGGGTGAGGTTTATGATAGCACAGCAGTGAATAGAGACGTAATTCACTTGCATGAAACACTTCATACTCAATGTATTGTTGTTATTCACTGAATGCATGAAATCTAGTTGAAAAGGGGCTGTTCAAATATATTACACTTGGATTTGTTGTTTTCAAATTCTAAAAGTAGTGCATGACTAATTGTTTACGAAGCATGCATAAGGATATAAATGAACAAAAAAAGGGATAGATGTTGGCCCCTAAGATCTGACACTCAATCAAAGGCCTCTTCTTAGGCCAGGTTTTCGTCGAGTTCATGTTATCACTTCAAGAACAAACAAGTTTTTTCGAAAGAGCAGGCTAGTGTCATGAAAATCGATTTCACCAATTTCAATGTACTACTTCAGGTTTGTGGCTATTGAAGATGTCCACTGGTTCACAAAAACAATGTCTCGCGTAATCATGGAAGAGTTTGGAGAGACCGAGCAAACTTATATTGAACATGACACTTTCTATGTTGATTTCTTGAGGTAACGTCACGTGTGGAGTAGCGCCGATGCAAGGTTTACCAGTAGCGCTTTGGGCTTTTAATTGATTTGTCTTATTAATCTTATTGTGTTTTAGCTTTAATTCAGTTCTAGAGCTTTATGTTGATAACCACAGCTAGGTTAGCGCAGGTTTGGTGATGCTACAGCCGGTGTGTTCCCTCGTAGCAGACGTCACAATGTTACATCTGGTGTGTCTTAACTCGCTTCTGCTGCTTATTACAACAGGTTCACACATATAGAGGATTATAACTGGTTGCTTAAAACAGCTAATCGGGTAATATCTGATGAACTTGGAGAGGAGTACTTGCCTGCTTTGGAAGCGACCCGATATTTTGTAGACTTTTTGAGGTAACGTCGTGTGTCCGCATCTCGCTTCATGCGATTTCACTGGGTGGCTGCTGTGTATCCCTCACATTTTTGTTATTTTTTATTAAATAACCTCATTTTATTTTCATTAACCCTCTGAGTTTTGTTTCAGTTGGGTTTACGTCTTTTGATGGGTCTAACGTTGTTCAGTGTCTTAACTATACAAATCAGTTGTGGTATTAGAGGAATGGGTAACTTCCTTTTCTACTACAGCTGATGTATTGTTCTTTGTTTACTAATCTCATTTCTGGCGCTTAGCAACACATTTAGGAGGAGTGTCTCACTTCACTGATACCTGGCTCATAAGTCTGGTAGGTCAACATCGGGATGACAGTTATTGAAAAGTGGCCCAATTCTCAAAAGTTTCTCATAATATTCCGTTAAAAAGGAATGTTTACAAACAAGAAAGTTCCAAATGTTCAGCTATAACACTGATATGACACAGCAACTTTGACAACATAGGCTAACTGTTCACTGATGTTGACTTACAAGGACTTGTGTTGACCTTGTAGCACACCTCAAGGTCACTTGGATTAACCACTTCATTTCCATTGCAGTGTTACTCACATTGAATGACTCACATTGGCTCACTGGGCAAATATAAGTAGTTGGGCATTGCATAACTAACCACGCATATCTGTAATTCATCTTTGCACAGGTTTACTACGGTTAATGATTTAAATTGGTTTGAAAAAACCATCTCTCGTGTAATCGGCGATGTGCTTGGAGACGATTATACGGAATTGTTACATACCGTGTACTACTGTGACTTCCTAAGGTAGAAGACTGGCAGTTTACATTTTTCCACCATTTTTTATCGAGAACATACTATTTGCATCAGATGACCGTAAATGAAAATGAAATCATTCTCGCGCACGTATATTCGGCAACATCCAGCTCCTACCGGCTGCGCCATTGATTCAGAGGTGTATTGGTCGCTAGATTTCCTAGACTTGTTCACGGTGTCCACTATGTTTAGGTAATAATATTGAATTAAAAGCATTCAAATGACATAAACTAATGAAATTTCAATCAGCCAACGGATGCAAACTGTATGTATCTCAGCTTTTGTATGTAGTTGTCCATAATAGCATGAATCTGGAGGTAGTTTCTTGAAAGCCCGCAATTGCACGTCATAACTTGTTCAACATTTGCACTTAACGCTAAAATTTTTTTACCAAAATATATAAGTCATATCCTTAAATCAGAATCTTTATCTTGAATTCCTTTGACAATCTTGTCTTCCTAATTCTGGTCTCTGAACTTAAACCCTGAAAACCTTATCTTATTTCTATGTCAGTCCTGTGAGTTAGACTTAGTCAGTCCTGACGACCCTCTACAGTCCAGCATGTTGCATACTCAACCTATCATTCAGGTGCCCAAACTGGACTAAAACTTCTCAAACCTACCCTGCCAAACCTGTTTTGCCTTCTCTCTATTTCCCTGTGTTGAGAAATCATCCCACCCCTAGCCCCCCAACCCATTTGAACCAATAAGTTTTTACATATCTTTGTATGTTATTATGATATTGTGAAGGTGTTTTGCCTGTTCAAATGTCCAGAGACTTAATGTGGTTTGATTCCCATTTTGTCACATTCAAGGTGACACACTTATACTTGTACCTACCTGTATTCGAAGCTCTTCTCTCAACTGCTATTGAATCAGACAAAACGTCATGGAATTTTTAAATGTGGTTGATTAAAATGATATCATACTCATAGTACATTGTTCTGCTAATATTCAAGTAATTTCGAAGTAAATATTCATTTGACGATCCATCTATAGTCAGTCATATAGATTGGAATCCTGTGTTCTTACGTGGTTTAATGAGATTAACTTTGGTCCTCAAGTAAGGAAATATTTGTATGATGCATCTACAGAAGTCTCTTCTTATGACCTTGGCTCTAACCTCTCGTTTTCTTCTTAATAGGGATGCCCCAGAAGCCACTGGTGAGGAGCCTGAGGATACTGACTTTGATATGCCAAAGATTTATGAACCTGTAAGTCATTCATATTACACCTTTAAAGGCCTATCGGTACTCTGTTCAAAGATTTGGAAATTGAACTTGAATTTGAAAATATCCAATTGTTTGTTGTCTGTCTTGAAAAGTGGATTCATTACCTCAGATTGTGTAAATATCATCAGTGTGGCTACAATACCGACCATCCTTTTCAGATCGAGTCCTTCAAATCGCTGGAAGAGCGTCTGTTATTCTTCATGGCTCAATACAACGAGGCGATCCGTGGCGCCAACATGGACTTGGTGTTCTTCGAAGATGCCATGATCCATCTGGTGAAGATATCGCGTATCATCCGTACGCCCCGCGGCCACGCCCTGCTCGTTGGTGTGGGAGGCTCCGGTAAACAGTCACTAACGAAACTCGCATCATTCATTGCTGGTTACAAGAACTTCCAGATTACATTGACAAGGTTTGTATTTAGAGTTCTTTGGTCACACGTTAGATTTGCTGACTAGTGTTCATTGGTCTAAGTTATGCCCAACAAGCTGCGGGTCATTTTGTCATTTTGCCGTATGTTGTCTTACAGATCGTACAACGTGTCCAATCTCCTTGAGGACCTCAAGTTCCTGTACCGCACGGCCGGTCAGCAAGGGAAAGGTATCTCATTCATCTTCACTGACCAAGAGATCAAGGAGGAAGGCTTCCTCGAGTATCTCAACAACGTCCTGGCGTCCGGTGTCGTTTCCAATCTCTTCGCTCGTGATGAGATGGATGAGATCTGTATGGAGTTGATCCCCGTCATGAAGAAGGAGTTCCCACGGCGACCACCAAGCAATGAGAATCTGTATGAGTACTTCATGTCGAGGACACGCCAGAATCTTCATGTCGTGCTGTGTTTCTCGCCTGTAAGTACCGCCAAAATCAGCCAAGATGATCTCTCTTTCGCTGTTAACAACCATTATTCCAACTTGGTGCATATGGAACATACAGATTGAGTTGGTGGTCTTAAAGCTGTTGAGAGTGCATGTTTTGAAAATGTTGATCATTTCGAGGCATATGTCAATATCGATTTTTACTATTTATTCAATTCATTTCAGGTCGGGGAGAAATTCCGCAACCGAGCTTTGAAATTCCCTGGTTTGATTTCTGGTTGTACCATGGATTGGTTCCAGCGTTGGCCCAAAGACGCTTTGATCGCCGTGGCCGATCATTTCTTGGATAAATTTGAGATTGTGTGCAGTCCTGAGACAAAGCGGCAGGTGATCCAGGCCATGGGGACGATGCACGACGGCGTCGCCGAGAGTTGTATTGATTACTTCCAGAGGTAAGCAATTAGGTCGCCATTAGAGACATGACCTGGAACTTTTGAACGCCTTTCCCAACCACCCTTCTAGGCCCAGATTGTTACACATAGAGGGCTGTGAAAAGGCTCACTGGAGTTGGCCCTTGAGAAGGGAACACCAGTTTTTTACCAGACAATGAGATGTCAAGGAAAGCATAAGTGGAGGAACACTTTGGATAAAAACAATTCAGAGTGGAAACTTTTAGGTCTCTGCCAACATTTTTGTGTTTGCTGTTTCAGGTATCGGCGTTCCACTCATGTGACGCCCAAATCTTACCTGTCATTCATCACGAGTTATAAGAACGTCTACGCTGATAAGAGGGCAGAGATCGGTGAGCTGGCTAACAGAATGAACACAGGTCTCGACAAGTTGATTGAGGCGTCTGAGTCTGTAGCGGAACTTAGCATCGAATTAGCCGTGAAAGAAAAAGATCTTGCAGTAGCCAATACAAAAGCTGAAGCTGTGTTGAAGGAGGTGACGACCAAGGCCCAGGCTGCTGAGAAAGTCAAGAGCCAAGTGCAAAAGGTCAAGGACAAAGCGCAGGGTATTGTTGACGCAATTGAGGCGGATAAGAAGATCGCTGAGGCCAAGTTGGAGGCTGCTCGACCTGCTCTGGAGGAGGCTGAGAATGCGCTGAATACGATCAAACCTGCTGATATCTCGACCGTCAGGAAGCTTGGTAAACCGCCACATCTGATCATGAGGATCATGGACTGCGTACTGCTGTTGTTCCAACAGAGACTTGATCCCGTCGCAAAGGATCCGGAGAGAGAATGCATGAAGCCATCGTGGGGAGCTTCACTGAGGGTACGTACGCATCAATGACAAATTCCACCCATTTCCCAACGAAGCTGAGGCATGCCAGTAGAAACAACGATCTTTGAGTTACAGGGTTCGTAATGTTCGTTGTAAAGGTACTGGTAAAACATGAATATAACTTATGTCTCTCTCCCATCAGATGATGGCTGGAACTGGTTTCCTCCAGTTGCTCATGAACTTCCCCAAGGATACCATCAATGATGAGACTGTTGAGCTGCTCGAGCCTTACCTCCAAATGGAAGACTACAATCTGGAGACGGCAAAGAAAGTGTGCGGTAATGTTGCCGGTCTCTGCTCGTGGACGAAAGCTATGGCGTCCTTCTTCGCAATTAACAAGGAGGTTCTGCCACTCAAGGTTAGTGTAGAACTACCCATTGGGAGCCCCATCCTCCTGACGTCTGCTGTGCGATATAACTGCCAATCTTAAGGCCCTCACTTCTGACTTGAGTTCATTTGGAGCCCCACCCTCCTCTATCAACTTAGCCGCTGATGTCTGCTTATCTTTGGGTGTGTGTGTGGCACATACATGTATCACAGCATCGTCATATTCAAAGCTTTGTTCCATGGCAACTGGAGCCAACAACTTCTCTTCCTTGATTGATGCTGATGGCCTTGGTGATAACTAATCTCGTGTTCCATTTTCTTCCAGGCCAACTTGGTTGTGCAAGAAGCTCGTCTGCAGGCTGCCATGAAGGATCTGGCGGCCGCCCAGGCTCAGCTCGATGAGAAACAGGCTGAACTCGACATCGTACAGGCACAGTATGACGCAGCCATGGCGGAGAAACAGCGCTTGATGGATGACGCCGAAACCTGCCGTCGTAAGATGGGGGCAGCATCAGCGCTCATTAGTGGTTTGGCGGGAGAGAAGGAACGTTGGACCGAGCAAAGCAAGGAGTTCAAAGAGCAAATCGGACGACTTGTTGGCGATGTTTTGGCGTGCACTGCTTTCCTCTCCTACTCTGGGCCGTTCAATCAGGACTTCCGTGGCTCCCTCGGCAAGAATTGGCAGAAAGAGATGAAGACGAGAAAGATTCCGTTCTCCCAGAATCTCAGCGTGATAAACATGCTCGTTGATCCAACAACGGTAAATACAATTATTGGAAAACATTAGCAGTTGAATGTGTCACAGCCTGGATGAGTAGCAATTCACCCGTACAGGTATTTATCTCATGTGCTGTTTTGATGGGTTCTAAAGATATTAGCATGAGAGCTGACCATCAACTGGGGCATCATTAGCTCTACAAAACAGAGGATTTCCTGCTTTTCTGAAAAAACGAAATTGAGGTTTGGGATTTTCGTTGTTATTTTGAAACTCATTTCTTGCAGGTGGCTGAGTGGAATCTCCAAGGTCTCCCCAATGATGAGCTGTCAGTCCAGAACGGTCTGATCGTCACCAAGTCGTCACGTTTCCCATTACTCATTGATCCTCAAGGCCAGGGCAAGATCTGGATTAAGAATAGAGAGGGTGACAAAGAACTTCAGGTACATCAAATGTTTAACCCTTTAGGGACTGGGGCAATTTCCTGAAGCGGGAGCATCAAACAAATGATACTATCAGAAAGTACCAGCTGAGAGCTTTCCAATGTATGGTCATGTCAATGGGTTTGGGGCTGGAGGGGGTCATTTTTCGTCTTCGGCAGTCGAGCATATTTGTCTTCTTCGACTTTCATTTAATCTCTTTCAATTATTCAATAGACTCAAACTGCGGTGGTAAGATCATTTGGCTGTTGGTTTGATATTGTACCCTGTGAATCAGAATATCTGTATCGTTATCGTATTTTTGGGAGACTTTGTATCTGGTTTGTCTATTGTCCATATGTTCATGCTCACTTTCATCGTGCTGTGATTAAGTGGTTCTGAGCGTTGGTGCTTATTTGTCTCACTTGCCAACAAAATGAAACAAAACTTTTTTATCCCCCGTTCATACCAACTTCTCCAGACTAGACTATAACCTGTACCAATCATCTTTCAGATAACTTCCCTGAACCACAAGTACTTCAGACAACATCTTGAAGATGCCTTGTCTCTGGGGCGCCCCCTGTTGATAGAGGATGTAGGTGAGGAGCTCGATCCTGCCCTTGACAACGTCTTGGAGAAGAACTTCATCAAATCGGGCAGAACCTTAAAGGTACGGTGTCATCTTTGAAATTTGGAATGTGAATACTTTTAGCGCTGACTTCTTCCTGAAAGCAATTGAAGTATAAAGTTTAACAGTTAAACTATCCAGGGCAGAAAGATGCCAATGTATGTTGTGACAAATTGGTCATTATATGAGGTGAAAGCGAAAGTTAATCCTTGTATCAATTGTCAGAAATATCTCATTTGCATCAATACTTTTCAATTCCAGGTGAAAGTTGGAGATAAAGAAGTGGACGTGATGACCGGCTTTACGCTCTTCATCACTACCAAGCTGCCAAATCCCTCGTACACGCCAGAAGTGTCGGCAAAGACGTCCATTATCGACTTCACCGTCACCATGAAGGGTCTTGAGGATCAGCTGCTTGGCCGGGTCATCCTCACAGAGAAGGCAGTAAGTATTTGTGACCTTTAGGAACCCTATCCAAGTGAGACTCGAATCCCTGACCATAGACATTGAGGAAATATATTTTCATATAAAAACTGTCAAACTAAATGTGTAAATTCAGTTTATAAACTTTATGGCTGTATTTTCAGGAACTTGAGAGTGAGCGTGTGAAGCTGATGGAAGATGTGACTTCAAACAAGAGAAAGATGAAGGAACTCGAGGATAACCTGCTCTATCGTCTCACCAGTGTTCAGGTAAGCGGCTCTCTGCCTTGGATGTCTGTCCACTCAGAACGTCTGCCTGGTTAAGATGTCCGTCTGTTCATGAGCCATCAGTTCTAGATGTCCATCTTCTCAGTTTGTCCGTCTGCTCAGAACATCTGTCTGCTCTGTACGTCCACCTGCTTGAAATGTCCGTCTGTTCATGAAGTCATCAGTTCTAGATGTCCGTCTGCTCAGGATGTCTATCCGCTCAGAACATCTTTGTCAAGTCATTGGTGAAAGTTGCAGTTGTATCTGTATTGTTTATTCTGTATGCCGTCTGCTTTCCAGGGTTCACTTGTTGATGATGAGGATTTGATCAACGTGCTCAACGTGACCAAACTGACTGCCCAGGACGTCAGCCAGAAACTGCAGATCGCTGCCGAGACTGAGATCAAGATCAACGCGGCACGAGAGGAGTTCCGTCCCGTCGCCACCCGTGGCAGCATCCTGTACTTCTTGATCACTGACATGAGCTTGGTCAATGTCATGTACCAGACGTCACTGAAACAGTTCTTGGGACTCTTTGATCTGTCGATGGCTAGGTAAGAAATGGTGATGGCCATCTTCTGGGCTAAATCACTTTTCTTTGCTGATCTTTTTAACAATCGGTTGTAAAAGCCAATTTCTCAAACATACTGTGTAGTGTTCTGTGTTTGCTCTCTGTTTCCTCGTAAGGTTGTTCCTGTAGGTCAAGGTCATTCTGCAATGTCTTGCCTCAGGGTTTCATACTGTGGACAGTATTATGAAAAGTGATGATTACAGGAATGAATCGAGACAAATCCTTGCTCTGACTTTGAATTCTGTCCTTGATGTTGTTTCTATCACTTGACTCCAGGTCGACCAAGTCGCCCATCACCCAGAAGAGGATCACCAACATCATCGAGTACATGACATATGAGGTTTACAAGTACGCCGTGCGAGGCCTCTACGAGGAGGACAAGATGACCTTCACCCTGCTTCTGGCGTTGAAGATCGACATGCAGGGCAACAAGGTCAGGCACGAGGAGTTCTCTACTCTCATCAAAGGTGGCGCTGCTTTGGATCTGAACGTCGTGACGCCGAAACCGTGCAAGTGGATAACAGACCTGACCTGGTTGAATCTGGTTGAGCTGAGCAATCTGCATCAGTTCTCTGGCATCCTCGACCAGGTGGCGAGGAACGAGAAACAATGGCGGCAATGGTTTGACAAGGAGGCTCCCGAGGAGGAGGTGATTCCTGACGGCTACAACAACTCACTTGATGTCTTCAGACGTCTGCTCCTTGTCAGGTCGTGGTGTCCTGACAGGACACTCTCACAGTCCAGGAAATACATCGCCGATTCTCTTGGTGAGAAGTACGCGGAGGGTGTCATCCTTGACCTTGAGAAGATGTGGGAGGAGTCAGACTGTAGGACGCCACTGGTCGGCTTACTCTCAATGGGTTCTGATCCAACAACGAATATTGAAAACCTCGCCAAGAAACATAAACTAGGTAAGTGCGAGAAGTTTTAGAAGTGATTTTTTGTTTTGCAAAGTTGCAGTTATTGCCAATATGGGTAAGAATCGCCTTGCATCTCAAAGAGTGGTTGGTATAAGAAATTCAAAAAGTGTTTTGAAGAATATCGTTGTATCATCTACAGCACTTACTGTTTTTGTTTCAGAGTGCAAGGCCATCTCAATGGGTCAAGGTCAGGACGTACACGCCCGTCGTCTGCTTGCTCACATGTTTACCAGTGGAGGCTGGACACTGCTGCAGAACTGTCACTTGTCTTTGGCTTTCGTCAACGAGGTGATGGACCTGGTCTTGGAGACGGAGACGATACATGAGGCTTTCAGGTTGTGGGTGACCACGGAGGTTCACCCTAAGTTCCCCATCAGTTTCCTTCAGGTGAGCCATCAACCTTGGATGCAGTAGTTCTCCTTTGAGAGTACACATCACTGAATACTTTGAGGCTTGTCAGTTGACAAGTTTAGGTAGGCCGCAGAAATTGGCCCAAAGCATTGAGACGATACGAACTATGAAAGCTGAAGGACTAAAGTGAGGTTACAACTAGGTGTTTACTGCTCGTGATGTACAGCTTGAGGGTGCTAACTAAGTCCTATGTCTTTACATATTGATCAACTGTAAATGGGTCTAAGCAAACCAGTCGGAACATCTAAAATGGTTTCTTTTGATTGCAGATGTCAATCAAGTTCTCCAATGAGCCACCTCAGGGAATCAAGGCCGGTCTGAAGCGGTCCTACGCTGGGTTCACACAAGATTTCCTCGAGATCTCCAACATGCCCCAGTGGAAGCCGATGTTGTTTGGCGTGGCCTTCCTCCACACGACGGTACAAGAACGGAGGAAGTTTGGCCCACTTGGTTGGAACATCCCGTATGAGTTCAACACGTCTGATTTCAACGCCAGCGTCCAGTTTGTCCAGAATCATCTTGATGATATGGATATTAAGAAGGTACGTTTTGAAGAAGAAACAAAAAAACAACTTTCTATGTTCAGCTGTATGTCCTAATCTTGGCACAAGTCACGACTCTAAATTACTCTCCTTGACTTAGTCACACCCTGATGGAAACGCCCTGAATGCTGTGCTATGATTAACCCAAATGTTATAACTAATGTCATGTTTCTGTTTCAGGGAGTCAACTGGAACTGTGTACGCTACATGTTTGGTGAGATCCAATATGGCGGTCGTGTAACAGACGACTACGACAAGCGTCTGCTGAATACCTTCTGTAAAGTTTGGTTCGGAGAGAATATGTTCAATCAGAATTTCAACTTCTACAAGGGATATGTGATACCTAAGTGTAACAAGCTGAATGAGTACATGGAGTACATCAACAGTTTACCGAATACTGACACACCCGAGGCATTTGGTCTTCATCCTAATGCTGATATCACGTAAGTACACATTTCTCTCTTCATCCAATTCATGAAGTCTAAGACAACAGTTTGTCACGTCTTTCATTCAAGAAGGCACTGGTCAGTTGTGATAGCTAGACCATAGTCCAGAGTCTGAAAATCTCTCTTGAGATAGAGGTAAGGGGTTAGGAGTTTGTCACTCCTGTTAATACCATGGTTATATCTGAATGATTGGTCCTCGTATTCCAGGTACCAGAGTAAGACTGCCAAAACCATCCTGGACGAGATCCTGAACATCCAACCGAAAGACAGCAGTGGTTCCGGCGGTGAGACACGTGAAACTGTCGTTTATCGTCTCTGCGATGACATGTTGGACAAACTCCCCAACGACTACATCCCATACGAGGTGAAAGCTCGCCTCCAGAAGTACGGACCTCTGCAGCCGATGAACATCTTCCTGAGGCAGGAGGTCGACCGTATGCAGAAGGTCATCACGGAGGTCAGGACAACCTTGACCGACCTCAAGCTGGCTATTGACGGTACCATCATCATGAATGAGAATCTGAGAGATGCCTTGGATTGCATGTTCGATGCTCGCATTCCTCGTATTTGGGCCAAGGTAGGTTTGATTTGATACTTGTACTATCATTTGTTTTACCAAATATGGAAATTATTTGGAGGTATTGGTTTCAACCTGGTCTTAGTTCTCTGAACTCATTGGCAATCCCAGTCCTTGTTTTAAGTGGCTTATCATCTTGTTCTCTTCCAGATCTCCTGGCAGTCCAGCACACTTGGTTTCTGGTTCACGGAGCTGATTGAACGTAACAACCAGTTCCACACGTGGGTGTTTGATAACCGACCAAACACGTTCTGGATGACTGGTTTCTTCAACCCGCAGGGATTCCTCACGGCCATGAGACAGGTACGAACACAATGTTTGAAGAAACTAACCAGTTATGGTGATGTCAGAATCAGGTCTAAAAAAAACGGCACACCATACTTCCTCAAACCTTCGATTCCAGAGAAATGTGCTTGTCAGTCACTGGGTTGTGACAACCTCTTGTATCATAACTTCCATCAAGCGAGATTTTTACACCTTCACTTAAAAAATCGTCGCTCAAATTAGGAATGAAACATGCTGTGAGACAATTTCTCTAAACGTTTTGATTTCATTCCAGGAGGTGACCAGAGCCCACAAAGGTTGGGCCTTGGATGGAGTGGTCCTTCACAATGAGGTGACGCGCTACCTGAAAGATGACATCACACAGCCACCAGCAGAGGGCGTCTACGTCTACGGCCTCTTCCTCGAGGGCGCTGGCTGGGATCGCCGTGGTTGCAAACTCGTCGAGCCAAAACCGAAAGTTTTGTTCGAGCCGCTGCCAGTTATTCTGATCGATGCAGTGAATAACATCAACGTTCACGATGCCAGAACGTATTGTTGTCCGATTTATAAGAAGCCTCAGAGGACGGATCTGACGTATATCGCTCCTGTTGAACTCAAGACAACGCAGCCTGCGGACTTCTGGATCCTGCGTGGTGTCGCCCTGCTCTGTGACATCAAATAGATGGCTGAACTATTTCCGATGATAAACTTTCGGATCCTTGGATCAAGTGTCGTGTTGCAACATTCTGTGACATCATATAAAGACTTTATTATTTATGATAATAGAAGTAGGACTCAGTAGAAATCCTTTGATCCGGCAAGGTGTTGCACAACTATTAGATATCCAAGTAACCTTCTTCAGAAGGAACGTTGTAGAATTATTGAAATAAGCTCCCAGGCTTCTCCATCTAAGTTTGCTCTTCTATATAGAGTAAATCCTCTAATGTGCTCTTGTTAGTAACCAAGAGTGATTTGAATTCCTTTGTCTCCATGGCAACAATGAAATGAAGGAGAAGTGCTACATTGTAAAAACTTTAAAATGTTCCGTCCTCGTGTTTATGTTTAGGTGAGGTAACAAAGAATTAATTGAGACTATGAAGTCTTCATGTATTCTTGATATGACAATATTCTTGATTCCTGTTTCCGTTGCATCCACTCACAACATATAGCATCTGTCCAGAAAGAATGATATGATAGATTTTTCAAATTTTTTAAACCCAACCCGCGTCCTTTGGGCCACAACAAACCGGTATATGAAATATGAATACAATAATGCACTTGGAAACCCATATATACAATACAAATATGGGTGGTATTCCGTCCAGGTTGAAAGTTTACCTTTACTTTTGTTATAGTAAGCCTAGCTATTATGTATTTTTCCCATTGGACCAGCATCGTCCCTGGTCTCAAGAACATGTTTAAAGATGAATTGAATTAGATATAACATATAAATACCTTTACACATGATAGAATATTTCCGTCCAATTATTTAACTTGTTGAGAGACTATTACATACTATTCTTATTTGTATGAACCTGTATCTGTGATGATGTTGAACCCTTGGTTATAATAATAAATGTATTTATTTAAATTAGATTTGAGATTTTGTCCGTTGTCATTGCAACGTCATAATATCACAACCACCATTCTTGGGAACCAGTCGTGGACGCATGGTATCCTCTCCTCTTCACAGTACTCAGAGCTTTGGTACGATTATACTTCACTTCATTGGACCACAGACTTCTGTTGTTGTTATGCCACAGATGTGTAACGTGGATGGGAGCCAGATTGTTGGCACACATGGGTTCGAATGAGCAAGCCAGGTATCAAGCAAATCGAAATCTGATTTAAGGCTGTACTGTCCCTGGATGTGTCATTGTTCTTCCACTGACAGTTGTGACAAAGATACCTCTTGGTTGTTAGCACAGTGAGCGTCTTTGCATCTTGGACGGTTGCTCCAAGGACATACACAAGGCAGGCGCTGTCTGTCTTGAGGACTGTGATGTCCAAGATGCAAAGATGCTCGCTGTGGTAAGCACAGTTGCTCCAAGGACATACACAAGGCAGGCGCTGTCTGTCTTGAGGACTGTGATGTCCAAGATGCAAAGATGCTCGCTGTGGTAAGCACAGTTGCTCCAAGGACATACACAAGGCAGGCGCTGTCTGTCTTGAGGACTGTGATGTCCAAGATGCAAAGATGCTCGCTGTGGTAAGCACAGTTGCTCCAAGGACATACACAAGGCAGTCGCTGTCTGTCTTGAGGACTGAGATGTCCAAGATGCAAAGATGCTCGCTGTGGTAAGCATAGTTGCTCCAAGGATATACACAAGGCAGGCGCTGTCTGTCTTGAGGATTGAGATGTCCAAGCTAGATGCAAAGGTGCTCGCTGTGGTAAGCACAGTTGCTCCAAGGATATACACAAGGCAGTCGCTGTCTGTCTTGGGGACTGTGATGTCCAAGCTAGATGCAAAGGTGCTCGCTGTGGTAAGCACAGTTGCTCCAAGGATATACACAAGGCAGTCGCTGTCTGTCTTGAGGACTGTGATGTCCAAGCTAGATGCAAAGATGCTCGCTGTGGTAAGCATAGTTGCTCCAAGGATATACACAAGGCAGGCGCTGTCTGTCTTGAGGATTGAGATGTCCAAGATGCAAAGATGCTCGCTGTGGTAAGCACAGTTGCTCCAAGGACATACACAAGGCAGTCGCTGTCTGTCTTGAGGACTGTGATGTCCAAGATGGAAAGATGCTCGCTGTGGTAAGCACAGTTGCTCCAAGGACATACACAAGGCAGTCGCTGTCTGTCTTGGGGACTGAGATGTCCAAGATGGAAAGATGCTCGCTGTGGTAAGCACAGTTGCTCCAAGGACATACACAAGGCAGTCGCTGTCTGTCTTGAGTACTGTGATGTCCAAGATGGAAAGATGCTCGCTGTGGTAAGCACAGTTGCTCCAAGGACATACACAAGGCAGTCGCTGTCTGTCTTGAGTACTGTGATGTCCAAGATGCAAAGATGCTCGCTGTGGTAAGCACAGTTGCTCCAAGGACATACACAAGGCAGTCGCTGTCTGTCTTGGGGACTGAGATGTCCAAGATGGAAAGATGCTCGCTGTGGTAAGCACAGTTGCTCCAAGGACATACACAAGGCAGGCGCTGTCTGTCTTGAGGACTGAGATGTCCAAGATGGAAAGATGCTCGCTGTGGTGAGCACAGTTGCTCCAAGGACATACACTAGGCAGTCGCTGTCTGTCTTGGGGATTGAGATGTCCAAGATGCAAAGATGCTTGCTGTGGTAAACACAGTTGCTCCAAGGATATACACAAGGCAGGCGCTGTCTGTCTTGAGGACTGAGATGTCCAAGATGGAAAGATGCTCGCTGTGGTGAGCACAGTTGCTCCAAGGACATACACTAGGCAGTCGCTGTCTGTCTTGGGGATTGAGATGTCCAAGATGCAAAGATGCTTGCTGTGGTAAACACAGTTGCTCCAAGGATATACACAAGGCAGGCGCTGTCTGTCATGAGGCATCACAGTCCCCAAGACAGACAGCGACTGCCTTGTGTATGTCCTTGGAGCAACTGTGCTTACCACAGCGAGCATCTTTGCATCTTGGACATCACAGTCCCCAAGACAGACAGCGACTGCCTTGTGTATGTCCTTGGAGCAACTGTGCTTACCACAGCGAGCATGTTTGCATCTTGGACATCTCAGTCCTCAAGACAGACAGCAACTGCCTTGTGTATGTCCTTGGAGCAACTGTGCTTACCACAGCGAGCATGTTTGCATCTTGGACATCTCAGTCCCCAAGACAGACAGCGACTGCCTTGTGTATGTCCTTGGAGCAACTGTGCTTACCACAGCGAGCATCTTTGCATCTTGGACATCTCAGTCCTCAAGACAGACAGCGACTGCCTTGTGTATGTCCTTGGAGCAACTGTGCTTACCACAGCGAGCATGTTTGCATCTTGGACATCTTAGTCCTAATGACAGACAGCGACTGGCTTGTCCTCGGAGCAACTGAACGTCTCTGCATCTTGGACAACACAGTCCTCATGACAGAGACTAGTTTGTCTATGTCCTCAGAGCAACTGTGCTTGCCGCAGTGAGCATCTCGGACAACACTGTCCTCACAACAGACAGACTAGCTTGTCTATGTCCTCAGAGCAACTGTGCTTACCACAGTGAGCGTCGATCTTTGCATCTCGGACAACACAGAGTTCATGACTGACAGAGACAAGGGGACTTCTTTCCCAGCAAAGGATACATTCAATGTGAAAGGCAAGACCAAGAGAGTCAAGTTGTCTTGCTTCCATCTGTTTTGCATACATGAATTTCATCACAAGTCCATTACAATTAACCAACTCAAAGGCAAAAATCTTTTGTACAATTATTATGATAGCAAGAATTTTATACAATATTGATAATAGGAGAAAGTGTATCCATAGAAAATTAACATATCTTCTGTTTATAAACAGCTCATTATTATAATATTTTTTACTTACATGAAGACACAATGATCCAATTACATTAGATTAGGTTTTCATTAGATAATAAACAAGTATACCTGTATACTAATTTCAATGCAGCCAACGATCACCTCTAATCCTCAACTCCCCTGCTTCAAAAACACATACTGCACGGACACGAGCATCTTGAGTCAATAGAAGTGCCAATATTTCTGAATTTAGACGACCCTCGTACATGTTACATACATGTTACATACATGCAGACTTAGTCATGTCAAGGTTGTTATAATAAATGCAATATCAGGCACACCTTTAATCATGTCCACACCAATCCAGTCCAGGTTTTACAAAGTCAAACATGAAGACACAAACATCAAATTAGGCGCACACAAATGATCGAGTTGAGGGCAACAAAAATCTGCAAAAGCCTGCAAATTGCGAGAATAAAAACGGTCGCGAACATAACCCAGTCAACAGCAAGATATCGCCACCTCAGGGATTCAGCTGTCATATTTATATGTCACATGTCACAGCAATATGCCCTTAAAATGTATGTGTGCCTCACTGTCGTCCTTGATGGTGTTGAAATCACTCAAATATTAAAGTACACATAAGCCTTTTACATGTTTCAAGTCTTGCAAGTGCCAAGTGCAACTTGTATTGTGATAATATAACCTTCAGACAGCTTTTTCACACCGGTTCATCAAATTGAATATGCTGGTTTTAGATTTTCTGGGTTGAAAGTGAGTTGACAAAGAAACCAAGAATTAACCCTTCAGATTCACCCCAAAAACATTATCTGCTAGACATAGATTCTAGCGAGTCTACGAAAACAGTGTACTAAATTTGATGAATATGTGTTTAAACCTAAGTAGCCAGGGTGCAATACACTGTAGCATGATCATCAACACCATCAAATACAACACTAACCACCAGTGTCATTCATTTATCCTGATCAATAGAGAATACAAAACGTGTTTGTTTGCATCAACAAAAAGACAACATTTTCTTGATAATTCTATTGTAGCAAAATAACAGTGATAATCTGCACTAAATTCTTGAACTGAAGCTCTTTGCCAACTTGCAGAAAATTCCATATCCGGAACATGGAAATCTTTGCCGAATGACATTCTTGAAGCTATACAAATACATTGAGAAACAAATAGTCTTTAATATCAGCAACAGTGGCACCTTGTTTGTAAACTAATTAAGTCTAGGCCTCAAACGCTCGGAAAAAGTATCTTCTTCTAGCTATTTATAAAGATGTTTATCGAGCAAAACTGCTTTTGACCCACCCAACTTTCACCTAAAATATGAGGATTGACTTGCCAAACCCACTTACTGTAATTATTAGCAATTTGTGGCAGAGATTACACAAACTTGATTTTGAAACAGCAGCGGAGCACATGAAGGAAAGGTTCCAAAAGGCTGTTTTGACTACAGAGTAGCAGTTTTACCAATCAATAATCCAAAGTAGCGACAGCAATTGTTTCGTCCACCAAGCACACGTCTTTGCACATGGAACAAGCAAGAAATAATTTGGCAACATCGACTCACCCCGCCCGACATGGAAAGCTCAACTTACTTTCACAGAAAGCGACAAATTACTGAACTGTCTTTTTATAAACCCTGTTTTAAACCATAATTTTGCCATTATTAATTGATTACTTAGTTTTTACTGTTTGCTCTCCTTTGGCAGGCGTTTCTTTTCCAAGTGCCTTGTATGCTTTTTCATTGGTCTTTGACGAGCCCTTGAACAGAGTCACAAGGTGATCACATCGGTCGAGCTTGATGCTAAACTTACGGCAATGCTCCTTCTGGACGTGTACGGTATACGCTGCACCAATGAAGCTTTTCTTACAGATTTGACACTTCTTAGCCGCCTTTTTGTGACCCTGAGTGATGTGATTCTTGTAGACGTCAATGGCAGTACAACGGAAATCACACAGGTGGCATTTGTAAGAATGTGTTTGGTCAATGTGCTTATTTAATGTTTTTATGGAGATGAATGATCGTTTGCAAGATGTACATGTGTAGACCTTGTTCTGGTCAGAACTGGTGGCGACTGATGTTGGCTGGTTTGCCAGTGACCCTGGGAGAGGAAGGATCATGTTGTGGAGAAGCTTGAGATGACTGACCAGGTTACCTGGAGTCATGTTGTGGCCACACACGGGACAGATACGGATCGTGTTGAGTTGGCCAGGGATCATGTTGTGAGTGGAGTTGATGTGCTTCATGATATCCGCGACAAACACACTACAAATGAAACATTTACTTCCTCGCATAGATTTGGTATTGGTCGACGGGATATGGTTCATAGCGACTCGGTGCATCGTCAATCCCTGGAATGTCCAGAAGCGCTTCATGCAAACATCACAACTGAGTGGTGCTGTGTGTTTGGACGTGATCACGGACTCGTCAATCTCAATACAGTGCGCCATCTTGAAATGCAAGCGCAGCGAATGCCGGTCTTTAATGAATCCGCCACAAATTTCGCAAATCTCCAATTCACTCCTTGCCACCTTAGCTGGGGCAGGGGCAACAATGGGTGCGGCAGGTCGCTTGATACCCTGGGCTTGCGTTGCCAGCAATGTTGGAGCAGGGGTTACTCCTGCAGGAGAGGTTAAATGCTTTACAAGAGCAGGCTTGCTGGTTGCCATCGTTGGCAGTTGGGGCCTCGGTTGAGACTGATTCAGTTGAACCCGTACTGGTCCATTACTGGTCATGTAGGTCACAATCTGGGGCACCTGAGGCTTTGCAGTTGCAATACTAGCGTAAGACGATGTCGGCAAAGAAGTGTACGGTTTGTTATAAACAGTTTTTGGGCCGACAGTGGCCCATGCGCTGCCACCAGGCTTCGGCGGTGCTGGTGGAGTTAGCACAGGGTTAGCCCCAATTGATGGTCCTGGCAGAGCACGGAATAAAAAGTTAATGTCATCATATGTCGGGAACAAATGCTTCTTGATATCGAACTTCTTCCCACATTTCATTTTGTGTTTTATGACCATGGCTTTATTGTTATGTTCATAAGGACAGAGGTCACAGTGCCAGAAACATGGTTTGACCGTGACACGACCAACCATGGAATGTTCAGCTTCCATGTGGAACTTGAATGCACTAGCAGCCCTGGAGTCAAAGTCACATAATGCACATTCATACCTCCCAACAGACAAATCGACATGACCATATTCCTGATGATTGTGCATTGCATTTTTAGACTCAGTTTGAAAATTACAAGAACGACACTTCTTCACTTTAGGATGCATGGGTTTGTTCTTACGTCTGTAAGAGCTATAAATCCGCCTAAGCCTATGAAAGTCTTCCTGCTCTTCGAAACTCAATTTCTTTTTCTCAATGAGAACCTCTTGTTTATCAAGGAGATCTTTATAGATGTATTCCCGAGCAAGATCAAGACCGCTATAGTAAAGAAATCTTGCGACTGGGCGGAGTTTTTTTGCTGCTTCCTCATGATCGCCCTTTTCGCTGGCTTGTTCTGGTACAGCAGGTTCAACCACTGTTTTAGCTGCAGGCTTCTCATCAGCTACTGTTTTTTCCTCTTCTTTTGTTCCTGCTGTGTCCTTGGCTTCACCAGTCGTCACCTCAGTCTTGTCTGAATCACTGGTCTTGGCATCATCTTTCTTTTCATCAGACTCGCTCCCCTCTTCACTCTTCTCCCCTTTACCTTCTTCTGTTTCTGTTCCAACCACTTTCTCATCCTCTACTGATTTCACTGTCACATCATCAGACTTGTCTCCTCCTTTTTCTTCCTTATCCTTGGCATCTTTTCCCAACTCGGCCGATTTAGCCGTTTCAGGTTTGTCTCCCGCCTCATCTTTGGTCTCGTCATTCATTTCAACATCTGTAGCCTCATCATCATCAGTCTTGTCTTTCATCTCAACATCGGTCGCCTCATCATCGTCTTTCTCCCCCACTTCCGTCGTCTCAGACTCCCTCCCATCCTTACTCTCATCATCCTTGCTCACTGGGGTAACACTCTTCTCTCTGTCAGCATCATCACTCTCTTTTTCAGAGACTACAGACGCAACATCAGCTTCCATTTTCCAAGCCAAGGCTTTCCTTTTTGCCGCTTCCAATCGTCTATATTCTGGTATCTTCACAACATGACCCCTCAAGGCATCAACAGTGTTTTGAACAGTCACTTTGTTTCTCATAGAATTCAAGAATGATGACAATTCTTTAAAATCTTCCACCTTTTTAGCGTGAAGTTCTTTTGCTTTTGCGTAATTAGCTGCAGCGACTGGATCTACAGTCGCTGTAGTAACCTGAACAGTCGGCTTTTGATTTGATGCTACCGATTTAACAGTCAAGTTTTGACCAACGTTTTTTACAAAACTCCCTGTTTGAGTATTCAATAGCACAGGGACAGACAGTTGTCCAGATTTAAGTACAGAAGTGGGCGGGAATTGTACAGGTACAAAGATATTGCCACCAGATGGAATGAGACTGGTTGCACCAGTCACCACTGGGGCTGACGACGTCAAGAAGGTACAAGAAGTAGGTGCCAAATTTGGAGCCATTACTGGCAAAGTCCGAGCCACACCAGCAGCAGCGCCAGCAGGGCCACCATACGTAACACGAATCTCTGCCTTAGGTTTGGGTTTAGTCTCCACCCTGACCACAGTCACATCGTCATCACTATCATTTGCCACAAGAGTTTTACAATGGCTTTTTGCTTCCTCCTCCTCCTCCTCATCAGCGAGCTGCACAGAGAACTCCTCGCCAGAATCTAACTTCAGCGTAAGCCCGCCACTTTTAACCTTCTCAAGATCAGGGTCCGTCTCTTTTACTTTTTTATCCAATCTGCAATCTGTAGAATCAGTATCGGTTATTGGTTCCTCACCACCTGACTTGTTGCTGGAATCGGCACTCGTATCTTTTTCCAAATCCAAGGCACTGCCATCGGAGATGTGTTTACCCTCTGTGCTGGCAACGGCCGTCATATTTTTTTTATCATTGTCTGTTTCATTTTTTTCCGACTCCTCAGTATCCATTGGTTCAGATTTGGATATTTTACTATCCAGAGCAGCATCTTTGATTTCAAATGTCCCTGCATTGTCAGAAGGAATATCTTTACTATCAACGCGAGTGTCCCTACTTTCAGAAGTGGCTTCATTATCAGAAAGAGAGTTCTTACTTTCAACACCAGCGTCCTTACTTTCAGATATCAGTTCCTTTTCAGAAGGAATGTTCTTACTATCCTCACTTTCAGCATCTGCAAGTTCAGAAGTTGCCTCTGAACTATAAGAAGGCACGACCTTACAATCGGGAATATCCTTGCAATCTGGAGTAGCAACACCAGGACTAACTAAAACTTCTCTGTCACTGCCAGACCCAGGTTTACTAGCACTCCGTGTGGCCCGATCGGGGTTGGAAACCGGACCACGATTTGGACAAGCCTTTTCCTTCGAATCAAGACATTCTGTCAGCTCTTCACCAGACTCCAGTAACGGCTTTACATCAAACTTCCCATTTTGGGAAACTTCCCTGTCAGCTGCAGCTCCATTACCGTTTTCAACTCCGTTTCCATTTATACCATTTTCAGCAGATTCTGCAGGTTGGTCCGAACTTGTTTTCTTGGAGTCCATCTTGGAATCCTCCATGGGGATAACAGCTTCAAGTTTCATAGCTCCGGACTTGGTCACAATACATAATACTGGTCACCTGCAGAGATAAAGGGGAGAGCTAACATAAGATTCTAGTTGGGTATGGCATCATCTAAATACTGTTTTGACCTGGAGCTGTGACCTTGATAACTAGGATGATGTCAGAATATTTCAGGCATATCATTTGTATTGTAGCTCAAGAGTGACAATAGTTAAGTGAAAATCAGTTCCATCGAGCAATATAGCCAAGCCAGCCTTTGGAAAGCACAAATATTCATGATGATGACCAATGCCAGACAGCAACACTCCTTTTCTGTTGTGGAAGATACAAAAAACTTCTAGAATTCAAGCTATCAACACATAAGGAACGAATGGGTATGCTCTGAGATTCATGCATCACCCTGTAGGTAGTGATGTACAGAGAATACACATGGGTCGAACCGACGACCTCACGTCACTACGCCACCACGGAAATGGCATAGTGACAAATATCACCTATTTACTCTAATGGGAGAAAAGCCACAACATCATCCTAAATCTCTGGTAAAAGCACATTACTTCAGGATTAAAATGAATGGATTCATGACTTCCTCAGTCAAACTGCCAGCTCTTCCCGGCCCTCTAAAGCAGACGAATCCCCCTACTGGCGAAGACCAACTCTGGAGAGGCGCCATTTTCATACATTTTCAATACACAGACATGTGACCAAAATACACATCAAAGCGGGAGTTTTGTAAACCTGTTGTCTTTTTAGTTGAAAACTACTTCTTATTCGTTGCATTTACCTGTCCGGTGGTCCTAAATGATTTCTATAAAGTTTAAAGGGTATCCTTCTGATATTTTTATCGGCGATTTTCGGATCGTCGATGGCCGTCGCAGGGATTTTCAGCGCAGTGAACAAACCCAAGATGGCGCTGATTGATCACGTGACTGAAGAAAACCGACGTCACGACAACCAATCTGCATAATAAGTTTGCTTCACTTCAGCCAATCATACCACACCATTGTTGCACGTGGGAAACAAGGTCCAATCACTAGCAAACACGCGAAGCACGCCATTTTATAAGATTTTACTGCATTATTATCTAGTTCTTTGAGTACCGTTTGGGGGCGGTAATACCCACGTGACTCATGATGTCATATTGCAATGTTGCTAAACGTTATTTCGTCATTGATGACGTCAATCAAGTTTCAAATTGTGCATTACTTGCTGTGGGAGTGGGTTATTCTGAAGCTATTGTGGGTTTCTGACATATTTTTTTGTGTGGAGCCCTATATTGTTAAACAAGTCCTCAGAGTTTTCAGGTTGAAGCTGAATGAATGGACTTGGCCTTTCAGTCAACTTTTTCTCCGGCTCTCCGGCTTTCTACCAAGTATTCGATTCGGTGATAGGCCTGGACATCCTCATCTTGAGATCACTTTTTTTTCACAGAATTTCTTTTATGATCTTCGCATCCTGAGTAACCCCTGATTTCCTCAGGATGTGCATTCATCAGATAAATAGAAATGGTTTTGAATATACAAAAATGTATTTCGCTGAAGTTTCCATACAGCATCTGAGGAAATCAGAGACGATAATTTCGCTTCTCATCGACACCGAGGCGGAGTATATTGAAAACCACTGGTTATGTCAGGATGGCCCTGCACATGGGAAGAGCGAACAATAACCCCCGATTTCCTCAGGATGCCAGACTCCCCGGTGAGACGAGGCCGGTCCAATGCGTCCGGAGTGTAGATGCCATTATGGCAGCCAGGCCTTCGGATTTTAAGAAGCGTCCCCGGGTCCAAAGGCTTGCTCTGCTGGGATGTTATTCTAAAGGAGCGGCTATTTAATTGGCGCTCTTGGCCTCAGTAACTTTTATTTGTCCAAATTTTTTATCAAATGCTCCCTTGACGCTTGCCGGAAAACGCGCGGTGGGGTTATATTTTCCTATATCCGGCGTCCATAATTCCCAGAGACAAACAATTAATATGCGCCATAGACTTCTTTACAATAATGCGCGTGTCCGCGGGGGGGGGGGGTGCCTGGTGAAGCCCATTGCTGTCTAAATTGCCATCGCCATATCATTATCATATGCCGGTCTAGAATTCGAAATCTTTTTAAAATTCCAATAGCCGACCAATTCTTGTAGTTTCAATACCGGTACACTGTTCCCGCGATCCGTTACACCAACACTGGCTCCGATCCTCACCTGGTCACTCAGTCACCGTGCACCAAAAAATGAGCGGGAAATAGAGCGAGCGTTTATATCTGATAGTTTAGTGTGATTATTATTGCCCCAGTAACTCTTATTACCGATTACTGAACAAGTCTGTATATAAGAGGCGAGGAATTGTGAAGTTGTTCGCAATTTACCCACTACAGAAACCATAGAATCACATCATGAATGAACATATATAATTCGTTGGTGAGCGAGCACAACTTTGGCGGGAAAACACTCATTATCTACTGCAGCATCTTTTTACTCCTTCGTCATATCCAAAATATCAGGCGGAGTATATTGAAAACCACCGGTTATGTTAGGATGCTACTGCAGTCAGTCGGTTAAAAAAAGGCAAAGGGATGCCACGCCCATTATAAGCCAACAGCCAATGCTTGAAGAATAATTATCTAAGCTCTATCTCTGAATACTGATTATGGAATTATGCCTTATCATAACTCAAGGGTAAATGATTGAGGAGTAAAATCTATACAACATTCCTTCCAGAAAGAGCACTTTAGTTATTTGCTTAGCCTGAATATTCAGGTAACGGTATAGCACGGTGCAATATGGTTTGAGCATTCGCTGTTGGAGATGTGGCGTCCAAAGCGAGGCGAGGAATATCGATTACGGTTGGGTTGAATGTGAAAGATAGACTGTGTTGGCGGATGACGGAGATATTTAGCTGTGGAGCGCCTCTACAATAGGCTGCCAGACGTCGCCCGGCCCCTGGAGCTCATATAGGGAGCATTTGGAGGTGAGTGATCGTGAGCTGGTGAGTGCTTGATAGTCCGTCACTTTGACATGCGCCGATGTCTGATACAGATGTGGGTTAGGCCTACACGATATTTTCAGGGTGACAGATGTATCTCTAGCTGGCTCAATCAATATGTAACCGAGGAATAGTTAGTAGAGCGACTTATTCCCGGAATTATAGTGGGACAACTCATTGGCTGTACGTTGCATCAGAGTCTTCAATAACTTTCTCTGGTTGCATGTTGTAGGACCAGGCTAATGCCAGCGGCCTTCCCTTTTTGGCTGTATAGGCCCGAGACCTCTATCCATAGGCCTAGCTGAAGTCTAGGTCTATAAACTCATATTGCAAGCAAATGAATTTAGTGCCCCCAGACCGTATTTTTATCTTGCGCGCCCTTTCGCAATGGTGACCTTGCATAAGCGCTTGACAGATTAGTGTTGGGATTAGTGTCGACTCTATAAATGATGACGTCATGATAATATCAGCGGGAGCATCGCAGACGGACTTTCGGGCGAGCAATAAACCGAATGACCGGGTATTGTTGTTGTTTGGATTAAGTTGTCGGTGGTTTTATAAGCCAAGGTTATGTTGTTCCTTTAACCAATGTACGGTGGCCGGTTATGATTATAATACTATTTGTTAAAGGGACTCTACAAAGGCAGCAGCTAGGTCAGCAAGATAGTTATCCAAAGTGGCCAATAGGGGTCTCTCCCGTCTCAGTGCGACAAAACTAATCACGCTTGTACGAGGGATATACATGTATTTAGTGGTGAATCAAAATGACCTTGTACCCTTTACTCAACTTTACTGTGCATAAGTCACCAAAAGATGGCCAATTTAACCCTCTGCTCCTGCCTATAGCCCACCTTTATAGGAGGAGTGTATCGATACTGGGTCCGACTGGCACCAATGATTGTTTTGGAGTTTCTGTGTTTGTATATTCATTCTCATCATGAGTAAATCTCAAATAGGAGAGTGTTACACTCTGAGCGCAGCTGACCGGCCTTCCTCACCCTTACCAAATTAGGATGACGCGATGGGCTGCCCAGGCCAGGGACTCTAGGCAGTGCCGTGTGCAGGGCCGGAGAGGCGAACATTAGCCCCAGATTTCCCTCAGGATGATTCATCTGGGAACTGCCTTCCACACATGCTCAGGAATAGGACAACAGTGGCTGGTCGAGTAAGGGGACAATCTGACGATACAGATGATACCAAATGGTGATCTTGAGAGGCTAGCTGTATACAATGTATTTATATATTGAGCATATCATAGGTTACTTCAATATATAAATTTTATCTGTCCATACCTGGCCACCGTAGAAATATTTTGCTGTGTTGCAAAGACACAAGATTAATAAATCAATTTATATATTCACCTCATAATCTATTAATTGCCTTTGACTTATATTTGCAATGTTGAGCAGCATTTTGGAAAGAAATATCTCTTTAGCTACTTTAGTTGCATGCTCTTCGCAGCACGGATTTGTATGCTTGCTGTACAAAACCTTCAAATGTACGCAGCGATGTACTAAGTTCAAGGTTACACTACACTATGTCGGGTATGTAAGATGACGCTTTTGCTCACCCTTTTCCCCATGTTATGTCTCCTTTTCTCTTAGAATTTACCGCCAAAATGTGAATCATTTTGCTCGAATTATAGCTTGTTTGTAGTTGACGACATGTATCGTGCTATAGGCCTACTGCATGCGTAAGTCGAGGTCAAATTGGACCGTTGACGACACACCTGACAGTGACCCATTGGCAGCACTGGCCGCTGGGCTGGGTAACTCACTTATTTTCACTAACTACATAATGTCAATGGATAATACAGTATTGCAAAGCCTACATGGGTGTACAATTTTTTTATACCGACGTACATTACAGTCTACACATTACAGTACTTAAGCCCTACCCAAACCCAGGCTGGTCTCAGGCCTGGCAGAGTTGTTGGTCATTCAGGTCAATCATTAGGCCTAGGGTATAGGGAACGAGTTTACCATCCCCGATCACACCCCAAAAAAAGGTCATCGGTTGACTAACGAAGCACCACTGTTCAATGGATTTATAGTTGAATGCGATCAAACTACGTCATTTCCGATCGGGGATTGTAAATTTTAACCTGGTATAGGCCTAGTGTGCTGTGTGGGGCCGAAACTCTTTGGTACCTATCTTTGGATGGATCCGTGGATGGTTTAGTCAGTCAATGGGTGGAAACCTATGTTACCCGGGTCTGTTATTATGTGTTTTGGTCAACAAAAAGCACTCTCAACAAAGTCGTTGAGGTCAAAGTTCACTAAATCACCCATTGGTGGCACGTTTCATTTCTATTTGAGCTAGAAGGTTCTAAATTTGTGAGGACATATCTAGGGACCCTCTATTCTACCCCAAAAATTTGTCCCGCTCGGACTTCAAGTATGGCCGCCAGGCAGCCATCTTGAAAATTAAACAAAGTCGGATTGAAACCAAATTTCATAAGATTGTATATCTATGAACTCTCTACAACGTCCCTGATTTTCAGTCAAATCCATTGACCAATATGGCCGCCAGGTGGCCATCTTGAAAATTAAACAAAGTCCTATTACTCCGAAACTAATTATCGGATTGCAACCAAACTTCATGTTATTATGTATCTATGTACTCTTAATCAATATCCCTAATTTTCAGTCAAATCCCTTGACAGATATGTCCACCAGGCCGCCATCTTGAAAATCAAACGAAGTCCTATTGCTCCTAAACTGTTGATTGAACAGATATGTCAACCAATTTCCATGTGACATGTACACTCTTCAATAACCCTGAAATTTAGTCGACTTTATAACCAAAATGCTATAGTTAGATGGTACCGGTTATTTTCTTTTGTGATTGAGCCAAGAAGAAGAATATTATCCAAAGGAATCAAAACTGGTGAAACTAGCCAGAAACAGTTCTCCCCATATCCACTGCAAATGACATGCATTACATTACCCGAGGTGAGCACATGGTCCCTGGACCATTTCATTTCATTCAGTTCTCATACTAACCTATAAATTGGGGAGGGGTGATGGTTTTTCCCCTGTCAACAGGTTCAATGACCTATTAGCAGTTTATAGATGAGGGTGCACAGTATGACCAGTCCATGATTACAATCGGCGCTGTACTTGTTCTAACACCTGGTGTTCATGAATGAATATGCAATTGAATCAAAATGAATCCATATTCTATTTCTACATAGAATATGTGCATTATTACCTTGTATATTGATCACACATATCCATGTCTGTACTACAGTTCATGTTTTATTTAAATCCAAATGTGTTCACGACATCTGTATCAGAAACTGTGAGGGATTTTGAGAGTCAGTTGATGCATTATCTTTCCTTGGTAAGTACCACAGGTACAGGATGTATGTTTGTATATTTCGTTTGGGATGTGAATTTGAGATTAGGTTGATCAGATTCCTTTTGTAGCAGCTTACAAATCCGATCTATCCCATCCAACATGCATCCAGGTTCACTGTGGTTTGTACCACTAACAATACAAATTTTGTGTACCTGATATAAAGACTTGGGATATCAAGGCCCTGACAAATTCAGTGGTTAGGTTAAGCATATTGTGTCTACTGCTCTCTGCACCTTGACATATTGAATGGACTGGTTCACTTACACTTATTCCGATTCATGTTGTGTTTCCTGTTACAAGTAACTACGACATGAAGTCAAGTGACCAGTTATCCTATAATTTATGAGCCTGTTCTACTGATCCCATTCTTGTAGTTATTTTGGCAGCTACAGAGTTGGGGATTTTCATGTTACTTTGTAAATCAGCTAGAAGGGACTTGGACTTCCAGTAATGTTGGACTGTACTGTTGTGAGATGTGTGAAACTGCTCCCATGACAGTTGCAGAAAAGTCAGGCGTGTCTCTCTTTGATGGAACGAACAATGTTTGACATAACAAGACTGCTTTGGAGTTATACATTACAGTGATTGATACTGATACTTCCTGATCAAACTTATCAGATTGATTGACTTAGTTTGAGAACATTTGTATCTCCTCTTTTCAGTTCATTTTCTCAAAACCTTATTCCACAGTCCAAAGATTTTGTATTGCATTATTTGTCGTTGCAGCTCTCCGTTTGGTGAGTCGCAGTTTTCACCGTCCGCTAACTAAAGTAACCAAGATGTCTGAGAACGCTGTCCCTAGCCGGAAGGTTGTCACCGTGGACAACATGAACCCACATCTGAAGAAGATGGAGTACGCAGTGAGGGGGCCAATCGTGGCCAGGGCAGCCGAGATAGAGAATGAAATTAAGAAGGTGTGTGGCATTCCTTCCCTTTCTTTGGAATAAGTTGGTTGGAAATACATAATAAAGGCTCGATGGTGTTCGGAGTGGATTATTATTGGATTCAGAATATCTACTCTTTTGAACCTTATGTTAGTTCTTCACAGCCAGTTAATCATGTGAAATGACCATGTGTGTAACAGCAATATTGTTGGGTAAATGTTGAAATTGGTTATTAGCAACATCTCAAATCCTCTTTTTCAGGGTGTGAAGAAGCCATTTCCGGATGTAATCCGCTGTAACATTGGTGATGCTCATGCGATGGGTCAGGCACCAATCACATTTCTAAGACAAGTAAGTTAGTGCTCAGTATCAGACAAGTACAGGTATTGGCAGTATTTCATATAACTGCAGTACTGCAAAAGACTTCATATTTGAGAGATGTTTCTGATTCTGAGGGAGAATTCCAATTCAAAACTGTGGGATAACTTCAGAGGCTAATTATACAGAGTCTACGAGTGCTGAGACTAATTTCTGTTTGTTGTAACCCAGGTTGTTGCATGTGCCACTCTGCCAGCAGTGCTGATGGATAGCCCTCGTATACCACAAGATGCTAAGGATAAAGCCAGTAGAGTTCTAGATGGCTGTGGAGGGAGAAGTCTAGGTGAGGCAGTCTTTATGCTTTGCTTTTACTACTGTAAACTGCAAAAAATGTTGCCCAAGAGTATCATGCCGTCTGACCACATGACCTTTTAAACTCTAGCTGAGAGTCTGAGCCGCTAGACGGCGGCAACTCAGTGATTGATTCATGTTTTGTTTTGGTTCAAATTGCAACTGGTCGAGCTGCCTCTGCCTATTGAAAATCTTGGGGTACGTAAAATATAACTCTTATTATGTTTTCCTATTTGTTTTAGGGGCTTACAGTAACAGCTTGGGTATTGAAGTGATTAGGCGTGATATTGCCCAGTATATTGCTGAGAGGGATGGCCACCCGTGTGACTACCAGAATGTATTCCTGTGTACTGGAGCAAGTGATGGAATAAAGGTACAGATTTGATTTGTTTTCATAACTTGAAAGAAACAATGTTACAAGCAAATGTGAAGTTTGAAATCAAAAAGTATAAATCACTCTGCCTTTTTCTCATTTGAGAGTTGACAACTAAAATAACTCAATCGTCAAGGATAATGGTGATACATTCACTGCAGCAATTTGGCTGAGACGTTCCTCTCAGCATCCTTGACTGCATGATTTATGAAGCCTATCAGTGTTGAATACTGTATGTTCTATTTCATTTATTCACTTATTCACTTAAACTCCATGCTGCATCCAAGTGTACCGGTAACATTTCTCTGTCTTTGCTCTTTAAGTCCATTCTCAAGTTGATGATGACAGGCGAGTCCGGTGACAAGCGGGCCGGCATTATGATCCCAATCCCACAATACCCTCTCTATACAGCTAGCATCGCAGAATTCAATGCGTACGGGGTGAGTCACATCTCTGACTATAACTCGCAGATTGTTGCCTTTCTTATTGGGTCAGAGTGCGTTCAGAGAGCTTTCTTACAAGTTTCTTCCATTTTGCTTTTGCTGCGATTGTTCCGTGCCACTATATTTGGGTGCCAATTAGGTTTATTGTCCTCGATACTTCATGCTGGCCAGTCAGGCCGCTACCTCTTCATGTTTCTCACTTAGAATTCAATCTTTGCTTACCCTGGACATCGACAACAACATCTCTTATGAACCAACTCGTTTTACAAGATTATTCATTCTACTTGATGTTCTTTTCAGATCAATTATTACTTAAATGAAGAGAACCAGTGGGGATTGGATCTACCTGAACTCAGACGAGCTTTGAATGCAGCCAAAGGTCACTGCCAACCTCGTGCCATCGTTGTCATAAACCCTGGCAACCCAACCGGACAAGTACTCACCAGGAAGAATATAGAAGAGGTCATACAGTTTGCTTACGAAGAGGGATTATTTATAATGGCAGATGAGGTATGTGGATCTTTCTCCGCTGTGGAATGCTTTCAAGTTGTGATACCAAATGCCTGCCATGATCAAGGGATTGGCAGTGATGATGTCACATGCTTGTCACGTATAACATGGATGACAGCTCACTGTTTCATCACTAGCATTTGCATCTTTTAAAAGAACTAAGGGCCATGAATTGTCTAGATGTGTGGTATCTCTCGTGTTGAGGTTCTTAGAAATGTCGTGTTTGCTTGTCAGGTTTACCAGCACAACATCTACGCTGAAGGTTCGGCGTTCTACTCATTCAAGAAGGTCTTGATGGAGATGGGACCAAAGTACAAAGACATGGAACTAGCCTCGTTCATGACCACTTCTAAAGGATACATGGGAGAGTAAGTACCAGTGGCAAATTTTGGCGAATTGGGCAGAGAAATAATGCTTTGATGGACTCGGGGAGTGGATTTGACATTGATTGCTTATTGAAGAACGGTATGGCATATCTCTCATTCGGCTGATATGCATTCAGTAATGCCCCTAGTTAACAAGTTAGTGATAGGTACCTTTCTATTTCTTGCCAAGCCTCATAAAACCTTTACAATTTATATCACTTTTCTTTCAGATGTGGAGCGCGTGGTGGATATTGTGAGGTAGTAAACCTTCACCCAGATGTCTATGCTATGCTGACTAAATCTCTCAGTGCCAAACTGTGTCCTACCATTTCTGGACAGGTAAGTCTGATGTCTTCCTACATTTCTTAACACACATGATGAACTCACTAAAAAATTACAAGATTAACAATTGGGGTCACCAATGAAAATTTTTCACAAGACAAAGTATTAAATTTGATCTTATTTAGTTCTAATTATTTTGGTTTGTGTTTTATTTCCTTCAGACTGCAATGGACTGTGTCGTCAATCACCCGAAGCCTGGAGATGCATCTTACGAACTCTGGTCAAAGGTGAGTCTTCAGAAACAAGCTTATCCAGTGTCCTTCCAGCCTTCTCTATAACAACTGAAAATTCAGATCTCTTTGAGTTTCAAAAGAATTCTTGATGTTCAGAGTTTGATTGGATGAACTGCCAACCATGTTCTTATTCAACGTTAAGAGAGAGCAATATTGCCGGGAATCAAACCCACAACTTCTTGAGCATAAGGCCGAGATGTTGCTATACCACACCGTTCCTCAGAAAACATTATTCTTATTTCACTTTCTTTGGCAGGAAAAAGGAAATGTGCTTAGTGATTTGGACACCAAGGCGAAGATGGTGACGAAGTTATTCAACTCGATTGATGGAGTGACGTGCAGCGAAGTTCAAGGTGCCATGTACTCATTTCCCAGGATACATCTACCGGAGAAGGCTGTGCAGGAAGCTCAGGTAGGGTGCGGTGTGACTTATAATATAAGATTTGAAAAATAAGATGACCACGGTCACAGCTAGTAAGTCTGATATTACAAATAGATATTTACCAGGCCGGCCGCCATGTTTCATGACTGCAGTGATTTGACCTGGGTGGCTAATTTTGACATGAGTTCTCATCTGTCAGACGGAATAAGCATCCCACCTAGCACTCACCTCCAGTAAGTCTTGGGAATTATCTCTTTCTTAGTTCACTCAGTACGATGTTCCTTTTGACTACAGAA